>NC_138293.1:43907500-44507500 GCF_965601325.2 Salmo salar
ACAGCAAGTGTAGAGTGTTTTTATATCCATTGAGAATGACAATAGTTCCTTAATGTGTACAGTGCATTCAGAAAGTATTCAGACCCCTTGACTTTTTCCACATTTTGTTACGTTACAGCCTTATTCTAAAATGGATTTAATAATTTTTTTCACTCATCAATCGAGACATAATACCCCATAATGACAAAGCGAAAATAGGTTTTTAGAAATGTTTCCAAATTTATATTTAAAAAACCCAGAAATACCTTATTTACATAAGAAATCAGGCCGTTTGCTAATGAGACTCGAAATTGAGCTCAGGAGCATCCTGTTTCCATTGATCATCCTTGAGATATTTCTACAACTTGATTGGAGTCCAACTGTGGTAAATTCAATTGATTGGACATGATTTGGAAAGGCACACACCTGTCTATATAAGGATTCACAGTTGACAGTGCATGTCTGAGAAAAAAACAAGCCATGAGGTCAAAGGAATTGTCTGTAGAGATCCAAGACAGGATTTTGTCGAGGCACAGATCTGGGGAAGAGTACCAAAACATTTCTGCAGCATTGAAGGTCCCTAAGATCACAGTGAGGTGACTATTAGGTTATAGAGTAGCTGTTGGGCAAGCGCTGCTCGTGTGTGTGTGTGTGTGTGTGTGTGTGTGTGTGTGTGTGTGTGTGTGTGTGTGTGTGTGTGTGTGTGTGTGTGTGTGCGCGCCGCCGAGTGAGAGTCTGATTATGTCTGTGAAGTGGTTCCCACCTCCTGTGAGTCGAACTCGGTGACTGTGTGAACTCTCTGACTGTGTTAGTCTGTGTGTCTACCCCAAGAATGTGTGTTTTCTGACTTGTGTGTGTTTGTACCGAATGACCTTAGGGCTGGGAATTGCCAGGGACGTCACGGTACGATATTATCACCATACTTGGGTGCTGATACGATGTGTATCACGACTCTATATGTACTGCCATTTTATTGTGATCCGATTTTCCAAACATATTGCTCACTATATGTCTGCTGCTGAGAAACAAGAGAGCCATGAGAAAACGAGTTTTGGAGATAAGCGTTAACATGTTGGCACACCATTTCAAACATTTGAAAACCATCTGGAGTTTTGGCGCAGGTACAGCCGATTTAGGGCTAGCTAACGTTAACTACCTAGCAAATTTTTTACTAGTAGATACTTGGAGTCAGAGTATCAATATAAAATTGCCAAAAATAATATTGCGATACTCTACTGTATGGATTTTTCCCCCTCATCCCTATCTGACGTGGGTGCTCTATCCATCTCCTCCTGCAGGTTAATCTGTAGTCCATGTGCTGGGCTGTGTCCTAAGGTGTGTATGGGCCAGAAGATGGTGGACTCTGTGACAGCAGCACAGGCTCTGAGAGGATGCACCGTGCTCAACGGCAGCATGGAAATCAACCTCAGAGGAGGAAGTGAGTATTGTGAGCCCTTGTCTAATTTACAGTGTGTGTGTGTCATTATGCCACCCCTGCTTGTAACCAAAGTTCCTTCTGAGTTAATAAGGATTTTATTGTGTGCGTGTGTAGATAACATAGCAGCAGAGCTGGAAGCTAACCTTGGTCAGTTGGAGGAGATAACAGGGTATCTTACTGTCCGGCGCTCCTACGCCCTCGTCTCTCTCTCCTTCCTCCGCAAACTACAGGTCATCAGAGGGGACACACTGATAGATGGGTAAGTTGACCTTCCTTCTCGTCCTCTTCCTCCAACTTTCTACTTCCAAGCCCTGCAGTTCGCTTATTTCTCTTTCTGCTCCTCTTACTCCTCCTCCTCCTCCTCCTCCTCCTCTCATTTTCTAAACTATATCTGTCAATAATACTTAAAATACACTTAAAAATACATCAGTATAATGTGTCTGTCAGGGTTGGGGTCAATTCCAGTAAATTCAGAAAGTACACAGGAATTCCAATTCCAATTATATTTAATGAATTGGAATTTGGTTTGCTTTCTGAATTGACTTGAATTTAAATGGAATTGACCCCAACCGTGGTGTTTCTTCCCCAGGGGTTACTCGTTCTATGCGTTAGACAACCAGAACCTGCGTCAGCTGTGGGACTGGAACAAACACAACCTGACCATCCTCCAGGGGCGCATGTTCTTTCAACTCAACATTAAGCTCTGCATGTCAGAGATCCGCAAGATGGAGGAGGTGACAGGCACCAAAGACAGACAGCACAAGAATGACATCGTATCCAAGACCAATGGAGACCAGGCCTCCTGTAAGGACCTTACAGTCTTGCGTAAACACACAAATTTGCACACATGAACACACTTTATATATATATATTTTTTTTACATTTGAGTCATTTAGCAGACGTTCTTATCCAGATCAACTTACAGGAGCAGTTAGGGTTAAGTGTCTTGCTCAAGGGCACATCAGCAGATTTTTGCCTAGTCGGCTCGGGATTCGAACCAGCGACCTTTTTTGATCACCGGCCCAACGCTCTAGCCGCAAGGCTACCTGCCGCCCCACACACATGCTTGTGCACACACACGTACGTACGTCTGTGGTGTGTCACAGACCTAGGACAGTGTAATACTGACCATATCCTGTGATAGTAACCGTGTGTGTGTGTGTGTGTGTGTGTGTGTGTGTGTGTGTGTGTGTGTGTGTGTGTGTGTGTGTGTGTGTGTGTGTGTGTGTGACTCAGGTGAGAACCAGGAGTTAAGGTTCACTCAGGTGCGTGCCACACATGATAAGATCGTGATCAGGTGGGAACCGTTCTGGCCTCCTGACTTCAGAGACCTGCTGGGCTTCATGCTCTTCTACAAGGAAGCGTAAGTACACATGTTTGTGTGTGTGTGTGTGTTGGACATGACTGTGCCATCTGAAATAATTTTTCAGAAGGGCAGCTGGAGTCCAAAGCACTCAAGTTACTTTTGGGAATGAGAAGTTTCCAGAGAAGTGGGGTTTTAATTGTATCAGTACACTATGAGCCACAAACAGTCATCCCTAGGAACTTAATACCATTTAACCACTTCCTTTCTGAAGAACTTTGCGGAATATTCAATGTAGTCAGGAGCCTAGTACAATTCCTCCTTTCTAAGGAGCTTTTTGGAGCAGTATGTGTGTCTCCTTATTTCTTATCTATGCTATTCTGTGTCTCTCCCCTCTCCCAGGCCCTACCGCAACGTGACAGAGTTTGACGGCCAGGACGCATGTGGTTCTAACTGGGTAATAGTTGACCTGGATCCTCCAGCCCGGGCTACAGAGGGCAACCCACAGGTGGAGCCAGGTAACGTTTCATTCTCTTCTGTCTTACAACTGTATTGGAAAGGATAGATGTCTGTACACTGTCAAAACCTTAGGGGAAATCCAAAATGGAGGTTTGGATGCAGAAATATTATGTTTATTAAGACATGATGCACCAAAATGTGAATAAAGTGCATGAATAAAAGTGGACAAAACAATGGTTTCAGTTGATTTAAAGTAGACTCAGTAATGTGACGTTGCTGCAGAAAGTGAAGACTATAAGTGGGTCAGTTTCCACAACAACTAAGAGGCTCAACTTCTCCTATGTTTTGGTGCCCTGGCTACCATTCTGTAACAGCATGAACTCTTGCACGTGCGAAGATACTGTGTGGGACTGTGTGAGAGCGAAGTCTTGCATTTCACTAATCTCAATATATGCGGTGCTGCTCGTGGCTACATCATTTCGCTGAGTCTACCTTTAATCCATCATGAGTGTCACCTGTCTGTCGATCTGTCTAACAACTATACAGAATGGACGGACGGTTAAATTATTTTAGCTGCTTAGCCATTCATATTTGACAACTTTCAGCATATAGTACAGGTACATACTGGTCACTGTAGTAGAAAGGAAGGAACAACCATTGTTTCGCTCAATAGTGTCCGTGCTGCAACACATACCAGTAATATTGTTCCAGGTACCCCAATTTACTGTAGTAGCAAGGTAAGAACAACAAGTGTTTCACTCAATAGTGTCCGTTCTGCAACATGTACCAATACTATTGTTCCAGGTACCCTGATTCACTGTAGTAGCAAGGAAGGAACAACCAGTGTTCCACTCAATAGTGTCCGTGCTGCAACACGTACCAATACAATTGTTCCTTCCAGGTACCCTGATCATGTCTTTGAAGCCCTGGACGCAGTACGCCATCATGGTCAAGACCCAGCTGTCTGCCTCTGATGAACACCAGGTCCTCGGGGCCAAGAGCAAGATCATCTATGTCAGGACCAACGCCACCAGTAAGAGCCCTTATTGAGATTTTGGCTACCTCTCAAATGGCACCCTATTTCCTATATAGTGCACTACTTCTGACCATTATGGACCCTGGTCGAAAGTAGTACACACTATAAGGAATAGGGTGCCATTGGGGACATTTGTGACGCAACCATACAGTTCTTCATTCAATTCTGTGAGTAAGACTCCTCATTCTCTCTGGTGATCTCAAGCCCTCATTCCCCTCCCCAACCCCTTAATCAGACCAACAGGTGAGTGGACTATCCAATATATTAATTAGCTAGCCGGTTCTCCAGAGTCAAAGGTGGGTTTTGACCGCCCCTGGTTAGGATAAGTAGTTTAAGAGCTACTGTAGCTGGTAGACTGGCTGTTGTCCTCTGCCTCACCTCGACTGTTAGCTGAGGTGTGTCATAGCTAATGGCACGAGAACAAGGAAGAGGAAGGAAATGATGATGAGACAGGAGTGCTACCTGTACCTCCCAGTCTCATTGTGTCTCTGCTTTGTGCCCTATGTCTGTAGTCACACAAGCTGAGGTCATGAATCTTGTGTGTGTGTGTGTCACTGTGTGTGCGTCGCTGTGTGTCTCCAGAGGACAGGCTGTGGTTAATGGTTGAACACAGACAGGTGTCTAAGTTAGTCTGACTGGCTTCCTTTGTACTTGCTGTGCGTTGTCTCCTTCCTTCCTGATAAACCACATTACAGTGCAGCCGCGTGGCATGCTGCCTCCTCGCATCACACAGGCTGGTGTGAGGCCACAGTTGGCACACAACCATCGGAGGCGGGCAGGAATGTCAAAGGTCTTCTAGTTGCAGTTCAAACAGTGTTCTACTGTAATTACAGTTTCACCGTTCTCGTCTCTAGCCTGGTCCCAGATCTGTTTCCGCTTTATTGCCAAGTCTTTGTCACTCATTGTCACGCTATGTTTGGCTGGCATCCAGGTTTCCTCTGTCTCTCTGTCTATGTGGCGGTTGAACCGAACCTGGGTTCACCCCATCTTGTGTCATAACTCCATCAACCCCACATACCTCTAGGAGAAGCTTTCATTAAACATGATCTTTGTTCTCTAAAGTCATAGCGGCTGGCACAGCACCATCGACAAGCTGACTGGAGGGTGGCGTGCATTCTCCAGGGTGTTCTAGTTTTTCTAGTTTCACCCACCTCGCCTGTCAGGCACCTGTCCTGTGTCACGACTCCGTCACCCCCACAAACGCTCACACACACACACATCATTAGACTTAATGTTCATTGTTCTCTAACAGAGTCTGACAATGTGGTCTGACCTGTACCCTGTAGGTGTCACCGTCATCATCATCACTCACAGATCGAATGTAATCACACACCATCACACACAGACAGTGATGCCTGGTACTCTCTGTCCTGTCTGCCAGTCAGTCACTCACCCTGGGGTTTTTACTGCTGATACATACACTATAGTTATTTCGAAATAAGCGAACACTGTGAACCTTTTGCTCGTTACCATATTGTTATTTGACTAAGTAAAGGGGCGTTCATGTCCGGGCATTGACTTACGCAGGACTGCTGGTGCTTGTTGCTGGTGCTCGTTTCTCCCCAGTAGTTAGGTGATTGGTTATTTGCCCCGAGAGTACACTCACAGTCTAAAATTATTCAATGGTTAGCAAGGAAGAATGAATACATAGCAGCAGTGTACAGACCTCAAGGCCACGATTTGAATACCCCTGTACTAACAGAATTTAGTTGGTTTATATCATAGACCAGGGATATTCAAATCTGATTCTGGACCTTTTTTACCTGGTAGTTAATTGCACTCACCTGCACTCACTAAGTTTTAATCAGTCTCAGATTCGAGGGCAGGTATGAAAACCAGCAGTGGAACTGGACCTCAGGTCCAGATTTGAGTTTCTCTGTCATAGACATTAGTAACATACCGTATGGTATGTATCTGTGTTCTCCCCCAGAACCGTCCGTGCCCCTGGACCCCATCTCATCATCTAACTCGTCCTCTCAGATCATCCTGAAGTGGAAGCCCCCAACGGACCCCAACGGCAACATCACTCACTACCTGGTGTACTGTCAGCAGCAGCCTGAGGCCAGCGAACTCTACAAGTTTGACTACTGTCAGAAAGGTGTGTTTTAGAGAAACTGTTCAATTCTATTCTATTCTACAAATGTAACTTCAGTCAGAAAGGTGGTTCATAGGCATCATATATACTGAATAAAAATATAAATGCAACATGCAACAATTTCATTGATTTTCCTGAGCTGCAGTTAATATGAGAAAATCAGTCAATTTAAATAAATTCATTAGGCCCTAATCTATGGACTTCACATGACTGGTAATACAGATATGCATCTGTTGGTCACAGATACCTTAAAAATGGGCCAATGGGCCTCAGGATCTCGTCACGGTATCGATAAAATGCAATTGTGTTCGTTGTCCGTAGCTTATGCCTGCCCTAACCATAACCCCACCGCCACCATGGGGCACTCTGTTCACAACGTTGACATTAGCAAACCGCTCGCCCACACAACACCATACACATGGTCTCCGGTTGTGAGACCGGTTGGACGTAACAAATTCTCTAAAATGACGTTGGAGGTGGCTTATGGTAGAGAAATTAAAATTTTATTCTCTGGCAACAGCTCTGGTGGACATTCCTGCGGTCAGCATGCCAATTGCGCGCTCCCTCAAAACGTATGACATCTCTGGCATGGTGTTCTGTGACATAACTGCACATTTTTGTGGCCGTTTATTGTGCACCTGTGTAATGGTCATGCTGTTTAATATGCCACACCTGTCAGGTGGATGTATTATCTTGGCAAAGGAACTGCTCACCAACAGGGATGTAAACTAATTTGTACACCCCCAAAAAATGTGTGCGAACAGGACATTTCTGGGATCTTTTATTTCAGCTCATGAAACATGGGACCAACACTATACGTGTTGCGTTTATATTTTTGTTCAGTATAGTTATGCCACTCTCATTAGTTTGACAACTGCCAGAAAGGTGAGTGTGAGTTTCTTCTTTGGTGGAATATTCTACTCTATTGGACAACTGCCAGAAAGGCAGTGTTTTCCAATATAGCCGATAACAGATTAATTGTAAGCCGGCTACTTTTTCCACATCATAAATTAACTAGGCTTCTTTTCATTTAAAACTTTCAAATCGCAAGTCAGAAGAGTCTGTTTAGGCTTCTCCCGAAAGATATGCATAATCTAGTGATCTATTGGTAGGACAGGTGCCTGTCAGTCACAAAGTGAGCGATGACAGGGAAACTGCTGGTTTGTCAGTCTGCTGTCTGTCCCGCCTCTCGATAACTGTTATTTTTGTACACCGTGGTTGGCTGCAGTCAAATGTATTTTCATGGAGGAGGGAGACCATGATGTTCCTTCATTGTCTCCTGTGAGTGAATTTACACTTCCCATGTAATGTAAGTGGTAACGATGAGTTGAAATCCACTTAATTATTGTTATAATGTCCATGGTATAGCATCGGAACAAGTAAACCAAAGAGCTTGTTTGTATTTTCCTAGGATTCGAAACCTGTGAAGACTTGTCAGTGACTGGTAAAGTGACTCGTCAGTGTAGCCTAGTGATTAGTTGTTCTGTTTGATCGGATTTGTTAGGGGCACGGAACCAGATCGCATCGGTTTGAGGGAGGTTCATTTGGCTCCCTAATTTGCGTAATGGTAGGCTAATACTGCTTTTTGGCGATTATCTGCAGATAAATTATGAAAACATTCAATGATTATGTTGAACAATCACTGCAGGAACAATTGGTAGTGGAGAGAGCCTCATTCTGGTCCAAAATATGATAAAAGAAAACGGATTAAAGGTTATAAAAGCTAATGTCATGATACATATATGGTATTATTAAAGATATTGAAATGGCCTACTGATTTGATTAAAGGGTTGACAATGAAGTGGTCAACTGCTGCTTTCTGTGTATTACAGCTCATGTTTAACACCTGCTTCATTCTTCAGTCATACCTGTAGGTCTATTCTATTCCAACTGCTCTTAAATGCAAGTAAAACTAAATGCATGCTCTTCAACCGACCGCTGCCCGCCCGTCCAGCATCACTACTCTGGACGGTTCTGACTTAGAATATGTGGACAATTACAAATACATAGGTGTCTGGTTAGACTGTAAACTCTCCTTCCAGACTCACATTAAGTATCTCCAATCCAAAATTAAATCTAGAATCGGCTTCCTATTTCGCAACAAAGCATCCTTCACTCATGCTGCCAAACATACCCTCGTTAAACTGACCATCCTACCGATCCTTGACTTCGGTGATGTCATTTACAAAATAGCCTCCAACACTCTACTCAGCAAATTGGATGCAGTCTATCACAGTGCCATCTGTTTTGTCACCAAAGCCCCATATACTACCCACCACTGCGACCTGTACGCTCTCGTTGGCTGGCCCTCGCTTCATATTCGCCACCAAACCCACTGGTCACCATAGCAACACCCACCCTTAGCACGCACTCCAGCAGGTATATTTCACTGGTCACCCCCAAAGCCTATTCCTCCTTTGGCCGCCTTTCCTTCCTGTTCTCTGCTGCCAATAACTGGAACAAATTGCAAAAATCACTGAAGCTGGAGATATCTCCCTCACTAACATCAGCTGTCAGAGCAGCTCACAGATCATTGCACCTGTAAATAGCCCATCCAACTACCTCATCCCCATAATGTTATTTATTTATTTGCTCCTTTGCACCCCAGTATCTATACTTGCACATTCATCTTCTGCACATCTATCACCCCAGTGTTTAATTGCTAAATTGTATTCAGACCCTTTACTCGATACTTTGTTGAAGCACCTTTGGCAGTGATTACAGATTCAAGTATTTTTGGGTATGATTCTACATGCTTGGCACACCTATATTTGGGGAGTGTCTCCCATTCTTCCCTACAGATCTTCTCAAGTTCTGTCAGGTTGGATGGGGAGCGTTGCTGCACAACTATTGTCAGGTCTCTCCAGAGATGTTCGATCGGGTTCAAGACTGGGCTCTGGCTGGGCCACTTAAGGACATTCAGAGACTTGTCCCGAAGCCACTCTTGTGTTGTCTTGGATATGTGTTTAGGTTCATTGTCCTGTTGGAAGGTGAACCTTCGCCCCAGTCTGAGGTCCTGAGCACTCTGGAGCAGATTTTCATCAAGGATCTCTCAGCACTTTGCTCTGTTCATCTTTCCCTCGATCCTGACTGGTCACCCAGTCTATGCCACTGAAAAACATTCCTACAGCAAGATGCTTCATCTGGCTGCCAGATGTCCCCCAGACATGAGGCTTGGCATTCAGGCCAAAGAGTTTAATCTTGGTTTCATCAGACTAGAGAATCTTGTTTCTCATTGTCTGACAGTCCTTTTGGTGCCTTTTGGCAAACTCCAAGAGGGTTGTCATGTGCCTTTTACTGAGGAGTGGCTTCCGTCTGGCCACTCTACCATAAATGCCTGATTGGTGGAGAGCTGCAGAGATGGTTGTCCTTCTGGAAGGTTCTCCCATCTCCACAGAGGAACTCTGGAGCTCTGTCAGAGTGACCATCGGGTTCTTGGTCACCTCCCTAACCAAGGCCCTTCTCCCCCGATTGTTCAGTTTGGCCAGGTGGCCAGCTCTAGAAATTGTTTTGGTGGTTCCAAACTTCTTCCATTTAAGAAAGATGGATGCCACTGTGTTCTTGGGGATCTTCAATGCTGCAGACATTTTTTGGTATCCTTCCCCAGATCTGTGCCATGACACAATCCTGTCTCGGAGCTCTATGGACAATTCCTTCGACTTCCTGGCTTGGTTTTTGCTCTGACATGCACTGTCAACAGTGGGACCTTGTATAAACAGGTGTGTGCCTTTCCAAATCATGTCCAATACATTTACCCAATAAAGTTACATTTTTCAAATCATCTTTCTCAATAACATTTGTATATTGTCCCATGAACTAATCTGAACTATAAAATGGCGACCCGACTGCAATTTCCCCGCGACCCCGACTTTGAATACCACTGGCCTACAATATCGAAAACAACTAACACGCTGAATTCATACATTTTCAGTCATTTTAATTGTTAAGTCTCGTCTTTTTTCTCAATATTACACCTCATTTTACCAATCTGGGAGGTAAAGTTGTTAAAGTATTCAATGATTTAGTTGTGTATATCGAATAGAATCAAGGCATTAGAATGTACCAGAGGCCACCAAAATAGAGCTCGTTCTACAAAAGAAATTCACCCCAGTCCTGGAACACCCTGGCTGGCTACGTTTTCTATGTGCTACTCCATGTACTTGGAAAACACTGCTGAAAGGTCAGGGTGTGAGAGACTGTGAAGTTCTGTGATTGAGGGGGATGGAATAGTTCTTTACCTGATTTGGCCATCTAACAAGTGGCAGCCACTCACTCTGTGGCACACACACACATGCTCTTTAACTTCTTCTCCTCCTCTACTCCCACTCACTCACCCAAACAGTCAGGAGTCTAGACAACACTAGTCTGTAGGGGAATAATGTCAGAGTAGGTGTATATCAACCAGAAAAGATATTGCTGACAATTAATGACAGGCTCCCCCGGCTCTGTGTGCCTGTCTCTGTGTGCCTGTCTCTGTGTGCCTGTCTCTGTGTGCCTGTCTCTGTGCGCCTGTCTCTGTCTCCATCTTTGTCTGCCTCTGACTGTGTGTCTCCTCCTGTCTCCATCTTTGTATGTCTATTTCTCTCTCTGCCTCTCTCTGTCTCTGTGTCTCTGTCCGTCTTTGCCTCGGACTCTCTCTCCCTGCCTCCCTCCAGGTATGAAGCTGCCGTCGCGTGTGCCCACCCAAGTGGACAGTGATGAGGAGGCCAAGTGGAACCAGACTGAGGACGAGGGGCAGGGTGGCCGCTGCTGTGCCTGTCCCAAAACAGACAAACAGCTGAAGAAGGAGGCAGAGGACTCAGAGTACCGCAAGACCTTCGAGAACTACATCCACAACGAGGTCTTCGAGCCCAAGTACGTATGACATCTACCTCAGTCAGTCAGTCAATCAATCAATCAAGGACAAATGTCTCTATTTCTCTCTCTACCGCACCTGCTGTCTTGACCTGAATGCTCGGCTATGAAAAGCCAACTGACATTTACTCCTGAGGTGCTGACCTGTTGCACCCTCTGTAACCACTATGATTATTATTTGACCCTGCTGGTCATCTATGAACGTTTGAACATCTTGAAGAACAATCTGGCTTTAATAGCCATATACTTTTCTAATCTCCACCCGGCACAGCCAGAAGAGGACTGGCCACCCTCGGTGCCTGGTTCCTCTCTAGGTTTCTTCCTAGGTTCCTGCCTTTCTAGGGGAGTTATTCCTAGCCACTGTGCTTCTACGTCTGCATTGCTTGCTCTTTAGGGTTATAGACTGGGTATCTGTATAAGCCCTTTGTGACAACTGCTGATGTAAAAGGACTTTATAAAATACATTTGATTGATATCGATTGATTGATAAATCAATCAGTCAAAGTCTTTATTGTATAAATTAGAATTTGTTAATTGTGTAATCAGGGTACAAAAGAACCAACATACATAACATGTACACACACATCATGTACACACACTAGAGGTCAACCGATCGGCATGGCCGCTAAATTAGGGACGATTTCAAGTTTTCATAACAATCGGTAATCGGCGTTTTTGGATGCCGATTATGGCCAATTACATTGCAATCCATGAGTAAACTGCGTGGCAGGCTGACCACCTGTTACGCGAGTGCATCAAGGAGCCGATGAAAGTTGCCAGCTAGCATTAAAATTAGCTTATAAAAAACAATCTATCTTCACATAATCACTAGTTAACTACTCATGGTTGATGATATTACTAGGTTAACTAGCTTGTCCTGCGTTGCATATAATCAACGCGGGGCCTGTTAATTTATCATCGAATCACAGCCTACTTCAACTTCGCCAAACGGGGGATGATATAACAAAAGTGCATTGCTGAAAAAGCACAATCTTTGCACAAATGTACCTAACCATAAACATCAATGCCTTTCTTAAAATCAATACACATTAGTATATATTTTTAAACCTGCATATTTAGTTAAAAGAAATTCATGTTAGCAGGCAATATTAACTAGGGAAATTGTGTCGGGGTAAATGCAACAGTTTGGGCCACCTGGCTCGTTGTGAACTAATTTGCCAGAATTGTACATAATTATGACATAACATTGAAGGTTGTGCAATGTAACAGCAATATTTAGACTTATGGATGCCACCCTTTTGATAAAATACGGAACAGTTCCGTATTTCACTGAAAGAATAAACGTTTTGTTTTCAAAATGATAGTTTCCGGATTTGACCATATTAATGACCTAAGGCTCGTGTTTCTGTGTTTATTATATTATGATTTGATAGAGCAGTCTGGCTGACCGGTGATAGGCAGCAGCAGGCTGGCAAGCACTCATTCAAACTTTACTGCGTTTGCCAGCAGCTCTTAGCAATGATTGAATCACAGCGCTGTTTATGACTTCAAGCCTATCAACTCCCGAGATTAGGCTGGCAATACTAAAGTGCCTATTAGAACATCCAATAGTCAAAGGTATATGAAATACAAATGGTATAGAGAGAAATAGTCAACGTGTCATAATTCCTATAATAACTACAACCTAAAACTTCTTAACTGGGAATATTGAATAACTGGGAATATTGAACCACCAGCTTTCATATGTTCTGAGCAAGGAACGTTAGCTTTTTTACATGGCACATATTGCACTTTTACTTCATTCTCCAACACTTTGTTTTTGCATTATTTAAACCAAATTGAGCATGTTTCATTATTTATTTGAGACTAAATAGATTTTATTTATGTGTGTATATATATATATATATATATATATACATAAACTAAAATCTATATATATATATATATATATATATAAATCGTCTGATTAATCGGTATCGGCCATTTTTGGTCCTCCAATAATCAGGATCGGCATAGAAAATTCATAATCGGTCGACCTCGAACACACACACATTCACAGTGTGTTTTAGGTAAGCTGTCGTTATTCATCATTTGTACTGCCATCCCTTCCCTTCCTGTTGTCAGACAAGCTGAGCGATCTTTACCAGCATACTGTTTCCCCAGCAACACACATCATCCAACTCTGACAACACAGGGATGGGGTGCGTCCCAATAATCTCTCCTTTCTCCCGAAGTGTTCATAGATTTGAAAAGAAATTACTGACATGGAAACTCTTTCTAGCCCATGTCTACACCGGGGGGCATGCTATGAAATGTATGGGGAGTAATGAACGAGTGCACACTTCAGGAGGAAGGAGAGACTGTTGGGACGCAACAGTTTATTTTTTCTTAAAGGCTAATTGAATCGTCATTTCGTTTAGTGCCTTATGAATACGAATCTACCCAGTAGCAATAAACTCAACATAATGGTGTGATATATTTAGCAAATAGTTGTTAGAATAAAATAAATGATTGATTTGATTAATGAGTTGATTATCCCTCATTCCCTCCAAGACCAAGACAGCGCCGCTCCACCATGGGCGTAGCCAATCAGACGCAGCCGTCATTCACGACGACACCCACCACCCTGTCCGAAGGTTTCGCCACCCGCGGCCCAGACAGTGACGATGGAAATGGTGTGGAGAGCACTAAAATCCAGCTGACAGTGTTTTCCAAGGAGTCTACGGTCATCTCCGGCCTCCGACACTTTACCTCGTACCAGATCGATGTGCTGGCCTGCAACCACCACACAGACCCCTCACGCTGCAGTTTGGCAGCCTTCGTCTCAGCTCGCACCATGCCTGAGGGTGAGGCTATCTACATACTAGTACACTACACATACACGCACACCCACTACTTAAAGCGATACTTTGGTAATGAGGCCTTTTATCTACTTTCCCAGAGTTTGATGAACTCATGGATACCATTTTGATGTCTCTGTGTCCAGTATGAAGAAAGTTGGACGTAGTTTCGCAAGCCAATGCTAACTAGCGTTAGGGCAATGACTGGAAGTCAATGGTATCTGCTAGCATAAAAATTGAATCTTACTCTGGGGAAGTAGAAAAAGGCCCTCATTACCAAATCCCAAAGTATCCCTTTAAGAAACCACTGTAAGAAGTAATAAACCAAAGTATCCCTTTAAGAAACCACTGTAAGAAGTAATAAACCAGTTTAATATGATGATTTCTTGTCTACTTTTGCACAGTATTTCTAGACCAAGGATGTTTGTAGTAGTAGGATAGAGTAATGAGGCCATTTTAACACCTTTTGTATCCTGTCAACAGACAAAGCAGATGACATAGTGGGGCCCATCAGCTACGACGTGACTGAGTACACAGTTCATATTAAGTGGCTTGAGCCTAATGCCCCCAACGGCATGATCATCCTGTATGAAGTCAACTATAAGAGACTGGGAGACACAGAGGTAAGTGCTCTCATACATGTCACACAGACACACAGGCACATAAGCAGACAGACACACACACATACACACACACACACACACCACGCATGTAAACACACACAGGTACGCAAGCATAAACACACACACAAGCAGACGCATGCACGCACACACAAACAGACAAATACTGAACACTGGATGTGATGTGCCCCATAGTCTCACTTAATATAATACAGATACAATGAACAGTACCACAGTCTCTCTGCTCTCATTTAGTGAATAGGACCGTTAATGGAAAAGTAATAATAGCCCGATGTTGCATCAGCGCTGTGTTTTAGTTACCATGGAAACGTTGCAAAGGCCATAGTCATCGCTGATGTTGAAAACAACATAATCACTCCGGTGGTTCTCAAATAATAGTTATTGCACAAACATGTTTTTCTCAAATCAGGTCATTAGTTTTATTATTGGCTTATATGCAATGATTTCAAAACACATCTGATTCACATAGACATTCATTTCTATTTGCTCTGTGTGT
The DNA here is from genome assembly GCF_965601325.2 of Salmo salar. NCBI lineage: Eukaryota > Metazoa > Chordata > Actinopteri > Salmoniformes > Salmonidae > Salmo > Salmo salar. The sequence goes on from NC_138293.1 coordinate 43,922,603, forward strand.
TGTTTCCAATCTTAAGTCTATTATTACGCATGTCCTGTTTTATCAATTCCTCTTCTCAATCAATACTTCAACCACAAAAAAAATATATATCTTAAGTGGCTTATTCAGCCCTTCTCCTGTCCCCTCCAATTCCTCTCCTCTTACAACACAGATAAATAAATTACAATAAAGTGTGTGTTTGTTCTAGGAGCTGCACCACTGTGTGTCCAGGAAGATGTACCAGCAGTCGGAGGGCTGCAAGCTGAGAGTGGTGCATCCTGGGAATTATACTGTGAGGATCCGAGCCACCTCGCTGGCAGGAAACGGCTCCTGGACTGAACCCACACACTTCTACGTAGAAGACCTGCGTAAGAGACGTACAAACACACCACAGACCGCTTGACCAATCAGTGAATCAATCAAATATAAGTTGTATATACAGCTTTTACATTAGCACTACCAGAAACCTGGCCTAAGTCTCCTAAACATTAGAGCGCACTGAGGCACAGTAAAATTAAGAAAATAATTGTGTGACCATAACTGACTTTCTCCATGGCGATGTGTTTTTAGGGGTTGATCCATCCAACATGTTGAAGATTATCATTGGTTCAGTCATTTTTATCGTTTTGCTGATACTGATGACAGCGGGAGGATTCGTCATGTTCAAGAAGAAGTAAGTATTATGCTTTCTACACGTCTATCTTACTACAGCCAACCCAACTGTCTATGAAAGAATCGGCCTGGTGTGTAGTCTGTTGTTCAAGAAAAGGTACGTAGTGTTACACAGCTTCTCTCCTGACTAGTAGGATTACACCAGTAGTATGTATAGGCTTTTGTTACAGCCCAGCACTAACACATGACTCAACTAATAGTGGTCTAAATTTCCATTTGATTTCATTCAAGTTGGCTGGATGTCCTTTGGGTGTGGGACCGACCATTCTTCAAATCAAACTTTATTTGCCACATGCAATACAACAAGTGAAGACTTTACCATGAAATGCTTACTTACAAGCCTTGATACACACTGGAAACGGTTGAGCGTGAAAAACCCAGCAGTGTTGCAGTTCTTGAAACACTCAAACCGGTGCACCCTGGCACCTACTACCATACCCCGTTCAAAGACACTTAAATCTTTTGTCTTACCCATTAATCCTCTGAATGGCACACATACACAATCCATGTCTCAATTGTCTCGAGGTTTAAAAATCCTTAACCTGTCTCCTCCCCTTCATCTACACTGATGGACGTGGATTTAACAAGTGACATCAATAATGGATCATAGCTTTCATCTGGTCAGTCTGTCATGTTTTGTGCACTCAGTGTATAATCATGATATATTATTAACCCCTACCTCCTTGTGTTCCCTCAAGGCAAACCCAGGGCCCCTCTGGACCCCTCTACACATCCTCCAACCCAGAGTACCTTAGTGCTGCTGACAGTAAGGACACATTATAATAATATTCTTTATTCTTAGCTGACCTTTGTGAATACACCTGTTTAAAGGCATTGCTGACTGGATTTTGATGTTCAAACTAGTATACCATGTAAATAGACAACTGACACATACTATCTGTCACAACATTAGCACTATGGTGGATGTCTATGCTAATCAGAGATGTAGAATGTACAAGACTTGGATCCTGTGTGGCTCAGTTGGTAGAGCATGGTGTTTGCAACGCCAGGGTTGTGGGTTCGATTCCCACGGGGGACCAGTACGGATAAACATTTTTTAATGAAATGTATGCATTCACTACTGTAAGTTGCTCTGGATAAGAGCGTCTGCTAAATGACTAAAATGTAAATGTAAGACTTGATCGTTAATGTCTAGTAGTGTCCTAACATTGACTGTGTGTGTGTGTTGTGATCTGCAGTGTACGAGCCTGATGACTGGGAGGTGGGCAGGGATAAGATCAACATCCTGCGTGAACTGGGTCAGGGCTCGTTCGGCATGGTCTACGAGGGCATCGCCAAGGACATCGTGAAGGGCGAGCCAGAGACAAGCGTGGCGGTGAAGACGGTCAACGAGTCGGCCAGTCTGAGAGAGAGAATAGAGTTCCTCAACGAGGCCTCCGTCATGAAGGGCTTCACCTGCCACCATGTGGTAAGAGACCTACAGAGGTTATAGAAGGGGATGCCACCTTACGTTTACATTTTTGTCATTTAGCAGCTTGTAATAAGGATCGATCAATCAATCAATCAAATGTATTTATAAAGCCCTTTTTACATCAGCCGATGTCACAAAGTACTGTACAGAAACTCAGCCTAAAACCCCAAACATTAAGCAATGCCGGTGTAGAAGCATGGTGGCTAGGAAAAACTCCCTAGAAAGGCAGAAACCTAGAGAGGAACCAGGCTCTGAGGAGTGGCCAGTCCTCTTCTGGCTGTGCCAGGTGGAGATTATAACAGTACATGGCCAAGATGTTCAAACGTTCATAGATGACCAGCAGGGTCAAATAATAATAATTACAGTGGTTGTAGAGGGTGCAACAGGTCAGCATCTCAGGAGTAAATGTCAGTTGGCTTTTCATAGCCAAGCATTCAGAGTTAGAGACAGCAGGTGCGGTAGAGAGAGAGAGTCGGGTCCGGGACAAGGTAGCACGTCCAGTGAACAGGTCAGGGTTCATAGCCGCAAGCAGAACAGTTGAAACTGGAGCAGCAGCACGACCAGGTGGACTGGGGACAGCAAGGAGTCATCAGGCCAGGTAGTCCTGAGGCATGGTCCCAGGGTTCAGGTCCTCTGGGAGGGAAGGGAGAGAGAGAGAATTAGAGGGAGCATACTTAAATTCACACAGGACACTGGATAAGACAGGATAAATACTCCAGACCTAACAGACTGACGCTAGCCTCCCGACACAAACTATTGGTGAGGAAGGTGAGACCACCACATACCATGATCATGAATAGTAGAATTGTCTTCAAAAAGTAGGTGTTGGTAGCTGCCACAGTTCAAGAATCAAAGCAAGCAAGGTAAACAAAATATTCCCTCAGGTGCGTCTGATGGGTGTGGTCTCTAAGGGCCAGCCCACTCTTGTTGTCATGGAGCTGATGACACACGGTGATTTGAAGAGCTACCTGCGCTGCCTCCGCCCTGACTCTGAGGTACGTACACACACACACTCTACTGGACAGAGCGAGACTAAATTGCACCCGATTCCCTATATAGTGCACTACTTTTGACCTGAGCTCTATAGGCCCTGGTCAAAAGTGGTGCACTATATATGGAATTGGGTGCCATTTGGGATGCAACCTAGAATTATCGTGACCCCCATGTTTTGTAAAATAGCCCTAGTATTAATAAATGTATTATTGTTTATTTTTTACAGAATAACCCTACAGGGCGCCCGCCCCCCACTCTGAAGGAGATGATTCAGATGGCAGCAGAGATAGCAGATGGCATGGCCTACCTCAACGCCAAGAAGTTTGTCCACAGAGACCTGGCTGCTAGGAACTGCATGGTGGCGCAGGACTTCACTGTTAAGATAGGAGGTAGAGTACACATATATACACTAGAGCTGGGATGATAAACCGAAAATTATCAACATTACCTTATTTTGCTTATGACGGTCATTTTCTGTGATTTTGCTACACAACGTTCCTGTAGATTGTTCTAAAACCATTATTTGGTCAACAGTAATAGCCTATGCATTATGTTTGTTCCTGTTATGAAAGTATCTGCCTGTTTCGCTTTTGGCTGCTGTGTGAACGAGCCACTCTCACTCCCTCTCCCGACTGCGCACGAAGGATAGACAGATGCATTCTGAGAATATGATCGTCGCTCAAAATGTAATTGCGGGAAAAATACAGTTTTCAAAACAACTACTGTTGTTCTAGTTACAGAGAGGAGAGTCACAGCTTTCTGGGAGTATATCATTTCTATATTTTGAGTTCATGGTACCACTTTACAACCGGAGTAGGGTATTTAGTATGGGTTTTGTTGTGGAGCCGAGTGGAGCGCTCCACTTGCGGTGAACAGGCCTACATCAAGTAGCCTAGGCCTAGTGCTGGAAAGTTTTTGTACGACATTACATTAACTAACAGATTAATCAATTAGCCTACATGGCTATCCAGCAAAAAAATCATATTTAGAGTTAGCAATCTAGCTAAGTGTTTTGAGTTCCCACTTTCTCAGGCGGTGAATAATGTAGCCTAGGCCACAAAGATGTCGGCAAATTCCTCTCTGAAGCACCCAAAAATAAATATGATAATTCTGGATCCTATTTTGACCGGTTGCACCTAAAAATATAAATCATGCATTCCATGGATATGTTAGATGAAATAGCTTTTTTAATCATAGGCTACCATCTGTTGTCTTACTTGGCACTGGGAAAAAGATGTATAGAGCCCTGCCGCTAATGTAAAGTAACTGTCCATTAAAAACAAAATGTATTGTTCTATTTATCGTTATCGAGCAAAATAGTTACATTTTTCGCGTTGTGACTTTTTGTCCATATCGCCCAGCTCCAATATATACACACACAAATGGCCGACAGTACTTGACTGTCAAGATAGGAGGTATGGCAACTCACCCCCTTACTTTTAAAGGAGGGGAGTCGAACAAATTCAGTTGTACTGTTTCTACGGACTATACATTAATCAGTTAAATACACCCTTATTAAGCGTTTAATATGTTAATATAGTTTAAAACCAAGTCAAAGAATATCATTTGAATGTTTTTGATAGGGTCATAACAGATCTGTGGGTTGTGTTATAATTGTCCCCCTCTCCTTCAGACTTTGGTATGACCAGAGACATCTATGAGACAGACTACTACAGGAAGGGAGGGAAGGGTCTGCTTCCTGTCCGCTGGATGGCTCCTGAGTCTCTGAAGGACGGAGTGTTCACAGCAAACTCAGACTGCTGGTGAGGACACTTGACTGTGTTTGTCTGTCTTTCTCTGTGTGAATGCTTGCCGACTGTCGAAAGCAGGGATGGGCAACTGCAGTCCTCACGGGCCGAAGTGGTGTCACTGTTTTTCACCATTCAAATGTTATTTGTCACATGCTTTGTAAACAACCGGTCTGTTTTTCCCAACATATCACGACTCAGGATATGACCAGATGCAGACACAGGAGGCAGATAGTACAATTCTCATAATATTTATTATACAAGGGGACAGGCCAGGTCGAGGGCAGTCAGAGGACAGTAATCCAGGGTAGAGTCAGAGGTACAGAACGGCAGGCAGGCTCAGGGCAGGCAGAATGGTCCGAAATCCAAGGCAGCAATAAACAGGTACAGAACATCAGGCAAGCTCAGGGCAGGCAGAAGGGTCAGAACCGGGGAGACTAGAAAACAGAAACTAGCAAGACTGGAAAACGGGAAAACACGCTGGTAAGACTTCACAGGACAAGACAAACTGGTAACAGACAAACAGAAAACACTGGTATAAATAACCAGGCGATAATGGGGACAAATGGGAGACCGGGTGGGGGGTGGAGACAAGCAAAAGACGGGTGAAAAAGATCAGGGTGTGACACAACAATACAGAGAGGGAAATCTATATACAGTACCAGTCAAAAGTTTGGACACACCTACTCATTCAAGGGTTTTTATTTATTTTGACTATTTTCTACATTGTAGAATAATAGTGAATGCATCATAACTATGAAATAACACATATGTAGTAACCAAAAAAGTGTTAAACAAATAGAAATATATTTTATATTTGAGATTATTCAAAGTAGCTTTGCCCTTTGCCTTGATGACAGTTTTGCACACTGTTGGCACTCTCTACTAGCTTCATGAGGTAGTCACCTGGAATGCATTTCAATTAACAGGTGTGCCTTGTTAAAAGTTAATTTGTGGAATTTATTTCCTTAATGCGTTTGAGCCAATCAGTTGTGTAGTGACCCAGACAATATTATTGGCACCTTCTAGAAGGGGTGGTATACAGAAGATAGTCCTATTTGGTTAAAGACCAAGTCCATATTATGGACAGCTCAAATAAGCAAAGATAAATGACAGTCCATCATTAGTCAATCCGGAAAATTTCAAGAACTTTGAAAGTTTCTTCAAGTGCAGTCGCGAAAACCATCAACTGCTCTGATGAAACTGGCTCTCATGAAGACCGCCACAGAAATGGAAGACCCAGAGTTACCTCTGCAGCAGAGGATAAGTTTGAGTTACCAGCCTCAGAAATTGCAGCCCAAATAAATGCTTCACGGAGTTCAAGTAACAGACACAGCTCAACATCAACTGTTCAGAGGAGACTGCGTGAATCAGGCCTTGATGGTCAAATTGCTACAAAGAAACCACAACTAAAGGACACCAATAAGAAGTAGAGACTTGCTTGGGCCAAGAAACACGAGCAATGGACATTAGACCGGTGGAAATCTGTCTTTTGGTTTGATGAGTCCAAATGTAAGATTTTTGGTGTCAACCACTGTGTCTTTGTGAGACGTAGAGTAGGTGAATGGATTATCTCCGCATGTGTGGTTCTCATCGTGAAGCATGGAGGAGGAGGGGTTGTGATGGTGTGAGGTTGCTGACACTGTCTGTGATTTATTTAGAATTCAAGGCACACTTAACCAGCATGGCTACCACAGCATTCTGCAGCGATACGCCATCCCATCTGGTTTGCGCTTAGTGAGACTATCATTTGGTTTTCAACATGACAATGACCTCCAGGCTGTGTAAAGGCTATTTGACCAAGAAGGAGAGTGATGGAGTGCTGCATCAGATGACCTTGCCTCCACAATCACCCGACCTCAACCCAATTGAGATGGTTTGGGATGAGTTGGACCACAGAGTGAAGGAAAAGCAGCCAACAAGTGCTCAACATATGTGGGAATTCCTTCAAGACTTTTGGAAAATCCAGGTGAAGCTGGTTGAGAGAATGCCAAGAGTGTGCAAAGCTGTCATCAAGGCAAAGGGTGGCTACTTTGAAGAATCTCAAATATAAAATATATTTTGATTTGTTCAACACTTTTTTGGTTACTACATGATTCCTTATGTGTCATTTCATAGTCTTCGTGTCTTCACTATTATTCTACAATGTAGTAAAAATAAAGAAAACCCTTGTACGAGTAGGTGTGTCCAAACTTTTAACTGGTACTGTATATTAAAACACGAGGAATAAATACACAATGAGTAACGATAACCTTTTTCGAACAATACACCATTTCTTCCAGGAAACTGTTGAAATTAAACATATTTTGGTATCCATATATTTATGTCTTCGGTGTGCAGTTGAACAAAACAAAAAATTCACAAAATCTTAGCTAATGCCACAAAGAAATCCTACAATGGTAGCCTAGTGGTTAGAGCATTGGGCCAGTAACCAAAAGGTTGCTGGATCAAATCCCCGAGCTGTCAAGGTAAAAATCTGTCGTTCTGCCCCCGAGCAAGGCAGTTAACCCACTGTTCCCCAGGCGCCAACGATGTGGATGTCAATTAAGGCAGCCCCCCACACCTCTCTGATTCAGAGGGGTTGGGTTAAATGCGGAAGAGACATTTCAGTTGAAGGTATTCAGTTGTACAACTGACTAGGTATCCCCCTTTCCCCCAAATGAGCCAGACAATATTATTGGCACCTTCTAGAAGTAGTTAGAAATAATTAGATTTCAAGCAGGTGATTCTCATTTATTTTGGAATTGAACTCACCTATGGTGCCTGCAGTATAAAAATCACATATTCAACCAGTTTGAATAGAAAAAGGGACTCATTCTCCTGTTTTGTATCACTGTGTGTACTGCAATGAGCATGGACAAAAGAAAGAAAACCAGAGAATTATCTGATGAGGTCAGACACAAGATTGTAGCCAAGCATGGACAATCTCAAAGCTACAAGTCCATCTCCAGAGACCTTGATGTTCCTGTTTCCACCGTACATAATGTTATCAAGAAGTTTAAGGCCCATGCCACTGTAGCCAACTTCACTGGACGTGGCCACAAGATAATTTGATGGAAGATTGCAGCGAAGGACTGTTTGAATGGTGGAGAAAGCACCTCGGTCAACTGCCACACAGATTCAAGCTGACATTCAGACACAAGGTACGACAGTTTCAACTCATACCATCCGTTGCCAACTCAATGAAAGGGGGTTATATGGTAGGAGACCCAGGAGGACCCCACTGCTGAGAGAAAGACATAAGAAAGCCTGACTGCAATTTCCCAAAACACCAAATTATAGCTTTTTGGTAAAGTACAGAAAACAAAATTAAGCTTTCAAAGAAAAGAACACCTTCCCTACAGTCAAACATGGAGGAGGTTCAGTGATGTTTTGGGGTTGCTTTGCTGTCTCTGGCACCGGGTGCCTTGAACGTGTGCATGGCATCATGAAAACAGGATGATACCAAGGTATTTTGGAGCGCAATGTCGGACCCAGTGTCAGAAAGCTCGGTCTCCGTCGAAGGTCATGGATCTTCCAGCACGACCCCAAACACACCCAGGAATGGTTCAAGACAAAATGCTGGACTGTTCTGAAGTGGCCAGCAGTGAGTCCAAATCTAAATCTCATTGAAAACGTGGAGAGATCTGAAAACAGCAGTTAGGAGAAGGCACCCTTCTAATCTGGGAGAACTGCTGCAGCAGTTTGCACAAGTGGAGTTAGCCAAACTGCCAGTACAGAGGTGCAGGACGCTCATTGATGGTTATAGGAAGCGCTTGATTGCAGTTATTTTGACCGAAGGCTGTGCTACCAAATATTAAGTCTAGGGTGTCAATAATTTTGTCAATGCCATTTCTGATTTAAATGGATATATTAAGTTCTGAGTCAAAAACAAAGGTTCTGTAATATTAACAGTGAAATAAAGAATTGTGGAGACCAAATACTTTGTTCAATTTAAGCTTATTTTTAGGGAAAATTGTGGGTTAATTTAAAAAAGTGCAAGGATGCCAATATTTTTGGCCACGACTGTATACGAGGTACCGATTCGATATGCAGGGGTACGAGGCAATTTAGGTAAATATGTACATATAGTTAGGGGTAAAGTGACTCTGCAACAGGATAGATAATAAACGGTAGCAGCAGCGTCTGTGATGAGTCAAAAGAGAGTGCAAAAAGAGTCAATGCAGATAGTCCGGGAAGCTATTTGGTTAACTATTTAGCAGTCGTAAAGGCCCTGCATGGTCAATCCGGCATCTGCATTGGCCGTGCAGCATTTGCGGTGATATGGCCTCTGCAGACATCAGGGCATTCATACTTCTTGCGCTTTACGGAGCAGCGCAGAGCTGTTGAGCATAGTTGTTGTGAGGGAAGTTGTCAAGGAAGTAAGTTTGTGTTTATACAGGACCTCCCGCCCCACCTACCGTCAACCAATCATGTCACTGCGGAGCTATACGGAGCCCTCTGCATCATTACAAAATTTGGGAGGCGCACAGCGATGCGGTACAGATCTCCATATTGCCTCTGCATGCCTCCATTTTTGGATCAAGCATAAATTGGCTTTTGTGGTTTGGGAGTAAAAGCTGTTCAGGGACCTGATCAGTAGAGGCTGGTTGGAGGAGCTAAAGGAGGACGGGCTCATTGTAATGCCTGGAATATAATAAATTGAACAGTATCAAACACATTAAGCATATGGAAATCACGTTTGACTTTGTTCCATTAATTCCATTCCAGCCATTACAATGCGCCCATCCTCCTATAGCTCATCCCACCAGCCTCTATTGGTCCTGTTGGTTACAGACTTGGTGCATTGGTACCGCTTGCCATGCAGTAGCAGAGAGAACAGTCTATGACTAGGGTGGCTGGAGTCTTTAACAATTTTTAGGGCCTTCCCCTGATACCGCCTGGTAGAAAGGTCCTGGATGGCAGAGAGCTCGGATGGCATGTAGCGCCTTGCCAAGTAGTTGCTATAGCAAGTGGTGATGCAGCCAGTCAAGATGCTTTCAATGGTGCAGCTTTATAACTTTTTGAGGATCTGAGGGCCCATGCCAAATCTTTTCAGACTCCTGAGGGAGAAGAGGCATTGTCACACCTTCTTCACAACTGTGTTGGTGTGTGGACCATGTTAATTCCTTAATGAGGTGGACACCAATGAACTTGACACTCTCGACCCGCACCAGTACAGCCCTGTCGACGTGGATGGGGGGTGCTCGGCCCTCCGTTTCCTGTTGTCCACAATCAGCTCCTTTGTCTTGCTGATAGTGCTGAGCGATTAACTGAAATTTTGGTTCTTTTTCCGTTTTTAAACAACTAATTGACCGACGTCTGTTCAATTATTTGAATTCCATTTTGTTCATTTTTTTTCTCTGAGCTCGATGTGCAGTTTCTGTACAGATAAATCAGATCAAGCCTGAACTGTGCAATGTGGTAGGAAGTTGTAGTTTCCGACAGGCCAATATTCTACATAGTTTAGCGCCGAAAACATGGTAATTAACTACAATGACCATAATCCATTGCACGCCCACTTAAACTTTGTCCGGTCTGTGCAGAGCAAGACACGGAGACTGAGAGAAGAGAGAACATGCGTTCAAGAGGGATATAAAAGCAGCTGCTTCGCAAGCCTAAAGATACAGACGGGGTTTCCCAAACTCGGTCCTGGGGCACCCCCTGGGTGCACATTTTTGTTTTTGCCCTAGCACTACACAGCTGAACCAAAGCTTGATGATGACTTGGTTGTTTGAATCAGCTGTGTTGTACTAGGGCAGAAACAAAAATGTGTACCCGGGGGGGTGGGGGGGAACCCTGATCTACAGAGGCTTGCGAAAGTATTCACCCCCCCTTGGCATTTTTCCTATTTTGTTGCCTTACAACCTGGAATTAAAATTGATTTCTGGGGGGTTTGTATCTTTTGATTTACACAACATGCCTACCACTTTGAAGATCTTGAGCATGCATAACTATTCACCCCCCCCCCCCCCCCCCAAAGTCAATACTTTGTAGAGCCACCTTTTGAAGCAATTACAGCTGCAAGTCTCTTGGGGTATGTCTCTATAAGCTTGGCACATCTAGCCACTGGGATTTTGCCCGTTCTTCAAGGCAAAACTGCTCCAGCTCCTTCAAGTTGGATGGGTTCCGCTGGTGTAGAGCAATCTTTAAGTCATACCACAGAGTCTCATTTGGATTGAGGTCTGGGCTTTGACTAGGCCATTCCAAGACATTAAACCCATCGAGTGTTGCTTTAGCAGTATGCTTAGGATCATTGTCCTGCTGGAAGGTGAACCTCCGTCCCAGTCTCAAATCTCTGGAAGACTGAAACAGGTTTCCCCCAAGAATTTCCCTGTATTTAGCGCCATCCATCATTCCTTCAATTCTGACCAGTTTCCCAGTCCCTGCCGATGAAAATCATCCCCACAGCATGATGCTGCCATCACCATGCTTCACTGTGGGGATGGTATTCTCGGGGTGATGAGAGGTGTTGGGTTTGCGCCAGACATAGCGTTTTCCTTGGTGGCCAAAAAGCTAAATTTTCGTCTCATCTGACCAGAGTACCTTCTTCCATATGTTTGGGGAGTCTCCCACATGCCTTTTGCAGAACACCAAAAGTGTTTGCTTATTTATTTTTTTAAGCAATGGCTTTTTTTCTGGCCACTCTTCCGTAAAGCCCAGCTCTGTGGAGTGTATGGCTTAAAGTGGTCCTATGGACAGATACTCCAATCTCCGCTGTGGAGCTTTGCAGCTCCTTCAGGGTTATCTTTGGTCTCTTTGTTGCCTCTCTGATTAATGCCCTCCTTGCCTGGTCTGTGAGTTTTGGTGGGCGGCCCTCTCTTGGCAGGTTTGTTGTTGTGCCATATTCTTTCCAATTTTTAATAATGGATTTAATGGTGCTTTATGGGATATTAAAGTTACTGATATTTTTTTATAACCCAACCCTGATCTCTACTTCTCCACAACTTTGTCCCTGACCTGTTTGAACATTTACATTTACATTTAAGTCATTTAGCAGACGCTCTTATCCAAAGCGACTTACAAATTGGTGCATTCACCTTATGATATCCAGTGGAACAACCACTTTACAATAGTGCATCTAAATCTTTTAAGGGGGGGGGGGGGGGTTAGAAGGATTACTTTATCCTATCCTAGGTATTCCTTAAAGAGGTGGGGTTTCAGGTGTCTCCGGAAGGTGGTGATTGAAGAGCTCCTTGGTCTTCATGGTGCCACTTGCTTGGTAGTGCCCCTTGCTTAGAGGTGTTGCAGACTCTGAGTCATTAAAACTTGTTTTTCAACCACTCCACACATTTCTTGTTAACAAACTATAGTTTTGCAAGTCGGTTAAGACATCTACTTTGTGCATGACACAAGTCATTTTTACAACAATTGTTTACAGACAGATTATTTCACTTATAATTCACTGTATTACAATTCCAGTGGTTCAGAAGTTTACATACACTAAGTTGACTGTGCCTTTAAATAGCTTGGATAATTCCAGAAAATGATGTCATGGCTTTAGAAGATTGTGATAGGCTAATTGACATCATTTGAGTCAGTTGGAGGTGTACCTGTGGATGTATTTCAAGGCCTACCTTCAAACTCAGTGCCTCTTTGCTTGACATCGTGAGAAAATCAAAGGAAATCAGCCAAGACCTCAGAAAAAAATTGTAGGCCTCCACAAGCAATTTCTAAACTCCTGAAGGTACCATGTTCATCTCTACAAACAATAATATGCAAGTATAAACACCATGGGACCACGCAGCCGTCATACCACTCAGGAAGGAGACGCGTTCTGTCTACTAGAGATGAACGTATTTTGGTGCGAAAAGTGCAAATCAATCCCAGAACAGCAGCAAAGGACCTTGTGAAGATGCTGGAGGAAACAGGTACAAAAGTAGCTATATCCACAGTAAAACGAGTCCAACATAACCTGAAAGGTCGCTCAGCAAGGAAGAAGCCACTGCTCCAAAACCGCCATAAAAAAGCCAGACTATGGTTTGCAGCTGCACATGGGGACAAAGATCGTACTTTTTGGAGAAATGTCCTCTGGTCTGATGAAACAAAAATAGAACTGTTTGGCCATAATTCCATCGTTATGTTTGGAGGAAAAAGGGGGAGGCTTGCAAGCCAAAGAACACCATTCCAACCGTGAAGCACAGGGGTGGCAGCATCATGTTGTGGGCGTGATTTGCTGCTGGAGGGACTTGTGCACTTCACAAAATAAATGGCATCATGAGGAAAGAAGATTATGTGGATATATTGACATATTGACAACATCTCAAGACATCAGTCAGGAAGTTAAAGCTTGGTTGCAAATGAACAATGACCCCAAGCATACTTCCAAAGTTATGGATTAAGGACAACAAAGTCAAGGTATTGGAGTGGCCATTTTACAAAGCCCTGACCTCAATCCTATATAAAATTTGTGGGCAGAACTGAAAAAGTGTGTGCGAGCAAGGAGGCCTACAAACCTGACTCAGTTACACCAGCTCTTTAAGGAGGAATGGGCCAAAATTCACCTAACTTATTGTGGGAAGCTTGTGGAAGGCTACCCCAAACGTTTGACCCAAGTTAAACTATTTAAAGCTAATGCTACCAAATACTAATTGAGTGTATGTAACCTTCTGACCCACTGGGAATGTGATGAAAGAAATAAAAGCCGAAATAAATCCCTCTATTATTCTGGCATTTCACATTCTTAAAATAAAGTGGTGATCCTAACTGACCTAAGACAGGGAATGTTTACTAGGATTACATGTCAGAAATTGTGAAAATCTGAGTTTAAATGTATTTGGCTAAGGTGTATGTAAACTTCCGACTTCAACTGTATATGTACTGAGATCATGTGACAAATCATGTGACACTTAGATTGCACACAGGTGGACTTTATTTAAACTAATTGTGTGACTTCTGAAGGTAATTGGTTGCACCAGATCTTATTCAGGGGCTTCATAGCAAAGGGGGTGAATACATATGCACGCACCACTTTTCCCTTTTATTTTTTTTAACTAGTTATTTTTTTCACTTCACCAATTTGGACTATTTTGTGTATGTCCATTTCACAATCAATTTAAATTGCAGTTTGTAATGCAACAAAATAGGAAAAACGCCAATGGGGATGAATACTTTTGCAAGGCACTGTAAGTGATTGAAAGTTGGTATTCAGCACTCATAAAATAATGCCTTATTTACTTTGAAGAACTACTAAAATAGTGATTTTGTCAGACAGCATAGGCAGCACCTTTATACTGTATGAGTTGACTTGGAATGAAATAATAGTAATCAAATAAAACAAATATTTTGTTAAAGTAATATTAATAAGTGATAAGCAGTAATAGTCACGACTGTGGGACTTTTATTAATTGTTTTATTCTGTGTGACAACATTCAACCCACATGTATCGAAACCTAAATGGAAAACCATGATTTTTGTAATAATCAAACCAAAACCGAACTGATCTCAAAGAGCAATAAATTGCTTAACACTACTTGCTGACGTTGAGTGAGAGGTTGTTGTCCTGGCACCACACTGCCAGGTCACTGACCTCCTCCCTATAGGCTGTCTCATTGTCGTCGGTGATCAGGCCTACCACCATCGTGTCCCTAGTAAACACAGCTGATTAAACTAATTTCATTCTAAACTGAATATCATGATTATTGGAGTCAGGTGTGTTAGCTGGGGCAAAAGTGTGAAACCAATCAGGCCCCTGAGCACTGGAGTTGCCCATCCCTGGTCCAGATGGACAGAATCTGGATCCTCTCAAGATTTTCTCCCTACCTATCCACCTATGGAGTTTTTGCTTGCCACTGATTTTTTTTCTCTCTCCTATGTTTTTGTGTGTCTCTCTCCCAGGTCATTTGGTGTGGTGCTGTGGGAGGTCAGTACCCTAGCGGAGCAGCCGTACCAGGGCCTGTCCAACGAGCAGGTCCTGAAGTTCGTCATGGACGGAGGATTTCTGGACCGACCAGACAACTGTGCTGACCGGCTGTAAGTCTCACCTCCATAATGTACATATCTATGTCCAGCTGTGACTGGTCATAACAAGATGAATCATTATTGAAGGGAAATGTATGGAACGTGGATTACACTTTTGTGTGTGATATTAATGAAATCATGTTTTAACGACAACGAACATCAGCTCTTAACTATATGATGTAACAGCAGCTCCTCTCTCCTGCTATTCAGACACGACCTGATGTCGATGTGCTGGCAGTATAACCCCAAGCTGCGTCCCAGCTTCCAGGAGATCATCGAAATGCTCCACGAGGACCTTCACCGGTCCTTCCAGGAGGTCTCCTTCTACTACAGTCAGGAAAACAAGCCTCAGGAGCAGGAGGACTTTGACCTAGACATGGACAACATGGAAAGCATTCCCCTGGACCCGTCCTCCTACTCCCAGAGAGGGGACCACAGTTCCTCGTACTCTCAGAGGGGAGACCACAGCTCGGAGAGGGACGAAGCGGGTTCGTCGCTGGGGTTGAGACAAAATAGCTACGAGGAACACGTCCCGTACACACACATGAACGGGGGGAAGACGAACGGACGGATACTAGCTCTGCCTCGGTCTAGTCCCTCCTAACAGAACACTATATAGATATCATATCCCTATCTCCCCTTAGGCCCAACCTTTTCCCTCACACAGATGCATAGATATGAATATATTTTTGTTTTGTTTTTTCATTTTATATAGATAAACACTTTTATCACTCAGAGGCCCTCTCGAAGTGTACATATCTCAGGACGTTAATGCTCTTGTCAAGATGCCACATCCAATAGACTACGGTATGTATGTTAATGTTCACACAGGAAACACACAACCACACAGACACTTTTTGTATTTAAGAAAGAACCCCCCTGTGCTTCTTTCTAGTCTTTGATCCTTAAAAAATATATTTCCAATCTTCCACAAATGGGTGGCGGTTTGGGGGAATCAACTGTGAATCTAACTTTGGGACAACCAGAAGGCTGCTAACCCGAGGACTCTCCAGACTGTACCTTGCCCAGGCC
This sequence comes from Salmo salar, assembly GCF_965601325.2. NCBI lineage: Eukaryota > Metazoa > Chordata > Actinopteri > Salmoniformes > Salmonidae > Salmo > Salmo salar. The sequence continues at coordinate 43,938,398 of NC_138293.1, forward strand.
GAGGCACTCTCCCTTGGCAGGTCAGCCCTCACTGGGTCCCTGGGTCTCCCTGGGCCATGGAGGTCCACCTGGGTCGCTCAATGTAAAAGTGCCCTTCTCTTCTATCTCTGGCTGTAGCCTGCGTCTTATGTCATGGAGCTGTGTCTCTGTATCTTTGTACTCTCAAGTCGTCAACGAACGACACACTTGAGAACTAACTTTTGGATGGATGAATGTTTCAAATCCATTTTTAAATCTTCAAACAAACTTTATTGATCCACTGGAGAAGCTTGTTGTCGATTTTATCCTCACACTCTGCAGTATTCCAGCATCACACAGAAATAATTAACAGATTTTTGGGGTTATATATTTTTAATTTATTTACGTTTCATTTTCTCTTTTGAGTTTTCACATTTACAGCTGAAGGATATTTAAAAAACTGTTTCAGAAAAACATTTTGACGAAAGAAACGAGTTCCTCAGAAGACATAGCTGCTTCTTTTTATATATTTTAGTGGGTATAGAAAATATAAATATATTATTGATATTTTTTGGTACATAGTGGTTGACATACATTGTCTTTCATGAGGTATTTCCAGTCTGTAGAAAAAAAGGTTTTACATGTTTGTCTCTTATGTTTATTTTTTTCTAATCCAGAATTCATACTAATAATCATTTGGACTTGTGACAAACCAGCAGCATTTGGTATTTTCTCTTGGCTTGGCCCGTTGATATCAGATCAAATCAAACTGTCTGCTCTTCATAAATAAAGCAGCACGGTGCAACATGACCACGCTCTTTCTCTGTCCACATGCTTCTGTTACCGTTTACTTTGTTGTTGTTTACTGTGTCATGTGTACAATTCATCTAATTGGTCGGTCTTTGCTGAAATAAAAGATCCCAGAAATGTTCGATATGCACAAAAATCTTATTTCTCTTAACTTTTGTGCACAAATTTGTTTACATCCTTGTTAGTGAGCGTATCTCCTTTGCCAATATATGTCACACCTGTAAGGTGGATGGATTATCAAGAAGCTGATTAAACAGTATGATCATTACACAGGTGCACCTTGTACTGGGGACAATAAAAGGCCACTCTAACATGTGCACAACACAAAATGCTTTGTCACGCAACACAATGCCACATGTCTCATGTTTTGAGCAAATGTACAATTGGCATACTGAATGCAGGAATGTCCAACAGCTGTTGCCAGAGAACTGAATGTTAATTGATCTTCCATAAGCCACCACCAACGTTATTTTAGAAAATATGGCAGTACGTCCAACCGGCCTCACAACCGCAGACCACGTGTATGGCAGGCATAAGCTACGGACAACAAACACAAATGCATTTTATCAATGGCAATTTTAATGCACAAAGATGCGGTGACGAGATCCTGAGGCCCCTTGTCATGCAATTCATCCACCGCCATCACCTCATGTTTCAGCATGATAATGCATTGCTCCATGTCGCAAGGATCTGTACACAATTCCTGGAAGCTGAAAGTGTCCCAGTTCTTCCATGGTCAGCATACTCACCAGATATGTCACCATTGAGCATGTTTGGGATGCTCTTGATCGACGCGTACACAGTGTTTTCCAGTTCCCGCCGATATCCAGCAACTTCGCACAGCCACTAAAGAGGAGTGGGACAACATTCCACAGGCCACAATCAACGGCCTGAACAACTCTATGCGAAGGAGATGTGTTGCGCTGCATGAGGCAAATGGTGGTCACACCAGATACTGACTGGTTTTCTGATCCAAGCCACTACCTTTTTTTTAAGGTATCTGTGACCAACCGATACATATCTGTATTCCCATTCATGTGAAATCCATAGATTAGGGCCTCATTTATTTATTTAAATTGACTGATTTGCTTAGATGAATTGTAACTCAGCAAAAATCTTTGAAATTGTTGCATGTTGCATTTATATTTTTGTTCTGAATAAATCAAATCCAATTGTATTGGTCACATACACATTTTTAGTAGAGGTTATTGCAGTTGTAGCGAAATACTAGCTCCAACAGTGTAGTAGTATCTAACAATTTACTACAATAAAAACAAATCTAAAGGTAAAAAAATGGAATTAAGAAATATATAAATATTAGGACGAGTAATGTCAGAGTGGCATTGTCTAAAATACAGTAGATTAGAATACGGTATATACATATGAAATGAATAAAGAAGCATGTAAACATTATTAAAGTCACCAGTGATTCTATGTATATAGCGCAGCAGCCTCTAAGGTGCAGGGTTGAGTAACTGGGTGGTAGCTGGCTAGTAATGGCTATTTAACAGTCTGATGGCCTTGAGATAGAAGCTGTTTTTCAGTCTCTCGGTCCCAGCTTTGATGCACCTGTACTGAGCTCACCTTCTGGATGGTAGCGGGGTGTACAGGCTATGGCTCAGCTGGTTGATTACCTTTTTGGACGTCCTGTGATATTGGGTGCTGTAGGTGTCTTGGAGGGCAGGCAGTGTGCCCCTGGTGATGCATTTGGTAGTACGCATCACCCTCTGGAGAGCCCTGTGGTTGCGGGCGGTGCAGTTGCCATGCCAGGCAGTGATACAGGATGCTTTCAATTGTGCATCTGAAAAAGTTTGTGAGGTTCTTAGGGGCCAAGCCGAATTTCTTCAGCCTCCTTAGGTTGAAGAGGCGCTGTTACGCCTTCTTTGCCAAACTTGTCTCTGTGGGTAGACCATTTTTTAAGCTTTTACCTTCCCACTGCGGTCCCGTCGATGTGGATAGGGGAGTGCTGTTTCCTGAAGTCCACGATCAGCTCCTTCGTTTTGTTGAAGTTGAAGGAGAGGTTATTATCCTGGCACCACTCTGCCAGGGCCCCCACCTCCTCCCTTTAGACCAGTGCTTCTCAATTATTTTCTGTTACGCCCCCCTAGGAGGAAGTAAACATTTCGCGCCCCCCAACTCTCCGCCGCGACTGTAAATAGTATCATTTGTCTATAAAATTGTTAAGTACACCTCTGCATAACATTGTATCCTTATTAACATTAAAGAAAACAAAAAAAGAAAGAAATATAGATCAACTTACAACAAAGAAGAACTTTATTAACATTGTTTTTCAGTCTGTAACAGAAAAGACTTAAAGTGCATCAATTTGCCTGAAATTTTAAAAAAAATTCAAGCCTTGTTTAAACTGTAAACATTTTTTTACCATTTGATACTGAAAAATTAAATATAATCAATAAATAATAATAAATTCAAATTGATCCGCAACATTAACTCAGGAGCACAATATATGAAACACTTTGACCTATAAAACAAAAATGAATAAAACAATTTGTGCTGATTTTTTTAAATCAAAATGAGGAAGTCAGGATTAATGGCTACAATGACCACGTTTTGCAGAGCACAGCTTTTCGAAGCGGGGTTTGAAGCATGATACTGCAACTCTCAGCTCTTGCTCAATGTTTAGCTGGGACCTGTACTTGGTCTTCAGTGCAGCAACAGCAGAGAAGTCAGTCTCGCAAAGATAAGATGTTGCAAAAGGAAGAAGAATGCCCATGGCCCTCTGCCCTAAGAGTGGATACTGCCTCTCTACACTCAGCCAGAATTCACTCAGTGTCTGTGATGTGAACCTCAGTCTCAATGTGGAGTCAGACGTCATATCAATGAACTGGTCCTCCTCTGCAGAGCTGAAACCAGTTGGAGCTGGTGCATTTAAAGGATCTCTCACCCAGTCATTATTGGGAACTGTTTTCAGGGAAGTACTTTTAAAGAATCCCATCAGTGATGAAATATGCTCCTTAATATATGGAATCACTGAGGTGGCATCATAGTCAGTAGTGTCAACAAATTTATGCAGGTTCTCAAATGAATCAGTATTTCCTTCATCAAGTCACCTGCCCCACATTGCAAGCTTTCGAGTGAAAGAGCTGATCTTGTCTGTGACCTGAGGGAGGTGTTTATCTTTCCCTTGAAGCTGTAGATTTAGTTCATTTAGCTTTCCAAATATGTCACTCAGGTAGCCAGTTTTGCCAGGAAGTTCTCATCACTACATTTTTCTGCGAGGTCATACTTGTGCTCCTGCTCCGAAAACATTCTTATCTGCTCTCTGAGCTCAAAAACTCGGGACAAGACTTTTCCTCGTGACAGCCACCTTGCTTCACTGTGAAACAGCACAGCTTGATGTTCAGCTCCCATCTCCTCACAGATAGCAGAGAAGACTCTTGTTTTTAGTGGTCTGGTCTTTATAAAATTGACTACACCTACTATGTCAGCCATAACCTCACTTAATTCAGAGGAAAGGTGCCTTGATGCCAGTGCTTCTCTGTGTATAACACATTGTGTCCACTCAGAATTAGGTGAGGCCTTCTTGATGAGTGCCCAAAGTCCTTTTCTCATCCCTGCCATGGTCTGTGCACCATCACTGCAAACACCAATGCAGTTCTCCCACTTTAGCCCATTCTCAGTCAGGAAGCAGTCCAGCATTTTGAATAGCTCTTCAGCTGTGGCTCTGTCTCTGACATATTTTTAAAAAAAAGTAGATCCTCACACAGGGAGTTTGTCATGTCAAAACGTACATAACCGATAAACAAACAGTCTTTGTTGCTGTCAGTTGCTTCATCGAACTGTAAGGCAAAACGTTTGTCTTTGAGTTTATCTACCGGCTGTTCTTTAACTTCTCTAGGGCCGGCGGGATGAAATCGTCCCACCTACGTAACAGCCAGTGGAATCCTGTGGCGCGTTATTCAAATACCTTAGAAATGCTATAACTTCAATTTCTTAAACATATTACTATTTTACACCATTTTAAAGACAAGACTCTCGTTAATCTAACCACACTGTCCGATTTCAAAAAGGCTTTACAACGAAAGCAAAACATTAGATTATGTCAGCAGAGTACCAAGCCAGAAATAATCAGACACCCATTTTTCAAGCTAGCATATAATGTCACAAAAACCCAGAAGACAGCTAAATGCAGCACTAACCTTTGATGATCTTCATCAGATGACACACCTAGGACATTATGTTATACAATACATGCATGTTTTGTTCAATCAAGTTCATATTTATATAAAAAAACAGCTTTTTACATTAGCATGTGACGTTCAGAACTAGCATACCACCCGCAAACTTCCGGTGAATTTACAAAAGATTTACTAAATTACTCACGATAAACATTCACAAAAAGCATAACAATTATTTTAAGAATTATAGATACAGAACTCCTCTATGCACTCGATATGTCCGATTTTAAAATAGCTTTTCGGTGAAAGCACATTTTGCAATATTCTCAGTAGATAGCCCGGCATCACAGGGCTAGCTATTTAGACACCCAGCAAGTTTAGCACTCACCAAAGTCAGATTTACTATTAGAAAAGTTTGATTACCTTTGGTGTTCTTCATCAGAATGCACTCCCAGGACTTCTACTTCAATAACAAATGTTGGTTTGGTCCCAAATAATCCATTGTTATATCCAAATAGCGGCGTTTTGTTTGTGCGTTCAAGACACAATCCGAAAGGGTAAATAAGGGTGACGAGCATGGCGCATTTCGTGACAAAAAAAATCTAAATATTCCATTACCGTACTTCGAAGCATGTCAACCGTTGTTTAAAATCAATTTTTATGCCATTTTTCTCGTAAAAAAGCGATAATATTCCGACCGGGAATCTGCGTTTAGGTAAAAAGAGGAAAGAAAATAAAGCACGGGGTCGACTCGTGCACGCGCCTAAGCCCATTGTCCTCTTATCGGCCACTTGCCAAAAGCGTAAATGTGTTTCAGCCTGGGGCTGCCTCGATATCATTCAGCTTTTTCCCAGGCTCTGAGAGCCTATGGGAGCCGTAGGAAGTGTCACGTTACAGCAAAGATCCTCAGTCTTCAATAAAAAGAGCCAAGATGAACAACAACTTGTCAGACAGGCCACTTCCTGTAAGGAATCTTCTCAGGTTTTTGCCTGCCATATGAGTTCTGTTATACTCACAGACACCATTCAAACAGTTTTAGAAACTTTAGGGTGTTTTCTATCCAAAGCCAATAATTATATGCATATTCTAGTTACTGGGCAGGAGTAGTAACCAGATTAAATCGGGTACGTTTTTTATCCGGCCGTGTAAATACTGCCCCCTAGCCCTAACAGGTTAATAATGTTTACATACTGCTTTACTCATCTCATATGTATATACTGTAATTCTATTCTACTGTATTTTAGACAATGCCACTCCGACCTTGCTCGTCCTAATATTTATATATTTCTTAATTCCATTCTTTTACTTTTAGATTTGTGTATTGTTGTGAATCGTTAGATGCTACTGCACTGTTGGAGCTAGGAACACAAGCATTTCGCAACACCCGCAATAACATCTGCTAAATATGTGTATGTGACTAATACAATTTTATTTGATCCCTACGGTGAATCATGGTGGTGGCAGCATCATGCTGGGGGATGTTTTACAGCGTCAGGGACTGGGAGACTGGTCAGGATCGAGGGAAAGATGAACGAAGCAAAGTACAGAGAGAGCCTTGATGAAAACCTGCTCCAGAGCGCTCAGGACTTCATACTGGGGCAAAGGTTCACCTTCCAACAGGACAACGATCCTAAGCACACAGCCAAGACAACGCGGGAGTGGCTTCGGGACAAGTCTCCGAATGTCCTTGAGTGGCCCAGCCAGAGCCTGTAACAAAAAGTGGAAAAAGTCAAGGGCTCTGAATACTTTATGAATGCACTGTACAGTGGGGGGGGGGGGAAGTATTTGATCCCCTGCTGATTTTGTACATTTGCCCACTTACAAAGAAATGAAGAGTCTATAATTTTAATAGTAGGTTTATTTGAACAGTGAGAGACAGAATAACAACAAAAAAATCCAGAAAAACGCATGTCAAAAAATGTTATAAAATGATTTGCATTTTAATGAGGGAAATAAGTATTTGACCCCTCTGCAAAACATGACTTAGTACGTGGTGGCAAAACCCTTGTTGGCAATCACAGAGGTCAGATGTTTCTTGTAGTTGGCCACCAGGTTTGCACACATCTCAGGAGGGATTTTGTCCCACTCCTCTTTGCAGATCTTCTCCAAGTCATTAAGGTTTCGAGGCTGACGTTTGGCAACTCGAACCTTCAGCTCCCTCCACAGATTTTCTATGGGATTAAAGTCTGGAGACTGGCTAGGCCACTCCAAGACCTTAATGTGCTTCTTCTTGAGCCACTCCTTTGTTGCCTTGGCCGTGTGTTTTGGGTCATTGTCATGCTGGAATACCCATCCACGACCCATTTTCAATGCCCTGGCTGAGGGAAGGAGGTTCTCACCCAAGATTTGACGGTACATGGCCCCGTCCATCGTCCCTTTGAAGCGGTGAAGTTGTCCTTTCCCCTTAGCAGGAAAAACACCCCCAAAGCATAATGTTTCCACCTCCATGTTTGACGGTGGAGATGGTGTTCTTGGGGTCATAGGCAGCATTCCTCCTCCTCCAAACACGGCGAGTTGAGTTGATGTCAAAGAGCTCCATTTTGGTCTCATCTGACCACAACACTTTCACCAGTTGTCCTCTGAGTCATTCAGATGTTCATTGGCAGACTTCAGACGGGCCTGTATATGTATTCTTGCGGGCACTGCAGGATTTCAGTCCTTCACGGTGTAATGTGTTACCAATTGTTTTCTTGGTGACTATGGTCCCAGCTGCCTTGAGATCATTGACAAGATCCTCCCGTGTAGTTCTGGGCTGATTCCTCACCGTTCTCATGATCATTGCAACTCCATGAGGTGAGATCTTGCATGGCGCCTCAGGCCGAGGGATATTGACAGTTCTTTTGTTTCTTGCATTTGCAAATAATCGCACCAAATGTTGTCACCTTCTCACCAAGCTGCTTGGCGATGGTCTTGTAGCCCATTCCAGCCTTGTGTAGGTCTACAATCTTGTCCCTGACATCCTTGGAGAGCTCTTTGGTCTTGGCCATGGTGGAGAGTTTGGAATCTGATTGATTGATTGCTTCTGTGGACAGGTGTCTTTTTTACAGGTAACAAGCTGCGGTTAGGAGCACTCCCTTTAAGAGTGTGCTCCTAATCTCAGCTCGTTACCTGTATAAAAGACACCTGGGAGCCAGAAATCTTTCTGATTGAGGCGGTCAAATACTTATTTCCCTCATTAAAATGCAAATCAATTTATAACATTTTTGACATGCGTTTTTCTGGATATTTTTGTTGTTATTCTGTCTCTCACTGTTCAAATAAACCTACCATTAAAATTATAGACTGATCCTTTCTTTGTCAGTGGGCAAACGTACAAAATCAGTAGGGGATCAAATATCCCCCGCGTATATATTGTATGTGTTACTGTAATTAAGCGTTTATCATCCATAGTACACTTTAAACGAAATAAACCATTATCATCGTTGAATATTGGAGCGCTCTTTGCCATCTGCGCTTGATACCAGTTGGGGAACTTTGTGACTCACTGGACATAGCTAGCTAGCTAAGATTAGCTAGTGTCGCTGTGACTGTTAGCTAGCTACAGTAACTGTTAACCGGGTGCTTTCTTGTCTAGTCTTAGCTAGACTACCAATGTTTTACAAACAAAAACACTAGCTACAGTTGAAGTCGGAAGTTTACATACACTTAGGTTGGAGTCATTAAAACTTGTTTTTCAACTCCATAAATGTATTGTTAACAAACTATAGTTTTGGCAAGTCGGTTAGGACATCTACTTTGTGCATGACACAAGTAATTTTTACTAGGATTGAATGTCAGGAATTGTGAAAAACTGAGTTTAAATTTATTTGGCTAAGGTGTATGTAAAGTTCCAACTTCAACTGTAGCTCAATTCACTACCTAATATCACAGCATAGACCCCAAAAGTATTGACTTAGCTAGCTACCTCTGCTCTAACAGTTGGCTTAGATAGCTAGCTGACGTTAACGGAGAAACTTTGAAAACAACCATGACCATTCAAGAATCTAAGCAAACCACAACGTCCAAACGAATTAGTGACTGCGACGAAATAGACTACTACAAATACAAAAGCTACAATTACGTATTTTGAACTTTTTGTTATCTTCTCTGGCTGGCCTCGACTGTTAACCAACTGAGTGAATCTAACACCAACCGTTGGAAAGACAGGCGCCGAGTCGGGCTCGAGCTGCAAAGCAGACGGCTCGAGCAGCAGAGGCAGCTGCTGCTGAATCTTGTGTTTTTGTTTTTGCTAGCTGTCTATTAAGGATACTTAAGCAAGCATTGATGTTGGCAATTGATGATACATGTATGATGTTCAGTGGCAACTCGTCATCACCCATATGTTTAGCAAAAAAAAAGTTGCATGTTATTTTGATATTAATATGTAATATGTGTCCCATATCAGTTTGCAAACAATGTAAAAAAAAAAAAAATGTTAATAAAGCTGCATACAAACATTTGTCTCTTTTTTGCTCTTGAGTAAGGCAGCTCCAAAATGCAGGTTTCAGCCTAGCTCAGTGCTTTCTGTGATGGTGGGGCAGCCAGCGGAAAATACACATCGTAGGGGTTGGTAATGTTCTCTAGTTGCACCGTGATTGGCTCAGTGTTCTGTCACGCATGGGGACACTATTTCACTGCAAAATCTACAGGGAGAACTCCAAAATTCAAGCCCCTTGGGTGCTGCCATAGATTTACATTAGAAGTGCCCATCCAAGAAGGCTCAAGTTAATTGGTAAAATGACATCAAATCACATATCTACCGTAGCTTTGATTGGACTGATCATGTCAACATCATACTTTCAAAATCTTAGCAAGCAAGCTAGTCAAGCAGTCATCATCATGAATCAAGTCGACAATCTACTGGCAAACCCTTTTCCATCCTTGTCATATGAAGAGAAATTAGAGATAAAACGTATTGGTGCTCATCGGCCTTTGGACATAAACATTACACACGTTGGAAATCGCAAATTCAACAATGAGTGGTTTGGATGAAATTAGAGGCTAACTGCAAGCGTTGCAGAGGAATCACTATTTTGCTACCCCTGCCTGCTATTCGGTGGAGAGGGTGTGTGGTCCAAGTCTGGGATTAAGGATCTCTTTTCCAAGTTTAAAAGGATAAGCATTCACATGCAAAACCATTGGCCATAAAAGGTTGAATACATTGGCCATGCTGTCAATCCAGCATGACTTCTGCCGCGTTCAAAACAACTGGAAACTCGGAACTGGGAAATCTCAGACTTCAGTAAGTTCAAGACAACTGGGAAAAAAACGAGCTCAGACTGGGAAAATACGTTTTGAAAGGTCATCCAACTCGGAATTGCAAGTCAGGAACTCTCGCCTCTTTCTAGAGCTCTGACCTGAAGATCAGTGAAGTCATGATTCAACCTTGTTTTTATCTGAGTTCCCAGTTATCTTGAAAGCACCATAAATCCAGCGAATGCCAGACTTTGCCCACAAGATGGACCCCCACGCCACCTTCCTGTTCAAGTGAGCACAGCACAACAGTGAATCTAAAAATGTCTTGTATGCTGCTGCATAAATGATGTCATATGCCAGGGAGATATGTATACTGTAACTAAGAAAGTAATACTGGATGTTGTGTTGTAGCTGTTAGTAGCCCATCTGCATCACCCTAATAATTTTGTCCCTTTTTCCCTCATAACTTAGCCCACTGTTCTGACTTGGTGGTGCACATGTAGCCTATAGCCTGTTTTAGAGAAATGTAATCATTGAATATTGTAAGAGCTTTCATTGTCTGCTTATATGCCTCCTTTATTTATCTTACGGTTCTGACTTGGTGTACAGGGAGAATACTGTAAGAACGGCCCATGTTCTGAGTTCTGTCCTGTACATTTCAAAGGTGCTGAACAAATAGTTGACTATGTCCATCTTAGCTCGCTCATTAATGTCTTATTTGAAATTACGGATTGCATCTTATCCGCTCATCGTTACCATATGCCATAGTTTGTACATCTCAATTGTCAGTAAAAAAACACATTTGTTTTTAAGCAAGTCAGCCATGTTTTAAAAAATGCTGTAAATTAGTCTGAATGCACTGTTTCGCTGCCAGAGAAGGCTCTGTTGATAGCCAGGTGTAGCGGTGGTATGGATTCACTCCATGGTGATGAAAAGAAAGCTCTGCTGTTGGGACAGCTTTATGTAGGTCCTAGCAGTTTGTGGGCACCGTTTGTCACCGTTATAGTGCAATGAATGTATTGTTTAGTGTTGTGTGTAGTGGCTTTGCTGGCATGCATTAAAAATATATATGTTGAGATTGCCTCACCAAGATGTACATGCTAACATCGCCACTGGTAGCAACCTAACCATTATGAAACTTATAATTGATCAAATAAACCTTATATGTAGCAAATTAGCAATTACATGTTTTGTTGACCAAATTCGACACTCATTAACCTCTATACAAAGATTTCTCACTTCGTGGTCTTATTTTCGAGGACAGATTTTGGGCAGAGTAACCCTCCAGCTTTGCCTCTTTCTCTGGTTGCGTTAAACTATTTAACGAACGGCTCCCAGAATGCTTTGAGAAGGTAGGATAACATAAAGAATGATAGAGGCTTCTAGTTGCCAAAAAGGATATGTTAGCATGGGCAGCGCCAATGAGGGCTTTCACCGATTTAATGTAGTCAACTCGGTGGGACTTGCAACTTCATTGGCTGAACTCTCCTGGTGACCCTGTTGGACTCATGTCCAACCAGGTAATCAGGAAGGATCCGCCAATCGTGAAGAAGAAAATTGACTACTTAAAAATTGAGATATCCTCAATGGTCTAACACAGGCTGTCACAGACGCGATAAAGGCACAGATACAAAGAGTCCTCTATCTATCTCTATGGTGGAAACGGCACAGGCTCGTTCATGCAAACGCTGTCGATGCTATCCGGGATCCTTAGCAGCTGATACAAAGTAACAACATTTTTACTACAGTTTGCGCTGGAATTAGTTCGAGGGTGGGGTAAGAATTATCGAGACTATCGGGTTGATGTCGTATTTTATAGTTTTATTTCACGGGGAAATGAAATACTTCTTGTTGACTTAGTCAGGTCAGGTGTTACAGCCTATGTGGACCAGGCAAATGACTGTTGCTAGGTTGGTTGGTCGCCATAAAAACGTTAAATTGTAATGATCCCAGTCATTTTAATTTGAATTAACTTTTCGAAAATACTCCTGACATGTATTTGACATACTGAAATGAAATGCTTTACAAACATATGCCTTGTAGCCTTCAAACTTAAATTCATACTTCAATGCAATATTTGCTCAAAATAAGCTGTTGAATGTAATTCAAGTCACTTGGATGTTGTCTGTTGTCAAACTAAGATTTTGAATATCCATCTCTCCAAGACATCAAAGCATAAACGTTAACAGACAGCCACTTGTACTAATTTCTCTACACATTTCTCTCCACTACTGAAATTAACACCTGCCATTCACACTCGTGACTATTCCCTGTTAGGGAGTGAAGAGGTTCTAAACCTCAGTGGCTGTGTTGAATACAGTACATTACATTAGAAAGACAGATCATAATGGACCCTGTTAGATCTGACAGGTGTCACCATCACCTCTCAGATAGAAACTAAACATGGGACACTGTTGAGCAAGCTACCTAGATGGTGTGTGTGTGTGTGTGTGTGTGTGTGTGTGTGTGTGTGTGTGTGTGTGTGTGTGTGTGTGTGTGTGTGTGAGGGGAAAAGCCCCAGGCAGGGTGTGTGTGTGAGGGGGGAAAAGCCCCCGGCCATACCAGGCCAGCCATTAGTGAGGCTGTATTCTGTATTTTTCAGTTTGTCCATGAAGAACCCCTGATGGGAGTAGGTCACATGATTATAAGTAGGCCTAGCTAGCTGTGCTGGAGCTCACACACACTCTCTCTCTCACACACACACCCCTCACATCATTTTTCCCCAACCCAAGGTTTTAGACTCTCGCCATGAGAATTCGTCTCCACAGTCCACACACACACGCACAGAGAGAGAGAGCAAAAGGGAGAGAAAGATACTGTAGCTATTTCCTGTTAATGAGTAAACAGTGTGTCAAGGCCCTTGCCCTGTGGACATGAAGGGAGCATGTTGGAACATTTGCTAGTGGCAGTGTACTGACTAATGTTTTACAGTCAGTCAGTGTTGTAGTGGAGTATAAATGCCATTTACGCACCTTTTTTATTTTGTATTATCGTTTACTGAATTTTTTCTGGGAAAATTCATTGAAAGTAGAGAAAGCGTTACTCTACTTACACTGCGTTCACCCGCCGGGATACTTGGCTGACCTGTATTTCACGCTCCACACCCCCTCTTGCCTCCTCCCCTTTCCTCCCAGGTCAGTATGGGGAAGTGTAAAACTTAAATTCCTAAATGGCAACCTATTCCCTATGTAGTGCATTACTTTTATGGGCCCTGATCAAAAGTAGGCACCACCAGTAGTGCCTCTTCTTGACTCTCTGTGTGTAGTGTACTGTAGGAGGAAGCTGTGTCCTGTCTGTGTACGTAACATTTGAGCCAGAGACTATAGAGACAGATGGGTATGTGAACTGTGTCTTTAGTACCCAGCTGTGTGAACTAAGCACACACATTCACACACACACATGCAGCCAGTGGGTTACTTTCCTCTATGGCACACACTCCTGTCTGTATGTTTTGGCCAGCCTTGGTGTCGCTAGGCTGTCGTGTGTGCGTGCGCGCGCTTTCACCCACCCAGTAGAGAGATATCATTGAGCTACAGTGGTTGGGCAAATAAGACCAAACTTGCTCTGAGGCCCATACATACTGATGGTGCACTGACATTTTACATGGGACATAACCCTTTCTCCATCCTTTTTAGCATGACATATGCTTATGAATGTTTTTTCATTAATATATTTATGCCTTATAAAGGATCTATGAAGGCTTCATTAAGTTGAAAGTATATTTTATGTCAATGCAATTTAGTTGACGGGGTCAGTTCACAACTGTGACCGTTAGGTCTATGCTATGATGCTAATGAACATCAATCAAGTTTGTAGGAGCATGTCAAATTGGTTCTCAAATTAAAGCTAAGAGACACATTTTTTTGAAGTTAAGGCAAATATACATGAAACAAAACAAATCCATCCTAAAAATGTGGAATAAGCAAAGGCTTTGATTTCTTGTCAAAGAAATGGAAAAGGGGTCTTAGAAAACATCTACAGTACCAGAAAAAGTCTTACGTTTTTAGAAATACATCAAAACACTGATGTTGAAGACCCCTGCCAAGTTATATTAACACTTTTATATTTAGTTTTGGAGAAATTGTTTGCCTCTTGTAAGTTTAAGAAATATTGCCTTGTGCCTCGAAATTCCGTTACCAAAAAAACACATCTTAAAGATATTTTTTAATCTCTCCCTCATGAAGAGGGAGGATAATGAACATACACAGAAGTAACAAGTAAAGGTAGACCTATCAATTAGTGTTTTTACTGATATCAATTTTATGTATTAATTAAGTGAAATTCCATTGCCAAATCAGTATCGGGATTTCTGAAAAATCGGTAACGGAATTTCTGCAATTGAATTTGCTACAATGGGAAATCATAGTTGTCACAAACCACAGTTGGGTTCACACGTTTGGACAGCACAGTAGAGTACAATAAAGAAAAGTAGAGTATAGTTCAGTACAGTATACAGTAGAGCACACTGAGCTGAATTCACTAATTTATTGTGCTCTACTGTACTGAACTATACTTTACTGAACTCTACTGTACTGTACTGTGCTCTACTGTGCTGTACTTTGATGTCCAAACTTGCAGTGGTGGAAAAAGTACCCAATTGTCATACTTGAGTATAAGTAAATGTACCTTAATAGAAAATGACTCAAGTAAAAGTAAAAATTACCCAGTAAAATACGACTTCAATAAAAGTATTTGGTTTTAAATATACTTAAGTATCAAAAGTATAAATCATTTCAAATTCCTTACATAAAGTAAACCAGATGGCACCATTTTCTTGTTTTTTAGCCAGGGGAACACTCCAACACTCAGACATAATTTACAGATAGCCAGGGGCACACGCCCAACACTCAGACATAATTCACAAACGAAGCATGTGTGTTTAGTGAGTCCGCCAGATCAGAGGCAGTAGGGATGACCAGGGATGTTCTCTTGATAAGTCTGTGGTTGTCAGGGAAATGTATGGAGTAAAAAGTATATCATTTTCTTTAGGAATATAGTGAAGTAAAAGTTACCCCCCAAAACTACTTAAGTAGTACTTTAAAGTATTTTTACTTAAGTACTTTACACCACTGCAAACTTGTGAAACATAGACGACTAGGATTACTTCAGATTTGATTACCCCAATTCTGTTACTGGGTGTAAATCCTCTTCACTTACTGTATGTAGTTCAATAATCAAAAATGCTTTTTTTCAAAGTCAATGTATCATGCCATAGCTGATACCCCATTCTTTCTGCAGACATCGTGGAATCCTAATTCGGAAAACGTGGACACAAAAAACTGAGGGAGATTTTACTGAAATTCAGTATAAATTGGTAAAAGGATTCATTGTGCATAGAGTTGTATGGGTTGTTAAACTTTGAAATCAATGTTTTTTGTTTGGCGTACTTTTTAATAAAAAAATCAGTCTTGGCGCATGTTCGTTATCAAGGAATTGCCCCCTGCTGTCTTGTGTTGTGTGAATTCTCCCTCTCCGTCCCTCGCCCCTGCCATGTGTGTTGTCAGTGAGCTCGTCTGACTAGGGCTGTGGTGCTGTAATTGTGTCAAACCAGCTTTCTTTCCTTTCCACACCACAGGCTTTGTTTCTGTTCTGTAATAGAAAATAGTCTTTGTCAGGATTCAACACTATCTAATCCTCTCTTCCTGTCTGGGGTATTTTCTATACAGGCTTTTGATCGTTTCAAGGAACAGTATAAATAGTCTAGAATGTCATTGTGTGCTCTAGCCTTAAGATTTCCCTTCACTGGAACTATGGGGCCTTGAAAACAGCCCCAGAGCTACTCCTCCTCCACCAAACTTTACAGTTGACACTATGCATTCGGGCAGGTAGCGTTCTCCTGGCATCCGCCAAACCCAGATTTCTCCGTCGGACTGCCAGATGGTGAAGCGTGATTCATCACTCCAGAGAACGCGTTTCCACTGCTCCACAGTAAAATGGTGGCGAGCTTTACACCACTCCAGCCGACGCTTGGCATTGCGCATGGTGATCTTAGGCTTGTGTGCGGCTGCTTGGCCATGAAAACCCATTTCTTGAAGTTCCCGACGAACAGTTATTGTGCTGACGTTGCTTCCAGAATCATTTTGGAACCCGGTAGTGAGTGTTGCAAGCACTACACGCTTCAAGCATTCGGCGGTCCTGTTCTGTGAGCTTGTGTGGCCTACCACTTTGCGGCTGAGCCGTTGTTGCTCCTTGATGTTTCCACTTCAAAATAACAGCACTTACAGTTGACCGGGGCAGCTCTAGCATGGCAGAAATTTGACAAACTGTCTTGTTGGAAATGTTGCATCCTATGACAGTGCCATGTTGAAAGTCACTGTGCTATTCAGTATGGGCAATTCTACTGCCAATGTTTGTCTATGGAGATTGCATGGCGGTGTGCCAGATTTTATACACCTGTCAGCAACGGGTGTGGCTGAAATAGCCGAATCCACTAATTTGAAGGGGTGTCCACATATTTTTTTTGTGTGTATCTAATCTAAAATCAGTTTCAACATCTAAAATTATAGTAGGCCACAACAAACAAAACACTGTCTTTACATGAAACCAAACTTCCAGGACCGTATGCGGTATTGTGACCTGGCCAGGTTATTTCTCATTAGCTTTACAAATTAGCAATTAAATAACAAAACACAATGTAATACAAATGCAATCTCTCTCCTCACTCCATCCAGCAGTCCTGTATACAGGTTCCATCCCCCAGGCTCCCATGGCCTCCCCATGGCCTTGGTCCCATCATCCTGACCTTTAACCCCCACATACTGTAACACATGGATGACCTGGATACTCTCAGAGGACTTTCTCCTCGACCCCCTCCTCCTGAGGACTCTGTGTCCCTCTCCTCATCCAGCACCAGCATCATCAACTTAGAAGGTACAGGATCAGGGAGTCAGCTACACTACAGTAGTTGCAGTAGTTTGTCCTGTATGTGTTATTGTACCTGTCTTATGTTTGTTGTGTGTTATTGTGACACTTTGTTTTGTGTGTGTCTAGATGTCCATTAAGCTGTGTGTGTGTGTGTGTGTGTTTATTGTGTGTGTGTAGATGGCCACTACAGTGCCCTGCTAGCAGAGTTGGAGGCTGATGCTCAGGACCTAGAGGGAGAGTCCTGGAGTGTCTCTGTGGACCAGCAGTACATAAAGAGATTACACAAAGACGCTATAAAGAGACAAGATGTCATCTATGGTAAGACTATAGCTGGGGTAGCTGATCTTATCCTTAAAGAACTGGTTTCGGTGGTGATGATGATAACCATTGCTACAATTATGTTGTTGATGACTTCTTTATAACAGTAATAATGATGACGATGGGTAGTAACTTTATAACCGTAATAATGATGATGCTGTATTTGTGTGTGTGTGTGTCAGAGTTGATCCAGACAGAGGTGTACCACATGCGGACCTTGAAGCTGCTGCTGAGTGTGTACCAGTATGAGCTGAGACACAACCTACAGATGGAGGAGACTATGCTGGACAGGATGTTCCCTCAGGTAACACGCACACTGAGAGATGGGGAGAGAGAGAGATCTGAGACAGAGCCTACAGATGAAGGAGCATAAGCTGGACAGGATGTTCCCTCCGGTGACTCCATCTCCTGCTTAAAACCAATAGGTGTGTATTACATGTACAGTAATAATTTCCTTTACTCTTCCATCAGATGGACAGCCTGCTGCACATCCACCAACACTTCCTGTGGTGTCTTAGAGACTGCCGCGACGTACAGAATCACTACACAGTCACACAGCTGGGAGCTATACTCATCAACCAGGTAGGAACCATTACACAGACAGGTAGGAACCATTACACAGTCGCACAGTTGGGAGACATACTCATCAACCAGGTAGAAACTGTCACACAACAGACAGGTATGTTACACAAACAGGTAGAAACCAGTAATTACACTGTTACACAGACAGGTAGGAACCATTACACAGTCATACAGACCAGGGGAAAACGACTGCCCCCTCTCATTTAAGCCATTGAAGTTGAAGGCCGACTGCGGTACTACAGGCATTGTTAGCAAAAAACATGATCCCCCATTTAAGTGAATGGATAAAATGGCAATCTTCGTACAAATCAAAGTACCAATAATTGCTTCTAATACACCAGATGTTTATTTTTGAACCAATTATTTTAAAATCGCACACAGAAGAAGTTATTTTTGTTGATTTTGTTAATTTTGTTGCTAATGGCAGCCTGCAGTACCCAGGTCCACCTTCATCTTGAGTTAATGAATGTGAAGGGGCAGCACTGAGCTAGCCTGCAACTTCACTTCCTGGAGTAGCTCAAACTGCGCATGTTGTCTCCATGAGACACCGTCTTAACCGACTTCATTTGGCTTCAATGCGCTATTGAGTATTCACATAGGAATGAGTGGTTTCACGTGATCGATGGCTTGGTCCATTCATATATATACAGTCATTGAAACAGACATGTATGAACCATTACACTGTAACACAAACAGGTAGGAGCCATTACACTGTCACACAGCTGGGAGATATACTGATCAACTAGGTAGCCCCCCTCTCTCTCTTTGATTCTGAGAAAGCATTCTCAAGAAATTATGACTCTCTGTACTATCCCTTTGTCATATATTGAGTCATACCTGATGTTTGCTTGTTCATTGTTGTTTACCTGATCATTATCATGATGATGTGGTGGTGTAGTTTTCAGGTGAGATGGGAGAGAGGATGAAGGAGAGCTATGGAGACTGCTGCAGTCACCACACAGATGCTGTCAGCTTCTACAAAGAACAGCTACAGAACAACAAGTTCCAGAACTTGATTAAGAAAATCAGTCGGTTGTCCATCGTGCGGCAGTTAGGAGTCCCAGAATGTATTCTGTTGGTGACTCAGCGGCTCACAAAGTACCCCTTTCTGGTCGAACACATTCTACAGAACACTGATGGTAACTAACAGACTCAGTTAGGTAACTGAATGCCTTTAAGGTGGGCTCAGCTGGGCTAGGATGCATATCTCTTTGCACTATCAGCCCCCAGGCCCAGCATGCTTGATAACCACGCTGTTCACAAGTGAAATTTGATTTTACTTCCTGAATTGACTGAATTGAATTGGAATGAACCCAAACCCAATCCTCTACTCTCATCCCATCTTCTCTCATCAGCTGACAGTGAGGAGCACGATGCCCTGGCCCAAGCCCTGGTTCTGATCAGAGAGACAATCTCTGCTGTGGACTCTCAAGTCCATGACTATGAGAGGGCCTCTAGGTTGAGAGACATAGGCAGCAGTTTGGAATCTCATTCCCACAGCAGGCTGAAGGACGGAAGGGTGTTCAAGAGAGAGGACCTGGCAGTGGGGTCCAGAACCCTGCTCCATGAGGGGACTGTCAACTGGCAGGCAGCCAATGAATGGCTGAAAGGTGATTTAAAAGAAATACAGTCAGATCCAAAATTATTGGCATCCTTGCTAAAGATCAGCAAAAAAACGGTATCAAATAAATAATACACATACTGAGCTATATTGTATGCAAAAACAATTTTTTACATGTAACATTTTTCTCTCAGAAAGATTGGGGTCAAAATTATTAGCACCCCTGTTTTCGGAATCTTTCCAGATCCTTGATATCCTTCATCTGCGCTTATGGACTGCCCAACCACAGGTTTTCACCGTGATTCAAGTCCGGAGACTGAGATGGCCAATGCAAAATATTGATTTTGTTGTCAATTAACCAATTATTTGGGGTTATTGTCCTGCTGGAAGATCTGCTTTCGGCCAAATTTCAGCCTCCTGGCAGAGGCAACCAGGTTTTTGGCTAAAATGTCCTGGTACTGGGTAAAGTTCATGAGTTGACCTTAAAGATATTCTCTGGTACTTTTGTATACTTTTTAGCCAGTAGTTCTGAAAGTAGCGTCCGCGAGCCAAAAAATTGCTTACTATGTCACAAATGTACAGTTACAGTCGTGGCCAAAAGTTTTGAGAATGACACAAATATAAATTTTCACAAAGTCTGCTGCCTCAGTTTGTATGATAGCAATTTGCATATACTCCAGAATGTTATGAAGAGTGATCAGATGAATTGCAATTCATTGCAAAGTCCCTCTTTGCCATGCAAATGAACTGAATCCCCCAAAAACATTTCCACTGCATTTCAGCCCTGCCACAAAAGGACCAGCTGACATCATGTCGGTGATTCTCTCATTAACACAGGTGTGAGTGTTGACGAGGACAAGGCTAGAGATCACTCGGTCATGCTGATTTGAGTTTGAATAACAGACTGGAAGCTTCAAAAGGAGGGTGGTGCTTGGAATCATTGTTCTTCTGTCAACCATGGTTACCTACAAGGAAACACGTGCCGTCATCATTGCTTTGCACAAAAAGGGCTTCACAGGAAAAGATATTGCTGCCAGTAAGATTGCACCTAAATCAACCATTTATCGGATCACCAAGAACTTAAAGGAGAGCGGTTCAATTGTGGTGAAGAAGGCTTCAGGGCGCCCAAGAAAGTCTAGCAAGCGCCAGGACCGTCTCCTAAAGTTGATTCAGCTGCGGGATCGGGGCACCACCAGTACAGAGCTTGCTCAGGAATGGCAGCAGGCAGGTGTGAGTGCATCTGCACGCACAGTGAGGTGAAGACTTTTGGAGGATGGCCTGGTGTCAAGAAGGGCAGCAAAGAAGCCACTTCTCTCCAGGAAAAACATCAGGGACAGACTGATATTCTGCAAAAGGTACAGGGATTGGACTGCTGAGGACTGGGGTAAAGTCATTTTCTCTGAATCCCCTTTCCGATTGTTTGGGGCATCTGGAAAAAAGCTTGTCCGGAGAAGACAAGGTGAGCGCTACCATCAGTCCTGTGTCATGCCAACAGTAAAGCATCCTGAGACCATTCATGTGTGGGTTTGCTTCTCAGCCAAGGGAGTGGGCTCACTCACAATTTTGCCTTAGAACACAGCCATGAATAAAGAATGGTACCAACACATCCTCCGAGAGTAACTTCTCCCAACCATCCAGGAACAGTTTGGTGACGAACAATGCCTTTTCCAGCATGGTGGAGCACCTTGCCATAAGGCAAAAGTGATAACTAAGTGGCTCAGGGAACAAAACATCGATATTTTGGGTCCATGGCCAGGAAACTCTCCAGACCTTAATCCCATTGAGAACTTGTGGTCAATCCTCAAGAGGTGGGTAGACAAACAAAAACCCACAAATTCTGACAAACTCCAAGCATTGATTATGCAAGAATGGGCTGCCATCAGTCAGGATGTGGCCCAGAAGTTAATTGACAGCATGCCAGGGCGGATTGCAGAGGTCTTGAAAAAGAAGGGTCAACACTGCAAATATTGACTCTTTGCATCAACTTCATGTAATTGTCAATAAAAGCCTTTGACACTTATGAAATGCTTGTAATTATACTTCAGTATTCCATAGTAACATCTGACAAAAATATCTAAAGACACTGAAGCAGCAAACTTTGTGGAAGTTAATATTTGTGTCATTCTCAAAACTTTTGGCCACGACTGTACGCTAGCATTTTGGATTTGAAATGACACAATGAAAACGAGGTTAAACTGCAGACTGTCAGCTTTAATTTGAAGGTATTTTCATCCAATTCGGGGGGACCGTTTAGAAATTACAGCACTTTTTGTACATTGTCCCCCCATTTTAGGGGACCAAAAGTATTGGGACATATTCACTTGTATGTGTATTAAAGTTGTAAAAAGTTACGCATTTAGTCCCATATTCATAGCACGCAATGACTACATCTAGCTTGTGACTCTACAAATTTGTTGGATGCATTTGCTGTTTGTTTTGGTTGTGTTTCTGTGTTTTGTTTTGTTTGTTTTTGTTGTGTTTGTGTTTTGTGCCCAATAGAAATGAATGATTCATAATGTATTGTCATTTTGGAGTCACTTTTATTGTAAATAAAAATAGAATATGTTTCTAAACACTCCTACATTAATGTGGGGTCTCCCATGATTACGGATCATCTTAAATGAAGTGTGAATAATGATGAGTGACAAAGTTACAGATGCACAAATATCATACCCCCTCAGAAATGCTAACCTCCCCTGTTATTGTAATGGTGAGAGGTTAGCATGTCTTGGGGGTATGATATAAAATGCTAACCTCCCCTGTTATTGTAATGGTGAGAGGTTAGCATGTCTTGGGGGTATGATATAAAATGCTAACCTCCCCTGTTATTGTAATGGTGAGAGGTTAGCATGTCTTGGGGGTATGATATAAAATGCTAACCTCCCCTGTTATTGTAATGGTGAGAGGTTAGCATGTCTTGGGGGTATGATATTTGTGCATCTGTAACTTTCTCACTCATCATTAATCACAATTCATTCAGGATTATCCATAATCATGGTAGCATCCACATTAATGTAGAAGTGTTTAGAAACATAATCTATTCTTATTTACAAAAAAGTGACTCCAAAATGACACACTACATTATGAATCATTAATTTCTATTGGGCATAATCTGAAACACAACCAAAACAAACAGCAAATGCATCCAACAAATGTGTAGAGTCACAAGCTAGATGTAGTCATTGTGTGCTATGAATATGGGACCAAATACTAAACGTTTTATTACTTTAATACACAGGAATTTGTCTCAATCCAGACAGAAAAGAGAAATAGGCTAAATAACATTTCAATTTAGAGCAATAAAGAAATTGAATAAATTAACTGAGCAAACCAGAAATCTTTCAATATATAAATTTAAACATTATTTTAAAACGATTTAAATATAATACATAGAAATGTTGTGGGACTATAGTAGATGAAGAATAAATATTTTTTAGATTGAGTATTTATTGGGTCATTATGTTAGTATATTATGTATGTTTGTAATAGTGTGTTATATGTGAAAATGTGTTCGTATTATAAATTGTATTTTAATGTTTAAGGACTCTTGGAAGATTAGTCCAAATGGGGACTAAAAGAGATTCAAATTAAAATCAAACCAATACTTTTGGTCCTCTAAAATGGGGGGACTATTTACAAAAGGTGCTGTAATTTCTAAACAGTTGACCCCATATGGATTTAAATCCCCTTAAATTAAAACTGACAGTCTACACTTTAACCCCATAGTCATTGTATAATTTCAAAGTGCTGGAGTACAGAGCTAAAACAATAACATATGTGTCACTGTCCCAATACTTTTGGAGCTCACTCTATGTGCACCTAGTCATTGCTCTCTCTCGCTCTACTGTGTGTGCATCTTGCTAGCTGTCACTCAAATAGCGAGGGGCTGAAGCTCATTGGCTGAAACTCGAATTGCTAAGGGCACTGGCCAGCGTGGGGATAATTTATGCTCATGCATCCTTATTTTGACACCAAACCCACCACTGGTGTGCGTGGCCAAAGAGATCTATTTTCATGTCATCTGACCATAACACTGGTTCCAATCCAAGTGCCAATGCCATTTGGCATCCAAGTGCCAACTCCAGGCGTTTAGATTTGTTGGATGACATGAAAATAGTGCTCTTTGGCCACGCACACGATGGAGGAGCAGCTGTACAGTGAACAGGAGGAGGCCAGGCTAAACCAGTTTCAGAGACTTCCAAGGTAAAAGACGCTACCCATACCAGCTCTACCCGAGCGCTTCAAAATGTCCTCAATAACAGCTGCCCGCAACTCCCATTGTCAGGTCATATGGAATATACACTGCTCAAAAAAATAAAGGGAACATTAAATAACACATCCTAGATCTGAATGAATGAAATAATCTTATTAAATACTTTTTTCTTTACATAGTTGAATGTGCTGACAACAAAATCACACAAAAATAATCAATGGAAATCCAATTTATCAACCCATGGAGGTCTGGATTTGGAGTCGCACTCAAAATTAAAGTGGAAAACCACACTACAGGCTGATCCAACTTTGATGTAATGTCCTTAAAACTAGTCAAAATGAGGCTCAGTAGTGTGTGTGGCCTCCACGTGCCTGTATGACCTCCCTACAATGCCTGGGCATGCTCCTGATGAGGTGGCGGATGGTCTCCTGAGGGATCTCCTCCCAGACCTGGACTAAAGCATCCGCCAACTCCTGGACAGTCTGTGGTGCAACGTGGCGTTGGTGGATGGAGCGAGACATGATGTCCCAGATGTGCTCAATTGGATTCAGGTCTGGGGAACGGGCAGGCCAGTCCATAGCATCAATGCCTTCCTCTTGCAGGAACTGCTGACACACTCCAGCCACATGAAGTCTAGCATTGTCTTGCATTAGGAGGAACCCAGGGCCAACCGCACCAGCATATGGTCTCACAAGGGGTCTGAGGATCTCATCTCGGTACCTAATGGCAGTCAGGCTACCTCTGGCGAGCACATGGAGGGCTGTGCGGCCCCTCAAAGAAATGCCACCCCACACCATGACTGACCCACCGCCAAACCGATGATGCTGGAGGATGTTGCAGGCAGCAGAACGTTCTCCACGGCGTCTCCAGACTCTGTCACGTCTGTCACATGTGCTCAGTGTGAACCTGCTTTCATCTGTGAAGAGCACAGGGCGCCAGTGGCGAATTTGCCAATCTTGGTGTTCTCTGGCAAATGCCAAACGTCCTGCACGGTGTTGGGCTGTAAGCACAACCCCCACCTGTGGACGTCGGGCCCTCATACCACCCTCATGGAGTCTGTTTCTGACCGTTTGAGCAGACACATGCACATTTGTGGCCTGCTGGAGGTCATTTTGCAGGGCTCTGGCAGTGCTCCTCCTGCTCCTCCTTGCACAAAGGCGGAGGTAGCGGTCCTGCTGCTGGGTTGTTGCCCTCCTACGGCCTCCTCCACGTCTCCTGATGTACTGGCTTGTCTCCTGGTAGCGCCTCCATGCTCTGGACACTACGCTGACAGACACAGCAAACCTTCTTGCCACAGCTCGCATTTATGTGCCATCCTGGATGAGCTGCACTACCTGAGCCACTTGTGTGGGTTGTAGACTCCGTCTCATGCTACCACTAGAGTGAAAGCACCGCCAGCATTCAAAAGTGACCAAAACATCAGCCAGGAAGCATAGGAACTGAGAAGTGGTCTGTGGTCACCACCTGCAGAACCACTCCTTTATTGGGGGTGTCTTGCTAATTGCCTATAATTTCCACCTGTTGTCTATTCCATTTGCACAACAGCATGTGAAATTTATTGTCAATCAGTGTTGCTTCCTAAGTGGACAGTTTGATTTCACAGAAGTGTGATTGACTTGGAGTTACATTGTGTTGTTTAAGTGTTCCCTTTATTTTTTTGAGCAGTGTATGTGTGTGTATCTGTAGGTCTGTTTTTTTTTTCTGACCATAGAATCTGTGCGTGTCTCCAGGAAGTCTATGTATGAAGGATGCCCAGATCATGCAGAGCCTGACAGAGAAGCTGCGTATGTTTGCTGACATGGCGGAGGCTGTAACAGGGCTGGAGGATGTAGCTAATCGCTCTCGTCTGCTGCTCCGTAGTGACGACTTAGACCCCCAGCAGGGGGAGACACTGCTCAAGGGGGCCATCACTGAGGGTAGGTTTGAATGACAAATCCACCCTTAGACCTTATGCAATTGTGGAGATCTGAGAGGATTTGATAGGTTAAAGAAATATTGTAATAGCTCCACCTTCACCTCTGATAGGCTGGCCTTGGTACTCCTGCTAGGTCTGATAGGATCTGATAATAGGGAACTTAACCCTTTTCTTTAGTAAATCTGATATACAGTTGAAGTCGGAAGGTTACATACACCTTAGCCAACTACATTTAAACTCACTTTTTCACAATTCCTGACATTTAATCCTAGTAAAGATTCCCTGTTCACCACTTTATTTTAAGAATGTGAAATGTCAGAATAATAGGAGAGAGAATGATTTATTTCAGCTTTTATTTCTTTCATCACATTCCCAGTGGTTCAGAAGTTTACATGCACTCAATTAGTATTTGGTAGCATTGCCTTTAAATTGTTTAACTTGGGTCAAACGTTTCGGGTAGCCTTCCACAAGCTTCCCACAATAAGTTGGGTGAATTTTGGCCCCTTCCTCCTGACAGAGCTGGTGTAATTGAGTCAGGTTTGTAGGCCTCCTTGCTCGCACACGCTTTTTCAGTTCTGCCCACAAATTTTCTATGGGATTGAGGTCAGGGCTTTGTGATCGCCTCTCCAATACCTTGATTTTGTTGTCCTTAAGCCATTTTGCCATAACTTTGGAAGTAGGCTTGGGGTCATTGTCCATTTGAAAGACCCATTTGCGACCAAGCTTTAACTTCCTGACTGATGTCTTGAGATGTTGCTTCAATATATCCACATAATCTTCCTACCTCATGATGCCATCTATCTTGCGAAGTGCACCAGTCCCTCCTGCAGCAAAGCACCACCACAACATGATGCTGCCACCCCTGTGCTTCACGGTTGGGATGGTGTTCTTCGGCTTGCAAGCGTCCCCCTTTTCCCTCCAAACATAACGATGGTGATTATGGCCAAACAGTTCTATTTTTGTTTCATCAGACCAGAGGACATTTCTCCAAAAAGTACAATCTTTGTCCCCATGTGCAGCTGCAAACCGTAGTCTGGCTTTTTTATGGCGGTTTTGGAGCAGGTTATGTCGATATAGGACTCATTTTACTGTGGATATAGATACTTTTGTACCTGTTTCCTCCAGCATCTTCACAAGGTCCTTTGCTGTTGTTCTGGGATTGATTTGCACTTTTCGCACTAAAGTACGTTCATCTCTAGGAGACAGAACGCGTCTCCTTCCTGAGCGGTATGACGGCTGCGTGGTCCCATGGTGTTTATGCTTGCGTACTATTGTTTGTACAGATGAACATGGTACCTTCAAGCGTTTGGAAATTGCTCCCAAGGATGAACCAGACTTGTGGAGGTCTACAATGTCATTTCGGAGGTCTTGGCTGATTTCTTTTGATTTTCCCATGATGTCAAGCAAAGAGGCACTGAGTTTGAAGGTAGGCCTTGAAATATAGGTACACCTCCAATTGACTCAAATGATGTCAATTAGCCTATCAGAAGCTTCTAAAGCCATGACATAATTTTCTGGAATTTTCCGAGCTGTTTAAAGGCACAGTCAACTCAGTGTATGTAAACTTCTGACCCACTGGAATTGTGATACAGTGAAGTATAAGTGAAATAATCTGTCTGTAAACAATTGTTGTAAAAATGACTTCTGTCATGCACAAAGTAGATGTCCTAACTGACTTGCCAAAACTATAGTTGGTTAACAAGAAATTTGTGGAGTGGGTGAAAAACGAGATTTAATGACTCCAACCTAAGTGTATGTAAACTTCCAACTTCAATTGTAAATACTTATTGACCCACCATGAGAATCCGATGTCAGCTTGTCAGTCAGATAATCAGCTTTTAGTTTCTTCTTCTCTCTTCAGTGGAGAATCTGCAGAACCTTCTCCTGTCCGGTGTGACTCTGAGAGACCCCTACCCCCCTCCAGAGGACTTCCTGGTATCAGGGGGATACAGTTTGAGGCCAGAAGATCTACAGCTCCTTCGAGGGGGGCTAGGCCTTGGTGGGCTGCGGAACCTGGCGGCACTCAGGAGAGCCGAAACCTTAGGGCGCTATGTCTGCAATCCCTTACCCCCTATGAAGAGTAAGTCTACCGCTCAGTCTACAACTCATATAGATGGACTATGGTTGCTGGATTGACCCCCACACCTCTCTGATTCAGAGGGGTTGGGTTAAATGATGAAGACACATTTCAGTTGAATGCATTCAGTTGTACAACTGACTAGGTATCTCCCTTCCCTTTCCTTTATTATACCACTGTTCGTATTCATATCTGGTCATACTGTATCATTCCTCTTATCTCACAAATCCAGTGTTTTCTTTGGAACACAGTTGAACATGATTTGTTCAACATTTGCTGTGCATGTTTTCCAGATAGTAATATACAGGCGGGAGAACGGCCAGGCAGTGTGGCGGTACAACCTCTAGACAGAGGTCAGCATTCAAACTCTGACCCCCAGCTACAGGATCTTGACCAGTCAGAGAGTCTGGAACTGTCGGTGAGTGACTGGCTGTCCCATTCTCTCCCTTTCACTTCCAAGTGGGCACTTGTTCCCTCCTACAAGTGTGCTCTTGTTCTCTCCTCAGAGAGAGAGGGAGGGAGGTATTAACTGGTTTAGTTCGTCTGATTTATGGTATTGTGATTACAGGCTGATGAGTCACCAGCATCATACTGGACTTCTCCATGCCCAAATCCATCCTTTCCTGAAGCTGAGGTAAGTGTTGCTAGATGACTCTGAAGTCTGAACAAATCGTGATGTTTAGGTTCATGAATATCTGCAGTCACATTTTTTTTTATTGTGCTAGCCTGTTGGAGCCAGTTTTTGTATTTTATTAGTTATGCAAATATTTCTATTAGAAAATATTTATATTTAAGGATCATTTAATTTATTTACAGTGCTGTGAAAAATATTTACCCCCTTTCTGATTTTCTCTATTTTTGCATATTTTTGACACCGAATGTTTTCAGATCTTCAACCAAATCCTAATATTAAATAAAAGGAACCTGAATGAAAAAAGTTTTCATTTATTTCATAAACAAAGTTGTGCAACACCCAAAACCCCTGTGTTAAAAAGTAATTGCCCCCTTACTCAATAACTGGTTGTGCTATCTTTAGCTGCAATGACTGCAACCAAACGCTTCCTAGAGTTGTTGAACAGTCTCTCACATCGCTGTGGAGAAATTTTGCCCCACTCTTCCATGCAGAACTGTTGTAACTCAGCGACAACATTTGTGGGTTTTCGAGCATGAACTGCTCGTTTCAGGTTCTGCCACAACATCTCAATCAGGTTTAGGTCTGGACTTTGACAAGGCCATTCCAAAACTTTTAAATATGTTGCTTTTCAGCCATTCTGATGTAGACTTGCTTGTGAGTATTGGATCATTGTCTTGCTGCATGACCCAGCTGTACTTCAGCTTCAGCTCACGGACAGATAGCCTGACGTTCTCCTTTAGAATTCTCTGATACAGAGCAGAATTCATGGTTCCTTCAATGATGGCAAGTCGTCCAGGTCCTGAGACAGCAAAGCTACCCCGAACCATCACACTACCACCGCCATGCTTGACTGTTGGTATGAGGTTCTTACTGTGGAATGCAGTGTTTAGTTTTCGAGAGACGTAACAACGTTCCACTTTTGACACATCTGTCCATAGAACATTCTTGACAATCATCCAGGTGCTTTTTGGCCAACTTGAGTCGACTTTTTAGACGACATGGGTCCCGTTATGTCTGACGAAAACCAAACACTGCATTCCACAGTAAGAACCTCATACCAACGGTCAAGCATGGTGGTGGTAGAATGATGCTTTGGGGATGCTTTGCTGCCTCGGGACCTGGACGACTTGCCATCATTGAAGGAACCATGATTTCTGCTCTGTATTATAGAATTGTATTATTCATTTTTTTCTCCCCAATTTTGATCTTGTCTCAATCGCTGCAACTCCCCAACGGGATCAGGAGGCAAAGGTCGAGTCATGCGTCCTCCGAAACATGACCCACCAAACTTCGCTTCTTAACAGCACCAATGTGTCGGAGGATACACCGTTCAACTGATGACCAAAGTCAGCCTGCAGGCACCCGGCCCGCCACATAGTCACTAGAGAGCAATTAACCAAGTAAAGCACCCCTGACCAAACCCTCCCCTAACCCGGACGACGCTGGGCCAATTATGCGTAGCCCTATGGGACTCCTGATCACGGCAGGTTGTGACACCGCCTGGGATCGAACCCGGGTCTGTAGTGACACCTTAGCCCGCTGCACCACTCGGGAGGCCTGTATTAGAGAATTCTAAAGGAGAATGTCAGGCTATCCATCCGTGAGCTGAAGCTGAAGCGTAGCTGGGTCATGGAGCAAGACAATTATCCAAAACACAGAAGCAACTCTACATCAGAATGGCTGAAAATCTACAAATGTAAAGTTTTGGAATGGCCTAGTCAAAGTCCAGACCTAAACCTGATTTGAAATGTTGTGGCAGAACCTGAAATGAGCAGTTCATGCATGAAAACCCACAAATATTTCTAAGTTAAAGTAAGAAGAGTGGGCCAAAATTCCTCCACAGCAATGTGAGTATGATCAACAACTCTACGAAGTGTTTGGTTGCAGTCATTGCAGCTAAAGATGGCACAACCAGTTAATGAGTGTAAGGGGGCAATTTCTTTTTTCACACAGGGGCATTTGGTATTGCATAACTTTATCAAAATGTTGTGTTATTTGTTCACTCAGGTTCCCGTTATCCAACATCAGGTTTTGGTCGAAGATCTGATAACATTCGGTGTCAAAAATATGCAAAAATAGAGAAAATCAGAAAGGGGGCAAATTATTTTTCACGGCACTCTATATGGTTTATGCATTAATTTGGTTATGCTCTATTATTTGCATTCTAATAGGCCAATTACTCCCTCTATCCTCAATTAGTTGTAAGTATGGGTGGACCTGCCCGGATATCCACATATTGGGTATATAGAAACAGGAAGTGAGGCCTACAAGTTATGGCAAAGGTTTTACCTTGATCTCATTTGTATACCTGGAATACTGGAACCTTTTGTTTACCTTGCACTTATTTGTTTGGATTCTTGAGTTTACGATGGGATGTGCATCTCAAATCTTGCAATTGGTTTTCTCACGGCTATTCGAAAGCTGCTACACAACCTTATTTCTATCTCTCTCTCCCCAGTTCTTTGACAGAGTGCTGCTGCTCTCACAGAAACTCTACAGTCTGCTGGTAAGACATACTGTATCTATTCTTTACATTTTACAGACACAGTTGCTACGTTTGACCAGTCTTATCTTACTATTAGATAGGTTTTAACTGTGTCCCCTGCCCGTCCCCTGGTCTGCAGTTTGTCCTCTGACTCCTGGTGTTAAGTTTGTTCCCTGCCCGTCCCCGTAGGCCATCGTGTCCCAGCAGGACAGCCACATTGAGTTGCAGCGTGCCTCGCTGTCAGAGCGTGAGCATCCGGGCCGTCCTCGTGGAAATGTGCTCCTGGAGCAGGAGAAACAACGTAACATGGAGAAACAGAGAGAGGAGATGGCTAACTTCCACAAGCTGCAGACACAGCACAGACAAGAACAGGTACTGAACTAGAACACAGTTTATTACATTATAGAAATGGGGAGAGGAGATGGCAAACTTCCACAAACTGCAGACAGCACAGACTAGAACACAGTTTAAAACCCTGAGGTAGAAAATGGTTTATTATGTTAGAGAAACGGAGAGCGACACCATCAGGAACAGACACTATCAGGAACAGGTAGCTAGAATAGAGCTTTAAACTGCAGACACTGTATCAGTTATTACGTCTTTCAGCTTTTACCAAAATATAGCCACATGTTGTATATGTATGCATACAATCTTGTTATTCGGTTACACCTGCTAGATGAATGTTGCTTGTCTGTCTGTCTGTGCACAGGTACTTGCGATTTTCTGTGTCTTTATTTTTATCTCGATTTAATCCTCGATCTATTAATTGAACTATCTATTGTGTTTATCTATGATATCTATCTCATCTCTCTGCCTCACTGGTGTCAA
The DNA here is from genome assembly GCF_965601325.2 of Salmo salar. Classification (NCBI taxonomy): domain Eukaryota; kingdom Metazoa; phylum Chordata; class Actinopteri; order Salmoniformes; family Salmonidae; genus Salmo; species Salmo salar. Next base: position 43,969,957 of record NC_138293.1, read on the forward strand.
ACTTGTTCCATGGAGGGCAGAGTGTCTGCATAGTTTTTACTTCTCCCTTGTACTTGATTGATCACTGATTTAGTTAGGAACTTTCCTCGCCTGGTTTTCTAGTTGCTCCAGCAGAAACTCAGGCCTCCATGTCATTTTTACATTTATTTTACCTTTATTTAACTAGGCAAGTCAGTTAAGAACAAATTCTTATTTTCAGTGACGGCCTAGGAACAGTGCGTTAACTGCCTTGTTCAGGGGCAGAATGTCAGATTTTGTTCCTTGTCAGCTCGGGGATTCGATTTTGCAACCTTTCGGTTACAAGTCCAACGCTCTAACCACTAGGCTACGCTGCCGCCCCAAATGAGTAATGAGTTTGACACCCTTGCTTATCTATCTCACTTTTCTCTCATTGCTATTTCATCCATCTCATTCTCAGGCTCGCTGGGAGGAGGAGCGGGAGTGCCACCAGTTGCAGGCGGAGATCCTGGAGGCGGAGCTAAGACAGAGAGAGGAGGAGTGTAGGAGAATGAAGGAGAAGCTAGCAGAGGAGAGGGGGGAGCTGGAGAGATGGAGAAAAACCTACCAACAAGTTTCTGCTTTGTTTTGTTACATTCTACAGTGTTACAATATATCAATTGTGGTCTTACTGTGATAAGAGTGTCTGCTAAATGACCAAAATGTAAAGTGGTCTATTAAGAGTTAAAAATAAATTAAAACAAAGCTTCAATTGCCAATTTTATCCAAGTGAGTGCTGCTGGCATGTTTCCATTGTTCATGTGACGTACCTTACCAACAGGATCTGGAGAGGCTGAGGGAGTCTACAAGGACTGTGGAGAAACAGAAGGAACGCCTGGATTTACAGATGAAGTTGAAGAAGAACAAGACCATTGCCAAACCTGGGAGTTTTAACTTCAACACTCAGCAGGTGAGGAGGTGGTGTGGTCGTTAAGGACTGAGGACCAATAGTGAGAGGGCTGTTAATTATGCATCTATAGATATTGATGTATGGGATGTTTAGGTCATCTGGTCATTCTCTTCTTCTCCTCAGGCTCTCCCCCACTCCCAGTCGTTCCGAGGGGACCTCCCCCACTCTGCTTCCTTCCAAGGGGACCTCTCCCAGTCGTTCCGAGGGGACCTGATGGGTGGTTGGACCACGGGAGGTGACGTGACCCCCATCCCGGCCTCTAAGGTCCACGTCCAACCCAGCCCCTCTCTAGTCACAGCTTTCTTCCTGGAGCCGCCCCCGGAGGTGAGACGTAGCTAGGAAGTAACGTGGGCTAGACTACATGGATGGACAGTATACCAACCACAGATAGGGTTGGAAAATTCCGGCAACTTTCCCCAATTCTAGAAATAGGAAATATGAGAAGTAGAAGATTTCTGGAAAACTGCAGAATTTTGGAAAAGTTAACAGTACTTTGCAAACCCTATCCACAGGACTATGTGAATATGTGTGTTCACCTTCCAGCATTTTTGTATTCTATTTGTTGTACTGTAGTGTATTGATATTTTGTATGCTGACCTCACAAAATGCATTTCCATGAAAAGTGACAAAGTTCCCTATCAGATGGTACACTCGATACAACACTCTTACGAGTTTGATCACTGTAGCTGTGTGTTGTAACTCGTTTCCCAGTATTCATAATCTCGTTCCCAGACACTTCCGCCCAAAAGCGAGTCTGGTGGACCAATGCGTCAAACTTGGCCTTCGTTAGCCAATACAGAAAGAGCAGGAGAAACTCCCAGAGCATAAGCATTGACTTAATCTAACAACCAATCATCTCTGACAACTATGGTCGGGTGGTATTCAGATTTTCATAGCGTCATACATTTTCTGTACCACCCGCAGTATACGGTATTACCAGAAGTGCACACAAGGGATGCCATTTCAAAAAATAACATCTAAAAACAATTACGAATAATATTGATGCACAAACAATTAAGGCAACATGGATCTTGATCCAGGAGGAGATTAAATGTGTCTGCTGTAAACAAGAAGCTTGATTTTGACATATAGCCACTTAGCTAGCAATTTAGCAAACCAAATGCCTAGATGGAGCCCTGAGCTGGATATACAGTGCCTTCAGAAAGTATTCAAACCCCTTGGCTTTTCCCACTTTTTATTGTTACAGCCTGAATTCAAAATTGATTAAATAAAATAAAACTCTCACCCATCTACACACAATACCCCATAATGACAAAGTGAAAACATGTTCTTAGAAATGTTTGCGCAGTTATTGAAAATGAAATACAGAAATAAACAATTTACATACTGTAAGTATTCACACCCCTGAGTCAATACTTTGTAGAAGCACCTTTGGCAGTGATTACAGCTGTGAGTCTTTCTGGGTAAGTCTCAAAGAACTTTCCACACCTGAATTGTGCAACATTTGCCCATTATTCTTTTCAAAGTTCTTCAAGCTCAAATTGGTTGTTGATCTTTGATGGACAACCATTTTCAGGTCTTGCCATTAGATTTTGAAGTAGATTTAAGTCAAAACTATTACCTGGCCACTCAGGAACATTCACTGTCTTCTTGGTAAGCAACTCCAGTGTAGATTGTCCTGCTGAAAGGTGAATTCATCTACCAGTGTCTGGTGGAAAGCAGACTGAACCAGGTTTTCCTCTGGGATTTTGCCTTTGCTGAGCTCCATTAGGTTTATTTTTATCCTGAAAAACTCCCCAGTCCTTGCTGATGAAACGCATACCATGACATGATACAACCACCACCATGCTTGAAAATATGAAGAGTGGTACTCCGTAATGTGTTGGATTTGCCTCAAACATAACACTTTGAATTCAGGAGATACAATTTAAAAAAAATAATCACTGTCATTTAGGTTAGTATTGTGGAGTAACTACAATGTTGATCCATCCTCCGTTTTCTCCTATCACAGCCATTAAACTGTTGAACATTTGTAAAGTCAGAATTGACCTCATGGTAAAATCCCTGAGCATTTTCCTTCCTCTCAGGCAACTGAGTTTGGAAGGATGACTGTATGTTTGTAGTGGCTGGGTGTATTGATACACAATCCAAAGTGTAATTAATAACTTCACCATGCTCAAACGGATATTCAATGTCTGTTTTTTTTTTTTACCCATCTACCAATAGGTGCCCTTCTTCGCGAGGCATTGGAACATTTTCCTGGTCTTTGTGGTTGAATCTGTGTTTGAAATTCACTCCTCGACTGAGGGACCTTACAGATAATTGTATGTGTGTGTGGTACAGAGATGAGGTAGTCATTCAAATATCATGTTAAACACTATTATTGCACACAGAGTGAGTCCATGCAACTTAACAATGTGACTTGTTAAGCAAATGTTTCCTCCTGAACCTATTTAGGATTGCCATAACAGAGGGAGAAAACATTTCAGCTTTAAATTTTTTATTAATTTGTAAAAATGTCTAAACATAATTCCACTTTGACATTATGGGGTATTGTGTGTTACTGGCCTACACACAATCTCAATTTAATCAGGCTGTAACAACAAAATGAGGAAAAAGTCAGGGGGTGTGAATACTTTCTGAACACACTGTAATTTATTTGACACATCTTAATTTCCTATAGTTACATTTATAGGTTGTTATAAACAGTGGCGTAGCACGCACCCCCTGCACGGGGCGGGGGTTCCCCCACAAAATCATACCGTCGGTATTTCGTAATACTTTACATAACTTTACATTATTGTATTGTAGGTGCCCCTTCATAGGGAGAGCATCAGCCCTGCGCCCCCTAAAGCGGAGGTTCCCATTCACCTGATCAGCACCACCGACCAGGTGGTCCACAAGCCAGGGGCTGTGCAGCAGCAGATCCCCACCAAGCTGGCTACCCTCAGCAGCAAGGGCAAGGAGAAGAGCAGAAAAAAGGGATCGCACCAGCGCATGCATAGTGCAGGTCAGAACACAGCACTGTAGAATATAACAGAATACTTCATTACAGACATGGTAGAAATGATCACATAAGAAAACTACCCACACACTGGATGGTTAGATGCTCCTATAGTTTTTATTAGCAATGTATTGAAGACAAAGGCTCTTCATCAGGCTGAGTGGGAAGGCTCCTCAGAGGAGGAAGGGGAGGACCATCCTCAGTGAATTTTATAGAAATAGTGAAACATAAAAAGTTATCCTATACTAAATATATTCAAATTTAGTCACCAAATAATAGATTAAAACACACTGTTTTGCAATGAAGGTCTTCAGTAGCCTCAACAGCACTCTGTATGGTAGCACCATGGTGTAGCCGGAGGACATCTAGCTTCTGTCCTCGTCTGGGTACACTGACTTCAATGCAAAACCTAAGAGGCTCAAGGTTCTCAACGCTTTCCATAGATTTACACAGCACAGGAGGTTGGTGTCACCTTAATTGGGGAGGACAGGGGCTCATGGTAATGGCTGTAGCGGAATTAGTGGAATGGTATCAAATACATTAAACACATCCTTTCCATGTGTTTGATGCCATTCCATTTACTCCGTTCCAGCCATTATTATGAGCCGTCCTCCCCTCAGCAGCCTCCACTGTTACACAGAAATTATGACAACTTCCGGAGGACATCCTCCAACCTCAGAGCTCTTGCAGCATGAACTGACATGTTGTCCACCCAAGCAAAGGATCAGAAAAGGAATCTAGTACTGAAAGCCTAAGCTACAGCTAGCTAACACTGCAGTGCATACAATTTGGTGAGTAGTTGACTCGGAGAGAGAAAGATGACAATAGTTGAACAGTTTGAACAAATGCATTTCTTAACAAATGCAGGAGCAAATGCAGCTAGCTAGTTTAGCCTACTCAAACACCCGGCTCAAACAGAGGGATGCTATGTTAGCTAGCTGGCTATGACTGTCCAACACTGGAACTCTTTCAAGTCAAGGTAAGCTTTTGGTTTGACTAATTTATTGCCACCGGGACCTGCCTTCTAAACTGCTTACTGACTGTACACTGTACTGCATGTTTGTAGTGGGTTTACTAACACATTAGTTCTATTAGCTATGTTGACTATGACGTTACTTTAGCTAATATGGTGACAACGATGTAGGCTGTGTGTATGGGTTATGATATGAAGGTTTAGCTTGGACATTTCCCCCCTGGTCACAGACAGCTGATGTGTTGTGCATTGAAGTCCACAAGCGAAGGGAAAAGGTGAGAGGAAGAGAGTGGGTAGATGTGAGACGAAATACAACAAGCTATGAAAGTGAACTGTTTGCGTGTGATCAGGGGTGTATTCATTCTGCCGATTCTGTTGGAAAACGTTTCTTAAACGGAAGCAAACGGAACCAAACAGGGATAAACATACCTGAATTTGTCCAATAGAAACTCTTGTTTGCAACTGTGCACCTACATTGTAAACTTTCATTCATAGACTAGGTTGTAGCAACCTCATGGGCATAGGGAGAATTCAAGTATCATGTAGTAGCCTAAATCTATCGATGTTACATTGAACTGGGTGAATGGGACACGAATGACAGTCATCCAAAATGCTGTTATAGAAATAAGGCCATGCTCACCAACAGCACCAACCACCACTGGTGGGATCATGATGTCAGATCTTTGAGCAAATTATAACATTTACCTCCACTGTTGATATTTTCTATCTGTTAGGGAGTGAGTAGTTGTCTTTCTTCCTGCAGCATCTATAGACATGTCTCAGGTGGTGCCGATCAGAGTGACAAGAAAAGAGTGCGGGAGTCTGCGAGGGAAGAGGACTGTGAGTCCTCACAGGAGCTACCAATCAGGTAAGATGAGAACCTCGGGATTTCCAGATACACATTATCAGATTATTACCATGACTGGAGATATGTTTTAACGTCTCAGGATCTAAATTAACATGGCGCACGCCTGCACACATGTACAGACACACGATGAGTAAGTTAACCCAATGTTGTTATCCCTCCTCAGATCGTTTCCTTAGTCCTCCAGAGCCTCTGTTCAATGCCAAGCACTCCCAGAACCTATTGTCCAGCAGCAGCATGAGGAGGAACAGCCAGATCCACTTCCCTCCACCCGAACCTCCCCATCCTCCACCCTTCCCAAAAGACATAGCAAGCAAACCAACCAAGGAACGCGTAATCTACCTGTAAGGACACAGGGTAAGACCAAAACCCTAACTCATAGGGCCTATGCCAGGGGTCTGCAATTGGGTGCCTGTGTGCCAAAACCGGTCCATAAGTGATTTTATTTGGCCCGCCAAAGCAGTCTGTTCTGATCAAAGTAAAGATGTGATTTTTAAAATATTTTGACTGATTTGGCTTTTCTAATTCCTTGTACTTCTTGAGTGCCTGTTGAATTTCCAAAGACATTTATATTGTTCTGATGAGTGTTTCTGTCATGGTTTAAGAGGAAGTGTCTCTAACCACTCAAGGTCTTTACTTTTAAAGGATTCTTATTCATGTTGAGCGGTGTTGTTAGGAAGCTGTTTATTATTTTAACTTGTTTACAGATCTGAGGTGCCAAGCACGTTTTATTCTCAGAGCACATTAGAAACTACTCTAATCTATATAGTTGACCTGCTGCTTGAAATCAGAATGTCTTAATGAAAATAATGCATTTGTCATAGAATGTATGGAAGTAAATGTAGCTTTATCTGTTAGAGGGAATATTAACTGTATGGGGTTATGGTGTATTTTAACACTGAATAATAATGACTACTGGACATAAATGATGCCAATTCTACTGTGGTTTCTGTCATGAGGGAGACAGGAATGGGTGTCATGACAGTTTGTGCACTTGGTGGAATGTTGAATGCAGAAGGCCTGACCACGCGATATCAACGCTCAAAATGGATTGTAGTAAGTCAAGTTTTACCACACAGCTTCCCTGTGTGCGTGAATGTACAGAAATGTTTGGACACTCTGTGTTCAGTTTGAACTGGAGCAAATAGTTTTTCCTTTTTGCTCATTGTGTAACTGTAACAAGGTTATGTTCTGGGAACCAAGGTAACTTAATTCAAAAAGTTTCATTATTATTATTATGTTTTAATATTGGGGAGGTTGTTTGGAAGGATTTGTGAATTATGTTGCTCACGACTTCCAGTGAACACATAAATAGAATTAGAACACGTTATATACAGTGCCTTCAGAACGTTTTCATACCCCTTGACTTATTCCACATTTTGTTGGGTTACAGCCTGAATTCAAAATTGATAACATTTTTGTTTTTCTCACCCAACTGCAAACAATACCCCATAATGAGTGAAAACATGTAAAAAAAAAAAAATGGTTTTGCAAATGTAATTCAGAAATCGAAGTATTCATACCCCTTTGCTATGACACTCCAAATCGAGCTCAGGTGCATCCAATTTTCTTTGATTATCCTTGAGACGTCACGACAACTTGGCTAAATTGTTTGGACATGAATTTGAAAGAAACACACCTGTTTATATAAGGTCCCGCAGTTGACAGTGCATGTCAGAGAAGAAACTATACTATGAAGTCCAAGGAACTGTCCTTAGATCTGAGATAAAATTGTGATGAGGTATATATCTGGGGACGCGTATAAAACTATTTCTAGAGTGTTGAAAGTTTCCAAGAGCACCGTGGTCTCTATCATTGGGAAATTGAAAAATATGGAACTACCTAGACTCTGCCTAGAGTTGGCCTTCCGTCCAAACTGAGCAACAAGGGAGGCTATGACCACTCTGACAGAACTACAGAATTCCTTGGCTGAGATGGGAGAACCTGCCAGAAGGACAACATTCTCTACAGCACTTCACCAATCTGGGCTTTATGGGAGGATGGCCAGACGGAAAACACATCTGAGAAAAAGGCACATGACAGCACACCTACTTTCTGAAGGCACTGTAGATCTCTATGGTCTGACTATTCTGTTGTAATATCATTGTCCTGCTGAACTGTTGTTGTTCTTCCCATCCACAGCTGATAGAAATAATAAAAACAAAGAACCATGATGTATGTAGCCAGCATTGCCAAGGCTGTCGAGTCAATGTCATTTCCGAATTACTCCCCTCCTACCCTTTCCAGTCTAAAACAGCAGCCTGAAATAGTGATTTAATTAGGATCCCCATTAGTCGATGCCAATTGTGACAGCTAGTCTTACTGGGGTCCAAGACAATACAGACAAAATACTTTACAATTTACATTTAAAAACATTAACATGTTTGTTTGCATCTATCAGTTACACATTTCATGTCAGTACATACACAGAAAGGTCACATGGAGAGGCGTTGTGAGGTGTTGCTTTTGTTTTTTTAAACCAAGTTTGTTGCTCACTTGCGCTATATGAGATGGAAGTGAGTTCCATGCAATCATGGCTCTGTATAATACTGTACGTTTCCTTGAATTTGTTCTGAACCTGGGGACTGTGAAAAGACCACTGGTGGGGTAAGTGTGTGTGTAAGTTGACTATGCAAACAATCTGGAATTTAACACATTCATGTTTCTTATAAAAACAAGAATTGATGCAGTCAGTCTTTCCTCAACTCTTAGCCAAGAGAGACTGGCATACATATTATTGATATTAACCCTCTAATTACAATTAAGAGCAAAATGTGCTGCTCTGTTCTGGGCCAGCTGCAGCTTAACTAGGGCCTTCTTTGCAGCACTTGACCATATGACTGGACAATAATCAAGTTAAGATAAAACTTGAGCCTGCAGGACTTGCTTTGTGTGTGTTGTCAAAAAAAGACAGACAGACCTCTCCCCATCTTCACAACTCTTGAATCAATATGTTTTGACCATGACATTATACAATCTAAGGTAAAACTGACTGCAACTCTTTGTTTAGGGCTGCTGTGCTTGCGTACACCCCCAACACACACTGCGACCAAAACATTTTAGTAACCCACCCTCGTGACAGCAAAAAGAATTTACGTTTTAACGTTCCTTTCCTGGAATTCTGCACATTTTGCCATAGGATGTAGGCAAAAGTTCGCTTTTTTATTGAATTTTTCTCCCCATTTTCGTGATATCCAATTACGATCTTGTTTCATTGCTTCAACTCCCCAAAGGGGTTGGGAGAGGCGAACGTCGAGTCATGCGTCCTCCGAAACATGACCCACCTAACCGCGCTTCTTAACACCCACCCGCTTAACCCGGAAGCCAGCCGCACCAATGTGTCGGAAACACCGTTCAACTGACTACCGACGTCAGCCTGCAGGTGCCCGGCCCGCCACAAGGATTCGCTAGAGCGCTATGAGCCAAGTAAAGACCCCCGGCCAAACATACCCAAACCTGGACGACGCTGGGCCAATTGTGCACCGCCCTATGGGACTCCAGGTCACGGCCGGTTGTGACACAGCCTGGGATCGAACCCGGGTCTGTAGTGACACCTCAAGCACTGCGATGCAGTGCCTTCGACCGCAGCACCACTCAGGAGGCCCCATGTTTGCAGTTAATATAACTGATGATCAATGGCTCCACCCTGTCGGTAATTAGACCATGCTTACGATAAGTTTAGATAGCTGGCCGCTAAACTAATGTACCAGTCTTAAAGATTTAGCTGACATGGGCCAATTGAGTGACTGCTGATTCGCAACCACATTTTTTAATTTGGTCCTTGTGTATTGTATTATTCTAACTATCAGTTGAGACCCCGACTGAGTTACAAAAAAATCGTATTTTTTTATTTGTCCGAGGGCCTACAAAAGGGGGGGACATGCAGCCCGCCAGTTTAGACCATGGTCAAAAGTAGTGGACTGTATAGGAACTAGGGTACCATTTGGGATCCAGACAAAAATATTGTGCAAATGTATCGAGTAAGTCACTAGAGAATTGAGACGGTTGGTAATTATTATGAGACACCCACCAAACAACATCAAAATGATAAAATGATCACTTATCGTAGTTTAATTAAGAAACAAACTAACACAGCATGAACACAGTACTCTGTCTTCATAAAGCAATATGCACAGAGACATTCAAATTGTAACCATGGATACAAGTAAGGCCAAAACCCATTTAAGACAATATTGAATATTATAACCAAATCGATCAATCTAGGGGGTTTGATTCAATCCGTATTGCTGAAGTTCAGCACTATTGCGCACTTGAAATAAAGGTAATTTCAGATTGAGCCATTATATACAGCGTTTACCATGAATGCAGCGAGAATGTTGCCTTTCAATTTCAATTGTGCTATAGCGCTGAACTTGTGATATGAATTGAATCGAGCCCTAAGTCTCCTTATAACCCATGTGTTTATATGGTAGTTACGTACTGGTAAGTAGTTCGTGTAATGAATTAGGTAAACAATTTAAGTTGTAAGTACTATGTAAGAATGTTTTCCTAGCTGCCTACAATGTAATTAAACACATACAGTACATGGGTTTACACCTAATATAAAGTGGAACCACAACATCTACTGGAAAAAGAGTGGGGACAACATTAATTGTTGCAACCTTAAATGTATATAAAAGACAGCCTGGATCAAACCAAACCTATAGCAAGCAAAGGTAAGATAAAAAAAATATATATATATTTTGGGAAGATTTCCCAGACACAGATTAAGTGTTATTCTGGATTTATAAACACTTTACATGAAGATTCTCCACAAAGCTTGCTTTTTAGTACACTAGGAAAGTGTCCCTTTATGCCCTAAATCAAAAATCATTATTATCCTATACCTTTGGCTGGTTGAGAATCCATGATAGCACCACATGAAAAAGGGTATGTCTGATACTTCAGTCATCTTTGATGTATAGAGGACAGGCCGTAGTGTGGCTCTTTCGTTCTTCATGGCTTTTGACCAGGGCCCTATTTAGGGAACAGGGTGTAATTTAGAATGCCCATATTGACCTTCTAGTAGTGTAGATTATAATGGCTGCCAGGCCTCCATTAAAAAAAAGAGATTCAATGGGACTCACCTGGTTAAATAAAGAGTAAAATGTAAAAATTGTTGAATGCTTTTCTGCATAGAATTGGTGGGGGAGACAAACTGAACAGGATGGTGTCGAGGGTAGGGAGTTGAGCAGGGCAGGTCATGTGTATTGGATGCGATTCAAGCTGACTACATGGGAGATGCATGAACATAATCGGCTACCACATCATATGGGGTTGAACAGGGCAGAGTAGGCCATCTATAGTGGTGTGACTCAATTTCAGTCACGGGGGTCTAACTCATGTGGGAAGGGCCAGGGGTGTTGGTTAGTGTAAACCTTTATTTCCAACCTACCTCATGTCTGATTGGAATAGCTGAGAAGGGAACAAGACTTTGGCATAGTGTATGGTGTGGTGAGAAAATTAGACATACTTTTTACTTAGAGAATTGTCTATTGTTATATGCTAGTGTTTTTTTCCCTGATACAATCTTGTCGACAGCTAAGAGCCGTTTGGGTGCAAACGCAGCATGCGACATCACATTTTATCTATCTGCCAGAACTCAGCTGTGTGGAAACTTTCAGAAATGAGCACATATAGTGTGAGCTGTGGCAAATGCCGTTATCACGAGGGCTTAACCGTCTATCTTAATCTGCACAGACAAACTAATTGCCTTTTACACACTGTTCCCCGCCCCTGTAAATACATCTACTAACTGCCACATATACCAAGAGGTTGTACTTTCATATAAAAGCTGAGACCCAACTGTTCGTTGGGCTCCAAAATCTGCACAATTGAGTGACTTAACCGCTCCGTTTTTGCAAATCTTATAATTAAGTTGTTTGAAGAATCAGGTCTCTTCCTTTTCGTTAGAATTTCTACGACAATGGTAACGAGGGACTAGGTCAGCGTAGGTCGAAGCTATATTGTGCTCTTTCCCTGCCTCAGCCTGGCTTAGTGTTTTTTAGCCTGGGTTAGGTCTGGCTCATTTACCAGGACTCCCATGGCTGATCCTGCCGCCCCAAGGCTATGAAGAACAGCCACTGTAGGTTGGGTTCCCTCTTTCCGTCCCGCTCATCCATTCTTCCCTTTCATCCATCCTCCCTTCCTCTTTACACACCAAGTGCACTGAAATGTTCAGAATTTCTGTCCGTTACGAATGTATAAAGTTCCATTGAGAACCTTTGTAAAAAAAACTAAAAAAACTATAGAAACTAAATGAATAAGAAATTGGCATCCTAGAAATCCTTTATTCTGATTTGCTGGCATCTGGAGGGGGTGTGTCCTGAAGTGGGGGAGGAAGAGGGTCCTCACTCTGCTTCAGGACCTTGTAGTTCAGGATTGGTGAGGGGCTCCTCTATGGGTGGTCCTGGGGTTTGCGTACAGTTGATTGGTTGCAGAACTATGGGAGGCTGATAGGGACAAACAGAGGAGAGATATCAGACCACTGTGGAGCTAGTCTGAGACAATAAGCACACAAGACAGTTTATGCAGAATACCAAAACATACTGCCATTCCTCTGTCAACAAGTCAATTCTAGATCAATGGACTAAATAAAACCTTCATTGTATTTCTATTATCACAGCAACCCACTGACTGGAGGAGTGTGCTACTATAGCAAGCTTGTTAGTGCTCTAGTATCTGTGCATTAAAGATTTTGACGATGAGTAGGTGTCTCTAACGCCCAGGAACCTCTGATTCAAACTCCGATTAGACAGCTCCGCAAGAGTTTGTTCCTCACCAAATATGGAGTTTCGTTGAGAAACTATCTTCATTTACTTCTGTTACGGCCAGTATGTACTTCCAAAAAAGGTCTAAATAAAAATGTACAAGCAACCAAAAAAAATGCCTATTTGGCACCTGCAATCACTCATTACTGCAATGCACAGGTCGGAAGTCTACAACAGCAGAATACATTGAAGGTACTGAAGATAATTTTTTTCGGGTTCTTGTATATTTTTTTAGACGGACATGCTGGCCGTAATGGGAGTAAATGAAGATTGCTCAGAGAAACTCCATATTTGGTGAGTAACGATCGTATTTTGACAACGTTTGCAGAGCTCTCTAATGGGAGTTTGGAATCGGAGCTTCCTGGGTGTTAGAGAGGAGACATCTTTAAACACACATTTTTTAGTTATTTAACAAGGCAAGTCAGTTAAGAATTTGTTCCTATTTACAATGACGACATACCAGAAGGCAAAGGGCATCTTGCGGAGACGGGGGCTGGGATTAAAAATATATAGGACAAAACACACAGCACTACATAAAGAGAGACCTAAGACGACAACATAGCATGGCAGCAACACAACATGACAACATGGTAGCAGCACAAAACATGGTACAAACATTTGGCACAGACAACAGCACAAAGGGCAAGAAGGTAGAGACAATATCTCACGCGAAGCAGCCACAACTGTCAGTAAGAGTGTCTATGATTGAGTCTTCGAATGAAGAGATGGAGATAAAAGTCGCTAGCTGCAGCAAACTGAAAAGAGGAGCGACCCAAGGATGTGTGTGCTTAGGGGGCCTTTAACAGAATGTGACTGGCAGAATAGATGTTGTATGTGGAGGATGAGGGCTGCAGTAGATATCTCAGATGGGGGGAATTAGGCCTAAGAGGGTTTTATAAATAAGCATCAACCAGTGGGTCTTGCAACAGGTATACAGAGATGACCAGTTTACAGAGAAGTATAGAGTGAAGTGATGTGTCCTATAAGGAGCATTGGTGGCAAATCTGATGGCCGAATGGTAAAGAACATCTCGAGAGCACTCTTCCCTGCCGATCTATAAATGATGTCGCCATAATCTAGCATGGGTACGATGGTCATCTGAATCATGGTTAGTTTGGCAGCTGTGGTAAAAGAGGAGAGATTACGATAGAGGCAACCAAGTCTAGATTTAACCTTAGCCTACATCTTTGATATGTTTTGAGAAGGACAGTGTACCGTCTAGCCATACTCCCAAGTACTTGTATGACATGACTACCTCAAGCTCTAAACCCTCAGCGGTAGTAATAACACCTGTGGGAGGAGGGCATTCTTCTTACCAAACCACATGACTTTTGTTTTGGAGGTGTTCAGAACAAGGTTAAGGGCAGAGAAAGCTTGTTGGACAATAAGAAAGCTGTGTTGTGGAGCGTTTAACACAAAATCCAGGGAGGGGCCAGCTGAGTATAAAACTATCTGCATATAAATGGATGAGAGAGTTTCCTACTGCTTGAGCTAGGTTGTTGATGTAAATTGAGAAGAGTGTGGGACCTAGGATCAAGCCTTGGGGTACTCCCCTGGTGACAGGCAGTGTCTGAGACAGCAGATGTTCAGACTTTATACACTGCACTCTGAGGTAGTTAGCAAACCATGCCAAAGACTCCTCAGAGACACCAATACTCTTTAGCTGGCCCACAAGAATGGAATGGTCTACCGTATCAAAAGCTTTGGCCAAGTCAATCAAAATATCAGCACAACATTGCTTAGAATCAAGGGCAATGGTGACATCATTGAGGACCTATAAGGTTGCAGTGACACATCTATACGGAAATCAGATTGCATACCCGAGAGAATATTCTAGATATCAAGAAAGCCAGTCAGTTGATTATTGAGAAGTTTTTCCAACACTTGATAAACAGGGCAAAATAGAAATAGCCCTATAACAGTTAGGATGAGCTTGATCTCCCCTTTAAATAAAGTACACGCCGTGGCTGCCTTCCAAGCAATGGGAACCTCCCCAGAGACGAGAGACAGGTTAAAAAAGGTCTGAGATAGGCTTGGCGGTGATAGGGGAAGCAACCTTAAAGAAGAAAGGGTCTAAACCATCTGAACCAGATGTTTTTTTGGGGTCAAGTTTAAGGACCTCCTTTAGCACCCCGCCTGCAGGGAGAAACTTTGTAGCGGGGCAGGGGAAAGAGGGAGGAGCATCGGGGATAGTCACATTAGAAGGGGTGGGAGATGAGGAAATGTTGGATGGGCAAGGAGGCATGGCAGAGTCAAATAGGAATCCTGACTTAATGAAGTGGCGATGAGAGCTCAGCCATGTGCTCCTTGTCTGTAACAACCACATCGTCAACATTAAGGGACATGGGCAGCTGTGAGGAGGGTTTATTCTCCAGGTCTTTAACCGTTTTCCAGAACTTCTTGTGGTTAGACCCGTAGAGAGAACTGCTCCTTAAAGTAACTAACTTTGGCCTTCCGGATAGCCTGAATGCACTTTTCTAGTTTGCCTGAACGAGAGCCAGTCAGCCTGAGTATGCGTGGGCCGAACGATTTGCCAAATGGCATTCTTGAGGTGTGTGTGTAACTACCAGGTGTAACTACCAGACCACGGTCGAACCAGGGGCTGAATTCTCATCTTCTTTATGGGCGCATATTTGTTAACGATACCCCTGAAAATAAAAACAAATCCAAGCGTCTTCGACAGAGGGGATCAAGCTGATTCTATACCAATTTACAGAGGCCAGCTCATGAAGGAAGGCTTGCTCATTAAAGTTTTTTAGCAAGCGTCTATGAAAAATCAGGACAGGTCGTTTCACTGAGCAGCCATTAAGAACACAGGCTGTAAAGCAGTGATCACTAAGGTCATTACAGAAAACACCAGACTGATACCTATCATGATTATTTATAAGGATAACATCAAGGAGAGTAGCCTTTTCTGGGTGTTTGGAGTCATAGCTTGTAGGATTGGTAATAATCTGAGGAAGATTTAGGGAGTCCCATTGCTTTAGGACTTGGTCAGGTGGTTTAAGCACAGCCCAGTTTAGGTCACCTAGCAGGACAAATTCAGACTTAGTGTAAGGGGCCAGGAGAGAGCTTAGGGCAGGTAGGTTACAGGCCGGTGCTGATGAAGGACGATAACACCCAGCAACAGTCAACAAAGAGCTATTTGAAAGCTTAACGTCTAAAACCAGCAAATTAAATTGTTTGGGGATCGACTTGGTGGAGACAACCGAGCACTAAAGGTGATCCTTCGTAAAGATTGCCACTCCAACACCTTTGGAAAATCTGTATTGCCGAAAAAGGTTAACATTAGTGTTCAAAACACTCATCCTTAATCACGTCGCAGTAATGACCAACACATCTGGATTGCAGCAGTGAACCCACACTTTCAATTGATCAATTTTCGGTAAAAAGCTTCTAGTGTTAACGTGCAGAAAATCCAGGCTTTTCCGAGAGCAGAAATCAGTGAAGCAGAGCACAAGTCAGAATTGAGGCTAGCAACAGTAGAGGGGCCAGGGTGTACATGCACATTTCCAGAAAAAAACCCAGCAGTAAAACAATTAGAGCACGGCTGAGGACAGGGAGAGCTCTGCAGTGTTGACTTAGGACATTTGAATGTTCATTAGATGGCAACAAGATCATATTGTACAGCAATTTCATCAGGTAACATGAATACAAAGCCGGCGAGAGGTGGTTAGAATAGGATGGGAGGCCAAAAGTCTGTGTGACCAATGGAGCAGGGCTGTCCAAACCTGTTCCTGGAGAGCTACCCTCCTGTAGGTTTTCAACCCCAGTTGTAACTAACCTGATTCAGCTTATCAACCAGCTAATTATTAGAGTCAGGTGTGCTAGATTAGGGTTGGAGCGAAAATCTACAGGATGGTAGCTCTCCAGGAACAGGGTTGGACAGCCCTGCAATAGAGAGTCAGAGTCCCAAGTGTGGGAACACACAGACTGGGTAAACAAGCAAGTTCATAGTCAACAAAGCACACAGGAGTCTTGAGACAAACATCATAAAGCACAAGAGAAAAATATAACTTGGGTCTAGCCATTGTAAGTTCAGAGTCACTTGCCCCAACAGTCCATGTGTGCTGGAGGCGATCGAAAGCTCGGGAGAGAAGGGGGAGTGTGGCGGGGTACCTGTACCAGACAGGGGGAGACAACCAGGGAGACAGCAAACAGATCACCAGGTGGAATCCAAGCAGCAGTGCAGCAGGCAATGGGAGTAGGTGAGAGACGTTTGTTTTCTCTGCACAGATGGAGGGGGCTTCAAAGGCCTCTACATTTGGGGGGGGGGGCTGTGAAACTCTCCTGCCATTGTTAGGCCAAGAGTTCACATCTCTCACTTTACACTTCAGTGCTAATTTCAGTCAGATTCTTTCCTAGCAGCTTGATAGCCTTAATTATTAAGCTTTATATAACAAAATTACCTAGAGACAGTAATTTACTGTTTGGTTTCAGAAAGGAGGTTCAGACTGAACATTATTCACTCAGTTGTGTGGTGGATGGTATTTCCAGGTTCCGCTGTGTTTCTTCTGAAGGTTTTGGTTTGTTAGAAGTTTGTTTTCTTGATAGTCCTTGGTGGTAATAGTCCATTCAGGTAATTTTATCAAAAATCAAGGTTTTAGGTATGGAATTGTGAATTGTAATAAAGGTTTTGATGTTAGTATCCTATAATAAGTCCTTGAAAATTTTTGTTTTACTTTGATCTACATTTATCCAACTCTAATTCTATGTTTTTGCAGAAGAACTCAGGAGCCCATGCTCTCTGTGTGTCTCCGTTTCTCTCCCTGACCACAGATAGTGGGGCAGCTTGTTAGCAGAGGTATGGCTGTACATTGAGCAATAGATCTGACACACAAAGGGGGAGGAAACATTAACAGGAAAGCAAGAGCCTTAAGAGCACCTTGTGATACAAAACCCAGTAGCTTCTAGAAACATGTTCACAATTTGCAGTTCAGAGAAAAGGGGTGAGATACAAAGTACAGTACACTCCCTTGTCACCGCCAGATACTATGTGTTGTCAACTACCTACCAAATGGTGTTTAATGACCCAAAACCCTATAACGCATAGTGTCTTTTCTAACACCACAGCATTACAATCTACTGTAAGACAATCTGACTGGTATCTAGCAGCAGAGGACTATAATTATAGTAGTAAAGAATAAAGGCAAGCCCAGATCAGATATCGGCAGCGACATTCATGGACACTGAAGCCCTCAGCAGCCGACTATAGCAAAGAACCCACAGTAAAAAGACAGTATGGGTTGAGAGGGCAGGACAGGGGGAACAAAGAAACCGATATCTAGTTTTCAGGGCTACGGTACTCAACAGTAAACCTAGAATTTAAAGTTTGGTACATAACACTAGACATGCTTCTTTCCGTTCGCGGCGGCGACACTCATATCAAACTGGTAATCACCACAAATCCACTTCCTGTCCAGAATAAGGGCAGCTCTTTGCGCCACAGCGCCACCGCGAGGCTGGAGAGGAGGGTGCAAGGCACCAGGTACAACAGGGCTGGCTGACCCATCTGCATCAGGGCCAGAGCTACAAAGGTGATGAGCAGCCCGATACCATAACCTGGAGAGCGGGAGCAAGGGAGTGGGTGAAAGAGGTAGGGGATGCGTGAATCAGGTGTGTTACTACTTGGTTGGAGCAAATATTGTCTGTTATAGACTACAAACAAAGTCGAATTGACTATCAAAAAGATTATGCAAATCAAAATGTGTTGGTCTTACCGATAGTGCAGGCCAGGAAATAGAACCGTGAGGACTGCATGAGGATGTCAAACCTGTGACAGTAGGCTACCAGCAGACCTGACACACACAGAGAGAGTGAGGCAGAGAGCGAGGTAGAGAGCGAGAGACCATGTCAGCTAAGCCGGGACGAGTTCAGATAGCAGCTTTATCTCGCCACAGAAAGATGCTGTATGATATAGGTCCAGGTCAGGGAAAACTCCTGGCCCTAAATGAGATTTAGATTAGGCACTATGGGTGTTACCTGGTACGAAGACAGGATACAAGAGTAGAGTAAATCAAATTGTATTTGCCACATGCTTCATAACCAATGGTGTAGACTAACAGTGAAATGTTTACTAACGGGCCCTTCCCAACAATGCAAGGAGAAAAATAAATTAATAATAATAATAATAATAATAATAATAATAATAATAATAATAAGAGGAATAAATACACAATGACTAACGATAACTTGGCTATATACAGTACATCAATTTACACACAATACCCCATAATGACGACAAAGAAGAAACGGATACATCACATTTACATAAGTATTCAGACAATTTTCTCAGTAATTTGTTGAAGCACCTTTGGCAGCGATTACAGCCTCGAGTCTTCTTGGGTATGAAGCTAAAAATCTTGGCACACCTGTATTTGGGGAGTTTCTAGCATTCTCCTTTACAGATCCTCTCATGCTCTGTCAGGTTGGATGGGGAGTGTAGCTGCACAGCTATTTTCAGGTCTCTCCAGAGATGTTCGATCGGGTTCAAGTCCGGGCTCTGGCTGGGCCACTCAAGGACATTCAGAGACTTGTCCCGAAGCCACTGCTACGTTGTCTTGGCGGTGTGGTAAGGGTCGTTGTCCTGTTGGAAGGTAAACCTTCGCCCCAGTCTGAGGTCCTAAGCGCTCTGGAGCAGGTTTTTATCAAGGATCCCTGTACTTTGCTCCATTCATCTTTCCCTCAATCCTGACTAGTCTGTCAGTCCCTGACGCTGTAAAACACCCCCAGAGCATGATGCTGCCACCACCATGCTTCCCCGTAGGGATGGTGCCAGGTTTCCTCCAGACGTGACACTTGGCATTCAAGCCAAAGAGTTCAAGCTTGGTTTCATCAGACCAGAGAATCTTGTTTCAAATGGTCTGGGAGTCTTTAGGTGCCTTTTGGCAAACTCCAAGCGGTCTGTCATGTGCCTTTTGCTGAGGAGTGGCATCCATCTGGCCACTCTACCATAAAGGCCTGATTGGTGGAGTGCTGCAGAGATGGTTGTCCTTCTGGAAGGTTCTCCCATCTCCACAAAGGAACTCTGGAGCTCTGTCAGAGTGACCATCGGGTTCTTGGTCACCTCCCTGACCAAGGCCCTTCTACCCCTATTGCTCAGTTTGGCCGGGCAGCCAGCTCTGCCCGGCCAAACTGAGCTCTAGGAAGAGTCTTGGTGGTTCCGAACTTCTTCCAAATAAGAATGATGGAGGCCACGGTGTTCTTGGGGACCTTCAGTGCAGAACGTTTTTGGTACTCTTCCCCAGATCTGTGCCTTGACACAATACTGTCTTGGAGCTCTATGGACAATTCCTTCGACTTCATGGCTTGGTTTTTGCACTGACATGCACTGTAAACTGTGGGGCCTTATATAGACAGGTGTGCCTTTCCAAATCATGTCCAATCAATTGAATTTACCATAGGTGGACTCCAATCAAGTTGTAGAAACATCTCAAGGATGATCAATGGAAACAGGATGCACCTGAGCTCAATTTTGAGTCTCATAGCAAAGGGTCTGAATACTTAGGTAAATCTGTATTTTATTTTTAATAAATTTGCTAACATTTCTAAAAACCTGTTTTTCCTTTGTCATTATAGGGTATTGTGTGTAGATTGAGAACAATTTTGTAACGTAACAAAATGTGGAAAAGGTCAAGGGGTCTGAATTGATGTGCAGGGTTACAAGGTAATTCAGGTAGATACAGTATGTATACTGAACAAAAATATAAAACACAACATGCAACAATTTCATAGATTTTACTGAGTTACAGTTCATATGAGGAAATCAGTCAATTGAAATAAATGTATTAGGCCTTAATCTATGGATTTCACATGACTGGGAATACAGATATGCATTTGTTAGTCATAGATACTTTAAAAATGGACCTCGCAATGGGCCTCAGGATCTCATCACGGTATTTTTGTGCATTCAAATTGCCATTGATAAAATGCAATTGTGTTCGTTACCCGTAGCTTATGCCTGCCCATGCCATCATGGAGCACTTTGTTCATGTCATTTGCATCAACAAACCGCTCACCCACACAACGCCATACACTTGGTGTGCGGTTGTGAGGCCGGTTGGACGTACTGCCAAATTCTTTAAAACGACGTTGGAGGTGGCTTATGGTAGAGAAATTCACATTCAATGCTCTGGTGGACATTCCTGTAGTCAGCATGCCAATTGCACACTCCCTCAAATTGAGATATCTGTGGTGTTGTGTGCATTTTAGAGTGGCCTTTTATTGTCCCCAGCACAAGGTCCACCTGTGTAATGATCATGCTGTTTAGTCAGCTTCTTGATATGCCACACGTATCACGTGGATGGATTATCTTGGCAAAAGAAAAATGCTCACTAACAAGGATGTAAACAAATTTGAGCACAAAATGAAAGAAACAAGCTTTTAGTGCATAAGGAACATTTCTGGAATGTTTTATTTCAGCTCATGAAACATGGGACCAACACTTTACATGTTACGTTTATATTTTTGTTCAGTGTACATATAGGTAGGGGTAAAGTGACTAGGCTAGATAATAAGCAGTAGCAGCAGCGTATGTGATGAGTCAAAGGAGTTAGTGCAAAGGGGGGGTGGAGCGAGTCAATGTAAATAGTCCGGGTGGCAATTTGATTCATTGTTCAGCAGTCTTAATGGCTTGGGGGTAGAAGCTGTTAAGAAGGCTTTTAGTCCTGGAGTTGGCGCTCTGGTACCACTTGCCGAGCAGTAGCAGAGAGAACAGTCTATAACTTGGGTGACTGGAGTTTTTGACAATTTTTTGGGCTTTCCTCTGACACTGCCTAGTGTATAGGTCCTGGAAGCTTGGCCCCAGTGATGTACTGGGCCGTACGCACTACCCTCTGTAGCACTGTACTGTCAGATGCCGAGCAGTTGCCACACCAGGCGGTGATGAAACCGGTCAGGATGCTCTCGATGGTGCAGCTGTAGAACTTTTTGAGGATCTGGGGGGACCCATGACAAATCTTTTCAGTCTCCTGAGGGGGAAAAAGTGTTGTCGTGCCCTCTTCATGACTGTCTTGGTGTGTTTGGACCATGATAGTTCATTGGTGATGTGGACACCGAGGAACTTTTAAACTCTCGACCCGCTCCACTACAGCCCCGTCAATGTTAATTGTGGCCAGTTCGGCCCGCCCTTTCCTGTAGTCCACGATCAGCTCCTTTGTCTTGCTCACATTGAGGGAGAGGTTGTTGTCCTAGCACCACACTGCCAGGTCTCTGACCTCCTCCCTACAGGCTGTCTCATCATTGTCGGTGACCAGGCCTACCACTGTTGTGTCGTCAGCAAATTAATGATGGTGTTGGAGTCAAGTTTGGCCACACAGGCATGGGTGAACAGGGAGGGAACTAAGCACGCACATCTGAGGGGGCCCAGTGTTGAGGATCAGCATGGCAGATGTGTTGTTGCCTAACCTTATCACCTGGGGGGCGACCCTCAACGCCTTGATGATAGTGTTGGAGTCGTGTGCGGCCACGCAGTTGTGGGTTAACAGAGAATACAGAAGGGGACTAAGCACACACCCCTGAGGGGCCCCCATGTTGAGTGTCAGATGTCTTGTTGCCTACCCTCAACACCTGGGAGCAGCCCATCATGAAGTCTAGGATCCAGTTGCAGAGTGAGGTGTTCAGTCCCAGGGTCCTGAGATTAGTGATGAGCTTGGAGAGGATTATGGTGTTGAACATTGAGCTGTAGTCAATGAACAACATTTCTCTTATCCAGGTGGGAGAGGGTAGTCTGGACTGTAATAGAGATTGCGTCATCTGTGGATCTGTTGGGGCGGTATGCAAATTGGAGTGGGTCCAGGGTGTCTGGGATGGTGGTGTTGATGTGAGCCATGACCAGCCTTTCAAAGCCTTTCATGGCTACAGATGTGAGTGCTGATGGATTCTGACTCCTAAACTTGGAATAGTGTTAACTATCAGATATCCTATTGAAATATTGAGTCTAGGGTCAACACCAGAAGTTAATGGTTATCTGTAGGAGGAATGTATATGGTGGAGGGCAATCACATGTGGCAGGGACTGATAAGAGTAGAGAGATGTGGTTTAGTGAGGAAGGGGGCCGAGGTCAGGTCAGGTCACGTCACGCTAAGGGAGAAGGAACAGTTTATGGCCCGCATCACTTAATTTCCTGCCTAACAATAAAGATGCAATGTTTAGATAGAAGGAGGACGTCACCCAAATTGGGATATATCCCAATATATATATATATATAAAAACCACTGGTGGAACCATGTCTTTGTCTTATGCAGCTGTGTGACCCAATGGGTGAATAAACTTGATTTAAGCTTTACTAATCGTCTGTGAGTTTTACTAGGTTCATTTAAAACCTAACAGTGCTATGGGGCGATAGTCATTTAGATAGGTTACCTTGGCCTTCTTAAGCACAGGGACTATGGTGGTCTGCTTGAAACATGTAGGTATAGAGTACAGGGCAGAGTATAGAACAATAATGTTACCTGGTACTAAGATGTCTCCAAATCCCAGCAGAGAGAAGGGCCTGTCACAAAGAGCCAGGGGGGAGGAGTTGAGGCGGGGCACTTTAAGCACCATAGGAAGCTGGAGAAAGGACAGGAAGGACAGCGAGCATAGATTAGTACATGATTTCTTACTTCTATTACTATATCGGTTCAAGTGAAAAAACAACTCGTGACGCCAAATCAACAACAAAACATATAAAATCAATTGATTGACCGATTGATTAATGATGTCAACTGTACCTTTTCATGTGTGGAGGAGTCAGAGGGACCAGCCGCAACCTCCACCATTATACTCTCACCACTCTGAAGAGAGAAACACAGGAAACATGGTAGTGGCTTAATGTATGGTACATTTATCTAGCAAATTCTAGTTATTTAAGTTCGTCCTGTAACAAAAAGCGTTTTCGAATGAAAATGTATCATTATTTCTTATTGAAAAGTTGGGCTCAACCATGAATGACTGACGTACCTTGGTAAAGAGAGGTGTAATAAATACAAAGAAAATATCGTAGACAAATAGGGTCACCAACAGCATTGTGCAGGCCTGGAAGAAAGAACATGGAAGAAGACATTAATATGACTGTCTTTTCATGCCCATGGTTAGATACACAGGTCATTGAGTGTCATAGAGCCCCGATTTGTGGTTAGGAAAGTCCTGGTCATTAACACGCATGCATGATCATCAGTACAACTCGTGACCCTAGTTAGTTATTTAATGTGGTCAGTACCATAGACATAAAATCACTTTAAAAATGATCGCCAGACAATCCATGACAGACCGATCGACTTTGTTGGATACGGACTTAAACCTGTTTTAACATAATTGTATAATTTGCCTAGCAGTAGTAATTGTGTTATGGGTTAGATGGAATGATCTGTGTGCATTGTATTTGGGCAGAGAGAAAGTACAAAGGCCTGTCTCTGAGGGCAAGAATCATTCCATAAGGTTTGAATAGGAGCCAAGTGTCTGGTGATAGAGCAGTAATTTCAATCTATAACCGTGTCTTATATCTTTACTGTTTTATACCATTAAATACTCTTAAGATGAATATATAGCACATTAAATAGACATGGAGTACCAGTCCAAAGTTTGGACTTAAAGTTTTTTTTTATTTTATATACACTGCTCAAAAAAATAAAGGGAACACTTAAACAACACATCCTAGATCTGAATGAAAGAAATAATCTTATTAAATACTTTTTTCTTTACATAGTTGAATGTGCTGACAACAAAATCACACAAAAATAATCAATGTAAATCCAATTTATCAACCCATGGAGGTCTGGATTTGGAGTCACACTCAAAATTAAAGTGGAAAACCACACTACAGGCTGATCCAACTTTGATGTAATGTCCTTAAAACAAGTCAAAATGAGGCTCAGTAGTGTGTGTGGCCTCCACGTGCCTGTATGACCTCCCTACAACGCCTGGGCATGCTCCTGATGAGGTGGCGGATGGTCTCCTGAGGGATCTCCTCCCAGACCTGGACTAAAGCATCCGCCAACTCCTGGACAGTCTGTGGTGCAACGTGGCGTTGGTGGATGGAGCGAGACATGATGTCTCAGATGTGCTCAATTGGATTCAGGTCTGGGGAACGGGCGGGCCAGTCCATAGCATCAATGCCTTCCTCTTGCAGGAACTGCTGACACACTCCAGCCACATGAGGTCTAGCATTGTCTTGCATTAGGAGGAACCCAGGGCCAACCGCACCAGCATATGGTCTCACAAGGGGTCTGAGGATCTTATCTCGGTACCTAATGGCAGTCAGGCTACCTCTGGCGAGCACATGGAGGACTGTGCGGCCCCCCAAAGAAATGCCACCCCACACCATGACTGACCCACCGCCAAACCGGTCATGCTGGAGGATGTTGCAGGCAGCAGAACGTTCTCCACGGCGTCTCCAGACTCGGTCACGTCTGTCACGTGCTCAGTGTGAACCTGCTTTCAACTGTGAAGAGCACAGGGCGCCAGTGGCTAATTTGCCAATCTTGGTGTTCTCTGGCAAATGCCAAACGTCCTGCACGGTGTTGGGCTGTAAGCACAACCCCCACCTGTGGACGTCGGGCCCTCATACCACCCTCATGGGGTCTGTTTCTGACCGTTTGAGCAGACACATGCACATTTGTGGCTTGCTGGAGGTCATTTTGCATGGCTCTGGCAGTGCTTCTCCTGCTCCTCCTTGCACAAAGGCGGAGGTAGCGGTCCTGCTGCTGGGTTGTTGCCCTCCTACGGCCTCCTCCATGTCTCCTGATGTACTGGCCTGTCTCCTGGTAGCGCCTCCATGCTCTGGACACTACGCTGACAGACACAGCAAACCTTCTTGCCACAGCTTGCATTGATGTGCCATCCTGGATGAGCTGCACTACCTGAGCCACTTGTGTGGGTTGTAGACTCCGTCTCATGCTACCACTAGAGTGAAAGCACCGCCAGCATTCAAAAGTGACCGAAACATCAGCCAGGAAGCATAGGAACTGAGAAGTGGTCTGTGGTCCCCACCTGCAGAACCACTCCTTTATTGGGGGTGTCTTGCTAATTGCCTATAATTTCCACCTGTTGTCTATTCCATTTGCACAACAGCATGTGAAATGTATTGTCAATCAGTGTTGCTTCCTAAGTGGACAGTTTGATTTCACAGAAGTGTGATTGACTTGGAGTTACATTGTGATGTTTAAGTGTTCCCTTTATTTTTTTGAGCAGTGTATATTTGAGATTCTTCAAAGTAGGCACCCTTTACCTTGATGACAGCTTTGCACACTTTTGGCATTCTCTCAACCAGCTTCATGAGGTAGTCACCTGGAATGCATTTCAATTAAAAAGGTGTGCCTTGTTATAAGTTAATCTGTGGAATTTCTTTCCTTCTTATTGCGTTTGAGCCAGTCAGATGTTTTGTGACAAGGTAGGGTGGTATACAGAAGATAGCCCTATTTGGTAAAAGACCAAGTCCATATTATGTCAAGAACAGCTCAAATAAGCAAAGAGAAATGACAGTCCATCATTACTTTAAGACATGAAGGTCAGTCAATCTGGAAAATATCAAGAATTTTGAACGTTTCTTCAAGTGCAGTCGCAAAAACCATCAAGCGCTATGATGAAACTGGCTCTCATGAGGACTGCCACATAAAAGGAAGACCCAGATACCTCTGCCTCAGAAATTGAAGCCCAAATAAATGCTTCACAGTTTAAGTAACTGACACATCTCAAAATCAACTGTTCAGAGGAGATTGTGTGAATCAGGTCTTCATGGTCGAATTGTTGCAAAGAAACCACTACTAAAGGACACCAATAAGAAGAAGAGACTTGATTGGGCCAAGAAAAATTAGCAATGGACATGAGACCGGTGGAAATCTGTCCTTTGGTCTGATGAGCCCAAATTTGAGATTTTAGGTTCCAACCGCCATGTCTTTGTGAGACGTAGAGTAGGTGAACGGATGATCTCCGCATGTGTGGTTCCCACCGTGAAGCATGGAGGAGGAAATGTGATGGTGTGGGGGTGCTTTGCTGGTGACACTGTTGGTGATTTATTTAGAATTCAAGATACACTTAACTAGCATGGCTACCACAGCATTCTGCAGTGATACGCCATCCCACCTGGTTTGCGCTTAGTGGGACAATAATTTGTTTGTCAATAGAACAATGGCCCAACACACCTCCAGGCTGTGTAAGGGCTATTTGACCAAGAAGGAGGGTGCTGCATCAGATGTGCTGCATCAGATGACCTGGCCTCCACAATCACCCGACCTCAACCCAATTGAGATGGTTTGTGATGAGTTGGACCGCAGAGTGAAGGAAAAGCAGCCAACAAGTGCTCAGCATATGTGGGAACTTCTTCAAGACTGTTGGAAAAGCATTCCAGGTGAAGCTGGTTGAGAGAATGCCAAGAGTGTGCAAAGCTGTCATCAAGGCAAAGGGTGGCTACATTGAAGAATCTAAAATAATTTTTTGGGGTTACTACATGATTCCATGTTTTATTTCATAGTTTTGATGTCTTCACAATTATTCTACAATGTAGAAAATAGTACAAATAAAGATAAACCCTTGAATGAGTAAGTGTGTCCAA
The DNA here is from genome assembly GCF_965601325.2 of Salmo salar. Taxonomy (NCBI): domain Eukaryota; kingdom Metazoa; phylum Chordata; class Actinopteri; order Salmoniformes; family Salmonidae; genus Salmo; species Salmo salar. Next base: position 43,996,967 of record NC_138293.1, read on the forward strand.
ACTTTTGACTGGTACTGTTTGGGAAGGGGGGCCTAGTCCAGGGGCGTAAATCCCGGGGGGGACGGGGGGGACACGACCCCCCCATCCTGGGAAAAATATGATTTGTCCCCCCCCCCCCCAATATATCACTGAAACATAACTATAACTACTGAAACATAACTAATAATTTAAATAATATTAATAATACGCAATGAAAGCAATTGTGCTGATTATAGACACTTAATTGCGCGTTTTTAAGTTTCAAAAGATTGCGACCCCCCCCCACCCTTTGCCTCACAATGGTTTGATCCACTGTCAGTTCCTTAGTTGGCAAGGTAACAGAGGGGTCGTATCCACTGTCTGAAAGGCACTCAATGAACGTAACTGACGTGAAGTTAATCCAGTCAATCGCGCACACACACTAGCTGAATATGCAGAGCTAGCACGCAAATATTAGCTATTAAGCTAGCTAGTACCTATTCCATTTATGTGGCCTCGTCAAAGATGGAATCTTTGCTATCGTCAATTTATTCCAAGATCAGCAAGCAGATGATGCAAGTTAGTGCTTCAAAGTCCCTGTGATAAGGTTAGCGATAAACTGGAGTCCAAACTGAACAGAACTACACTCTCTTCTACCATTGTCTTAAATATATTTAATGGTCTCGTTGCAAAAGCTAAATTGTCGCAAGGGAACTTTTATTTATTTATTTGTTTTATTTCACCTTTATTTAACCCGGGTAGCAAAGATTATAGCAAACACCACTGAAACGGAATTGGTGCTCGCTAGCTTTGCAAATTCAGCTATTGTTGGAAGCCAGCCAATATGAAACAAACTATTAAAATTACAAAAGGTTGCCGCATATGTTGTGTAAATGGTGAACTCATACAGCTGTCAACTCTTGTCATTTTAATCCGTTTCACATTTGCTAGCTACCTTTTAGATCGAAGCCCAAATAGAATGATAAAAGATAAGATGATAGAAGCCCATCTCCTACTGTAAATAACCTACACACTGTGTGTGTGTGTGTAGCCAGCCAGCCAGGAAGAAAAATGGCAGAAAAATAAAAGACGGACATCAGAGTATTTTTCAGTACACCAAAACGCAAAGTAAGAACCCTAGTAGCCTAATATCTCAAAGACTAGTCGATAAAATGTTCATAAGAAAGAAATGAAATTCTAATGGAAATGTTTCACAATGATGTCATTAGGTAGAGCAGGCAACAGATGGCACACAGACAGCAGAGTTGGGGACAGATATGCAGGGACAGACTGGCAGAGACAGGGAGTCTCAGGTAAGTTTGTTGAGTCTTTGTTTGGCAACATTATGAAAGGTTCTCAATTTTTTTTACTTGTAAAATAGGAACATAATTGCAAAATGCCATGGATACCCCCACTCTCAACTTAAACTGGTGACTGAACTAAGATTTGTTAAAGGCAATGGTATTGCTGTTGTGATTAGTTGTGTAGTTTTGGGTACCGGTAGTTAGGAGTACGGCAAACACCTTATTTCTTTGGTTCCTCAATATACATTTACCATATTACAATGTAGGCTATGTGTTACAGCACTACTTTTGGTGTCCCCCTCAGGAATTGCTCTTGAGAAAATGTCATGTAATTGTCCCCTCCTAATTTGATATCAGATTTTCGCCCCTGGCCTAGTCGGAGGTTATAAATATGTGCTTGTAACGTTGTATCTTGTCTTGGAAGCTACAACACCCAGTACGGTGAATAAATCTAGCCTGAGCTTTCTTTGATATCTGTCTGGATTATTGAACCATAATGTAGAAACGAACAACTTGAATGGGGATACCATTCTAATGATTGTACTTCTATGGTCAGTACATTATAGAGCTCCATCTATACTGGTGTACCCATAGAAAAACATATAAAGTAATCTTATTATAGGATCTCTATACAGGTGTACCCACCTTAAATGTGGGCAGTCTGATAGTCTTGAGCATGTAGAGACAGAAGGCTATGCCCAGGGCATCCTGTAACACCCACGCCCACCTAGGTGAGGGGACACACACACATATACATAGGGATTCGATCAAGCAACCTTATGGTTACTGGCCCAACGCTCTAACCAACGCTCTAAGGCTACCTGCATCCCCCAAATTATTAGTTTTATATATTTTTATATATATAAAATAATAGCCAAATTATATATATAAATAATAATTTGGGGGATGCAGGTAGCCTTAGAGCGTTGGTTAGAGCGTTGGGCCAGTAACCATAAGGTTGCTTGAACGAATCCCTGAGCTGACAAGGTAAAAATCTGTCGTTCTGCCCCTGAACAAGGCAGTTAACACACAGTTCCCCAGTAGACCGTCATTCTAAGCAAGAATTTGTTCTTAACTGACTTGCCTACTTAAATAAAAAAAAATTAAAATCAGGCTTTTGGCCGATAAAATACATTAAAAAAACGACAAATAAAATTGCTGCCAGTCAATTGTCCATGAGAATAAAAAAATCCCATAGCAAAATACAGCTTTTTCAAATATTCGTTCATGAAAATACCAGTCGATGATAAGTATATTTGACCGTACTGCTATGGGATCGCCCATGGCTCCTCACTATGCTAATTTGTATGTGGGTTACATGGAGAAACAGTCTATTTTCAATCCTCTCAAAAATGTTTTCTTGCCTAACATCATTATTTGGAAATGGTATATTGATGATATTTTTGTTCTGTGGAGGGGTGATGCAAAACAGCTCCAGGTGTTCCATGCTTTTCTTAACTCCTGTTCTGAGCATCTGAGATTTACTATGTAATCTGATACGTCAAATCAGTTTTCTTGATCTTCTGATCTTGTGTGAAGATAATGTTCTATACACTGATCTTTACAGAAAACCTAATGATCGTAACAGTTTCACCTACTTCCCTTGAAAAACAGTCTGCACTACAGCCAATTCTGTCCAATCAAAAGAATTTGTAAAAAAACTAATCAGATGTCGACAGAAATATGGCTGAGACGCAAAGAAAATTCAAGGAGAGGGGGTACAAAAATGGTGAGATTAATACTGCCATTGAGAAAATTCAAAACAAAACGAGCCATGACCTTTTTCAAGGTCAGTCTCGCAAAAAGAAGCATTCTTGCATTCTAACTACCCGCTATTCAAAGTGCTCTTAACAAATTAAGGGAATCGTATACAAACATTGGCACATTCTATGATCCGATGATAGTATCGGTAATGTGTTTTCGGACCTCGGTCGTATTATCGCAGGGCAGAAACCTCAGAGATCAATAATTGATTATCTTAAAATTGAAAAATTGTCACATATATGGTTCTTCGTCTGTAGGATTCAATTGGTAAACTCTGATTTACCACCCCAAGATATCCCTGCACAACGTGTATTGCGCCCCTAATGGATGGAAACTGCAAGTGTAATGGCTGTGCTCAATGCAATGGCCCTTATAAATGTAGATCCTTCAAACACCTCCAAACAGGGAAACAGATCCCAATCAAAAAGTGTTATCACGTGCTCCACTAAGCCAGTTATTTATCTTATAACTTGTCCATGTGGTAAAAATGATGTGGGTAAAACAAAGCGCGAATTAAAAGTACGTATCTCAGAGCATCGTAGCACCATTAGGTGCAATAACTCGACATACCCAGTTGCGGCCCACTTTTTGGAAGCAAACCACTCGATTTCGTCTCTATGTTATATTGACATCGAACATGTCACCCTCCCTAGGAGAGGGGGTGACCTCGACAATTTATTATTAAAACGAGAGGCTGCCTGGATCTTTAATTTAAAGACCCTTGCTCCCTTCGGTCTCAACATAGACTTTTATCTGAAGCCATTCTTGTGATTTTGCTATTGTAAATGTTTGTAGGCTTATGTTGCCAAATTATATCTATGATCGTATGCTATCCATTTATGTTTTTTGTATGCTATGTTAATATATTCGGATTAATCAATGATATCAGGCCACACCCGGCCATGATTACAGACACCTGTGTGTGTCTTTTGACACTATATAAAATGAGTCACCCCGCAGTGTTTGTCATTATACCCTGATGAAGACAGCTTGTCTGTCGAAACGTTGGACATAACATTTTTCCATCTGAGCTCCTAGAGTGTGCAGCTCTCCTTTATTTTTTTTTAAAGTGTTCCACTCCGCTAGCTAGTACCTCGCCTAAATAGGTGTGCGTTTCTTTCGCCTCTATTTGACCGGTCATGCTTATCAGTCTGTGTTTATTTGCATAATTTAGTGTAATTAAATTGGCGCGTGTGTATTTTCATTAGTCGTTATGATTCTGAAATCATCACACGCACATAGCATACAGATACAGAGCCTATTTTAAACGAAAAATCAGAGTGCGTGAGAGCTGCTGCTACATCTCCTGTTGCTGCTGGAGAGAAACGTGCTTTTATAAGCCCAATCATTGCGCAACAATTCTAAATGAAATCTCATGTTAAAAACAGATTCGATGTTCACGATTAAAAGAGCTGCTCTTTTTATTTCTCAACTGGTAATTGAAGCACATAGGCAACAGTAGGAAGGCTTCAGCGAGTCACACTTTACAATGTGAGCTGGAGACAGTATGCATTTTGAAAACATATACCAAATTGTGTGAAACCTGAATGTTTTACTTCATATTACAGGAAAATAAATAAAAAACATGACTGAAACTTAAGTCAATCTCTGATTGTCTGGGGCCAAATTAACCTCCCCTTTCATGTATGTAAGTCAGTCATGACTATCATGCTTTGATTCAGAGGTGTTGGGTTAAATGCGGAAGACACATTTCAGTTGAATGCATTCAGTTGTACAACTGACTAGGTATCCCCCTTTCTTTAGGGAAAGAGGATAATTTTGTACATGTATTAAACTGAGTTTGACTAATTCCAGTCCCCTTGCTTATGGGGTCCGAGGTCCTCCCCGGATAATTTTTATGTAGAAGGACTGAAAAGCTCATTTCTGGTGATTTTTAAAAAGGACATTCTACTCCAAAATGAATGAAAATAAAATGACGCTGACACCATCTAAAATATAATTTCCACCTCCAGAAATGGCCCCAATAACATATTGGTAAAATGATGGTACAATTATTAAGTTATTGGACCATGCATATAGCCTGTGGTCTATTATCAGGTGTGCTATTAGCAAAAAGCATGATCACCTGTAGCCTAACTGATGCAGCACAGTGACTATAAAATGTACATAGGGTGAAGCATGGGGTTTGTCCATCTGCATTTATCCCATTGGATACAACATCCTAATTGTTATTATTAAAAATGTATATTAATTATTATTCACTTAAATTTGTTTTTTTTCGGTTTCTATTTCAAAGTATGTCATTGCCCCTTTAAGAGCTGTTTTGCGCAGCTGCGCCTAAACCATTCCTGAAACTCTGGTTGTAAAACGATGCCACGCGCGCAATTGAAGGAGCAGAGAAATAAACGTGGTAGAAATGTAAAACGGACAAAAATAATTTCAAAAGTGTTTTCCAGCGATTGCATTAAGAATTGTTGTGCACTGACTGCTTGTCAAAATACAAATGTTTCCCTCCTATGGGTCTCCCAGCATGAATGCACCTCGAGAGGAATATTACTCTAACATAGAACACACAACAACAAGCAGACTAGGTCACTAGGTAAACTATTCTACTATGGGGTTGTCTGATTTAGTTTTCATAACATTACATGGCAAAAATAGTAGAACTGGAAAGTCTGTTTGGAATAGGCTATCCTCGCACAGAAGGACACGCTGACCAATAGAATAGGTCAACTTTTCTACTATGGGATGTCATGACTGTCCTGATCAGGTCAGGGTACAGGAGACCACCACCCTACAGATTATCTCCCAAAACCCCAACGGGAGGAGAGATCTAGGGGTCTGAAGATGTGGGGGTTTTATGACCCCTCACGCCATAATAAACCTTAGGCCACAGAGAAATTCCTTTGTCCTCACAATGGAATTCTGGCCTCAGAACATTAAACATGCAATAAAGGGACTTTGGAACAATGGTTTCCGTCAGCCACAACGGTGGTCATGGCGAGAGGTGGAATATGAAAATGTATGTAACTTTTGAATTGTTTTTAAAGGTTAAGAGATTACGTTATTATGAAAACATTGTACCTTTAAGAGTTTTCCCAGTATATGCCTGATGTTTATACATTGTACGTTGTGTGGAAAATATCCAAATCAAAGAGAATGTTTTGGTAAAGATGAGATGTGAAGGTAGTGTCTAAAATAGGATTTTAGTCAAATCTAGGCCTTGCCCCTTAACTTGGTCCGCCCAGAGAATTGCCCTAAAGGCGGTTACGCCCACTTCTGACCCAAGGGTATAAGACAGGAGAGTGGAGAATTAACATAGGAGACTAATTAACCCCAAGCTGCAGCGAAGGTCTAACAAAGTCAACGAACCCCAAAACGAAACACAAGGTTGAAGACAAAGACATTTTTTTCTACACGAGCTACGGACGAGTAGCTGTGTCTAAGCGGGTGAATTCAAGCCGAACCACCCAGCCTCCACTCTCCATTGAGTTGTGGTATATACACCGTTCGAGTCCGAAGCTGTGAGCTCTGAGCTACAGAGCTGTCTGTCCTCAGAAGACCCCTTTCAGATCAAGGGCGAGGGATCAGACCACTTAGCCAAGAAGGACACTGACATCGTAAGGACAACCAGAGAGTTGCGCCGGAGAAGTGCGTCATTGAGAAGCCTAAACGACCCACGCGGAGCTTCCCACCTGATACCTCCAACACGTAATTACATCATTATATTCTGACCCATAAGAGCGGCAGTTCGGGGCAAGGCTAGGTTTAAATAAGCATAGCTGACAAATGAACCCAAATGTATATTTCTCTCGTGTACTTCCTTTGTTTCTCTCTCTTTTAAATCCCCATTTTGGGTAACACGCACCATAGTGTGTTGGCCCGTTATACTAAGTCCTAATCAATCGCTAGACTGTGTTTTGTGTATGTGTATTTTTATCATCATTTTAGCTTGCTAGTAAATAAATAATCAACTAAGATTGGTGTGGTAAACTCATTGGTGAAGCCCGGGTCCGTGCAGATTCCCGGATTATGCGACGTTCAGAATGAGACTGTAGAGGAAATTGATTAATTTAGCGACTGTTGTAAAATCGATATTCTGATATCCTTTGAGTTAATTTGGGAAATAGAAACTCAATCAAAATACTGTTCCCATGGTGCCCCAGGTTGATGAGTTAATAATTGCTTGATTCAGTGCTTAATTCATTTAATCACGCAATTATAAACCGTTAATCATTCGATGAGCAACAGTCGTCACATTAACTAATACAACGTCACGACATATGGTGCCCCCTGTGGGGAGTCTAAGATAGGACTAGGCCGCACTGTTGGGTTATTCCATATCAATTGTGTAGCAAGATACATACATTCCATTAATAGCTATAGGCAGGACTAGTGCGGGAGAGAAGTGTGTGTGTCGTTCCATTTCACCCAGATACTGGTCGGAATAGAATGACCCCGGTTGTATATCTGACCAAAGCAGTGTGAAGGGGGGGTCTACTGAATGCTACGAGCTAGGACATATGTACCAGCCGATGTAGGCATTCTGAGAAATAATACTAGTTGGGCCTAACGTAGTGTTATTTCTGTCGATCGCTTTCAGGAGTGATCTGACTCGGTCATAAGTAATTCCTAGAGCAGAGGACATATGAGCCAGCCATTACGGAAATTAGAGTAGATCTATTCGTTTGACCGAAGCGAAGTTATTATCTCTCTACCTCTCGCGTTTGGTAAACGGGAAGAGGTTAAGGGTTGAACGTGAGACGTCACCAAGTAAACCTGTTCACTTGTTGGAGGGAAGTAGACTTTTTAACAGTATTGTAAAATTCTATTTTCACTGGTACCCTGTCGATTTTAGCTTGTGTTAACAGTGACCTCCGGTGGTGAAGAATCACCAGTAATTATTTTTAAATAATTCAGGTTATGCTGTACGATATCTAACCAGTCTCAACTGATTGGATATCATTGTCTCGTTCAATTTAATATACATTCAATTGCTACACTACCTGTCCAGGTTGGTTATTGGAATAATACGCAAACTAATGTGTTCTAACCAATGAGACATAGTTAAACTTCTCAACGTTAACTTAGAGATAGCAACTCTTTCAGGTGAATTAAAATTAAAATTCCCAAATAGCCTATACAGGTTAGATTTATCATTAAAATCGATTTAATCAATTAAACCTGTTTTGGCAAGTTAAGTAATAACCAACTCACATTACTGACCCAGTCTTGATGATTCATTGACGTTTACAAACTGAGTTAAATCGTGTTTGCAGCCTCCAACTAAAAAACCCAAACATTACGTAAATTGAAATAACTGACAATCATAATAATGAGCAATCCATCAGATGGGTTTCCACCCATTTCCCCTCTAATCAGTGGACCTTCACCCACGGAAAGATTGATCACGGACCTCAGCAACGATGCAAATCCTAACTATGCCGAGGGGCTGAAAATGTTAGATTTCAATGCCATAAGCGAGAAAAATGCAGACATTGCGACAGACGCTCTTCAAAATAGACCATCAGGCGGAGGCCTTGTGAAGGTTCTCTCCAGTTTAGCCCTCAACTATGCCCACCAGCAGAGATGGACAGTGCACCAGAGGCACGAGCAGGAAGCTGGGGAGTTCAAGGTACAGGTGGAGAGAACCAGGGAGCTGGCATCGAAAGCCAAAAAAGATAAGCTACTGCTAGCCGAGGAACTGTGTGTGAGAACAGACAGATCTTCCAATTTGTCTAACACTTATAACAAAGAACGCGAACAAACTCTTGACCAAGTCCGTATTCTAAAAGAACAACTCGGTTTAGCTAAAACTAAATACGATGAAGTCCACGCGAAACTAGATGAATCGGACGAGCTAGCTAGAAAACGGGGCGAGCAAATTGATGCCCTGCAAGCGGTTGTGAATGAAACCACTCAAAGCAATAATGCTCTATTCCAAAAGCTGCAGACCAAAGACGATCAGTTAATGAACACAATGACCAAGTTGGAGGACAAAACAGCAGAACTCATTGAAGTCGCTGATTTAATGAAGGATGAGAAAGACCAGGTGAGAAAGTTGGAAAATGTGACCTCTAAACAAAAGGAGGACATCGCATCACTGGATCTCTCACTCCACACTCACGACCTCTCCCTGCAAACCATGACAGATAAGCAAGGGCGACACCTACGTGTCGAAAATAAACACCCTCAACTCCCAGGTGGACTCTGCGATGCAGCATAACACGACCCTTAGGTATCATCTGGAGGAACTCCAGAACAGTCACGCGCTATTGCGGGACAACCAAACCAAGCAACCTAGCTCACATCCGGAGCTAAGAGAACGAGGGAAGGTAGATGACAGGAGATTTCAGCCCCTTTCTCTTGGCCATTCGGCCCACAGTGAATTGGGGCCTCCTCGCCAACACAACCACAGCTTGACTTTTCCTCTTGGCCTCTCGGCCCACAATTCTCCACGGGAGAGTGCAGATGCTCCCCGCGCACTTGGCGGGGATCGCCTTGACAAAATCGTCAAAAACTTCCGCCTCTTCGACCCCGTTCCGGGAAAGCCAAACGACACTGAGACATTCTTAGCAGACATAGAGGACGCCTTGGATGGCTACCCAAACACTACGAATGCAGATAGGCTCTATCTTTTGAAGCGAACGTCCAACAGACACGTGACAAGGTTCATCCGTCTACAAGAGCAACACGTGCAAAACGACTATGCTAAACTTGCCACGGTGTTGAAAATAGAATTCAGTGGTTCTGCGACTCGCAAACACGATAGTTCGTTGGCTAACAATATCAGACAAGCTCGAAATGAACACCCACAAGCCTACTATCACCGGCTTCGTTCAGCTTACTTTGGCATGCTCACTGAAACAGGAATGGAAGACCTATTACCGTTCAAACAACTTTTTCTGTCAAACATGTCTCCCAACTTCATTAACTACTTGGGCCCTACTGCCCACGTCGGGTTGCCAATCTCGACGCTCCGAGAGCTGGCAAGCACCGCTTTTGAAGCATCAAAAGCAAGCCGGGCTAAGAGCCCAGACCCCTCGACTTTCGAGCTTAGACGGGAACCATCACTCGAATTAGAAGGGGCTGCATCAGGGACATATGCGGTAAAATATGACGATCAAAGGGGGTGGCTACCAAGTAACCACCACCCCGACAACCACCGCCGTAACAATAGCTACGATGAACGTCCCCAATCTAACAGGTCCCGTAGAGATCAACCTAGCCGACATGCCCCTCCGCCTAACTCTCACAAAGGGTCAGGACACAAGGGTAACAAGCGTAACAAGGGAAACAAAGTGTTCAACAATGATTTAAACGCTAACCGAAATGATATAGAAGCTCTGATAAAAGATGTACTGCATCGTAAGAAATTTGAGAAAGAGGACAAGGATAAGTCCTCATGACTAGGCGTAAAATCGTTGGAAACCGAGTCCGCCGAAATTCATGCAATTCAAGAGGACGCAAACATTTCCATTACCCCCGCCCCCACTCAAATCCCTGTCCAGGTACCGCCCGTTCTAGACACAAGCCCGCAGGTTTTGTCTACAGACTTGGACACGGAGGTGGAGATGCACGAGATAAGCAGCTTTGCAACAGATGATTCCTCTCCCATTCCGATAGAGGACCCACTGGGTCACGTAGGTGACTTATCTGTCTTGGAAATCGACGCAGATTACAAACCGCTCCGTTCTCCCAACCCACTCCATTTTGTTGGGGATATGACGAGAAAAACCAACTCGAACAGGCCATACCTTAGAACAGTCCTGGAGGACTGTGTGACCTGTCACGCTCTGATAGATTCGGGTTCGACAATTTCCCTCATATCCGAAACCTTGCTGGATGAACTAAAAAGGGCAGTGGACCCAACAAAACGTTGGTTGAAAACGGAACATTGCGATACGAATCTTCGAGGTTTCACTCAAGCTACCTCGCCCATAACCAAACGTCTCCTACTTAAACTCAACTTCGAAAGCGTGTCACTGATACACCCCCTGTATGTGACTAGCATCGAAATCGAACGGATGCTGATTGGGAGTGATTTAATTGACCGTTTGGTACCACTAATGGATTGGAAAACCAATCAAATCTGGTCACAAATACCTATGCCAACTCCGTTGACTTCGCCGCATTCTTCCAAGGCTACCTGCCATACATTGTGCAACGACGTGGGTCCGACGTCAGCATCTGACGCAAACCCGGTGAACTTGGCCATGAGCCCGCCATTTGTGGCAAATGACAATGTGAGTTCGACTCGGAACTTAACCGAACATGAGGTTTTCTTGTGCGGCTTGGGTGATTCACCAGCCGACACTTACCGCCCTCCTCTGATAGGGGGCGTGTGCCTGAACGGCACTATGGCTGAGGATACCAGGCTGGCCACCTGGTCAGAAAAATCCGCAATCAGTTTGGAAATGTTCAACGAAATTTCGAAAACAGCTAACTGCCATCCCCTTGTGCCGAAAACGTTTAGATTTCCACTGGGAACAACTCCCCAGACAACACTCACCTCAATAGGGGTGTGTGCGCTATCGATCCGCATTGGAACCAAGGAATTATCCCACTATCTACTGGTTGTCGCGGACCTCCCACATACAGTCTATGTGGGAGCGGATATCTTGGTAAGATTGTTAAACTTGATACCATACACCAAGTTCTTTGGTCTTTGGCGCAGCCAAACCAACATGCCTTGTCTTTCGACCCGGTGCGAATGGCTTCCGGGCAGACTATTCCTGAAGCTTGCAAGGCGATAACTGAGTCCGCCATGTTGATACCGGCAAGAACCACAGAGGTTTCTGTAAGACTGAACCTGGCGCCCGGATACCGGATGGAAGGCACCACTGCGTTCTTCCAACCCTCTCCAAAACTATTCGACTTGGGGCTAACTATCAATGGCAACCCACTGCTGGAACTAACCGCTAGATCCACTTACCTCCTGGTACAAAATCTGACTCAAGCGGATATTTCCATTCCTCGGCACACTCAGCTAGGAACATTGATCGATTACGCCTTCCATGATTTTGAACTAGTTGTTCCCGTGATTGGGCCTCTTCCGTCCTCCCTAGACCTAGATGGCGAGGGAGGTACACTGTTTACTTGTCAGTCAAAAGCAATAGCACTAACTCCCGTATTGCCACTGGACGACACATCGGCGTTCCGGCTGGATGTCGATCCTGACAGCAACCTGTTAATATACTCCATCGTCACGGAGGATGATATTGCGTCTCCTCCGGCATGCGAAGTACACTCTTGTGAGGTAACAACCGATGACTCTTCCAAAAGTGACATGCCGTCACCACCCGATGAAGACCAGCCGAACCATATCCTGGTTTCCATGCACAGGTAATACAACTACTGTCGGAGGCTGATGCTCTTGTCAATGACACTGAACGCCATCAGTTGAGAGAATTGTTTAATAAACACAGTGAGATCTGGTCGACAGACTCGCTGGATTGCGGGGTTACGGGTATCCATGTGGTGCGTATTCCTACGCCACCCGGAGCAACTCCTTCGTTTGTTAGACAATACAAAATCCCGCTCGCAGCATACGCAGCAGTACAAGAGATTATCGATTCCTTATTAGCTAAACGGATAATCAGGGAATGTAACAGTACGTACAGCGCTCCCGTGTGGCCCGTTCTGAAACCAACGGGTAAATGGCGTCTTACCATTGACTATAGACAACTCAACAAACTGGTTCCGTTGTCTCGTTGGCCAATGACACAGCTCGACCAAGAGTTGCCAAAGGTGGCAAACGCCAAGTACTTCTCCACCGTCGACGTGGCAAATGGTTTCTGGACCATGACAGTCGACCCGCGTGACCAACACAAGTTGGCTTTCTCTTTCTCGAACAAGCTCTTCACGTTCAATCGTTGCCCATTCGGGTATGCGAACTCCCCCTCAGAGTTCAACATCTTCCTGCACAAGGCGATGCCAGACGCAGCCTCTAGGGGGACGATAATTTACGTGGACGACGTTCTCATGAGAAGTGAGACTTGGTCACATCACCTCAATGAAATGGACCACGTTCTCACCCAACTCGGGACTGCAGGGGCTAAGTTGGCCATCATGAAAGGACAATGGTGCAGGACCAAGGTAAACTACGTTGGGCTTCTGGTGGGTGCCGAGGGCATCCTGCCACAGTCTAACCGAATCCAAGCAGTCCGCAACATCAAAACACCTACAAACCTTCACGAGGTGCGCAGCTTCTTGGGAGTATGTAATTACTCCCGTCAATTCATCGAAAACTACGCCGACTTGTCAAAACCGTTGACTCACCTTCTTCAGAAAGACACCCCATTCGTTTGGGATGCCACTCACAACGAAGCGGTGGCTTCCTTGAAAAACCTGCTTTGCGAGGCACCCTGCCTGGTATACCCCAACAAAGACAAGACATTCTTTTTGGAAGTCGGTTTCTCAGAGCACTGCCTTAGCGCTGGGTTGTACCAAAAATACGACCAAGACAAACGTGTGGTTGCTTACGCGAGCAAAACACTCAACCCCGCCGAACACAAATACTCAGACTGCGAAAAAGCGCTGCTGTCGACAGTCTGGGCAATCAAACACTTCACCAGTTATGTCGGCGGACAAAAGGTGATCATAGAAACATGTCACCAGCCTGTGACTTTTCTGAAAAGCCAACGAATCCGTGAGGGTGCTGTACACAACAGCAGGATAGCGGCTTGGCTCATGACGCTGCAGAGCCATGATGTAGTAATCAACTACGCAAAAGCAAAAAACCTGCCTTTGGGCAGTGCCTTGGCGGTGTGTCAACACTGTGGTGACGATGAAACCGACTCCGGACCACCCCCGCGTGACATCGCTCCGCCATTGCCTTTGAACCATCACTATTTCGAAGAGAACGTGTGTCTTGACATGCCGATGGCATTTGTAGATGGCTGTTCTTACCGCCATCTAGACCACTTGCAAGCTGGGGTGGGATTGGTATGGCACAACGACATTCCGTGCAAACCACTTCAATTTCAGCTCAGGAATGTTAGGGAGATTACTGAAGAGATGCCACTTATCCAGCAGCAGATGAAGGCACAGGCCCTTAGGTTGCAACATGTGGGAAAGTCTCTCCAGGACACTATTCTGGTGGTCAACACACACGCTACTCTCCTGAACAAAACTATCCTGTCTGTAGGAAAGCTAGCAGAGGTCATGAACCATGACTATGCCCATGTCCAATTGGTTCGTTTGTTACTGGAGGATTTTCTCCGTGAAGTTAGCTCTTCTATGGACCACTTGGCCATGAATAGAATCCCCTCATATCTAGTGCCCCTCTCAATGGTGCACGACATATTGACCTCAGCTACTTCAACCACGATAAGGCCGTTACAGTCACATTTGGCCTATAGTCTGGGGTCGGCCATCCCAATACACGTTGATGTTGATCGTAATGAAGTGGGTTTTCTACTGACGCTGCCGGTTGTTGAACTGGAGAATATCTATAGATTGAAAACGGTTCTCAATGTAGGATTTTGGCGCGACAGTACCTACGTAAAGATTGCCACGCCCCCAGTTGTAGCTTACCAGGAAAACAACCCAGATTTCTATCTCACCCCTAACCTGCTAATGTGTACTCTAACCAAAGATGTCCACTACCTTTGTCCTAGCAAACCATTTGTCAGGGATAACACAGAGCGTCTTTGTGGTATTAAAGCTATCACCAGCGAAGAACGCTGTAGAGCCAAACTAACAGCCAGGGATGGGGCCACCACCACACAAGTGGAGGTGGTAGGGAACCGATGGTTGGTCAACACACCGTTCGCGTCCGCCACTATGACTTACGAACGCCATGACTCCATCACCCAACTGAACCTCCCCAACCAGACTGTTTTTGTTACGGTACCAGAGGGGGCGATTATTCACGTAGACGACCTCGCTCTATACCACCTTCCCGACGACCGGATAGACACAGAGATTGAAATGCCGGACGCTTTTGCTAAACGTTCCCTTGAGTTACCACAAGCCATTCAATACCAAATCCAGTACGAGGGACCCATGACTGTTGATCTTAGCGTACTGGATGAGGCACTGTTAGTCGACCCGACTGACTACAGACCAAAAGATTGGTCTGTCGCCCGCTCTTGGACGGTGCCGGACAGTATCCTGACTGTGACTATGATCCTTGGTCTCATTTCCCTTGGCGTGTGCACCTAATACGTACACAGGCGCACACGTGCAATGGAAGACCTAATGAGGTCTTATACTAGGATCACCCGTGGGACGGAAGCGATCCCGATTTTTGGAAAGTTGGCAATGGATCCGGAAACCCTCTTACAGGGCCCAGTCCCAGCCTCCTCTCCCGAACTCGCTAGGTCAGCCCAGTAATGTCCCTAACGTAAGCTTTGGCCTTCAGGGGCCAAGTTTTTCCAAGTGCCTTAACTACCCACCTGCAAGTAGGATCACCCTAGACATGACATTAGAGACAATGCCATGATAGAGCTATTTAGCCAAGACCTTGGACATATATAGAACATAGTCCATAGTAGATGATTAAGGTGTGGTAGACATATTTTGTATACTTTTATGTTTTTATTCAAATTTTTCGTTTCATTACCTTTGACACTTAGGAAGCCTTAGAGCCAAGACGCCGCTCGTTTGGGGAGGAAATGTAATGATGTATTGCCTGAGTGTTGTGCCTTATTAACGTCTGCCAAGTTACTGCCTAGGTCCACTAGCCGGGATAACCGGACGACGGGCCGGAACACAGAGCCACTGCCAGACCTCCTAGGTCCATTCTGGTGGTGATCCACAGCTTGCGGAAAGCCTACCAGGGTGAACCACCAAAGGGGGGGGGGCTGCTCTGATGATCCACAGACCAGGACATCCGATGGTCATTCTTATGGTGGGTTGCAACATGCAGAATCATTCCAAGTTGAACCTACCAGAGGGGGACTGTCATGACTGTCCTGATCAGGTCAGGGTACAGGAGACCACCACCCTACAGATTATCTCCCAAAACCCCAACAGAGGAGAGATCTAGGGGTCTGAAGATGTGGGGGTTTTATGTCCCCTCACGCCATAATAAACCTTAGGCCACAGAGGAATTCCTTTGTCCTCACAATGGAATTCTGGCCTCAGAACATTAAACATGCAATAAAGGGACTTTGGAACAATGGTTTCCGTCAGCCACAACGGTGGTCATGGCGAGAGGTGGAATATGAAAATGTATGTAACTTTTGAATTGTTATTAAAGGTTAAGAGATTACGTTATTATGAAAACATTGTACCTTTAAGAGTTTTCCCAGTATATGCCTGATGTTTATACATTGTACGTTGTGTGGAAAATATCCAAATCAAAGAGAATGTTTTGGTAAAGATGAGATGTGAAGGTAGTGTCTAAAATAGGATTTTAGTCAAATCTAGGCCTTGCCCCTTAACTTGGTCCGCCCAGAGAATTGCCCTAAAGGCGGTTACGCCCACTTCTGACCCAAGGGTATAAGACAGGAGAGTGGAGAATTAACATAGGAGACTAATTAACCCCAAGCTGCAGCGAAGGTCTAACAAAGTCAACGAACCCCAAAACGAAACACAAGGTTGAAGACAAAGAAATCTTTTTCTACACGAGTATGTGTCTAAGCGGGTGAATTCAAGCCGAACCACCCAGCCTCCACTCTCCATTGAATCGTGGTATATACACCGTTCGAGTCAGAAGCTGTGAGCTCTGAGCTACAGAGCTGTCTGTCCTCAGAAGACCCCTTTCAGATCAAGGGCGAGGGATCAGACCACTTAGCCAAGAAGGACACTGACATCGTGAGGACAACCAGAGAGTTGCGCCGGAGAAGTGCGTCATTGAGAAGCCTAAACGACCCACGCGGAGCTTCCCACCTGAGACCTCCAACACGTAATTACATCATTATATTCTGACCCATAAGAGCGGCAGTTCGGGGCAAGGCTAGGTTTAACCTCTTACATCTAGACGTTCCGCTAGCGGAACACCTGCTCCAATATCCAATGATAGGCGTGGCGCGAATTACAAATTCCTCAAAAATACTAAAACTTCTATTTTTCAAACATATGACTATTTCACAGCATTTTAAAGACAAGACTCTCCTTTATCTAACCACACTGTCCGATTTCAAAAAGGCTTTACAGCGAAAGCAAAACATTAGATTATGTCAGCAGAGTACCAAGCCAGAAATAATCAGACACCCATTTTTCAAGCTAGCATATAATGTCACAAAAAACAAAACCACAGCTAAATGCAGCACTAACCTTTGATGATCTTCATCAGATGACAACCCTAGGACATTATGTTATACAATGCATGCATGTTTTGTTCAATCAAGTTCATATTTATATCAAAAACCAGCTTTTTACATTAGCATGTGACGTTCAGAACTAGCATACCCCCCGCAAACATCCGGTGAATTTACTAAATTACTCACGATAAACGTTCACAAAAAACATAACAATTATTTTAAGAATTATAGATACAGAACTCCTCTATGCACTCGATATGTCCGATTTTAAAATAGCTTTTTGGTGAAAGCACATTATGCAATATTCTCAGTAGATAGCCCAGCCATCACGGCTAGCCATTTAGACACCGACCAAGTTTAGCCCTGATCAAACTCCGATTTACTATTACAAAAGTTTCATTACCTTTGTTGTCTTCGTCAGAATGCACTCCCAGGACTGCTACTTCAATAACAAATGTTGGTTTGGTCCAAAATAATCCATCGTTATATCCGAATAGCGGCGTTTTGTTCGTGCGTTCCAGACACTATCCGAAATGGTAAAGAAGGGTCGCGCGCATGGCGCAATTCGTGACAAAAAAATTATAAATATTCCATTACCGTACTTCGAAGCATGTCAACCGCTGTTTAAAATCAATTTTTATGCCATTTTTCTCGTAGAAAAGCGATAATATTCCGACCGGGAATCTCCTTTTCGGCAAACAGAGGGAAAAAAATCACAAAGACGGGGGCGGGCAGGTCATGCGCCTAAGCCCACAGTCCCTTGATCGGCCACTTGAGAAAGGCGATAATGTGTTTCAGCCTGGGGCTGGGATGACGACATTCAGGTTTTTCCCGGGCTCTGAGCGCCTATGGACGACGTAGGAAGTGTCACGTTAGAGCAGAGATCCTTAGTAAAAGATAGAGATGGCAAAGAAGTTCCAGAAATGGTCAGACAGGCCACTTCCTGTAAAGGAATCTCTCAGGTTTTGACCTGCCATTTGAGTTCTGTTATACTCACAGACACCATTCAAACAGTTTTAGAAACTTTAGGGTGTTTTCTATCCATATATAATAAGTATATGCATATTCTAGTTACTGGGTAGGATTAGTAACCAGATTAAATCGGGTACGTTTTTTATCCAGCCGTGAAAATACTGCCCCCTAGCCATAAGAGGTTAAATAAGCATAGTTGACAAATGAACCCAAATGTATATTTCTCTCGTGTACTTCCTTTGTTTCTCTCTCTTTTAAATCCCCATTTTGGGTAACACGCGCCATAGTGTGTTGGCCCGTTATACTAAGTCCTAATCAATAGCTAGACTGTGTTTTGTGTATGTGTATTTTTATCATCATTTTAGCTTGCTAGTAAATAAATAATCAACTAAGATTGGTGTGGTAAACTCATTGGTGAAGCCCGGGTCCGTGCAGATTCCCGGATTATGCGACGTTCAGAATGAGACTGTAGAGGAAATTGATTAATTTAGCGACTGTTGTAAAATCGATATTCTGATATCCTTTGAGTTAATTTGGGAAATAGAAACTCAATCAAAATACTGTTCCCATGGTGCCCCAGGTTGATGAGTTAATAATTGCTTGATTCAGTGCTTAATTCATTTAATCACGCAATTATAAACCGTTAATCATTCGATGAGCAACAGTCGTCACATTAACTAATACAACGTCACGACAGGGAGATAGTAGATTGACATAGACTAGTGATTTTGCTGTTCGTTACTTGTCTTGTTGGCTGAGGAAAAGTAAATGTCTTCAAAGTCCACATCAGAATTCGGTAAGAAGGCCACGCCATTGCATCCTTGAGTTGCATGTTCTGTTAAGATGAATTCCCATAATCTAAATGTGATTTCTGTCATTCTGAGCACCATGGGAGGACGCCCTAATCAGGTTACGCAGCCAATGCATATGGGTCCGGTAAACACCTCAAATGTCTGGTAAATTAAAATGCTGCTGGTCAAATGTCCCCCAACACATTCTCCCAATGGAGATTGCACACCCCCCTCAGAGAGAGAGAGACACAGTGGCATGTGAGCGCTCATATTTCTCAACATGTTTTTTTTTACAAAAGGATAGATTTGGAGTTAGATAAACTTGGATTTTTCAGCAGGTACATATGCAGGATGCTACCCTCCACAGCATGGCCTTCGCTCCAGATCAAAACTCCAAACCTACAACCTAATTTGTTTGTTTGTTATTTTTCCAAGCTATATAGAGGGTGCTCTGGCAAACAAACAGCAGAGACCTGAGGACACCATCCAACCTGGAACTGAGTGAGTAGTGTTTGGTCTGATCTTATTTTGAAAGCCAAGAAGAAAAAGAAAAAAGAAAATAAAGTACATTACAATGATATATTTTACTTTAAATGGAGACTGAATGCTGAGTTAAGGCTCCCAGGCTTGCAAGGACAGACCAGATGCAAATTCAACTAGCACTAAGATGTGAAGTAAAAAGGTGTTGAGGCCTTTGGGCCCAACAAGTGGCAGGAGTCTTTGAAGCATCCTTTGAAGCCCCCTCCAGCTGTTCAAAGACCATTCACTGGCATTTTCTACAAGAAATCTGCCTCCAGAAATAAAAGCTTCACCCAAGTGGGTGTGACACCTAATTCCGTTGCACTGCTGCTTGGATTCCACCTGGCGATCTGTTCACCGTCTGCCCTGGTTGTCTCCCCCTGTCTGGTACAGGTACCCCCACCACACTCCCCCCTCTCTCCCAAGCTTTTGGTCGCCTCCAGCACTCACACACTGTTGGGGCGAGTAACTCTAAACTTACAATGGCTAGCCCCAAGTCGTTATAGATTTTATTTTTTTCTTGTGCATTTTGCCTCATGACTCCTGCATATTTTGTTGACTACAAACTTTCTTTACCCAACCGTGGAACCGACTATGTTTTTTCCCCACACTTGGTTACACAGACTTTTGGCCTCCCATCCTATTCTAACTAGTGCACCGAGAGAAGGACAGTGCACCGTCTAGCCATACTCCCAAGTACTTGTATGAGGTGACTACCTCGAGCTCTAAACCCTCAGAGGTAGCTTTGTATTCATGTTACCTGATGAAATTGCTGTACAATATGATCTTGTTGCCATCTGATGCACATTCAGATGTCATAAATCAGCACTGTAGAGCTCTCCCTGTCCTATGCCGTGCCTTGATTGTATTACTGTTGATGATATCTGGAAATGTGCATGAACACCCTGGCCCATCTACTGTTGCTAGCACCAATTCTGACTTGTGCTCTGCTTCACTGATTTCTGCTCTCGTAAAATCATGGGTTTTCTGCACGTTAACACTAGAAGCTTATTACCCTAAAATGGATCATTTGAAAGTGTGGGTCCACAGCACCAATCCAGATGTGTTGGTCATTACTGAGACGTGGTTAAGGATGAGTGTTTTGAATACTGATGTTAACCTTTCTGGTTATAACCTTTTCGGCAAGACAGATCTTCCAAAGGTGGGGGAGTGGCAATTTTTACCAATGATCACCTTTAGTGCTTGGTCTTTCCCCAAACAATTTGATTTTCTGGTTTTAAGCATTAAACTTTCAAATAACTCTTTGTTGACCTGTTGCTGGGTGCTATCGTCCTCCATCAGCACCGGCCTGTACCCTACCTGCCCTAAGCTCTCTCCTGGCCCCTTACACTAAGTCTGAATTTATCCTGCTTGGTGACCTAAACTGGACATGCTTAAACCACCTGAGCACATGGCTAGCTCTTCAGTCACCACTTCATTAAGTCAGGATTCCTATTTGACTCTGCTATGCCTTTGCCTGTCCAACATGTCCTCATCTCCCAACCCTTCTAATGCAACTATCCCCGATAATCCTCCCTCTTTTTCCCCTGCCCCGCTACAAAGTTTCTCCCTGCAGGCAGTCACTGAGTCCGAGGTGCTGCCTTCCAAGCAATGGGTACCTCCCCAGAAAAGAGAGACAGGCTTGGCGATGATCAGGCAGCAACCTTAAAGAAGAAAGGGTCTAAACCATCTGACCCAGATGTTTTTTGGGGGTCAAGTTTAAGGAGCTCCTTTAGCAGCCACACGTCATCCTTTATTTAAAGGGAGAGATCAAACTCATCCTAACTGTTATAGGCCTGTTTTTATTTTTCCCTGTTTATCAAAAGTGTTGGAAAAACTTGTCAATAATCAACTGAATGGCTTTCTTGATGTCTATAGTATTCTCTCGGGTATGCAATCTGGTTTCCGCTCAGGTTATAGATGTGTCACTGCAACCGTATAGGTCCTCAATGATGTCACCATTGCCCTTGATTCTAAGCAATGTTGTGCTGATATTTGTATTGACTTGGCCAAAGCTTTTGATACGGTAGACCATTCCATTCTTGTGGGCCGGCTAAGGAGTATTGGTGTCTTTGAGGGGTCTTTGGCCTGGATTGCTAACTAAGTCAAAGAGTGCTGTGTATAAAGTCAGAAAATCTGCTGTCTTAGCCACTGCCTGTCACCAAGGGAGTACCCCAAGGCTCGATCCTAGGCCCCACGCTCTTCTCAATTTACATTAACAACATAGCTCAGGCAGTAGGAAGCTCTCTCATCCATTTATATGCTGATGATACAGCCTTATACTCAGCTGGCCCCTCTCCGGATTTTGTGTTAAATGCTCGACAACAAAGCTTTTTAGTGTCCAACAAACTTTCTCTACCCTTCACCTTGTTCTGAACGCCTCCAAAACAAAGGTCATGTGGTTTGGTAAGAAGAATGCCCCTCCTCCCACAGGTGTGATTACTACCTCTGAGGGTTTAGAGCTTGAGGTTGTCACCTCATACAAGTACTTGGGAGTATGGCTAGACGGTGCACTGTCCTTCTCTCGGTGCACTGTCCTTCTCTCAGCACATATCAAAGCTGAAGGCTAAAGTTAAATCTAGGCTTGGTTTCCTCTATCGTAATCACTCCTCTTTCACCCCAGCTGCCAAACTAACCCTGATTCAGATGACCATCCTACCCATGCTAGATTACGGAGACATCATTTATAGATCGGCAGGTAAGGGTGCTCTCGAGCGGCTAGATGTTCTTTACCATTCGGCCATCAGATTTGCCACCAATGCTCCTTATAGGACACATCACTGCACTCTATACTCCTCTGTAAACTGGTCATCTCTGTATACCTGTCGCAAGACCCACTGGTTGATGCTTATTTATAAAAACCCTCTTAGGCCTCACACCCCCCATCTGAGATATCTACTGCAGCCCTCATCCTCCACATACAACTGTTCTGCCAGTCACATTCTGCTAAAGGTCCCCAAAGCACACACATCCCTGGGTCGCTCCTCTTTTCAGTTCGCTGCAGCTAGCGACTGGTACAAGCTGCAACAAACACTCAAACTGGACAGTTTTATCTCAATCCCTTCATTCAAAGACTCAATTATGGACACTCTTACTGACAGTTGTGGCGGTTTTGTGTGATGTATTGTTGTCTCTACCTTCTTTCCCTGTGTGCTGTTGTCTGTGCCCAATAATGTTTGTACCATGTTTTGTGCCGCTACCATGTTGTTATGTTGTGTTGCTACCATGCTGTGTTGTCGTCTTAAGTCTTTCTTTACGTAGTGTTATCTCTCTTGTTGTGATGCGTTTTCTCCTATATCTATATTGTATGTATTTTAAATGTTTAATCCCAGGCCCCCGTCCCCGCAGGAGGCCATTTGCCTTTTGGTAGGCCGTCATTGTAAATAAGAATTTATTCTTAACTGACTTGCCTAGTTAAATAAAGGTTACATTTTCTTTTTTTTAAAACGGAAACCCTGACACAAACACCTCAAGTACACTGAGCAAAATGCTGAAGCCAGTCTTCAGGTCTCAGGCAATGTTACTCATCCCTCTAGCATAGTTAACCAGTGAGACGGTTGGATGATTCCCGGAATAAGGAGAGAATAAGCAGGAAGTCCGGGAATCCTCTAACCAGGATATCTGAAAATCTGTAGCTGATGTGAGAAAGACCTTTAAACAGGTCAACATTCAAAGCCACGGGTCCAAACAGATTACCAGGACGTGTACTCAAAGCATACGTGGACCAACTGGCAAGTGTCTTCACTGACATTTTCAAACTCTCCCTGCACCAAGTCTGTAAAACCAACATGTTTCTAACAGACCACCATAGTCCCTGTGCCCAAGGAAGCGAAGGTAACATGCCTAAATGATTACCGCCCCGTGGCACTCATGGCGGTAGCCATGAAGTGCTTTGAAAGGCTGGTCATGGCTCACATCAAAAGCATCCTCCCGGATACCCTAGACCCACTCCAATTCGCATACCGCATCAACAGATCCACAAATGACGCAATCTCAATCGCACTCCACACTGCCCTTTCCCACCTGGACAAAAGGAACACCTATGTGAGAATGCTTTTCAATGACTACAGCTCAGCGTTCAACACCATAGTGCCCTCAAAGCTCATCACTAAGCTAAACCCCTCCCTCTGTAACTGGATCCTGGACTACCTGACAGGCCGCCCCCCAGATGGTAAGGGTCGGCAACAACACGTCTGCCACGCTGTTCCTCAACACTGGGGCCCCTCAGGGGTGTGTACTTAGTCCCGTCCTGTACTCGCTGTTCTCCGACGACTGCATGACCAAGCACGACTCCATCACCATCATTAAGTTTGCTATCTACACAACAGTGGTAGGCCTGACCATGGTGAGAGCCTATAAGGAGGTCAGCGAACTGGCAGTGTGGCACCAGGACAACAACCTCTTCCTCAATGTGAGCAAGACAAAGGAGCTGATCGTGGACTACAGGAAAAGGAGGGCCGAACATGCCCCTATTAACATCGACGGGGCTGTAGTGGAGCGGGTCGAGAGTTGAAAAGTTCCTTGGTGTCCACATCACCAACAAACTAGCATGGTCCAAACACACCAAGACAGTCGTGAAGAGGGCACGACAATGCCTTTTCCCCCTCAGGATGAATGGGTCCCCAGATCCTCAAAACGTTCTACAGCTGCACCATCGAGAGCATCCTGACCGGTTGCATCACCGCCTGGTATGGCATCTGCTCGCCATCTGACCGCAAGGCGCTACAGAGGGTAGTGGCTATGGCCCAGTACATCACTGGGGCCAAGCTTCCTGCCATCCAGGACCTATATAATATGTCAGAGGAAAGCCCATAAAATTGTCATGGATTCCGGTCACCCAAGTCATAGACTGTTTTCTCTGCTACCGCACGGCAAGCGCCAAGGACCAAAAGGCTCCTTAACAGCTTCTACCCCCAAGCCATAAGACTGCCAAACAATTAATCAAATAGCCACTGGACTATTTACATTGAACCCCCTTCATTTGTTTTGTACACTGCTGCTACTCGCTGTTTATTATCTATGCATAGCCACTTCACAGCTACCTACATGTACAAATTACCTCAACTAACCTGTACCCCTGCACACTGACTCGTTACTGGTACCCCCTGTATATAGCCTTGTTATTGTTATTTTATTGTGTTACTTTTTATAAATGTTTTACTATAGTTTATTTGGTAAATATTGTTCTTGTAAAAAAAAATATTTGTAAAAACTGTTCTTGAACTGCACTGTTGGTTAAGGTCTTGTAAGTAAGCATTTCACGGTAAGGTCAACACTTGTCGTATTCGGCGCCTGTGGCAAAGTTCGATTTGATTTGATCACACGCCCACAGAAACTCACTGGTCTTCATTGCGGAACACGCCCCAGATAACACTGACTCCGATGCAGAAGGCTGACAGCAGCAGCATGCGGACCTGAGGCCTCTTGTGGCAGTAGGGAAGGTTGTTCTCTGGGATCCTATATACACACACAACAAACCAGGAATAAATTAAAAGTTGGAAAAAGTAAAAAACCAACAATAGTTAGAGAAGAGTAAACTATTTGCATTGATTCAGTTTGTTTTTGATTGGTTGATTGAATAGGCCTACTCTTCTTATGATTTGTGTTGTTAGGTTGATCAGGTACCCCTTAATCTGTGATTATGAACAGATCTTTGTTAAGTTTATTTGATAAGTCTCTCACCTGCACTTGCCAAAGGGGAGTCTCCTCACAAAGGGCCAGAGACAGCTGTAGAGGCCAACAGACGAGGCCAGGCAGAATATCCCAATGATGATATACACTAAACCGACAGAGAGCGCGAGGATTAGCATACACACAGAGAGAAATTAACAGGAGGGCTGTGGCTAAAGCAACAAACAAAAAAAGGTATGTAGAACTCAGATCGATTGTCTGTGGGGCGAAGTTAACCTCCCCTTTCATGAAAAAAGGCATGACCATCATGCTTTTAGGGAAAGAGGATTAAATCTAGTACATGTATTAAACTGTGAGTTTGACCAATGCCAGTCATTTTCTCTGTGACAGAAAACTTTGACCCCTGCAAGAAGGGCATTGTATTTCAACTAGCTTATTATAATGTAATTACTTATTTTTTTACTGACAACTAAAAAAACAGGTAGAGAGAAAGAAAGACATGGAGAAAGGCTGAGGGAGGCGGACAGACAGACAGAGCGAGAGAGACAGAACGCTACAGGTAGAGAGAGAGAGGTAGAGATAACGACAGCTACAGGTGTATATCTAGGTGTGTACCCAGGTGGTCGTAAAAGAAGTAGAGCAGCACCAGCATCGAGCAGCACATGACCACAAACACAGAGATCATGATGGGCGTCACGTCCACTGTCTCCTCTTCCTGCTTCTCCGCGCTGTCGTCACGCTTGTGCTTCATGTAGCGCCTGCAGAGGGACACAACAGGGACACGTGAGGGAGGGAGGATGCCTCTGGAATGCCGAACTGACCTCTGATCAGTAGAGGCAATTTCACTCTAGCCCTCTCCCTCTCTCCACTCTGCTCTTAGTCACCCCAGCAATGGCCACTCAGCCTTGCAGTGTAGCTGGCTCTCTCTCTCTGGTCAACATCACTACTGAGTCACTCTAAACGACAACACCAGTCACACAGCCATGCCCTCCACTCCACATAGAACGTCTCTTCAGACAACACAAGGATTCACTCAGCCTTGCCCTATGACACTGCCTCCACACACAGTAGAATGAGTCTTCAGACTGCAATTCAATGGAATAACATCGGACAAGATTAACTGTGTTGGGTGGGATTTCCCCAGAGATGATAACTAGGGATGTGCATCTGACTCTATACATGGGCTCTAATATGATACAGGAACGATCCATTTTCATTTGAAACAATTCGGTTTGATTAGAGAACGAATCGATGCGATTTGGTAAGATACACTAACATTTGTTGCATAAACACATACATTTTCCATTCTAAATTAAGAGCCCGAGGACATACAGAGGGCTCCCTCAGGAACAAGCCCGACCCCAGTGATCTGCGTGAAGAGGCAGCGAAAGAGAGGCCGGAGGGCGGGCTGCCTTCTGAGGAGTAGGCGGCGATCGAATAAACCCCCACTCCCCTCAATTCTGCGAGCAAACATGCAATCTTTGGACAATAAAATGGACGAGTTATTGGGAAGATTAAACTACCAATGGGTCATTAAAAACTGTAACATCTTATGCTTCACGGAGTCGTGGCTGAACGACGACAATATCAACATACAGCTGGCTGGTTATACGATGTACCGTGTGTCATGACATTGGCCTCTTTGAGTACAGGGAGGACAGTTGACCATCTCCCCCCTTGCACCATCCCCCAACCTACCTCCCACCACCCAGACCCTGTGTGAAAGGGTTGTAAAATTCCAGAGGAGAATCCTACAACCACATGACACAGAGGGGTCCCATAGAGAGACACAGGAAATTCTTCCAACTCACAGAATTGGGGAACCGAATGACTTTTGTGTTCTGGAGAAGGTATGGAAGATTGGTGAAGAATCCAGCTACGAACTGGTCCGCTTGGTAAAATTTTGTGATACTCAGAAGAGACAATATAGCCATATTACCATAAAACGGTTTATATAATTGCCTCAGCCTTGAGACTTGCATCCACATGGTTGTATAGAATGTATTAATAAGGATAAAGCTATTTGTAATACATTGAGATGCTATGTACTGATGTTAATGTGATAGAATTATATTTCTGTACCAAGCTTAACTCAGTCATCGGCACGCCCCCAGGGACACAGACAGGACCAGGTGTCATGTGACATGTTCACTATAAAACCATAGCCTGATCTACTTTCTTGAGACCCGGCCTCCACTCCATTGCGAGTTGGCCAATAGGTTTGACCATCCAAGTACTCTACTGAAAGTGAACTATACCACGTGGTTAACTTTTAGACTATTGATACCGACAGAATAAGAACAAGTCTTTGATATTAATTATTAGTCTGCAGCTAAGTAAATTATATCATTGAACGCGAAGACCAACGAAACATCCATTCTATGACGACATTAATGAATGTCGCTTTGAAAGATCCATTCTAACCGAGAGAGAGAGAGAGAGAGAAAACTCTCCAACCGGGCGACGCTCCAACAAGGATCCCGACGACACACTGAGCGTAAATATATATTGATTGCAATTGTTCCCGAATGAGTGAGCATTCAATTGTCAATATTAATGAACTCTGTGTACCTCCTCAGCTGAACCTTTATGACCCATTGTTCTACAAGACACCAGCCATGCCTGTTTTAGCCCACTAGGGCACATTACCCTACCAATTCTTTGTGATGATAATTACTGTTTGTATACTTTATGTGAATTACTTAGTTTAGTAAATAAATGATTTTAAGACAATTGATGTATGGATGATTTTAGTAAAGACTGGGTTCGTGCAGATACAACAATTTACGACGTTTGGAATGAGACTGGACGCGAGATAAAATACATCATTTAAACCAGAAGATAATCGGCCTATACTATAATAGAATATAATGTTATAATATAGGAAAGTTATATTAGGAAAATTATAACTTTGTAATCTGAATATTTTCCTTGGTGCCCCGATCTCCTAGTTAATTACAATTAAACGATGAATCAGTTTGATCGCGTGATAATAATTACAGGGAGTTAATTGATAAACATGTCTTCAGTTTAATGGTACCCCAAAGACACGACACGTGTGGCTCAGTTGGTAGAGCATGGTGTTTGCAACGCCAGGGTTGTGGGTTCGATTCCCACGGGGGACCAGTACGGGGAAGAAAAAAAAATGTATGAAATGTATGCACTCACTACTGTAAGTCGCTCTGGATAAGAGCGTCTGCTAAATGACAAAAATGTAAATATAACAGCGGTGTCTGTTAATAAGACAAGGGGCAGCGGTCTATGTATTTTTGTAAACATCAGCTGGTGCACGATATCTAAGGAAGTCTCGAGCATTGCTTGCCTGAGGTAGAGTTTCTCACGATAATACGATGTACCGTGTGGCTGGTATAAAAGTAAACTTCTGAAGACAACTCATCTGGCTATACCTGCTGAACAGGGCTTACAATATATTTTATTTTGATTGTTCAGGTTCACCATCAGCAATGGTTTTGGTAGTTATGCTTTAAACAATCAGTGCATTTGGTCATTTGTATATAAACAGGGTAAAGTTGATAATTTCATAACGAGGACGGCAATCACGTTTGCGAAGCGCACTGCATGGCCGAAGCGAAACGAGCACGCCGTAGAAACGTTTGAACAGTCAAAACCATTCGATTTTGAGATGGGATGGAATCCAAAGTTGTACTACATATTCATTGGATAATTTGTAAACGTTAAATATTGTTACATTACTAGCTCAAACACTTAGTCTGAAAAAATGACAAGTGATGGTGATTTCAGAACCAAAGTGGGGGGACAAAAAAACATAGGCTCCCCCCAATCTGATAGTGGTAGTGGGTCGGTAGATGCCGAGTCTCCCTTTGGCTCAGCTCAGGTGCCTATATAGTACACACCATAGACATACATAATTTACACTCTCACACACACACACACATCAGCTCAGACAGCTCCAGCTCATGAGCTACATCAGCAGCAGATATTAATTTAAATCCAATTTTATTAGTCACATGCACCGAATACAACAGGTGTAGACCTTACAGTGAAATGCTTACTTACGAGCCCCTAACTGACAGCGCAGTTCCAAATAATACGGATAAGAATAAGAGATTAAAGAGGATCAATAAAAAATAACAATATATACAGGGTGGGTGCCGGTACAGAGTCAATGTGCGGGATCACCGGTTAGTTGAGGTAATATGTACATGTAGGTAGAGTTAATTAAAGTGACTATGTATAGATGACAACAGAGAGTGGCAGTGGTGTGGAGAGGGGGGCAATGTGAATAGTCTGGGTAGCCATTTGACTAGATGTTCAGGAGTCTTATGGCTTGGGGGTAGAAGCTGTTTAGAAGCCTCTTGGACCTAGACTTGGCGCTCCGGTACCGCTTGCCGTGTGGTAGCAGAGAGATCAGTCTATGACTAGGGTGGCTGGAGTCTTTGACAATTTTCAGGGCCTTCCTCTGACACCGCCTGGTATAGAGGTCCTGGATGGCAGGAAGCTTGGCCCCAAGCTTGTAC
This sequence comes from Salmo salar, assembly GCF_965601325.2. Classification (NCBI taxonomy): domain Eukaryota; kingdom Metazoa; phylum Chordata; class Actinopteri; order Salmoniformes; family Salmonidae; genus Salmo; species Salmo salar. The sequence continues at coordinate 44,026,579 of NC_138293.1, forward strand.
TGGGCCGTTCGCACTATCCTCTGTAGTGTCTTGCGGTCGGAGGCCGAGCAGTTGCCATACCAGGCAGTGATGCAACCAGTCAGAATGCTCTCGATGGTGCAGCTCTAGAACCTTTTGAGGATCTGAGGACCCATGCCAAATCATTTCAGTCTCCTGAGGGGGAATAGGTTTTGTCATGCCCGCTTCATGACTGTCATGGTGTGCTTGGATCATGTTAGTTTGTTGGTGATGTGGACGCCAAGAAACTTGAAGCTCTCAACCTGCTCCACTGCCCCGTCGACGACAAAGGGGGCTTGCTCGGTCCTCTTTTTCCTGTAGTCCACAATCATCTCCTTTGTCTTGATCACGTTGAGGCAGAGGTTGTTGTCCTGGCACCACACGGCCAGGTCTCTGACCTCGTCCCTATAGGCTGTCTCGCTGTTTGCCGGTGATCAGGCCTACCACTGTTGTGTCATCGGCAAATTTAATGATGGTGTTGGAGTCGTGCAGTCATGAGTGAACAGGGAGTACAGGAGGGGGCTGAGCACACACCCCTGAGGGGCCACTGTTTTGAGGATCAGCTGGGCAATGTTTTGTTACCTACCCTGACCACCTGGGGGCGGCCCCTCAGGAAGTCCATGATCCAGTTGCAGAGGGAGGTGTTTAGTTCCAGGGTCCTTAGCTTATTGATGAGCTTTGAGGACACTATGGTGTTGAATGCTGAGCTGTAGTCAATGAACAGCATTCTCACATAGGTGTTCCTTCAGTCCAGGTGGGAAAGGGCAGTGTGGAGTGCAACAGAGACTGCATCATTTGTGGATCTGTTGGGGCGGTATGCAAATTGGAGTGGGTCTAGGGTTTCTGGGATGATGATGTTGATGTGAGCCATGACCAGCATTTCAAAGCACTTCATGGCTACAGACGTGAGTGCTACGAGTCAGTAGTCATTTAGGCAGGTTACCTTAGTGTTCTTGGGCACAGGCACTATAGTGGTCAGCTTAAAACATGTTGGTATTACAGACTCGGACAGGGAGAGGTTGAAAATGTCATTGAAGACACTTGCTAGTTGGTCAGCGCATGCTCGCAGTCCACGTCCTCGTAACCCGTCTGGCCCTGTGGCCTTGTGAATGTTGACCTGTCTAAAGATCTTACTCACATCGGCTGCGGAGAGCGTAATCATACAGTCTTCCGGTACAGCTGATGCGCTCATGCATGTTTCAGTGTTATTTGCCTCGAAGCGAGTGTAGAAGTAGTTTAGCTCATCCGGTAGGCTCATGTCACTGGGCAGCTCTCGTCTGTGCTTCCCTTTTACATTTACATTTTAGTCATTTAGCAGACGCTCTTATCCAGAGCGACTTACAGTAGTGAATGCATACATTTCATACATTTTTTCCGTACTGGTCCCCCGTGGGAATCGAACCCACAACCCTGGTGTTGCAAACACCATGCTCTACCAACTGAGCCACACAGGACAAGGCAAAGCTGGGCACAGTGCGCAGTTGGACAAGGCTACTGATATTGCCTGGGGTTATCCGGCATGCAAAATGACTTGTAGATTAATGACTGTCAACCCAGTTACATGCAGTTCGACACTGAAAGAGAGGACGCATCAGTTGTCACAAAAGATGAGCGGGGCCTCCCAAGTGGCGCAGTGGTCTAAGGCCAGAGATTCTGGGTTCGAGTCTAGGCTCTGTTGCAGCCGGCCGAGACCGAGAGACTCATGGGGCGGCGCACAATTGGCCCAGCGTCGTCCGGGTTAGGGGAGGGTTTGGCCGGCAGGGATGTCCTTGTCCCATCGTGCACTAGCAACTCCTGTGGCGGGTTAGGGGAGGGTTTGGCGGCAGGGATGTCCTTGTCCCATCACTCACTAGCAACTCCTGCGGCGGACCGGGCGCAGTGCGCGCTGACACGGTCACCAGGTGTACGGAGTTTCCTCCGACACATTGGTGCAGCTGCCTTCCGGTTTAAGTGGGTAGTGTCAAGAAGCAGTGCAGCTTGGTTGGGTTGTGTTTCGGAGGACACACGGCTCTCGACCTTCGCCTCTCCCGAGTCCATACTGGAGTTGCAGCGATGAGACAAGGCTAACTACCAATTGGATACCACAAAATTGGGGAGAAAAAGGGGTAAAAAAATATTTTTAAATTTAATTCACAAACAAAAAACATTTGCTAAACATTTTAGCTAATTGCCAATTTGTAGCATTTTAATCTATTTTCTGACAGGTGCGCGGTCAAATGCACTTGTACGTTAATTAAAAAAAATATACATATATATATATATATATACACACATACATACACACACACACACGTTTGGTTTCTGAGCTTGAACTATTATTAATCATTAGTTATAAAAGAGACATGAGGGGTGCCATAATGAAGCTTGGGAGAGGCTGAATGCAGGGAAAATGGTCACATGTGGCAATACTGATAAGGGGAGGAACTGTTTAAGGCCCATTTCACTCAGCTCCCTGCCTAGCAATAATGATGCAATGTGTAGTGATAAGGAGACTCCACCAAAAGTTGGGTATGTATACTACCACGGGTGAAACCATGTCTTTGTCTAATACAGCTGTATTGAACCTCTGGGAAGAAAAACTTGGTTTAAAGCTTTCATAGAATCCGTTGAGTTTGTACTCTGAAAATTAGTAACTATTAATTTATATATACACAGTTGAAGTCGGAAGTTTACGTACACCTTAGCCAAACACATTTAAACTCAGTTTCACAATTCCTGACATTTAATCCTAGTAAAAATTCCATGTCTTAGGTCAGTTAGGATCACCACTTTATTTTAAGAATGTGAAATGTCAGAATAATAGTAGAGAGAATGATTTATTTCAGCTTTTATTTCTTTCATCAAATTCCCAATGGGTCAGAAGTTTACATATACTCAATTAGTATTTGGTAGCATTGCCTTTAAATTGTTTAACTTGGGTCAAACGTTTTGGGTAGCCTTCCACAAGCTTCCCACAAGAATTTGGATGAATTTTGGCCCATTCATCCTGACAGAGCTGGTGTAACTGAGTCAGGTTTGTAGGCCACCTTGCTCGCACAAGCTTTTTCAGTTCTGGCCACAAATTTTCTATGGGATTGAGGTCAGAGCTTTGTGATGGCCACTCCAATACCTTGATTTTGTTGTCCTTAAGCCATTTTGCCACAACTTTGGAAGTATGCTTGGGGTCATTGTCCATTTGGAAGACCCATTTGCGACCAAGCTTTAACTTCCTGACTGATGTCTTGAGATGTTGCTTCAATATATCCACATCATTTTCCTACCTCATGATGACATCTATTTTGTGAAGTGCACCAGTCCCTCCTGCAGCAAAGCATCCCCACAACATGATGCTGCCACCCCGTGCTTCACGGTTGGGATGGTGTTTTCCGCTTGCAAGCCTCCCCCCTTTTCCTCCAAACATAATGATGGTCATTATGGCCAAACAGTTCTATTTTTGTTTCATCAGACCAGAGGACATTTCTCCAAAAAGTATGATATTTGTCCTCATGTGCAGTTGCAAACCGTAGTCTGGCTATTTTATGGTGGTTTTGGAGCAGTGGCTTCTTCCTTGCTGAGCGGCCTTTCAGGTTATGTCGATATAGGACTCGTTTTACTGTGGATATAGATAATTTTATACCTGTTTCCTCCAGCATCTTCACAAGGTCCTTTGCTGTTGTTCTGGGATTGATTTGCACTTTTCGCAACAAAGTACGTTCATCTCTAGGAGACAGAACGTGTCTCCTTCCTGAGCGGTATGACAGCTGCAGGGTCTCATGGTGTTTATACTTGCGTACTATTGTTTGTACAGATGAACGTGGTACCTTCAGGCGTTTGGAAATTACTCCCAAGGATGAACCAGACTTATGGAGGTCTACAATTATTTTCTGAGGTCTTGGCTGATTTCTTTTGATTTTCCCATGATGTCAAGCAAAGAGGCACTGAGTTTGAAGGTAGGCCTTGAAATACATCCACAGGTACACCTCCAATTTACTCAAATGATGTCAATTAGCCTATCTGGAATTTTCCAAGCTGTCTAAAAGCATAGTCAACTCAGTGTATGTAAACTTCTGACCCACTGGAATTGTGACACACACACACACACAGTACCAGTCAAAGAAATGTGGACACACCTACTCATTCAAGGGTTTTTCTTCCTTTTTACATTGTAGAATAATAGTGAAGACATTAAAACTATGAAATAACACATATGCAATCATGTAGTAACGAAGAAAATTGATAAACAAATCAAAATATAAAATATATTTGAGATTCTTCAAAGTAGCCACCCTTTGCCTTGATGACAGCTTTGCACACTCTTGGCTTTCTCTCAACCAGCTTCATGAGGTAGTCACCTGGAATGCATTTCAATTAACAGGTGTGCCTTGTTAAAAGTACATTTGTGGAATTTATTTCCTTCTTAATGCGTTTGAGACAATCAGTTGTGTTGTGACAAGGTAGGGGTGGTATACAGAAGATGGTAAATTGGTACCTATTTGGTAAAAGACCAAGTCCATATTATGGCACGAACAGCTCAAATAAGCAAAGAGAAACAACAGTCCATCATTACTTTAAGACATGAAGGTCAGTCAATCCGGAAAATGTCAATAACTTTGAACGTTTCTTCAAGTGCAGTCGCAAAAACCATCAAGCGCTATTTATTTAGAATTCAAGGCACACTTAACTACCATGGCTACCACAGCATTCTGCAGCGATACGCCATCCCATTTGGTTTGCGCTTAGTGGGACTATCATTTGTTTTTCAACAGGACAATGACCCAACACACCTCCAGGCTGTGTAAGGGCTATTTGACCAAAAAGAGTGCTGCATCAGATGACCTGGCCTCAACAGTCCCCCGACCTCAATCCAATTGAGATGGTTTTGGATGAGTTGGACTGCTGAGTGAAGGAAAAGCAGCCAACATGTGCTCAGCATATGTGGGAACTCCTTCAAGATTATTGGAAAAGTATTCCAGGTGAAGCTGGTTGAGAGAATGTCAAGCTGTCATCAAGACAAAGGGTGGCTATTTTCTACAATCTAACATGTAAAATATATTTAGATTTTTTTAACACTTTTTTGGGCTACTACATGATTCCATATGTGTTATGTCATAGTGTTGATGTCTTCACTATTTATCTACAATGTAAAAATTGTCAAAATAAAGAAAAACCCTTGAATGAGTAGGTGTCTATACTGTATATATCTGCCACACTTCTTGATGTCCTTGCTGATACTGCTACTACCAGTCTCACTTGTTGTTGTCCTAACTGCTACTGCTACTACTAGACTACTACCAGTCTTACTTCTTGATGTCCTTGCTGCCGGCCCAGTATCCTCCGATGGCCACTGTCCCCACAGCCATGAGGAAGATGATGACCATGTTGTAGTCCAGGACAGGCTCGCTCGGGGCGTACATGGCCACCTCTCGGCCCTGTCCAAACGTCTGCAGGGGACAAGAACATGGCATTTGGGTCAATTTATTGATATTTGTTAGTCAAGTTCATTTTCAAACATTACGTTTGTTTGAACAGAGTCACATACATGAGGATGCAACATGCCAACCGCGGCAGATAAAACATGTCATAAATAGAACTGACCTGGTATCTTACCCTCAATGCTTTCTCTACATGTTAGAGACATCTCTGATCTATAAGATATATGCTTTACTGAACATTGCACAATCCCACATTGTGCCTTGCTGAACAGTGTTGATGTAGCCTGGTCCCAGATCTGTTTGTGCCATCATTCTACTCCTTGACACTCCTTGTCATGCCAAACAAGCATGATGGCTGGTACCCAGGCTAATATTGGTTGGTCTCCCCTCTCACCTTCCTGATGTCCAGCATGTCAATGTAGCTGAGCAGCGCCACAGGGATGTCAATCTTCTCATACTGAGTCTTGTTTCCTGCCGGTGGGGTCTTATCAGGAAAAATAAATGAGCAAATACGGTACAGAACCAAAAGCCTTTTGGAAAAATCTATATTCAATCTATTATTCATACACAAGTAGGCTACTAGGACAGATACACACGATGACCTACAGTCACCTCCAAAATAATTGCCACCCTTGACAAAGCAAAAAAGACTGTTTAAAAAATAAATAATACAAATACTGTGCTATATTGTATGCTCAAATTATATTATTTTCTACTAATGCAATTGTTCAGAGAAATATTTTTGTTTAACAAGTAAAACAACCAGAAAAATAGGTGTCAAAATTATTGGCAGCCCTGTTTTTAATACATCTTTTTCAAAAATATTTCATGAATTTGGAGAACACATTGGGAGGGATCTTAGACCATTCCTCCATACAGAATATTTCCAGATCCTTGATATCCTTCAGTCTGCACTTATGGACTGCCCTCTTCCATTTAAACCACAGATTCTTTTAAATCAGGTTCGAGTCAGGAGACAGATGGCCAATGCAAAATGTGGATTTTGTGGTCAATTAACCATTTCATTGTGAATTTTGAAGTGTACTTGGGGTTATTGATCCACAAGTTTGAGCCTCCTGGCAGAATCAGACAGGTTTTTGGCTAAAATATCCTGGTACTTGTTAAGGTCAACGGCATCAGGAACTCTAACTAGGGCCCCAGGACCAGTGGAAGCAAATCAGCCGCATAACATCAAAAGATCCACCACCATATAGATAGGTACCAGTAGGTATGAGGTTATTTTCTGCATACTTCTTTTGACGCCAAACCCACCACTGGTGTACATGGTTTTGAGACTTAGTGACCCGAAGATACCAAGTTGTGTAATTTTCCAACTTTGACTCTTAGATTTTTCTTTGACTCCCAAACCATCTTCTTCACTGTGCATGGGGACACTTGCGTCCAATACCAGGCAAGTTGACCACTGTTCCAGTGGTTTTAAACTTCTTGCCCTAATAGTGGTAAGTGGTATATTTGTTCATTTTTCTAGCAATTTTTGTTGTACCTAATGCCTGATTTATGAAGGTGAACAACCATTTGTCTTGTCTTTGCCTTTTCTCATGGTGATGGATGTCATACATTGTACATGCGTGTTACCAAATTTGTATACCCCCAGTGAAACGGGAAGACATGGAAGGCCACAATACAGTACAAACTGAGATTATGTTAAGTAGAATGTTATTACAGATTTTATTTTGTTTGATTTAATTTCTAAGAATCTTTAGGGGTGCCAATAATTTTAACATCTTTGAGAAAACATATATTACTTCTTAAACAAAATCGTTTTCTCTAAGCAATTGTATAATTTTTCATACAATATAGCTCAGTATTTATATCATTTATTTATACAGTATTTTTTGCTCATCTTCATCAAGGGTGCCAATAATTTGTGGTAACTGTATAACCTGAATACTAAGGTGTGTCCCAATGCTCTTATTCTGCTTCTTTCCTTCCAAGCCTATCAGAACTGCAGTAGTGAAGATCAAAGAGAACAGGAGAGATAGCTAAAGAACATAGACAAGTATGACAACCACAGGCTAAAATGATAGGACTTGCTGAATGATATGGTTTGACTCTTACTAGCCTGTCTTTTCTGAATGATATGAGTTGATTCATGCCAGCCTGTCTATATGAGTAGTCTCTCACCAGCTTGTCTTTGCTAAATGAGTTGACTCTTACCAGCCGCGGTCTTTGCTGAATGATATGACCAGTAATGTAGTTGTAAATGCTGATTGCCATTCGCGGTAAGTAAAGTTGCACTCCCTATACTTTCAATGCCTTTTTTTCTGCAAAAGGTGGTTGAACACAAATTTGGTTTTACCCTCCAATACACCATTGGATAATACTCTTACCAGTCTGTCTTTGAAGAACAATTCACCTCTTACCAGTCTGTCTTTGCTGATGATGAGCAGCCCTTTAGCTCCGTTGAGCTGGGCCAGGCGGACCTTCTCGTAGAAAGTGCAGTTCCCCCTCATTACCATGGGGATACGATTGGGGAAGCCCCCCTCCGGGACTTCCGACGAGGAACACAGGACTGACGGTGTCAGGTCATAGACCTGGAGACGGGACTGGAGACAAAGGATAGGTTAACAATGGGGGCTGCTCGCAATGTTTCAACTTGTCAGGGCAGCTGTATTTTGAGAGTATCCAGCATAGAGCACAAACACACACGAATGTTTGTCCGACATCTCTCAAGAAGTTAGGTTACTCCACCACTTACTGCTTTGTTGAGGTGCTGAGGTAGACGAGCCCACTGGGAGTTGAAGAAGATGCAGTAATCTTTTCCTTTGCTCTGGCCTTTGTTTCTGAAATTGGCCATGCCATATTCCCCGACAACCTGGCATAAGATAATGAAAATGATTAACAGACAGTGGTCAGAAGATCTTAAGATGTTTCAGACTGGCCTAGACCTTGATAATGACTCTCAGTTCCATTACATTACACATAAGAGTCATTGGACGAAGGTGTAATGTTCAGACCGAGCCCCGACACTCAATCGGAACCAGTGGAGGCTGCTGAGGGGAGGACAGCTCATAATAACGTCTGGAATGGAGTCAGTGGAGTGGTATCAACCACATGGAAACCATGTCTTTGATGTGTAGGATACCATTCCATTGACTCCATTCAAGACATTATTATGAGCCATCCTCCCCTCAGTAGCCCCCACTGGTCTGAACATTAACACGCATCGCTTGCGGTACGGTTTTGGAAGCATAAGGACTGTATCCTTCATATAAGCAAAAAATAATTAAAAGAAAACTACAGGTTAAATTGATACACACTTTTATAGGGTTAGTGTTCCCACACAGCCATATCTCCATGTTACAGCACGTTTACGGAAGACAGAAGGACCACCTGTGCTAATTAGCTCTCTAGCATGCTCCGAACAACTGTGTGACGGAAGAAGGCTGCCAGAAACGTGTTGTCACCCAAAAAATACTGTGATGAAGTCGGTTATAACACTGTACAGTAAGTCTATATTTGGCATTTTGCAAATTATTTGGATGTAATATTAACTTATGGATAGGGGGCAGTATTTTCACGGCCGGATAAAAAACGTACCCGATTTAATCTGGTTATTACTCCTGCCCAGAAACTAGAATATGCATATAATTAGTAGCTTTGGATAGAAAACACTCCAAAGTTTCTAAAACTGTTTGAATGGTGTCTGTGAGTATAACAGAACTCAAATGGCAGGCAAAAACCTGAGAAGATTCTGTACAGGAAGTACCCTGTCTGACCATTTCTTGGCCTTCTTTGTCATCTCTATCCAAAACAAACGATCTCTGCTGTAACGTGACACTTTCTAAGGCTCCCATAGGCTCTCAGAAGGCGCCAGAACGTTGAATGATGACTCTGCTGTCCATGGCTGAAAAACAGTAGCGCATTTGGTAAGTGGTCGATCTGAGAACAATGAGATGGGTGCGCGCGTGCACGTGAAGAGTCCATTTTAGATTTTGAGTCTTTGAACGGAAAGGACGTCTCCCGGTCGGAATATTATCGCTTTTTTACGAGAAAAATCGCATAAAAATTGATTTTAAACAGCGTTTGACATGCTTCGAAGTACGGTAATGGAATATTTAGAATTTTTTGCCGCTATTTGGATATAACTATGGATTATTTGGAACCAAACCAACATTTGTTGTTGAAGTAGAAGTCCTGGGAGTGCATTCTGACGAAGAACAGCAAAGGTAATCCAATTTTTCTTATAGTAAATCTGAGTTTGGTGAGTACCAAACTTGGTGGGTGTCAAATTAGCTAGCCCGTGATGGCGAGCTATCTACTCAGAATATTGCAAAATGTGCTTTCACCAAAAAGCTATTTTAAAATCGTACACCGCGATTGCATAAAGGAGTTCTGTATCTATAATTCTTAAAATAATTGTTATGTTTTTTGCGAACGTTTATCGTGAGTAATTTAGTAAATTCACCGGAAGTGTTCGGTGGGAATGCTAGTTCTGAACGTCACATGCTAATGTAAAAAGCTGGTTTTTGATATAAATATGTATTTGATTGAACAAAACATGCATGTATTGTATAACATAATGTCCTAGGAGTGTCATCTGATGAAGATCATCAAAGGTTAGTGCTGCATTTAGCTGTGGTTTTGGTTTTTGTGACATTATATGCTAGCTTGAAAAATGGGTGTCTGATTATTTCTGGCTGGGTACTCTGCTGACATAATCTAATGTTTTGCTTTCATTGTAAAGCCTTTTTGAAATCGGACAGTGTGGTTAGATAAAGGAGAGTCTTGTCTTTAAAATGGTGTAAAATAGTAATATGTTTTAAAAATTGAAGTTTTCGGATTTTCGAGGAGTTTGTATTTCGCGCCACACCTTATCATTGGATATTGGAGTGGTGTTCCGCTAGCGGAACGTCTAGATGTAAGAGGTTAAAGTAAAGGGCTTTATGTTTCTAAAACGGTATCTAAATTGAGAATCGATACACATTTAGATGGAGTATTTGGCTGTTTTGGCTGCCAGAGCCAGTCTACCTCTGAAAATAACAAGGTCCTTGGACTTTAAAGTGACAATCAGCAGTAGAAACAATAACAAAGGCGTGTCCCCGCCCCTGTTTTGGGAAAAAGCTGATGATAGGGCTGGAGAAATGTAACCACCCTCAAATACATAGACAGAGCTATGATGCAAGGAATGACCATAAATGATATCACAATTATAGTTTTAAACCTCTACGGGATCGGTGTCCCCCCCACGGGACGGTTGAGCTAACGTGCGCTAATGTGATTAGCATGACGTTTTAAGTAACAAGAACATTTCCTAGGACAAAGACATATCTGATATGGGCAGAAAGCTTCAATTCTTGTTAATCTAACTGCAGTCCAATTTACAGTAGCTTTTACAGCGAAATAATACCATGCTATTGTTTGAGGAGAGTGCACAGTTATGAACTTGAAAATGTAATAATAAACCAATTAGGCATATTTGGTCAGTCTTGATACAACATTTTGAACAGAAATGCAATGGTTCATTGGATCAGTCTAAAACTTTGCACATACACTGCTGTCATCTAGTGGCCAAAATCGAAATTGAGCCTAACCTGGAATTTTTGTGACCTTTCTCTTGCATTGTGACCTTTCTCTTGCATTTCAAAGATGATTAAATAAAAAAAAATACTCCTTTATAAAGTGGTCATCTCTGTATACCCGTCGCAAGACCCACTAGTTGATGCTTATTTACAAAAACCTCTTAGGCCTCACTCCCCCCTATCTGTGATATCTACTGCAGCCCTCATCCTCCACATACAACAACCGTGTTGCCAGTCACATTCTGTTAAAGCTCCCCAAAGCACACACATCCATGGGTTGGTCTCCTTTTCAGTTCGCTGCAGCTAGCGACTGGAACGAGCTGCAACAAACACTCAAACTGGACCGTTTTATCTCCAGCTCTTCATTCAAAGACTCAATCATGGACACTCTTACTGACAGTTGTGGCTGCTACGCGTGATGTATTGTTGTCTCTACCTTCTTGCCTTTGTGCTGTTGTCTGTGCCCAATAATGTCTCTACCATGTTTTGTGCTGCTACCATGTTGTGCTCCTGCCATGTTGTGTTGCTACCATGCTATGTTGTCATAGGTCTCTCTTTATGTAGTGTTGTGGTGTCTCTCTTGTCGTGATGTGTGTTTTGTCCTATATTTTTAATCCCAGCCTGGTTGTGAATTAAGTTGTCAAGGAAGTGAATTTGTGTTTATACAGGACCTACCCTCCGTATGGAGACTCTGGCTCGCATTTCCAGAGCAAGCATAAATTGTTTTTAAGACTGGCCACACTAACGTTAACTGTGCGTGCAGTACCGCATCTTTCCAACACCAGTTAACGTTAGCTAGCTAGCTTTACTCTTATGCACAAGCTTAGCTAGATATTTCTCAAAGTGACAATACCAGCAGACACGATATGAGAGGCGTATAAACGATTAGAAAATGAATCTTAAACCACCGCAATACTTAAATGATCAAAGTCATGTTACACAAGGATTTACAGAGGACATCTAGCAGACTCGGTGTGGCGCAGTGGTCTAACGTGCTGAACAAACCGCCCGCGTGCGTCTTCGCGCGCATGTTGATTTTGTCCACCCACACCAGACGCGAGCAGGACACAGGTTGAAATATCAAAACAAACTCTGAACCAACTATATTAATTTGGGGACAGGTCGAAAAGCATTAAACATTTATGGCAATTTAACTAGCTAGCTTTCAGTTGTACAGGGATATAAACATTTGGTTGTTATTTTACCTGAAATGCACAAGGCCCTCTACTCTGACAATTAATCCACAGATAAAGGGGTAAACTGAGTTAGTTCCTAAAATTCTCTCCACCTTCTGGCTTCCTCTTTTGGCTTTATATGGCGGTTGGCAACCAACTTTAAGGTGTATTACCACTACCAACTGGACTGGAGTGTGGACCTCAGTTCATCTTTCAATCACCCAAGTGGGTATATGCTCCTAAAAACCAATGAGGAGATGGGAGAGGCAGGACTTGCACATGTAAAGTGTCACACATAGAACCAAGTTCTATTTTAGCATCTGGATACGCAGATGCTCGTTGATGCACACGCGATGCGAGCGGTGTGGTCAGCATGTAATGCACTGCATCGCAGTGCTAGAGGCGTCACTACAGACCCAGGTTCGATCCCGGGCTGTATCACAACCGGCCGTGATCAGGAGTCCCATGTGGCAGCGCACAATTGGCCCAGCATCGTCCGGGTTAGGGGAGGGTTCGTTGTAAAAAAAACAATTTGTTCTTAACTGACTTGCTAGTTAAATAAAGGTTAAATAAATACACAATAATAACGAGCCCTGTGTAGCTACGAATATTCTCAGCGCCCTACTGTACCTCGACTAACCTGTACCCCCGCACATTGACTCGGTACCGGTACCCCCTGTATATAGCCTCGTTATTGTGATGTAATTGTCTTGTGTTACTTTTTGATTTGATTTAGTTTATTTAGTAAATATCTTCTTAACTCTATTTCTATAACTGCATTGTTGGTTAAAAAAAGGTACGCATTTCACGGTAAGGTCTACACCTGCTGTATTCGGCGCATGTGACAAATAAAATGTGATTTGATTTGTACTCAATCGTTGGTGTATGTTAGCATGCACGCTAATTACCTTGACAAAAGTACACGTACTGACTGTTTAGATTGTTTTACAGATTAAGGCCACATTATATTGGGTGAATAGACATGAGACCAATCTCACCTGTTTTATGAGAATAACTGCCCAAACCAGGTTTAGCGAAGCCTTCATGTTGCTTAGCTTATTGTTATCTCCCCATTACCCGCACTACTCCGGTCCAGTCGTGACTAGTTACCACAGCCACAAAATCATAAATATGGCTAAACTCCGCCTATTTCTAAAAAGTATCTTCTTAAAATCAGATTTTAAACCGAACCTTAACTACACTGCTAACCTTATGCCTAAACTTAACCTTAAATTAAGACCAAAAAGCTCATTTTTGTTTTCATGAATTTTTTAAAAACATTTTTTTATTATTATTATTGGAGAAAAATCTGTATAAGAAGTATACAAACAGACAATGATAACATATGCTAGGGGGTACAACAAACGACAGATTATACAAAGACCTTAAAAGGTGCACACATATTGATTGTTTTAACAGCTTTCTTATTAGAAGAATGTATACTGGTCTTAATGTACTGCTAGAATTCCTTATAGAAAACACAGAAGTGTTTTTTTATTAGTGAATTTACATTTATGAATATGACATTTTGCCATTAGCACAATCAGATTATTATGGTTAAGGAAACCGAGCAGCACATTCTCCCATAAAAAAACAAAAGTCATCAAGAATATCAACAATTATAAAACTGAGAATATCTTTCCATAATTGTTTTCATGTAGACAATGCCAAAATAAATGTGAAACTGTTTCTGGATGCTCAACACAAAAAGTACAATCAATGTTAATGTATTTTTTAAGATTCTTCAGGTAATGATTCGCAGGGTAATACTTATGGATCATTCCGAAAGAGACCTCTTTGAACTTGTTAACAAGCAAGTATTTGTTTGGTAATAACCAGACTTTTTCCCAACAAATATTAGTGACCAATGTATTCCAGTAACTTGTGACATAAGGAATGGACACAATATCCATTTGAAATAAAGCACGTATAGACCTATTGTTCTGAGGGAGCAAGGAGAAACATATTTTCCCTATTGGTTTTCATGAATTTTTATGATACCCATTGCTCAGCACAGTGCGGCCACCAGCTGTTTTGCCAGCTCCCGCTCATATTATCAAATGCGTTTATCATTGGTTCATTTTGATCCAGCGCCGAGTTGCATACATTTTGATTGGTTTACATCGATGTCAATGAAATTATTGCGATAAAATCCAGGTGTTTTCTGTCAGCATACTAGCTAAACTTGTGATTTACAATACATTGAGGCGTTAAAATTGGCCTAAAAATTGGCTACATTTGATTTAATGTATATAGAAACAACTTGAAACAGCTGAGCTAAAAATTTATTATTTTGCTTCTTCCGGGTCAAAGGTTGGAGTTCGAAAGGCGTGGCTGGAACAGTTTAAAAATGGCGGTGAGTCAATCATATCTTCCATAAACTTTTCTAAATCGTCGTAAACTATTTATTGTCTATTGTATATTATTTACTTAGCGATTGAAAATACGTGTCTCTTTCAATCTAGTAACAGTATTCTGGTAACTAGCAAGTGAGGGCAGAGTAGACATATTTGGGAGCGTGCTGTTTAGATTGCATCGTGTTGTCAATGAAACCGACAAAGCAAAGAATTATCCACCCACTTGAATACATCTCTTGAAACCCCATTGGGACGTTGCAGATGACGAGAATACATTCGGCAAAACGTGCAAGGTTACGTTAGACTACATTAGAAAATTCCGTATAGACGGAATAAAAAAAACATAAGCATCAAATGAACTCAAGTTGTCTGAGAATGATGGGCCGTCTACTACAAAAACCAAACAGGGCAGTTCGTACAGGCTGCAGGACGTTGTGGAATATTTGGTAGAGGCTTTTATACTGAACAAACAATTTAACGCAACATGTAAAGTGTTGGTCGCATGTTTCATGAGCTGAAATAAAATTCCCAATAAAATTCCCAGAAACGTTATTTTCGCTCAAAAAGCTTATTTCTAAAATGTTGTACACAATTGTTTACATCCCTGTTAGCAGTGCTTGACTTGGGATGGAAGAAGTGCAGGAGCTGTCTTTTTCCAAATCGGTCCATTAGACTATATTCACTGAAATTCACAAATTACATTATGCTAGACAGACCTGACTATTCACTGTTAACGGTTTATACAAATTTTCCATGACTTCTAACCAAATGTTCATAACTATTATTATAGCCTACATGAAAAAGTAAGTATTATTGGCACTGGAAAGCTGCTCTGTGTGATGTAGACATACCACCTTCTACCGTGGTTGTGCCCATAATCAAGGCACTTAGTCCCCCACATAGAACTGCACTGTTAGTCACATGTTGTTAACATGTGGTCAACCCTCCATCTGGAGAGCTCCTGGGTGTGCAGGCTTTTTCAACATTACAAACAAATACTTTTGTCTTTATAAAATGATTCCCTCGTTCAATAAATCAGGAATCAAATGGATACGGTAGGGTACTTCAAAGCAAGGTATCTAACTAGACATGTTTATATATAAGGCAGAAATAATGTTTCTGGGGAGATCTATACACAGCAAGTTATTTGTCAATTAGGCTACTCTTAGAATATTTTTAACGTTGTCACAATTACATGGCTAATGTTTAATAGAGGAGAATCCCAGCTTTCCAACTGTGCAGATGTATTTAGGCTCTACAGTGCCGGTGGAAAGGCAACAACAAAATGAATGCTTAGTTAGCTATAGTTACCTAGAGAGACAACTGCTACTAGTTATGTTTTGAATTGGTGATCTAGTTAGTCTGTCATTATTTTATACCTGCTTCTGAAATGTCGCGCTCTCTCTCCTCGGGCAACGGCCCACTCGCACTGGCACACATGTAGCACCATAGACCTGCACTGAAGGGTCATTCCGATATTGGCTGATATGTAGTTGTTTAATTGATTGATCATATTTAAAGTGTGCTTTCATGAATTACATTAACAACAATTATGAAACAAATTTCCATGACTTTTCATGACCGTACAAACCCTCATTTGACAATTTGGAACAGCGCATCATGCCATTCAGGCGGGCACATTTTCAATCTGCACAATCTCGAAAAGCCTACTGTCACACACAGATTCACAGATTAGAAGCAAATAAACTTGAACAAAGCGGAATCAAGAAATGAATTCCCACTCTCCATTGCTATTCAATGAAGATCCCGCATTCATTCCGCTTTGATCAACCTTTTTTGCCTTGGTGTGTGCATCTGGAGCCAGTGACAGGCTATTTTGTTTTTTTATAGAGGAGCAATTCTCCCAAAATTTGAAGTGCCGGTACAGCCTTCAAACAGCTCCCGCCCAAGTAAAGCACTGCCTGTTAAGGAGCATTTCTCCTTTGCCAAGATATGCCACACCTGTTAGGTGGATGGATTATCAAGAAGCTGATTAAACAGCATGGTCATTACACAGCTGCACCTTGTGCTGGGGACAATAAAAGGCCACAATGACACAGATGTCTCATGTTTTAAGGGAGTGTGCAATTGGTAACAGCTGTTGTCAGAGAATTGAATGTTACTTTATCTCCCCGTACTATTTGCATTGTCCCCCACATTTTTTACGCTACTGCTACTCACTGTTTATTATCTATGCATAGTCACTTTACCCCTACCTACATGTACATATTACCTCGATTAACCTGTACGGTATCCCCTGTATATAGCCTCGTAATTGTTATTTTACAGCAATTTTTTTTCTCTTTTTTTTCTTCTTCAAAACGCATTGTTGGTTAAGGTCTTGTAAGTAAGCATTTCACGGTAAGGTCTACATCTGTTGCATTCGGCGCATGTGACAAATACAATTTGATTTGATAAGCCGACCACCAACGTCGTTTTAGAGAATTTGGCAGTACGTCCAACCGGCCTCAACCACAGACCATCTGTAACTACACCAGCCCAGGACCTCCACATCCGGCTTCTTCACCCGAGGGATCGTCCAAGACCAGCCACTAGGAACACTAATGAAACTGTGGTTTTGCACAACCAAAGAATTTCTGCACAAACCATCCCAGGGAAGCTCACACCTCTGGACAACCAGAAACTCCGTGCATTTATCAATAAACGTGAAAAACGGAGGTGCAGTTCCTACTAGTGGCCAACTCAGGAGACTGCAAGGGAGACTGCAAGGGTAGTAGCAAAAAAATGGCAGAGTGGATCATTTCTTCCATAAACTCTAGCCTTTTTGGATTTGGTTGTGGGCACTCCCCAACCTCGTGGCAATTCTGAGGTATTAATTTTGAGTGGACTGAGCGGTGAAATAGAATTAGAACTGCCTGCAACCTACGAGGTAAATTGGAGCCAAGCAACCAGCATAGCAACGGACCCTTTGGTTCATTACTTAATCCGGTCAGAACGTTGCAAATTCTAGCAACAGCCCTAGCAACAGAATCTAGAGCTCATCGAATCCCATTGTGACACTATTTGGCCGGGGGACACTATTTGGCATGACAGCCCCCTTCTTGACATTAATTTCCTGCGATAGTACACATTTTGCCATGGGGCGTAGAGAAAATAACCAGGTTTCCATCTAAACTTTTATGCGAGTAAAGTAAATGTTGGATAAAAAAATGTCATGACAGGCCTAAAGGAAATAGCTAATTTGTCTGTAAACTTTCCAAGTGTCAACAAAACACTCTAGACAAGGTGGAATCTTTTTGTGTCAGTAAAATTCATTATGCAAGAAATGGCGGTGGAAAAGCTTTTATGCGCAAATATTGATATAATAACCATCGTATCGAAGTAAACTTGGATGAGCTTTTGCACTCAAGGTATTTAGACCTACTTACACCTAATGGTTATTTTTACTTAAAATTATTATTGCAGATTTACCTAATATACTTGTTATTCAAACATTATTGAATTGATAAATAGTTATTAGAAATTGTCAGGTTGACAATGTATGTAAGTCTTTACGTCTCTAACATAACTGGGTCAAATACCTCCTAAAATGAATAAATTCCTCCTTTCCAATAAATATCGATGGTCTTCTTCTGGTGACATGATGATCGATGCTTGGCTGCCAAATTATTATTATTATTATTAGATTTTTGTAAATTTATTTAACCCTTTTATTTAACTAGGCATGTCAGTTAAGAACAAATTCTTATTTACAATGGCGGCCTACACCGGCCAAATCCGGACAACGCTGGGCCAATCGTTCGCCGCCCTATCGGACTCCCAATCACGGCCGGTTGTGATACAGCCTGGATTCGAACCAGGGTGTCTGTAGTGACGCCTCTAGCACTGAGATGCAGTGCCTTAGACCACTGTCTAGCGGCCAGGGGCCCTAAGCGACCGTTTATGTCGCTTATGCCTGGAACTGACCCTGCATAAACTTATCCAAAACCACCTAATATATCGTCCACTATCGGTTCTATAGTCCTTACAAATTGAAAATAGGTGTCTTTCAATCTAGTTACAGTATTCTGACCACTACTACCGAGAGATGGAGTGGGTTGAGATCTTTGTTAGCGTGAGGTGGAAACTCATGATTGATTCATAGTAGCGTGCTAAATAAATATACTAAATGTTTTCCTTTCAGGACAGAAACCAGGACAGAAACAAGGAAGGGGAGAAGAAGAAGAAAGAGAGTATCTTTGACCTGTCAAAGTACATTGATAAACAAATCCGTGTGAAGTTTCAGGGAGGACGAGAGGGTAGGCCTAAATCACAGTTTTTACCTTTTGATCTAGCTATTGAAAAGAAAGTGAAGTTAACATTTACTTAATCCTCTTCATTACTATGTGAAAACATGCAGCTTTCACAACAGAACACTGACAAACTTTTGCCTGTGTGGAAATGCTGTTCCATGACTGGCCACAGTCCTCATCTTCTTCTCTAGTGTTCTTCTCCCTGATTCTATTCAAGATAATAATCCAAATTTATTTGTCTCAGCCAGTGGAGTCTTGAAGGGGTTTGACCCCCTGTTGAACCTGGTATTGGACAGCACCATCGAGTACTTGCGGGGTATGTAGCAGAAACTAAGACTTGCTTGTATGACCTCATATCACTTCTACATAAGTAAAAATGCACTCCTGGGTTTGTGAGGAGACTGTTGCCCACAGACTTAAATGGAATACGTATGTGATGTAGCCCCTCAGTAAAAAAATTGACAATGAAACCAAAAGGTCATCATTTGCCAATTTTAAAAAGAAGCATGTGTTGGGTCAATCATGGTGAAGTTGCACATACTGTCAATGACCTCTGGCCTGTTATGTCACTTCCTTCTATTGTTTCCAGATCCTGACGACCAGTTCAAGTTGACCGAGGACACGCGGCAGCTGGGCCTGGTGGTTTGTAGAGGGACGTCCGTGGTGCTCATCTGTCCTCAGGATGGCATGGAAGCCATCCCCAATCCCTTCATCCAGCAGCAGGACGGATAGTCGGCCAGTCTCATTCCTCTCGGATGACCTCACAGTAGTCTAATTCCTGGGGTGTATGTCAATTGTATTTCCTTGATTCCTCGCACCCTCTACTTGCCTCTTTCACAAAATGCATTGGAGAAGATCCGAGGGTGGGGAATGTAAGATTTACTCCATGTGCTTTGAGAAGGAGACAAGGAGGGAGGATGTGAGGATTCAATTAAATATAATTGAGTAACTCCTATGCTCCTCTGCCCCATCTCCCCAAAGTGTACTTCATGTTTACAGCCCCACACGTCTTTGAGTCCCTATAATCAGGAAAATCATTTTGTTGTAATTTAATTGGTGTTGCCAACCTGAATATTGATCTAGCAGGGTATGATAGCATGTATTTTGTTTATAACTGAAGAATAGTGATTTAAATGTTCTTTTTTGGTGGGGAAGTGTCTCTGACTGCAGATTTTTTGTTGTTGTTGCTGTGATGGTAAACACTGAAAACGGTTTTATTACTTTTTACTACTGTTTTCCCAGTCAGGCCAGGATTGAGCAATATGGCATATTATGTTTTTACATTCCAAATGTAATACATTGACTATTTTCTTTATTAGTGTGTTTTGCATTGTCTTTGAGCCTCAATGGAACATAGGGCCCAACTGGATTAAATAATTGTGATTAATGAAACGTACACATGCCAAGCAGTGGCGATTTTAGCATTTAAATCTTGGTGGGGCAAAAAAAACAAGTGGCATTACATTTACATTTACATTTTAGTCATTTAGCAGACGCTCTTATCCAGAGCAACTTACAGTAGTGAATGCATACATTTCATAATTTTTTTAGTTTTTGTACTGGCCCCCTGTGGGAATCGAACCCACAACCCTGGCGTGGCACACACCATGCTGGCATTGCAAACACCATGCTACACCAACTGAGCCACAGGGAAGACTGGGTTTAGGTCAGGTGATTGTGGAGACCAGGTCATCTGAAGCAGCACTCCATCACTCTACTTCTTGGGCAAATAGGCCTTACACAGCCTGGAGGTGTGTTTTGGGTCATTGTCCTGTTGAAAAACAAATGATAGTCCCACTAAGCACAAACCAGATGGGATGGTGTATCACTGCAGAATGCTGTGGTAGCCATGCTGGTTAAGTGTGCCTTGAATTCTAAATAAATCACTGACAGTGTCACCAGCAAAGCACCCCCACACCATCACGCCTCCTCCTTCATGCTTTATGGTGGGAAATGCACATGCGGAGATCATCCGTTCACCCAAACCGTGTCTCACAAAGACACAGCGGTTGGAACCCAAAATCTCCAATTTGGACTCGAGACCAAAAGGACAGATTTCCACTGGTCTAACGTCCATTGCTTGTGTTCCTTGGCCCAAGCAAGTCTCTTCTTCATATTGGTGTCCTTTAGTAGTGGTTTCTTTGTAGCAATTCAACCATGAAGGCCTGATTCACACAGTCTCCTCTGACCAGTTGATGTTGACATGTCATGCATGCCAGCAAAGCCACAAGACTTAACATTAATTGCACTATAGCGGTGACAAACGGTGCCCACAAACGGTTAGGGCCTACATAAAACTGTCCCAATATAAACCGACAATGAGAAGCTCTTACAATATTCGATGGTTACATTTCTCTAAAACAGGTTATACGTGCACCATCAAGTTAGAACAGTAGGCAAAATTAATAAGGGTGAGGCACATTGAACACCATTTAGGTCTTTGCGTGTCAAAAAAGATACACGTCATATAACACTATTTGATGTGTTAAATAAGCTTTTAATTTGACATGCCAAATAACACAATTCTATTATAGAATGTTGTGTGTGCTGAATTTGTACGTGCAAGCCAAGCGCCAGCACCATGAGTGACACAACACTGAGCCAATCACGGCGCAACGCTCCAGATTTTGCTGGCTCGGCCCACCACCACAGAAAGCACTGAGCTAGGCTGAAACATCTGCATTTTGGAGCGGTCTTACTCAAGAAAACAAAAAAGAGACCATGATTGTATGCAGCTTTATTAACTGAATTATATATATTTTTTACATTGTTTGCAAACTGATATGTGACATGTATTTATGCCAAAATAACATGTTAAACAGGCAAGCCCAAAAAATATATTTATTTATTTTTGCTATAAATGTGGAGCTCTGCCCCACCTGCCCTGGATGACGGGTCGCCACTGATGTCAAGATGTCCAAGTTATGGAAAAGATAATGTCATGTTTTAAAATTGATGAAAATGTGACATGTTGCGATTGTGGTGGGAACCATGAAGCAAGCAACTGCTTTGGAATGCTTGACAAATGTGAAGGAGAATGAAGTGGCCAAGGTCAGGGCTGTCCAGAGCGTTTCATATGCAGCGGTTGGGAAAAGGGTTGAGGGTTCAAATGGTGTTCCAGAAGAGTCCATGGTGGTGGATAAGCCTTCACTGCAGACTGCAGGGGTTGCCTTTCACCAGCAGGACCCAGATATTTCAAAGGTTAAGAAGGTGGACATTGTGGCCTTTATAGCTATGGTGATTAATGGCACTGCCAAGGTGGAGAGAAGGTCCAGGAAAATAGATGTTAGTGTGGGTGCGGTTCCTGGGATTGAAATATTTCTTGGCGGAGGAGTTGCATGGAGTATTGTCACAAGCCATATGGAGATTTGAAGGAAGAAGTGGGAGTTTGTTTTGTTTTTGTCAATGTACTATTTTTATTTGGGTGGATTAGGTTAGTTTTCTCTATCGTGTATGGATTTTCTTTTTACCTTTTTAATATATTAGCACACTGAGGAAGGGATGCAGGTAGAAGAACAATGTTTATCAGATGTCATGGGTCAAGTGCACGTACAGACGATCACATGTAGTAATTAGTAACAGTGCCACTTTCAGGCACTCCAGGTAAGTACATGTACATACATGACATCTCCCTTAATTTAGACTTTTTTTTATCTCTCATTCTGACTCTCTCGGAGTGTGTCTCCGGTTTCTTCTGTAGATTCTCTCGTTTGGTGTTTGTACTATGTTTGACCTTGGCTGGTCATGTTTTCCAAGTACAATTGCTGGTTACCATTTGTTGTCTTGTCTGATCCTGACTCGTTCTCCTTCCTTCATGACCGAAAGCTTACGTGTGCCTTGGTCAAAGTAGTGTTTTTGTCTCTGTTGTCTGCTTGTGAGACAGCGCCTGACATGCTGATAAGAGTCCTGGCTTTAACAATCTCTTTGATGTCAGAATCTTTTTCTTCAGCCTCCTTCCCATTAGTAGTTGTGCAGGTGAGAGACCTACTCCATCCAGGGGTGGGTTTCTGTACTTAAGGAGAGCTATGTAAGGATCTCTGTTTATGTCTTGTGCTTTTTTTAACAAGTTCTTTACAGTCTGAACTGCTCTCTCAGCTTGGCCGTTTGACTAGAAATCTAGGGCTCGACGTGACATGATTGAACTCCCAGCTCGTAGAGAACTCTGCCATTTCTTGACTCACCAACTGTCTTCTATTGTCGGAGCACAAAACATCGGGCACCCCATTCCTTGAGAAGATCGACTTTAGTACTGTAATGATATGTTTACTTGAGTCCCACTGCTCTGAGATTTCTGGGTATTTTGAGTAGTTATCCACAAATAGTAGATATTCTGTGTCGTAATGGAAGAGGTCCACTCCAACTTTGGCCCAAGCTCTCTGGGACTGGATGAGACATGAGCGGCTCTCTTTGGTTGTTGTTTTAATGTGTGTTGCAGACTTCACATTTTGTCACAGCATCTTCAATCTGTTTAGCCATGCCTGGCCAAAACAGAACATCCCTTGCATTTTACGATTCCCGTGTGTTCTTCATGGAGTTTTTCCATAATTTCTTCTCTCATTATCTGAGGAACGTCAAGTTTTGAACTTTTGAACAGCAGTCCATCTGAGTATGTCAAGTCCTCTCTGAAGGTTCAGTAGTGCTGTATTTTCTTTGTAACTTTCCCTCTCGTGTCTGGCCATCCTTTAACTGTTTCTGTGACTAGTCTTAACTCTTCATCTTCTGCTGTTGCTGTTTTGAATTGCTGCAGTTTCTCTTCTGAAACAGGAAGTTGATGAGTGATGTAGTTTACATCCAGCTCACCATCCAGCAATTTCTCTCTCTGTTCCTTCAGGTATGCTCAGCTCGGTACATCAGCGATGTGCATCTCTGTGCCTGGTTTGTATATCACATGTAGACTTTATCTCTGTACTCTAATCAGCATTCTACTACACCAGCTCTGACGCTCGTTGGATGTGGCAGGGCTTGAAAGCTATTACGGACTACAAAGGAAAACCCAGCCGCTAGCTGCCCAGTGATGCGAGCCTACCAGACGAGCTAAATGCCTTTTATGCTCGCTTTGAGGCGAGCAACACTGAAGCATGCGTGAGAGCACCAGCTGTTCCCCGGACGAATGTGTGATCACGCTCTCTGTGATCACACAAGACCTTTAAACAGGTCAACATTCACAAAGCCGCGGGGCCAGACGGAACACCAGGATGTGTACTCAAAGCATGCGCGGACCACCTGGCAAGTGTCTTCACTGACATTTTCAACCTCTCCCTGGCCGAGTCTGTAATACCTACATGTTTCAAACAGACCACAATAGTCCCTGTGCCCAAGAAAGCAAAGGTAACCTTCCTAAATGATTACCGCCCCGGAGCACTCATATCGGTAGCCATAAAGTGCTTTGAAAGACTGGTCATGGCTCACATCAACACCATCATGCCAGAAACCATACTCCAATTCACATACCGCCCCAACAGATCCACAGATGATGCAACCTCAACTTAATCGCACTCCACACTGCCCTTTCCCACCTGGAATAAGGAACACCTATGTGAGGATGCTGTTCATTGACTACAGCTTAGCGTTCAACACCATAGTGCCCATGAAGCTCATCACGAAGCTAAGGGCCCTGGGACTAAACGCCTCCCTCTTCAACTGGATCCTGGACTTCCTGACGGGCCACCCCCAGGTGGTCAGAGTAGGCAACAGGGTGGGTGGGTTCCCGAATGCCGCAACAGTCTAAGGCACTGCATCTCAGTGCTAGAGGTTTCACTACAGACACCCTGGTTCGAATCCAGGCTGTATCACAACCAGCCGTGATTGGGAGTCCCATAGGGCAGTGCACAATTGGCCCAGCGTCGTCCGGATTTGGCCAGTGTAGGCCGTCATTGTAAATAAGAATTTGTTCTTAACTTACTTGCCTAGTTAAAAAAAGGTTCAATTAAAAAAAAAAAACATCTGCGACGCTGATCCTCAACACTGGGGCCCCTCAGGGATGTGTGCTTAGTCCCTTCCTGTACTCCTTGTTCACCCACGACTGCGTGGCCAAGCACGACTCCAACACCATCATTAAGTTTGCTGACGACACAACAGTGGTAGGCCTGATCACTACCAATGATGATACAGCCTATATGGAGGTGGTCAGAGACCTGGCAGTGTGGTGCCAGGACCAGGGTTGCAAAGGGTCGTAAACATTCCAGTAAATTCCCAGAATTCCCAGAATTTTCCATGGGAAGTTATGCCCAGGAATTTGGGGAATTTTGCTCAAATTCATCCAAAACGTTAGCTTATAACAGTGAATCAATCAATCAAATGATTTATAAAGCCCTTCTTACATCAGCTGATGTCACAAAGTTCTGTACAGAAACCCAGCCTAAAACAGCAAGCAATGCAGGTGTAGAAGCACGGTGCCTAGGAAAAACTCCCTAGAAAGGCCGAAACCTTGGAAGAAACCTAGAGAGGAACCAGGCTATGAGGGGTGGCCAGTCTTCTTCTGGCTGTGCCGGGTGGAAATTATAACAGAACATGGCCAAGATGTTAAAATGTTCATAGATGAACAGCAGGGTCAGATAATAATAATCACAGTGGTTGTAGAGGGTGCAACAGGTCAGCACCTCAGGAGTAAATGTCAGTTGGCTTTTCATAGCCGATCATTCAGAGTATCTCTACCGCACCTGCTGTCTCTAGAGAGTTGAAAATAGCAGGTCTAGGACAAGGTAGCACGTCCGGTGGACAGGTCAGGGTTCCATAGCCGCAGGCAGAACAGTTGAAACTGGAGCAGCAGCACGACCAGGTGGACTGGGGACAGCAAGGAGTCATCAGGCCAGGTAGTCCTGAGGCATGGTCCTAGGGCTTAGGTCCTCCGAGAGAGATAGAGCTAAAGAGAGAGAGAGAATTAGAGAGAGCATACTTAAACTCACACAGGACACCGGATAAGACTGGAGAAATACTCCAGATATAACAGACTGACCCTAGCCCCCCAACACAAACTATTGCAACATAAATAATGGAGGCTGAGACGGGAGCGGTCGGGAGACACTGGCCCCATCCGACGATACCCCCGGACAGGGCCAAACAGGCAGGATATAACCCCACGCACTTTGCCAAAGCACAGCCCCCACACCACTAGAGGGATATCTTCAACCAGCAACTTACTATCCTGAGACAAGGCCAAGTATAGCCCACAAAGATCTCCCCCATGACATGAACCCGAGGGGGGGGGCTCCAACTCAGACATGAAGACCACAGCAGTGCCTCAACCCACTCAAGTGACGCAGCCCTCCGATTTGTTGTTGAAGTAGAAGTCCTGGGAGTGCATTCTGACGAAGAACAGCAAAGGTAATCCAATTTTTCTTATAGTAAATCTGAGTTTAGTGAGCACCAAACTTGGTGGGTGTCAAATTAGCTAGCCTGTGATGGCGAGCTATCTACTCAGAATATTGCAAAATGTGCTTTTGCCGAAAAGCTATTTTAAAATCTGACACCACGATTGCATAAAGGAGTTCTGTATCTATAATTCTTAAAATAATTGTTATGTTTTTTGTAAACGTTTATCGTGAGTAATTTAGTAAATTCACCGGAAGTTTGCGATGGGTATGCTAGTTCTGAACATCACATGCTAATGTAAAAAGCTGTTTTTTGATATAAATATGAACTTGATTGAACAAAACATGCATGTATTGTATAACATAATGTCCTAGGAGTGTCATCTGATGAAGATCATCAAAGGTTAGTGCTGCATTTAGCTGTGGTTTTGGTTTTTGTGACATATATGTTTGCTTTGAAAATGGCTGTGTGATTATTTTTGGCAGGGTACTCTCCTGACGTAATCTAATGTTTTGCTTTCGCTGTAAAGCCTTTTTGAAATCGGACAATGTGGTTAGGTTAACGAGAGTCTTGTCTTTTAAAATGGTGTAAAATAATCATATGTTTGAGAAATTGAAGTTATAGCATTTTTTAGGTATTTGTATGTCGCGCCACGCTCTACCATTGGAAATTGGTGAGGCGTTCCGCTAGGTTACTGGGAGGTTACTGTGGTAATGAAACTCTAGTCATGTTTGTGCCTGAGAGATGGAGTGTGACTAGTAGTGGTCCGGAACTCCAATTTGAGCAGCAGCAGCTGAAAAATGAGCTCCTACAAATATTGAAATTTACATGGTTTTTAGAGTGAAGTACATCGGAAAAAAGCTAAGAAAACTGCAAGACTGAATAGGAGAAAAAACAAGCAACAAACAAAGAAGATAGGCTTTTGAAAAATAACTATTTTTCATAAAATTGGAGTTATCTTAGCTAGCTGAATTGTTTACCAGTTGCTAAGCAGTTGCTAGGGACTCTTTTGGAAGAAGCTAGCTAGCTAACGAAGAACAACAAAGAATATCTAGTTAACAGAAGAAAAGAAAGAGAAAATCAGGACAGAAGAAAAAGGATATCAAAGTGAAACAGTTCTCTAAAGACACAAGAGACAATAATACAAGAAACAACACTTCTGTAGCTTGTCAACTATGTGTCTGTCTATCCCTGTTCTCTCCTCTCTGCACAGGCCATACAAACGCTTCACACCGCGTGGCCGCTGCCACTCTAACCTGGTGGTCCCAGCGCGCACGACCCACGTGGAGTTCCAGGTCTCCGGCAGCCTCTGGAACTGCCGGTCTGCAGCCAACAAGGCTGAGTTCATCTCAGCCTATGCTACCCTCCAGTCCCTAGACTTCCTGGCGCTGACGGAAACATGGATTACCACAGATAACACTGCTACTCCTACTGCTCTCTCTTCGTCTGCCCACGTGTTCTCGCATACCCCTAGAGCATCGAGCCAGCGGGGTGGTGGCACTGGAATCCTCATCTCTCCCAAGTGGACATTCTCTCTTTCTCCCCTGACCCATCTGTCTATCTCCTCATTTGAATTCCATGCTGTCACAGTTACCAGCCCTTTCAAGCTTAACATCCTTATCATTTATCGCCCTCCAGGTTCCCTTGGAGAGTTCATCAATGAGCTTGACGACATGATAAGTTCCTTTCCTGAGGATGGCTCACCTCTCACAGTTCTGGGTGACTTTAACCTCCCCACGTCTACCTTTGACTCATTCCTCTCTGCCTCCTTCTTTCCACTCCTCTCCTCTTTTGACCTCACCCTCTCACCTTCCCCCCCTACTCACAAGGCAGGCAATACGCTTGACCTCATCTTTACTAGATGCTGTTCTTCCACTAATCTCATTGCAACTCCCCTCCAAATCTCCGACCACTACCTTGTATCCTTTTCCCTCTTGCTCTCATCCAACACTTCTCACTCTGCCCCTACTCGGATGGTATTGCGCCGTCCCAACCTTCGCTCTCTCTCTCCCGCTACTCTCTCCTCTTCCATCCTATCATCTCTTCCCTCTGCTCAAACCTTCTCCAACCTATCTCCTGATTCTGCCTCCTCAACCCTCCTCTCCTCCCTTTCTGCATCCTTTGATTTTCTCTGTCCCCTATCCTCCAGGCCGGCTCGGTCTTCCCCTCCTGCTCCGTGGCTCGACGACTCACTACGAGCTCACAGAACAGGGCTCCGGGCAGCCGAGCGGAAATGGAGGAAAACTCGCCTCCCTGCGGACCTGGCATCCTTTCACTCCCTCCTCTCTACATTCTCCTCTTCTGTCTCTGCTGCTAAAGCCACTTTCTACCACTCTAAATTCCAAGCATCTGCCTCTAACCCTAGGAAGCTCTTTGCTACCTTCTCCTCCCTCCGGAATCCTCCTCCCCCTCCCCCCCCTCCTCCCTCTCTGCGGATGACTTCGTCAACCATTTTGAAAAGAAGGTTGACGATATCCGATCCTCGTTTGCTAAGTCAAACGACACCGCTGGTCCTGCTCACACTGCCGTACCCTGTGCTTTGACCTCTTTCTCCCCTCTCTCTCCAGATGAAATCTCGCGTCTTGTGACGGCCGGCCGCCCAACAACCTGCCCACTTGACCCTATCCCCTCCTCTCTTCTCCAGACCATTTCCGGAGACCTTCTCCCCTTCCTCACCTCGCTCATCAACTCATCCTTGACCGCTGGCTATGTCCCTTCCGTCTTCAAGAGAGCGAGAGTTGCACCCCTTCTGAAAAAACCTACACTCGATCCCTCCGATGTCAACAACTACAGACCAGTATCCCTTCTTTCTTTTCTCTCCAAAACTCTTGAACGTGCCGTCCTTGGCCAGCTCTCCTGCTATCTCTCTCAGAATGACCTTCTTGATCCTAATCAGTCAGGTTTCAAGACTGGGCATTCAACTGAGACTGCTCTTCTCTGTGTCACGGAGGCTCTCCGCACTGCTAAAGCTAACTCTCTCTCCTCTGCTCTCATCCTTCTAGACCTATCTGCTGCCTTTGATATTGTGAACCATCAGATCCTCCTCTCCACCCTCTCCGAGTTGGGCATCTCCGGCGCGGACCACGCTTGGATTGCGTCCTACATGACAGGTCGCTCCTACCAGGTGGCGTGGCGAGAATCTGTCTCCGCACCATGCGCTCTCACCACTGGTGTCCCCCAGGGCTCTGTTCTAGGCCCTCTCCTATTCTCGCTATACACCAAGTCACTTGGCTCTGTCATATCCTCACATGGTCTCTCCTATCATTGCTATGCAGACGACACACAATTAATCTTCTCCTTTCCCCCTTCTGATAACCAGGCGGCGAATCGCATCTCTGCATGTCTGTCAGACATATCAGTGTGGATGACGGATCACCAGCTCAAGCTGAACCTCGGCAAGACGGAGCTGCTCTTCCTCCCGGGGAAGGACTGCCCGTTCCATGATCTCGCCATCACGGTTGACAACTCCCTTGTGTCCTCCTCCCAGAGTGCTAAGAACCTTGGCGTGATCCTGGACAACACCCTGTCGTTCTCCACTAACATCAAGGCGGTGACCCGATCCTGTAGGTTCATGCTCTACAACATTCGCAGAGTACGACCCTGCCTCACACAGGAAGCGGCGCAGGTCCTAATCCAGGCACTTGTCATCTCCCATCTGGATTACTGCAACTCGCTGTTGGCTGGGCTCCCTGCCTGTGCCATTAAACCCCTACAACTCATCCAGAACGCCGCAGCCCGTCTGGTGTTCAACCTTCCCAAGTTCTCTCACGTCACCCCACTCCTCCGCTCTCTCCACTGGCTTCCTGTTGAAGCTCGCATCCGCTACAAGACCATGGTGATTGCCTACGGAGCTGTGAAGGGAACGGCACCTCCATACCTTCAGGCTCTGATCAGGCCCTACACCCAAACAAGGGCACTGCATTCATCCACCTCTGGCCTGCTGGCCCCCCTACCTCTGAGGAAGCACAGTTCCCGCTCAGCCCAGTCAAAACTGTTCGCTGCTCTGGCACCCCAATGGTGGAACAAGCTCCCTCACGACGCCAGGACAGCGGAGTCAATCACCACCTTCCGGAGACACCTAAAACCCCACCTCTTTAAGGAATACCTAGGATAGGATAAAGTAATCCTTCTAACCCCCCCCCCCCCCCCCCCCCCCCCTTAAAAGATTTAGATGCACTATTGTAAAGTGGTTGTTCCACTGGATATCATAAGGTGAATGCACCAATTTGTAAGTCGCTCTGGATAAGAGCGTCTGCTAAATGACTTAAATGTAAATGTAGTAGAAGCGTTGTCTTTTCTTCCCTAGCAGTTGAAACTCAAACATAGAAAAACAACCTAGCGTGTGAACAAAACAATGTAGATAGCCAAGAAACACAAGGATAAAGTCTCACTTCAGTAGACTTTCATTTCAAGTAAATTAGACCAACTTTTACACCTGTGCACAGCACTTCTAAAAAGTAATCTTTCACTCAGCTCTTCATGTGCGCACATACCCCTGCCAGCAGTTTTGCAGCGCGTGGTGGAATAGGCTATATAGGATTTGTAGTTCTTTGACTTTGTGTGATTAATTTACCAGTTATGAAACAAAACAGCAGAAATACTTTGAAAACAGCTACTGCAGCATTTATTTTATTATAAATGGGTTCATACTTGACAATTTTTATTCACAAATGCGAGTGAAATGTGAAGCCCTGACCGTCTGTCCCTAAAAGGATAACTGAGATTTGAAGAAATACGCAGATTTAAAGAGGAGTACGTAATTTGCTTTCTAATGATCACGGTCTTTTCGTCGAAGAAGTTCATGAATTTATCACTGCTGAAGTGAAAGCCATCCTCTTTTGGGGAATGCTGCTTTTTAGTTAGCTTTGTGACAGTATCAAAAATTAATTTTGGATTGTTCTTATTTTCCTCAATTAAGTTGGAAAAATAGGATGATCGAGCAGCAGTGAGGGCTCTTCAATACTGCACGGTACTGTCTTTCCAGGCTAGTTGGAAGACTTCCAGTTTGGTGTAGCACCATTTCCGTTCAAATTTTCTGGACGCTTACTTCAGGGCTCGGGTATTTTCTGTATACCAGGGAGCTAGTTTCTTATGACAAATGTTTTTTGTTTTTAGGGGTGTGACTGCATCTAGGGTATTACGCAAGGTTAAATTGAGTTCCTCAGTTAGGTGGTTAACTGATTTTTGTACTCTGACGTCCTTGGGTAGGTGGAGGGAGTTGTCCGAGAAGTTATAGCACGGCTTTTGATGATCCTTGGTTGGGGTCTGAGCAGATTAGTTGTTGCGATTGCAAATGTAATAAAATGGTGGTCCGATAGTCCAGGATTATGAGGAAAAACATTAAGATCCACAACATTTATTCAATGGGACAAAACTAGGTCCAGAGTATGACTGTAGCAGTGAGTAGGTCCAGAGACATGTTGGACAAAACCGATGATGGCTCCGAAAGACTTTTGGAGTGTGTCTGTGGACTTTTCCATGTGAATATTAAAGTCACCAAAAATTTGAAATTTATCTGCCATGACTACAAGATCTGATAGGAATTCAGGGAACTCAGTGAGGAACGCTGTATATGGCCCAGGAGGCCTGTAAACAGTAGCTATAAAAAGTTATTGATTAGGCTGCATAGATTTCATGACTAGAAGCTCAAAATATGAAAACACAGCTGTTGGTTTTTTGTAAAATGAAATTTGCTATTGTAAATGTTAGCAACACCTCCGCCTTTGCGGAATGTGCGGGGGATATGGTCACTAGTGTAACCAGGAGGAGAGGCCTCATTTAACACAGTAAATTCATCAGGTTTAAGCCATGTTTCAGTCAGCCCAATTACATGAAGATTATGATCAGTGATTAGTTCATTGACTATAACTGCCTTGGAAGTGAGGGATCTAACATTAAATAGCCCTATTTTGAGACGTGAGATCACAATTTCTTTCAATAATAACAGGAATGGAGGAGGTCTTTATTCCAGTGAGATTGCTTAGGCGAACACCGCCATGTTTAGTTTTTCCCAACCTAGATCAAGGCACAGACACAGTCTCAATGGGGATAGCTGAGCTGACTACACTGACTGTGCTAGTGGCAGACTCCACTAAGCTA
Source organism: Salmo salar (assembly GCF_965601325.2). NCBI lineage: Eukaryota > Metazoa > Chordata > Actinopteri > Salmoniformes > Salmonidae > Salmo > Salmo salar. The sequence goes on from NC_138293.1 coordinate 44,058,725, forward strand.
ACATCCTGCTGCCTGGCCTGCACCCTATCTCACTGTGGAGCTAGGGGAGTTAGAGCCCTGTCTATGTTCATAGATAAGATGAGAGCACCCCTCCAGCTAGGATGGAGTCCGTCACTCCTCAGCAGGCCAGGCGTGGTCCTGTTTGTGGGTGAGTCCCAGAAAGAGGGCCAACTATCTACCAATTCTATCTTTTGGGAGGGGCAGAAAACAGTTTTCAACCAGAGATTGAGTTGTGAGACTCTGCTGTAATGCTCATCACACACCCTAACTGGGAGGGGGCCAGAGACAATTAATCAATGCCGACACGTCTTTCTAGCTGATTTACACAGTGAAGCTATGTTGCGCTTGGTGACCTCTGACTGTTTCATCCTAACATCGTTGGTGCCGACGTGGATAACAATATCCCTATACTCTCAACACTCACCAGTTTTAGCCTTAGCCAGCACCATCTTCAGATTAGCCTTAACGTCGGTAGCCCTGCCCCCTGGTAAACAGTGGATGATTCATTTTAAGTCTAATACTATAGGTAATGGAGTCGCCAATGACTAGGGTTTTCAATTTGTCAGAGCTAATGGTGGGAGTCTTCGGCGTCTCAGACCCCGTAACGGGAGGAGGAGAGACCAGAGAAGGCTTGGCCTCTGACTCGGACCCGTTGCTTAATGGGGAGAACCGGTTGAAAGTTTCTGTCGGCTAAATGAGCGACACCAGTTGAGCATTCCTACAGCATTTCCCTCCAGAAGCCATGAGAAAATTGTCCGGCTGCGGGGATTGTGCAAGGGCACCCCAATGCTACTATCTGTACTTACTGGTGGCACAGACATGGTTTCATCCTTTCCTACACTTAAATTACCCTTGCCTAACGATTGCGTCTGAAGCTGGGCTTGCAGCACTGCTATCCTCGCCATAAGGTGATCGTTCTCCTATATATTATGAGTACAGCGACTGCAATTAGAAGTCGTAATGTTAATGTTACTACTTAGCTTCGGTGAAACATTTTTGTGGGATACACAAGGCAATTCTAGGTCTTGTGGCATATTTTGGTTAAATTATCCCCAATTCAATGGAATTGCAACACTGCATGCACAGTGCATTCTTCCATCACATGCACAACTGATTCTCAAGATCTTGCACACTAATGAGATGCTATTGAACCCACGCTACTACTCTGTCTGAGCCAAGGACTACATACTTTCTGGTAAGTTTTGATTACAAAACAGGGTGGGGTGAATATATTTTATATGACATACAAGATTTTTTGTTAACTAGTAAATAGTAGACTACAGTAAAGTGTGTTTAAATCATTTCTATCTTGTTAATAATTTCTGCTAGTTACAGTTGAAGTCGGAAGTTTACATACAGTTAGGTTGGAGTCATTAAAACTCATTTTTTAACCACTCCACAAATTTCTTGTTAACAAACTATAGTTTTGGCAAGTCGGTTAGGACATCTACTTTGTGCATGACACAAGTCATTTTTCCAACAATTGTTTACAGACAGATTATTTCACTTATAATTCACTGTATCACAATTCCAGTGGGTCAGAAGTTTACATACACTGAGTTGACTGTGCATTTAAACAGCTTGGAAAATTCCAGAAAATGATGTCACGGCGTTAGAAGCTTTTGATAATCTAATTTACCTCATTTGAGTCAATTGGAGGTGTACCTGTGGATGTATTTCAAGGCCTACCTTCAAACTCAGTGCCTCTTTGTTTGACATCATGGGAAAATCAAAAGAAATCAGCCAAGACCTCAGAAAAATAATTGTAGACCGCCACAAGTCTGGTTTATCCTTGGGAGCAATTTCCAAACGCCTGAAGGTACTACGTTCATCTGTACAAACAATAGTACGGAAGTATAAACACCACGGGAACACGCAGTGTCATACCGCTCAGGAAGGAGACAGGTTCTGTCTCCTAGAGATGTACGTACTTTGGTGTGAAAAGTGCAAATCAATCCCAGAACAACAGCAAAGGACCTTGTGAAGATGCTGGAGGAAACAGGTACAAAAGTATATAAATCCACAGTAAAACGAGTCGACATAACCTGAAAGGCCGCTCAGCAAGGAAGAAGCCACTGCTCCAAAACCGCCATAAAAAAGCCAGACTACGGTTTGCAACTGTACATGGGGACAAAGATTGTACTTTTTGGAGAAATGTCCTCTGGTCTGATGAAACATAAATAGAACTGTTTGGCCATAATGACCATCGTTATGTTTGGAGGAAAAAGAGGGAGGCTTGCAAGCCGAAGAACACCATCCAAACCGTGAAGCACGGGGGTGGCAGCATCATGTTGTGGGGGTGCTTTGCTGCAGGAGGGACTGGTGCACTTCACATAATAGATGGCATCATGAGGCACAACATCTCAAGACATCAGTCAGGAAGTTAAAGCTTGGTCGCAAATGGGTCTTCCAAATGGACAATGACCAAGAATACTTCCAAAGTTGTGGCAAAATGGCCTAAGAACAACAAAGTCAAGGTATTGGAGTGGCCATCACAAAGCCCTGACCACAATCCCATAGAAAATTTGTGGGCAGAACTAAAAAGCGTGTGCAAACCTGACTAAGTTACACCAGCTCTGTCTGGAGGAATGTGCCAAAATTCATCCAAATTCTTGTGGAAGCTTGTGGAAGGCAACATGAAATGTTTGACTCAAGTTAAACAATTTAAAGTCAACGCTACCAAATACTAATTGAGTGTATGTAAACTTCTGACCCACTGGGAATGTGATGAAAGAAATAAAAGCTGAAATAAATCATCCTCTCTACTATTATTCTGACATTTCACATTCTTAAAATAAAGTGGTGATCCTAACTGACCTAAGACAGGGAATTTTTACTAGGATTAAATGTCAGGAATTGTGAAAAACAGAGTTTAAATGTATTTGGCTAAGGTGTATGTAAACTTCCGACTTCAACTGTAGGTTTTGATACCATGTGGGTTTTAGCTTACTTGAGACTGCTAACGGAGGACTGTTAATTACATTTACATTTACGTCATTTAGCAGACGCTCTTATCCAGAGCGACTTACAAATTGGTGCATTCACCTTATGATATCCAGTGGAACAACCACTTTACAATAGTACATGTATATATTTTTTTGGGGGGGGAGGGTTTGGGGGGGGGTTAGAAGGATTACTTTATCCTATCCCAGGTATTCCTTAAAGAGATGGGGTTTCAGGTGTCTCCGGAAGGTGGTGATTGACTCCGCTGTCCTGGCGGCGTGAGGGAGCTTGTTCCACCATTGGGGTGCCGGAGCAGCAAACACTTTTGACTGGGCTGAGCGGGAACTGTGCTTCCGCAGAGGTAGGGAGCCGAGCAGGCCAGAGGTGGATGAACGCAGTGCCCTTCTTTGGGTGTAGGGACTGATCAGAGCCTGAAGGTACGGCGGTGCCGTTCCCCTCACAGCGCCGTAGGCAAGCACCATGGTCTTGTAGCAGATGCGAGCTTCAACTGGAAGCCAGTGGAGTGTGCGGAGGAGCGGGTTGACGTGAGAGAACTTGGGAAGGTTGAACACCAGACGGGCTGCGGCGTTCTGGATGAGTTGTAGGGGTTTAATGGCACAGGCAGGGAGCCCCGCCAACAGCATGTTGCAGTAATCCAGACGGGAGATGACAAGTGCCTGGATTAGGACCTGCGCCGCTTCCTGTGTAAGGCAGGGTGGTACTCTGCGAATGTTGTAGATTATGAACCTACAGGATCGGGTCACCGCCTTGATGTTAGCGGAGAACAACAGGGTGTTGTCCAGGGTCACGCCAAGGCTCTTAGCACTCTGGGAGGAGGACACAATGGAGTTGTCAACCGTGATGGTGAGATCATGGAACGGGCAGTCCTTCCCCGGGAGGAAGAGCAGCTCCGTCTTGCCGAGGTTCAGCTTGAGGTGGTGATCCGTCATCCACACTGATATGTCTGCCAGACATGCAGAGATGCGATTCGCCACCTGGTTATCAGAAGGGGGAAAGGAGAAGATTAATTATGTGTCATCTGCATAGCAATGATAGGAGAGACCATGTGAGGATATGACAGAGCCAAGTGACTTGGTGTATAGTGAGAATAGAGGAGGGCCTAGAACTGAGCCCTGGGGGACACCAGTGGTGAGAGCACGTGGTGCGGAGACGGATTCTCGCCACGCCACCTGGTAGGAGCGACCTGTCAGGTAGGACGCAATCCAAGAGTGAGCCGCGCTGGAGATACCCAACTCAGAGAGGGTGGAGAGGAGGATCTGATGGTTCACAGTATCAAAGGCAGCAGATAGGTCTAGAAGGATGAGAGCAGAGGAGAGAGAGTTAGCTTTAGCAGTGCGGAGAGCCTCCGTGACACAGAGAAGAGCAGTCTCAGTTGAATGCCCAGTCTTGAAACCTGACTGATTTGGATCAAGAAGGTCATTCTGAGAGAGATAGCAAGAGAGCTGGCCAAGGATGACACGCTCAAGAGTTTTGGAGAGAAAAGAAAGAAGGGATACTGGTCTGTAGTTGTTGACATCGGAGGGATCGAGTGTAGGTTTTTTGAGAAGGGGTGCAACTAATTCACCTGTTTCCATACATATTTCATTTAAAAACTTTTATCTTACAAAGGAGTTGTTTAATCTAACTGCTGAACTATTTATCTCTACATGGGATTGTATTTTTTAAATATTTACTCCTTTTTTTCTCATTTTTACAGGAAAATGCCACAGGCACTATCTGATGTGTGGAGACATTTCACTGCAGCTAATGTAGAAGGAAAAGCTTTGTACATTTGCAAATACTGTGCCAAATCATATGTGAAGAATGCAACAAAGATGCAGAATCATCTGGCCAAGTGCATAAAGTTCCCTCAGCGCTCACAACAAGTGTAACTGATGTGAAATGGCTAGCTAGTTAGCGGGGTGCGCGCTAATAGCGTTTCAATCGGTGACGTCACTCACTCTGAGACCTTGAAGTAGTTGTTCCCTGCGGCTTTTGTGGAGTGATGGGTAACGATGCTTCGAGGGTGGCTGTTGTCAATGTTGTCAAAAAAAAATGCATGGTATGAAATGTATGCATTCACTACTGTAAGTCGCTCTGGATAAGTGCGTCTGCTAAATGACTAAAATGTAAATGTAAATGTAATGTGTGCAGAGGGTCCCTGGTTTGAGCCCAGGTAGGTACGAGGAGAGGGACGGAAGCTATACTGTTACACAAGCAACCTCTGACAAAGTCCCTCTACTTCTATTCGAGGTGAAAATGATGAATCAGACACCTTATCGATAGCAACAGCTCATGGTCCTCCTGGAATCTGAAGTTTTTTTACCCAATGGAGGAACGTAGTCAGAGAAATGCTGATGAATGTCTTGCTCAAGCTGTGTACGCAACTGGTTCACATCTGATGCTCACAGGCAATGTGTATTGGAAGAGATTTCTGAATGTTCTTCGCCCACCATACACTCCTCCAACCAGACATGTATTATCTACTAATTTGTTGGATGCAGAGTTCAACAGAGTTCAAGCGAAGGTCAAGCAAATCATAGCGAAAGCAGACTGTATTGCAATCATCTCTGATGGGTGGTCGAATGTTCGTGGGCAAGGAATAATTAACTACATCATCTCCACCCCTCAACCAGTATTCTCAAGAGCACAGACACAAGGGACAACAGACACACCGGTCTCTACATTGCAGATGAGCTGAAGGCAGTCATCAATGACCTTAGACCACAGAAGGTATTTGCGCTGGTGACAGACAATGCTGCAAACATGAAGGCTGCTTGGTCTAAAGTGGAGGAGTCCTACCCTCACATCACACCCGTTGGCTGTGCTGCTCATGCATTGAATCTGCTCCTCAAGGACATCATGGCACTGAAAACAATGGATACACTCTACAAGAGATCCAAGGAAATGGTTAGGTATGTGAAGGGTCATCAAGTTACAGCAGCAATCTACCTCACCAATCAAATTGAGAAGAATAAGAGCACCACATTGAAGCTTCCCAGCAACACCCATTGGGGTGGTGTTGTCATCATGTTTGACAGTCTCCTGGAGGGGAAGGAGTCTCTCCAAGAAATGGCCATATCACAGTCTGCTGATATGGACAGCCCCATCAAGAGGATCCTCCTTGATGATGTATTTTGGGAGAGAGTGGTAAGCAGCCTGAAACTCCTGAAACCTTTAGCAGTAGCCATTGCACGGATTGAGGGAGACAATGCCATCCTGTCTGATGTTCAGACTCTGCTTGCAGATGTAAGAGAAGAAATCCGTACCTCCCAGTCCACTTCACTGTTGCTCCAAGCAGAGGAAACTGCAGTTCTGAAATACATCAAAAAGAGTGAAGACTTCTGTCTGAATCCCACACACGCCGCAGCGTACACCTTGGTCTGGATGAGGGCAAGGTTCTTGGCAGTCTGGCAAAGTACACTTCCAAGCAAGGGCTTTGGGTTGGAGATGCAATATGGCAGTCGTGCCAAGATATCTCATCAGCCACCTGGTGGAAGGAACTTTGTGGATCTGAGGCTCTTTCCCCTGTTGCCTCCATCATCCTCCAAATCCCACCAACATCAGCCGCCTCAGAGCACAACTGGTCCTTGTTTGGGAACACTCAGACCATAGCACGCAACAGGCTGACCAATACAAGGGTTGAAAAATTGATGGCCATCCAGGCAAATTTGAGGCTTTTTGAGCCTGACAACGAGCAAAGGTGGCTGACAACGAGACAACAAACCTCCTCAACAAGGTTGGAAAGTGACAGTGAAGATGAGGCCTCAGAGTCTGATGTTCAAGAGCTGGACATTGAGGAGGTCCAGGGAGAAGACAACCAAATCTTTCGTTTCTAGACTATCATTTCACAGATGTATGTTGAAAACATTTTTGGGAGATGCGATGGATCATTGGGGATCATTCAGTACTCCCTTTCTTTTCTTGTTCATTGAAATCATCCCATGTGAAGAGTCAATTAATTTAATTAAAGTTCAATTCGTAACTAAATATTTGTATTTATTTCTATTGGAAGGATTTAATCATTTGCAATTATGTCTTCTTATAAGGTGAAAGGTTTATGTTTCTGCCTCCATATGATATGGTAAATATATCCAATGCAAAAAACATCTACATTTAAATGGTATTAATATTAATTTGCATATATTTCCGTTAATTCCAATACATTCCTGTTAATTCCAATATATTCCCGTTAATTCCCACGGAAAGTTTTCTCCCCGGGAGACTGAAAATATTTAGCATGGGTCCCCAGATCCTCAAAAAGTTCTACAGCTGCACCATTGAGAGCATCCTGACCGGTTGCATCACTGCCTGGTATGGCAACTGTTCGGCATCTGATCGTAAGGCGCTACAGAGAATAATGCATTTGGCCCAGTACATCACTGGGGCCAAGCTTCCTGACATCCAGGACCTATATACTAGATGGTGTCAGAGGAAGGCGCAAAAAATTGTCAAAGACTCCAGTCACCCAAGTCATAGACTGTTCTCTCTGCTACCGCACGGCAAGCGGTAACGGAGCACCAATTCTAGGACCAAAAGAATCCTTAACAGCTTCTACCCCCATGCCATAAGACTGCTGAACACCTAAACTAATCAAATGGCCACTTGGACTATTTACATTGACCCCCCCCCCCCCCCCCCCCCCCCTTGTTTTTACACTGCTGCTACTCACTGTTTATTATCTATGCATAGTCACTTTACAATTTACATCGATTAACCTGTACCCCCGCACATTGACATCGGTACCGGTCCCTCCTGTATATAGCCTCGTTATTGTTATGTACATTTATTGTGTTGCTTTTTGATTGTTTTTTTTTACTTTAGTTTATTTAGTAAATATTTTATTAACTATTTCTTGAGCTGCATTGTTGGTTAAGGGCTTGTAAGTAAGCATTTCACGGTAAGGTCTACAACTGTTGTATTCGGCACGTGAAAAATACAATTTGATTTGATTTCTCTGCAGTCTGGCTGGTGCTTTCTGGGGCGCCTTCTTGAATTTTGTCTCCAAAGGCCAACCATTTCCACCTGGATATGTTTTCCATATAGGTATTGATAAAACTTCTCGCAGCCATACACTACTGCTAGTAGCTCTTTTTCAATTTGAGCATCTCTCTTTTGACAGTCTGTGAGGGATCTTGACCCGTATGTGATTGGCTGACCATCTTGCCGGATCACAGCTCCCAAGCCTTCTGAGCTTGCATCCACAGGTAGTGTCACTGTTTTTTTTTATGTCGTAGTACTTTAACACTGGCGCATTGCTGACAAGTGTTTTCAAGATTTTTAAGCTCTGTTCCTGTGAAGAGTCCAGTTCTTCACAGGAAGAGAGCTTCAAAAGTCTCTTTCCAGCAGTTGTCTCAGTGGTGCACTGACATCTGAGAGATTCGGGATGAACTTTGGGAGATACTGCAACATTCCCATGAACCTCTGAAGCGCTGCTTTGTCCTCTGGCTCTGGCATTTCTTGTATTGCCCTGACCTTTTTGGAGTCTCGTTTCAGGCCTTTTTTGCTTAACACATGTCCAATGTAGTGAATTTCTGTCATTCGGATTTTGTGCTTGTCCTTATTTCAGTTTCAAGTTGATCCTTCTTAGTCTGTCTAGTAGCTATCTCAGTCTCCGGTCATGCTGCTTTGTGTCATCACCTCAGACAAGAATGTATTCCATGATGTTTACGACACATTCCAGACCTTCCAAATGCTGGTCGAGATTAAGTCCAGCAGTGGTTTCACTTTTTCCACATCCATAAATGTTTCATTCTCTGGGTACAAGGCACGCAGGGCCTCAACAAGTTAGCTGTTTCGTTTGTTAAATCTGGCTGCCATTTCTCCCAGTACAGCATCCAGAATGCTGAAAAACAGTCTGTTGCACTCCCTCTCATTATACCTCTTCTTGCTGGCCCATTTTTGTTTCGACCACATATTCTTTCAGATTACTACTCACTACTTTTGCCATTTGCTTGGAGCGGGGGTGTCCGTGTGCTTGTATTTCTCCCATAACTCATCAAACTCACTGTCACGTTGCAGTTTTTCCACGCAATTGTGGGCGCTGCGGATGACTCGGATGCCAGTGTACAGATCAGTTGTTTCAACCTGAAGTAACTTGTTAGTGGGATCGAGCAGGCGTGAACCATGAAGGAAATTAATCTGAAGCTCGGCTCGGAAACAGCTTTCAATAGGCCCACAGCCTCAGGTCGCACCTCTGTACCGTAGCAGCAGGTACTCTCGATTTATCTGAGCAGATGGAAGATGCTGTCCAGAAATTTTATAATGACACTCACCGTAGCCAGATGACCAGTCCATCGCTGCTCAAGCAGCCGTTTCAGTTTTTCTCCTGTATATTGTGCAGCCACAGTTTGTTTCCTGAGAAACTTGTAAAGGGAATTACACACATTAAAAAAGTCATCCAATGCACCCTCAGAGGACATAGTGTGCACTATGACTAAATGCAGCTAGTGGTTAAAGCAATGCACATACGACACTTCCCGATTCAGCTTGTCTTGCACTACCTTTTGCATGCCCCCATGTTACCAGACATCACACTGGCGCCATCATAACATTGACTAAGAATCTTGTTGGTGCTAAGGCCAACATTTGTTAGCTCTGACAGGACCAAGTTAGTCAGCGATAAAGCATCACATTCAAATGTTCTTTGCTTGATGTGTGCCTCCCCAGTCCCTTGTTGCTATCAATGGCATGCTGGCAGTTATTATATCCAGTTTGGGTGAATGCCTTATCGGCGTTAGCATTGGAGCCGATGTAAAATTTTCGACAAGGATAGTAGAAAGCTGGAATATTCCAGCCACTCTCTGCCTTTGAACCACGCACAACAAAATGCCCGTTTTCTCCAACAGTACAGTCGTGGCCAAAAGTTTTGAGAATTTTCAAAGTTTGCTGCTTCAGTGTCTTTAGATATTTTTGTCAGATGTTACTATGTAATACTGAAGTATAATTACAAGCATTTCATAAGTGTCAAAGGCTTTTATTGACAATTACATGAAGTTGATGCAAAGAATCAATATTTGCAGTGTTGACCCGTCTTTTTCAAGACCTCTGCAATCCACCCTGGCATGCTGTCAATTAACTTCTGGGCCACATCCTGACTGATGGCAGCCCATTCTTGCATAATCAATGCTTGGAGTTTGTCAGAATTTGTGGGTTTTTGTTTGTCCACCTGCCTCTTGAGGATTGACCACAAGTTCTCAATGGGATTAAGGTCTGGGGAGTTTCCTGGCCATGGACCCAAAATATCAATGTTTTGTTCCCCGAGCCCCTTTTGCCTTATGGCAAGGTGCTCCATCATGCTGGAAAAGGCATTGTTCATCACCAAACTGTTCCTGGATGGTTGGGAGAAGTTACTCTCGGAGGATGTGTTGGTACCATTCTTTATTCATGGCTGTGTTCTTAGGCAAAATTGTGAGTGAGCCCACTCCCTTGGCTGAGAAGCAACCCCACACATGAATGGTCTCAGGATGCTTTACTGTTGGCATGACACAGGACTGATGGTAGCGCTCACCTTGTCTTCTCCGGACAAGCTTTTTTCCGGATGCCCCAAACAATCGGACAGGGGATTCATCAGAGAAAATGACTTTAACCCAGTCCTCAGCAGTCCAATCCCTGTACCTTTTGCAGAATATCAGTCTGTCCCTGATGTTTTTCCTGGAGAGAAGTGGCTTCTTTGCTGCCCTTCTTGACACCAGGCCATCCTCCAAAAGTCTTCGCCTCACTGTGCATGCAGATGCACTCACACCTGCCTGCTGCCATTCCTGAGCAAGCTCTGTACTGGTGGTGCCCCGATCCCGCAGCTGAATCAACTTTAGGAGACGGTCCTGGCACTTGCTGGACTATCTTTGGCGCCCTGAAGCCTTCTTCACAACAATTGAACCGCTCTCCTTGAAGTTCTTGATGATCCGATAAATGGTTGATTTAGGTGCAATCTTACTGGCAGCAATATCCTTGCCTGTGAAGCCCTTTTTGTGCAAAGCAATGATGACTGCACGTGTTTCCTTGCAGGTAACCATGTTTGACAGAGGAAGAACAATGATTCCAAGCCCCACCCTCCTTTTGAAGCTTCCAGTCTGTTATTCAAACTCAATCAGCATGACAGAGTGATCTCCAGCCTTGTCCTCGTCAACACTCGCACCTGTGTTAACGAGAGAATCACTGAAATGATGTCAGCTGGTCCTTTTGTTGCAGGGCTGAAATGCAGTGGAAATGTTTTTGGGGGATTCAGTTCATTTGCATGGCAAAGAGGGACTTTGCAATTAATTGCAATTCATTCTGATCACTCTTCATAACATTCTGGAGTATATGCAAATTCCCATCATACAAACTGAGGCAGCAGTGTCATTTGTGTCATTCTCAAAACTTTTGGCCACGACTGTACAGGCGGGTTGGGTATTTCCCCAGACAAACCTGCGCTGGCTCCTCATCACCGCGGTCGTCAGGCACTAACGGAGGCGTTGGTGCTTGTAATAACCTGGCGGTGCTGCTGCTAGGTTCGGTGTTGGCGGCTGCAGGCCCCTCCTCGGGTTGGTTACCTCCTATGTCACCAGGCTGCAAGATGGTTGCGTAGGTGCCTTTGCTGCTGGGCTCGACGGCCTTGGCCTCGGTGATTAGCGTCAGGCTTCTCCCCCTCCTCACCGCTTTGATCCGATGCTGCCATTGTGCCTTGGCGAAGCCACTTTCTAATATCCACCATACTATCAGCTACCTACCTAACTGTTAACATTAGCTAAATTCCATCCAGCTGCGCGGTGAAACATTTTTTTCTTCGTAGTAGGTAACTTTGAAAGTAAACCTAAACGGTCAAATTGACGCCGCCCTTCTACTGTGAAGGCCAATCAAAATTCGTTTTTTTTCAACTGGTTAAATGTGTATGACATACGTAAGATGCATGCAAGGGAGTTGCATGAATGAAGGGTAACCGATGTGAAATGGCTAGCTAGTTAGCGGTAGTGCGCGCTAATAGCGTTTCAATCGGTGACGTCACTTGCTCTGCGACCTTAAGTAGTTGTTCCCCTTGCGCTGCAAGGGCCGCGGCTTTTGTGGCGCGATGGGTAATGATGCTTCGTGGGTGACTGTTGTTGATGTGCGCAGAAGGTCCCTGGTTCAAGCCCAGGTTGGGGCGAGGAGAGGGACGGAAGCTATACTGTTACAGAAGCATACACAACAAATCGGTTGGGCATGACGGAGGGGGCAGATTGTGGGACAGAATATGGATACAAAACTGAGGAGGCACAATATTCCAACTAAGGGGTCAATGCCCCCCTTTGCACCCTTGTGGCGCTGGGCCTGGTTATGAATACTCCTTCCTTTAATGAAGGCTAATTGAGTTTCACTGATTATATCATCAAGGCCTTGTTTCAGCCTATTGGCATAAACATGGGCTAGTAACTTATTGTCAGTTGCCAACAACGTGATTGGTCTCCAATTCTCCAGGTAAAGAGAGTCCTTCTTTGGTTTGGGTATAAGAACTATTAGTCCCTGTCTCAAAGAAGGAGGTAAGATAGCATTAGCAATATCCTCTTTGTAGACCAAAAGCAATAACTCTCTAATATCAGGCCAAAAATGTTGATAGAATTCAGGAGACAGCCATTCCGGTCCAGGAGATTTACCTATAGGTATTTGTTTAATGGCTTGGTCCAACTCAGTAATATCTACATCAGAATCACCGTTTCCTAAACCCTTCTTCTATAGGATAAACAGGGTTATTAAAGGACTCAAAAAAGGAATCCAAGTTGCCTTCCCAAAGATGAGATTGATAGAGTGAACTGTAGAAAGAGTGTATGTTCTTATTAATCACTTCAAAATCATCAGATATAGTGTAATTTACATAAATGGATTAAATCCTATTCCTAGTCTGCCTACTTTTCTCCAAATTAAAGAAATAATATGTGTTTTTTCACCTTTTTCAATCCATTTGGCCTTTGAATGGATGAAGGCACCATGTGCCTTATCGTTGTATATGTCGTTCACATTGGCATTTAGCAAGCTCTGGTTTCTCATCTTCATTTAAATCTAAATGTTAAATGTTATTGCTCAGCCTGTTAATATCAACAATAATATCCATGAGCTTGATGAATCTTTTCTGAGCTAGCATTTTACCAGTAGTGATGGCAAGACATCGAATTCTGAATTTAATCATTTCCCATTTGTTAGTAGAAGAAAGAGCAGAATCGAGACAGGTCTCTCTGATAAGAGCTTTAGACTGTAAACAAAATGACTCATTCTTTAAAATATAATAATGAAATGTTCAATATGCTTTAGAAAATCTCTTGTCATTATCAAAACAAAAGAATAATGGACCAATGGTCTGTCAGAGGAGCTGAAGAAATACTACATTCACTGACAAGATTCATAAGATTGGAAGATACCAACCAATAATCATTTCTAGATTTTAATTGTCTGTCGCTAGTTGTAGAGTTAAAGCAATAACGTTTTTTAATGTTGGATTCTGAGAACGCCAAATATCGGAAAGGTGAAAGTTGGCGCAGAAATGTATAGTTAAGTTATATATAAAAAAGGGCTGAATGCCTGGTGGGATACCTATCCATCCAGTCATCAGGAGCCCCTCATGCCATATGGTCCATCCTGAAATTGAACATGCTGTAATTATCTTTAACCACCTTTGACTCCGGAGACGAATGCGGGACCCGTAGCCAGTTAACGTTATAATGTAAGTAGCTATCTGTATTATTGTGATTAAATTACGTCATTTTTAAAATAAAAGCTCCATCGTGTCGTTTTACACAAACGTTAGCGTTTGCTTCGAATGCCAACCTTGTGTATGACAAGCACAGCGATTGCTAAATTGGATAGCTAGGCTGGCTACTGTAAGTTAATAGCTAGCAAGTTAACTAGATACAATGTAATAGTTTTGTCAAATTGTTACTATAGCTTACATTTTTTGAATAGTTATCGATTTGACCCATTATCATATCAGTCCGGTGTTTTAGCTAGGTTTGTTGGTGAGTTATTTTCTTCTGACCTAAGTGGACAGACATAGTTAGCTTGCTCGTTACAGACGTCAGCTAGCAAGATTTGTTTTGCTTGAAACAAAATCGTAGGCCTATTTAACAAATCTAAATGTTTGTGTCTTGATAGCAGAAGTTAGCAAATGGTTATCTAATGTCATGTTAAAACCGCATTGAGAGCCTTTAATCAGCTAGGTAGTTGATGGAAGAATATGACGTAAGTAGGACTGACTAATGCATCGACATCAGCCAACTGTGTTGACTTCGGCCAAATATGGACGGCCACTGCTGGTGTTGTTGGATCAAATCAAATGTATTGGTCACACACACATGGTTAGCAGATGTTAATGCGCGTGTAGCGAAATACTTGTGCTTCTAGTTTCTAACAGTGCAGTAATATCTAACAAGTAATTTTAACAATTCCCCCACAACTACCTAATACACACAAATCTAAAGGGGTGAATGAGAATATGTACATATAAATATATGGATGAGCGATGGCCGAGCAGCAAAGGCAAGGTGCAATAGATGGTATAAAATACAGTATATACATGTGATATGAGTAATGTAAGATATGTAAACATTATTGAAGTGCCATTATTTAAAGTTGCATTGTTAAATAAATTGACTAGTGATCAATTTATTAAAGTGGCCAGTAGTTGGGTCTCAATGTAGGCAGCAGCCTCTCTGAGTTAGTGGTTGCTGTTTATCAGTCTGATGGCCTTGAGATAGAAGCTGTTTTTCAGTCTCTTGGTCCCAGCTTTGATGCACCTGTACTGACCTCGCCTTCTGGATGGTAGCGGTGTGAACAGGCAGTGGCTCGGGTGGTTGTTGTCCTTGATTATCTTTTTTTTTGGGGGGGGGGGGGGGGGGGGGGGAATGTGTACACTGTCATAAATCCATACTGTATGTGTTTGTTTGAGCTGATTTCATTATCACTGCCACCTAATGTTGCTATAACATGTCTATAACAATCAATCCTGTAGTTCATTTAGGCATTTCTGCTCACGTCAACATCACATTCATCTGTCATTGTTATGATATTGGTCTTAAACCTTTGTGCTCTTTCTCTGGCAGTTACAAAAAAAAATTTTTTGCCCCTCTTCTGTATTTCAAGACACAGCTTCTCTCAGCAGCAACCCAGTCAGATCATGGCTGGCTTCAGGCAAGAGGATGTGGAGGTGTTCTACGATATGGGGGAGGAGCTGGGGAGGTAAGTTCTGACATCTGTATGGCTAACTACTATTACTATCTGAGAGCGCACAGATTCTTCTGCTTTTTCAAGATCGGACGTGTTTGTGTGATACTGTTTTGCTGGATGATACTAGCCTTGACTTGATTCAGCTTGCCCGGTGGATCAGTGGGTAGAGTTCGCACTTCAGGGCAAGTGAGGTAAACTCTAAACCTGGCCTACCCAGCACATCAGACAATTTCAATCAAGTATGCCTACTAATGAATATGTTTTGAATGAGGTGGCAGAATAATACAGATCTCTTATCACCTTTTCGTTCTCGCTTGCATGTGAAGTGAAACACAATTTCTCCAAACAATCTTTTAAATATATAATCCGTTGTTTGACTCTCATAATGATATACCAGTATAATACCACTAATTTAACTTTAAAATGCATAGCATGGGGAAAACATCCATTGGCACATCCCCAGTGTATTTGTGGGACTGTTTATTAAACTGCATTGCACTCTGCCTTGTTATACAAGCTCTGTTTTTAGCAAGTCCTTGTAAACTAAACAGAGCTAGAGCAATAGAATGAGTCATGTGCTTGTAGAGGATTAAACCTGACTTCATCTCAAATGGCACCCTATTCCCTTCATAGTGCACTACTTGAACATAGTGCTTTATATGGAAGTAGGGTTTTTTGCTACAGTGTTGCAGCAGAAGAATGACATCATTGTGTTGGGTACTAACCTTTAAACTTGAAGTATCCTTATTCATGTTACCATATTAGAACTGAGGGTATGGAAATCTACTGAGTAGGAAAGGGGAGTGCAGGAAGAACATGTTATTGTTAAATCTCAGGTATCCTATGGAGAGGAGAAGTGCCACAGTCTGGTTTCAGTCAACAGATAAGGTAGGACAGCCATGAGTTGGAGAGGAGTGAGGAATTTGGGCATTTATTTTCTCTCCATGCCTCTAGGTTTAGACTTACTGTGAGAGGAGGGGAGACTGAGTTAAGCTCAGGAAACTGCAGGAGTTAAAGTTCTCCTGTGACGGATTTCCATCATATGGATTCTGGAGGTTAGGTTATGTAGATCCGCAATAAACATTTCGGGGGAGGGGGGGGGGGGGGACGGGACGGGACATGGCCTAATACAGAGAAGCTGTTCTACAAAATATATTCCCAAATAAATGTTTTCTCAAGTATTTTATTTTCTCTGTTAAGCTGTGTACACTGAACTGACATGTATGATTGTTGCTGACGTTCAGATGACGGGAATGAAATAGTCTATAATGCACACCACCACGGCGCTCAATTCAAACAGTGGTGTGTAGCCTACAGGGAAACATATATTCTGGCAAGCAGTCAATACACAATAATTCTTAATGCAATCACAGGAAAACACTTTTAAAAGCAGTTTTGGCAAATGTAATTTGAAAGCAGTTTTGGCCTTTGTTAATAAAAGAGGGGATCACAGTTTTCCATTGCTACCACATTTATTTCTCTACTTCTTCAATTGCACAAGTGGTATGGTTTGACAAATGCAGTTACAACAGGAGTTTCAAGCATGTTAGGCCCAGCTGCATAACAGAGCTCTTAAAGGGTCAATGGCCTCTTAAAAGGGCAATGACATAGGCCTACTTCATAATAGAAACAATAACAAAAAATGTGGGTAGTGAATAATAATTATTCATTAATAATAACAATCAGGATGTTGTGTCCAGTGGGGTAAATGCAAAGGGACAAACCCCATGCTTTAGCCTACGTACATTTTCAGTGGTGATGGTCACATGGGGCAGGTGGGGCTCCTGCAGATTTGCATGCAATTCTGTTATTTAATGTCATGACAATACAAGAAATCAGTTGGCAAACAATTTTATTTTATTTAAAAATATCTTTATCTAATAAAGCATACGTGATCGCTTTCCATTGTCTTGTTGTTTTGGTACATTTTCATCTCCAAAATGCAGCCGTCTCAGCCTCGCTCTGTGCTTTCTGTGGTGGAGGGGCAGACAGAGAAAGTACAGAGTGTACACTACCAGTCAAAAGCTTTAGAACACCCCCATTTTTCCAGTTTTTATAGAAATTTAAGCAGTTCAGTTGAATAACCTGAAATGGTACAAAGGTAAGCAGTAAACTGCCAGAGGTTAGAAAAAAAGTTTAGGTTACCAAAAACTGAAAAAAAGAATGTACATTTCAGAGTTATAAAAAAAAAGGCCTTTTTCAGGGAACAAGTAATGGGTTAACAACTTACAGCTGTTCTGCAGCAATGGAAGTAAATTAAGCCTTGAAGGTTGATGTTAACAATTCCTACAGGTCTCCCAACTTTTGTTGATACAAACCCTTACAAACCCTCTGTCTGTATAAAAGCAGTGTTGGAACAGACTGTTACTACACCCTCTTAAGCATAATTTGGACAGTATTGTACTGCAAGGATGTAGTATATTGCTATCATAATGGCGAGAAAAAGGCCATTAACAAAGGAAGACAGATAGACCTACACTTTTAAATGTTATAATGGTCTTTCCTTTAGATAAATTGCAAAGAAAGCCAAGGTGAGTACAGTTTCCCACACCATCAAAAGGCACTTGGAAACTGGAGGAAACTCTGACAGGAAGAGGTCTGGCAGACCCAAAGCCACAGCAGAATCAGAAGACAAGTTTCTAAGAGTCAACAGCTTTCGTGATAGGCGGCTTACAGGACAACAGCTTCAAGCACAGCTTAACACTGGTCGAAGTAAGCAAGTCTCAGTTTCAACTGTGAAGAGAAGACTTCTAGCTGTAGGTTTGACAGGTCGAGTGGCAGTAAGAAAGCCATTGCTAAGATGGCAAAATAAGAAAAAGAGGCTTGCCTGGGCCATGATGCACCGCCAGTGGACTACTGAAGACTGGAAGAAGGTCTTAAGGACCGATTTAATACAAATTTGAAATCTTCGGTTCATCACACTGGGTTTTTGTACGCCGTCGAGTAGGCGAAAGGATGGTTCCTCAGTGTGTGACACCAACTGTCAAACATGGAGGAGGAAGCGTGACGATGTGGGGCTCTTTTGCTGGATCCAGAGTCGGCGACTTACACAGAGTGAGTGGCACCCTGAACCAAAATGGCTACCACAGCATTTTGCAGCGCCATGCAATACTCCCTGGTGTACGCCTAATTGGTCAGGGGTTTATCCTACAGCAAGATAATGACCCAAAACATACCTCCAGGCTATGTCAGAACTACCTTACAAGAAAAGAACAAGACGATAGGCTACAAATCATGGAATGGCCAGCACAGTCTCCAGACTTAAACCCCATGGAGCTGGTTTGGGATAAACTGGGCAGAAGGGTGAAAGCAAAGCAATCTACAAGTGCAACACATTTTTAGGGACTTCTGCAACAGCGTTGGGAAGAACTTTACGAACAATATTTGATTTCCATTGTAGAAAGAATGCCACGAGTGTGTTTGGCTGTTATGTCTGCAAAAGGTGGCTACTTTGATGAATCAAAAATGTTGATTACATTTTGTTAAACAAAACGATTCCATTATTTATTTTTTGTCTCCAATTGTTTATTTGTTCTATGCTTTAATTTCAGAGTACATTAAGACATTAAACTGTGTGAATTTCAATAAAAACTGGAAAAATTGAGTTGTTCTAAAACTTTTGACTGGTAGTGCAGGTGTCGTTGATCTTCTCTGGTTGAACGTGATTGGCTCAGGGTGCTGTCACTCTTGAGGACACTACATCCCCGCAACATCTGCTGGGAGAGCTAGCCAGCAAAAGCAGGGTGCACCTGATACAATGATTGTTCTCGATTATATTGACTGATTGGTTCTGTATGGGGTGGCAAAAGCACCTCTTTGGTGCTCCATTGATTTACAGTAGAAGTTCCCGCCCAAGAAGGCTCATTGGCATTGGCCACAGATAAATCAACGTCTTATGCCCGTTAACTCTGGACTGATGTGTCAACTTCATAGCTAGCTAGTTGTTTACCACGCGCTGTTACCACGTCTTTAAGGTAGGTAGCTTAGCTATGTAGCTTAGTTATGTACAAAGTACAAAAAATAATAATATAATAAATGCATGAAATGAAAATGAAATGTATATATTCACTACTGTAAGTCGCTCTGGATAAGAGCGTCTGCTAAATGACTAAAATGTAAATGTTATGTCCTAGAAAATAATTTTCAACCTTAGTATTATGAAGGAAATGTGTAGAGAACGCCTGGTGCTCATTATTCACCTAAACTTGAAAATATGTCCATCCAATAAAATAAAGCAAGCTGGAAAATGAGATTCAGGTCGAGTGGTTGGTGGTGGATCATGTAGCAGTTGCTAACATTTGTTTTGAGGTAGGCTAGCTATAATATCCTATAGGCATGTATTATAGTTGATGTATTATAGTTGATGCTATAATTTCCTATATACATGTATTATAGTTGATGTTTGATGGCAGACTGTATTACGCATGGAACCACATGTAAAAGAAGGGTTAGTTATACATATCTTTGATGGAACTGTGCAATAGATTAAGCAAGAGAATAGCGTTATAAATGTTGCATGTTGTTAACCGGGCCCCTTTATAACAGGCAGGCAGACACACATAATATTTCAGACATAATCCTAGCTCGTTTACACTAGAAAAGTCTGCTGGGCCGTGGTCTTCTGTGCAATAAGAGCTAAAGATATGGGAAGTAGCCATAAACTCATAATAACCCATGTTATAACGTCTGTGTGTGGCTCAAAACTCATTTATGGGATTCAGTGTGTAGTCAGTGTAGTGTACTGGTTTCAATGCCTATAAGCTTTGTTGATTTGAGTTTGCCCCACCACTATTTTCATTTTAAAGTCACCCCTGTACATTTTATAGCCACTATTTTGCATCAGTCGGGCAACAGGTGATAATGCCTATTGCTAATAGCACATCTGATAATATAGACCATGGGTTATATGCATGGTCCAATATTATTTTTTAATGTTTCACCATTATGTTATTTCACTCATTTCTAGAGGTGGAAATTATATTCTAGATGGTATCAGCGTCATTTTATTTTTGTTCATGTTGGAGTAGAATATCCTTTTTAAAAAGCTTCTCAGTCCTTCTACATAACCCCGGACCCCCTAAGAAAAGGGACTGGAATTGGTCAAACTCAGTTAAATACTTGTACAAAATTATAATTTTTCCCTAAAAGCATGATGGTCATAGACTTTCTTACAGGCCGGTGACTTCACGACTTCCCATCAAACCAACTCCTTGAATGCCCTACTCCTTGAAATTTGCAGTTGTCTAAAAAACACTATTTTGCTATAAAAAAATAAAAACGCTTTAGTTATTTTTTTTGTCACCCACTTTACATTTGCTTATGGTCTTCATCTTATTACATCAAAGTTATGAAACTGCCACCCAGTGTGTTGCAATGCGGCCACTGAACACTAGCCTATACAATCTGTAGTCAAGATTGGTATATTGCTTCAAATCGGGATTTTCCTAGATGAGCTATCTGATTGTGACCCAGTCACTCTTTCCTGTGTATTCTATGTTCATGTTTTACTTTGTATCATCATTCTCATGATGTCATTTCCCCCCTCCCCTCAGCGGACAGTTTGCCATCGTACGGAAGTGTAAAGAGAAGCCCTCTGGCTCTGAGTACGCCGCCAAATTCATCAAGAAGCGTCGTCTGTCGTCTAGCCGCCGTGGCGTTAGCCGCGAGGAGATCGAGAGGGAGGTGAACATCCTGAGAGAGATCCAGCACAGCAACATCATAACGCTACACGACATCTTCGAAAACAAGACCGACGTCATCCTCATCCTGGAGCTGTAAGGGAGACTAGATGAGACCAGGGTCATATTCATAAATAATGTCAGAGTAGAAATTCTGATCTAGGATCAGTTTTGTCTTTAAAATCACAATTAATGAGATTATATAGGGGCGGCAGGTAGCCTGGTGGTTAGAGCGTTGGGCCAGTAACCGAAAGGTTGCTAGATAGAATCCCTGAGCTGACAAGGTAAAAATCTGTCGTTCTGCCCCTGAACAAGGCAGTTAACCCACTGTTCCTAGTTAAACAAATAAGAATTTGTTCTTAACTGATTTGCCTAGTTAAATAAAGGTTAAATAAAAAAATAATTTAAAAAACATAGACAGGGGGACGTGATCCTAGAACAGCACAATACTCTGAGACATTTTATACATACGGCCACTAACCTGGGTTCAAATTAGCCTGTGTGACATTCTGTTCCTGCTCTCTTGTAAAGTGAAAAATCCCAAAACATCCTGATGTGGTTCTGTTGAGATGCTAGTTGTGTGTGTTGCTTTAGAGATTCATCTGTTTATGTTTTGTTTCAGGGTGTCTGGGGGGGAGCTGTTTGACTTCCTGGCAGAGAAGGAGTCTTTAACAGAGGAGGCCGCCACACAGTTCCTCAAACAGATCCTGGATGGGGTCCACTACCTGCACTCCAAATGCATAGCTCACTTTGACCTCAAGGTCACACACACACACACACACACACACACACACACACACACACACACACAGATCCCGGATGGGGTCTACTACCTGCAGTGCCCGCACTCCAAACGCTTCGCACAATTTGATCTCAAAGTGGACCGTAGGCTGTGGAGCTGGGTAAGCCAGGGTCATGTTCAACGGAAAACATTTTGCAATAGAATACACTTCTTATTCTTAAGTCCAGGTAGTCTCTAGTGCCTAGTGAACACCATCCAGGCTGGTGTTTTCAACAGTCATCCTTATTAAACACTATAAATACAAAATAATGTGGACACACCTTCAAATTAGTAGATTGGGCTATTTCAGCCACACCCGTTGCTGACAGGTGTATAAAATCGAGTACACAGCCATGCAATCAGCCATGCAAACATTGGAAGTAGAATGGTCTTACTGAAGAGTTCAGTGACTTTCAACGTGGCACCGTCATAGGATGCCATCTTTCCAACAAGCAGTTTGTCAAATTTGTGCCCTGCTAGAGCTGATCTGGTCAACTGTAAGGGCTGTTGTTGTGAAGTGGAAACGTCTAGGAGCAACAACGGCTCAGCCGCAAAGTGGTAGGCCACACAAGCTCACAGAACGGGACTGCCGAGTGCTGTAGTGGGTAAAAATCTTCTGTCCACGGTTGCAACACTCACTTCCGAGTTGCAAACTGCCTCTGGAAGCAACGTCAGCACAAGAACTGTTCGTCTGGAGCTTCATGAAATGGGTTTCCATGCCAGAGCAGCCACACACAAGCCTAAGATCACCATGCGCAATGCCAAGCGACGGCTGGAGTGGTGTAAAGCTCGCTGCCATTGGACTCCGGAGCAGTGGAAATGCGTTCTCTGGAGTGATGAATCACGCTTCACCATCTGGCAGTCCAACAGACTAATCTGGGTTTGGCGGATGCCAGGAGAACGCTACCTGCCCCAATGCATAGTGCCAACTGTAAAGTTTGGTAGAGGAGAAATAATGGTCTGGAACTGTTTTTCATTGTTCGGGCTAGGCCCCTTAGTTTCAGTGAAGGGAAATCTTAACACTGAAGAATACAATGACATTCTAGACGATTCTGTGCTTCCAACTTTGTGGCAACAGTTTGGGGAAGGCCCTTGACAATGCCCCCGTGCACAAAGCGAGGTCCATACAGAAATGATTTGTTGAGATCGGTGTGGAAGAACTTGACTGGCCTGCACAGAGCCCTGACCGCAACCCCATCTAACGCCTTTTGGATGAATTGGAACGCCGACTACGAGCCAGGCCTAATCGCCCAACATCAAAATGGAAGCAAGTCCCCGCAGCAATGTTCCAACATCTAGTGGAAAGCCTTCCCAGAAGAGTGGAGGCTGTTATAGCAGCAAAGGGGAGACGAGCTCCATTCCCATGATTTTGGAATGAGATGTTTGACGAGCAGATGTCCACATACATTTGGTCATGTAAGTGTACCATGATAGTATACTGTTTAGGATATTAGAATAATAGTAATAATCATTCAGGTCAGTTATTTATTTTCAACATATGATGTTGTTATTATATTTCAAAACATCTGTAGTGTATCCATTCTCTTCTAACTTGTATTATGGAATGCTTGTTTGTTTTTGTTGCAGCCGGAGAACATTATGCTGCTGGATAAGAATGTTCCCAACCCCAGGATCAAACTCATCGACTTCGGCATCGCTCATCAGATCAAAGCTGGGAACGAGTTTAAAAACATCTTCGGAACGCCAGAGTTCGTTGGTGAGACCCTCTTCTACCGCTCCAGACCAAAAGAGCCACGAACAGTTTTTTTACCGGCATTAGTACGGCTTTTATGTTCAAATTGATTCTTTTCACTTCGGGTTTGGATTCCCTTTGGAAAAAATAAATTCCTTATTCCTATTCAAGACATACAGTATCCATAAAATATCTATTCAGAAATATGTTATTGTTATGCCCACATGGGGAAAATATTCCTTCACATGCATCTTATTTAGTGGAGGTCTGTGGGATATCCTTGACGACCATCTGGGTTGAATTAAAGCTTTAAAGCGATTCTGGTGGTAATGCTGCTTGTTTTACAGCTCCAGAGATAGTCAACTATGAACTGCTAGGCCTGGAGGCTGACATGTGGTAAAATGGACTAAGATCATTTAAATGTTTTTTATGATTTTGAGAATGTTTTCTTGTTGTTGCTGTTGTTTCGCTCTGAGGGTAAATCTCACTAAGTTTTGTTCCTTTTGTCTCCAGGAGTATTGGAGTTATCACATACATTCTGTAAGTACTTGTTCACATTACAATGGTTGTCTCTTTTCATACAGTCAGTTGAGCAATATTAAACAGTGTTATGTTAAATTATTTCAAATCTACACACATTTTTGCATTACAAATGACAACTATAGAAGTGACACTTATTTCTCAGTAATTCCATCGTCAAAATTATGACATAGCAAGTAAGCCAATCTACTGTGTATAACATTTGGCCATGACCTGAAAGATGACATGATACAGTACTACTGTTTTACCTCCTGTTGAGTGTTCTTATTGTGTTCTCACCATGCTGTCTGTTGGTCCTCAGGTTGAGTGGTGCCTCTCCGTTCCTGGGGGAGACCAAGCAGGAGACTCTGACCAACATCTCAGCAGTTAACTATGACTTTGACGAGGAGTACTTCAGCAACACTAGTGAGTTAGCCAAGGACTTCATCAGACGGCTGCTGGTCAAGGATCCCAAGTAAGCCTGGTTTACGCTGGACGGAATATGCCAGGGAATGCTTAAAATAACATACACAAGAACCATGCACTTTGTCTGTCTTTTTTAATAGCATATTATCTTAGGGACCCTAGCAAGAAATAAAGGTTTGTGCCTTTTTGCACCAATGTTAGAACTACAAATACTAAAGCAAGGAAGAAATGAGTCATTGATTTTCATCTCTAATCATTTACAAATGGTTCTTATTTCTCCAGGAAGAGAATGACCATCGATGACAGCCTTCAGCATCCCTGGATCAAGGTAGGTACCTCTCACCATTTCATACATACTGTACCTCACATATCAGTAATCCCCCAAACTATTTTACTAATCCCCCCCCCCCCCCCCCCCAAATATATGCAACTGCTGGCTTATAGCACCCATTATACTGATGTTTTTTGGCCAGACAAAATAATTGAGCACCCCACCCACACACTTTTATCTACTATCCATTAAACCCCCTCTCCTCCCAGGTGATCAAGAGGCGGAACGTGCGCCAGGAGGAGAGCGGGAAGAAGCCGGAGCGCAGGCGCCTGAAGACCACGCGTCTAAAGGAGTACACCATCAAGTCTCACTCCTCCATGCCCCCCAACAACACCTACGTCAACTTTGAACGCTTCTCCCAGGTGCTGGAGGAGATCGCTGCTGCCGAGGAGGGGCTGAGAGACCTGGAGCACAACCAGAGGTAGGGGGAAGGAGGGGGGAATAAACGGAGGGATAGATGGATGGATGATTCAATGAATGGGCGGATGAATTCATTTGTGATTATTAAAAACACATAAAGCTGTTGTAGTTGGGTACAACAATACATCTATCCATTCATTCTAACATCCCCCTCTCTTCTCCAGGTCATGTCAGGAAGACGTGGCTGCTCTACTCTCTATCTATGAGGAGAAGGAGGGCTGGTACAAGGAGGAGAACCAGAGCATCGCCAGCGACCTGGGTCACATCCGCCAGGCTCTGCAGTGTACCCAGGCCCAGCGCAGACAGAGTCAGGAGGATGCCCGTGCCGCCATGCTGGCTGCTAACGCACTCAAGAGGACGTTTGGGCGCCTGGAGAACCGCTACGAGGTCCTGGCGGAGCAGGTGGCGTCGGAGGTGCGCTGGGTGGAGGAGCTGGTCAGAGGGATAGAGAGGGAGAAAGACTGTCTGGTCATGTCCTGAGCCTGGCCTGCCTTCTAGAATCACTGACATTATTCTCATAGAATCACTGACACTGAATCTACACTCTTCAGTTTCTTCTTTCTAGGGTGGTCTGGTCATGGCCTGAAGGCAAAGTCCTGCTGGGCTGGGGCTGGAATCACTGAATGACATTATTCTAGTTCTCAGCTTACTTCCTACTATGTCCGTGTGTGTGCATGGTAAAGTCAGGACAGTACATGTACACCAGCTGTCAGAGTTTTTCTGGTGTTTGTGTGGTTGTTGGAATCACTGACATTATTCTGCTTCTGCACTCTCAGCTTCTTCTTTCCATGTCTGTGTCTGTGTGTTTGTGGCACGAACAGGGCACATATTTTACACCAGCTGTCATCAGATTCAGAACGAGGGTCGAGAGTTCTTCGGGTTAGAGAAAATGCTGGGCCCCCGATCATAAGCCATGCTGCCCCTCACACACATTTGATTGGGAAAAAGGTTACTCCTCCTGTATCACTTTGTATGGAGTGAACTAGCAACGCAGAGTCCTTATTATGAATATGTTTGGTCAACAAAATATGTGTTTAATAATACATTTTCCAAATAAATGTTAAATGTTGAAGATAAGGATTTTGATTGTTATACGCAATACTGACACATTGTTTGTAAAATACGCTGTTCGTTTTTGCAGTATGTTTGGTTAAGATTTAGTTTTCTGCACCGGCAATCATTTTCCTAAAGAGTTTTAAGCTCCATAGTTGAAGAAATACATGGTATATGCACCTGTGCGACAGCATTAGTCTGGCTTGGTATGCCAATTTCAAGTAAGCAATATTCTCTCGCCTCATAACATGTATCATTCACAGCTGACTGTTATAAGTAACAACATAGTACAAATTGCACAGAAATAACAGGAAATTCATGTCGATGTTTTATAGGGAGATCCCAGTACTTCATCTTATTGACAGGCTATCTATTCTATACCATATGTCACTCAGCTGACTTGTTGTACTGTAATGCAATTGAAACAAATGCAAACACTATAGCTGTCTTACCTAAGGAGAGAGTAGTCTTAAGATATATAGATTGTATAAACCTGTTTTGCTATTTGTACGCTGTGCCTGGATATAGAACACCTTATTGCCTATACATAAGCAAAAATGTAGTAATGGCTAGACATGTTAGTGAAAATGCAGGCTTAGTGACTGTCCCTCAAAACGCTTTGGGCTAGTTTCCTGGATAAAAGCATGGTCAATGGAAGTTGTCCATTGAATTTGGTTTTTAGCCCAGGACTAGGCTTAATCTGTGTCTGGGAAACTGCCCCATTTGAGTACAACTATTGTGTATAAGATTCTTAACAAATTATCTGCATGATGTTAAACTATGTAAAGTGTAAAACATATATATTTTTTTCATTATGACCATAATAACCCACACACTTCAGACATTCCACGAGTTAGTCATTAAATCTATGCATCACATTCCATAGAACTATGGAACCCTATATACTGTGTAATTCCCTAGTTTAATATTCTCATTTGCACTTAAGAATACAGCAGTGTTCCAAACTATCTCCCATTGAATTATTTTTATGTATGCAAAACGTATAATTGGTGTGTATTTATTGGTTTGAACGATGACAGTTTTAGACAGCTTTGTGTTTTAAATAAACAAGCTTAAATACATGTAGCTTAACTTTCCTTGTGTATATTTATTGTGTCCATTGAGATAAGTTTACCTTTCAGGTCAAATTAAGGAATGTGGAAAATAATTCAGGGAAAAGTTATTACAACTTAATAAACATTTCACTTTCTAAAATCGAATCCTTGTGGAAAGTAATTGAGGGAAAATGTATTACAACTTAATAAACATTTGACCAGCTATAATCAAATCCTTATGGGCCCTGGTCAAAAGTAGTGCACTAGATACAGAATAGGGTGCCATTTGGGATGTATTTGATCTCTAGGTGTTGTGATGTCATGTCATAGGAGTCTACAACCATTTGTCAGGGAAAGTGTAGGCTTATTTCTACAAGTAGTTGGCATGTGAACAACCTTCTACAAAAGGATTTGTTTAAAAAGTTGTGAGATGGAATGTGCAGTGATGAGCGCGGAGTGTACTGTACACTAGTCCTGGCATGGTAAAATAAACATAGAGAGGCTGCTATGATTCTTCCTCTATAAAAGCATTCTAACTAAGAAGTGGCGAAAGACTGGGTATTGGTTTTAAAGGGGATATTTGGAGAAAGGTAAGTGAGGTGTTTTTGTTGAAAGAGGACTCTACAGTTAAACGGAAAACCTTACAATATACAGTACTTCTTCAGCCTGTGTAACATGAGTCGCTAGGCTCAGTTGATAAAGACAAGTGTAAACTTCTGTCTGGACTTCTGAGACTCAGAATTCTCATATTTTTTTCCATCACAGTGGACACAAAAGAGTCCTTCCGCCTGGAGCTTGTACAACTGCTGTCTGTCTCTGTTGTCTGTCTCTGTTGTCAGACAAGGGATATGATCTTTGTCATTCCCAGCGCAACCACAGCTCCTGCTCCCTTCAACACCATGGCTCGTTCCAAGAGTTCCAAGTCATCCGGGACCTGCTGTAACCTGGTGATGGCACTGCTGACCCTGTGGTCCATGGTCTCCCTCATCGTGATCGTGGTGTGGGCCACCTCTCCTCACATGAAGGGCTTGGCCCAGTGCAACGTAGCCCAACAGGTGTGGACCACAGTGTGCCTGCTTGTTTAGCAGTATGGTGCCCTCCCTATCTGGGTACAACCCAGGGTACACTGTCTGTACAAGAGCTCGAGCCAGTGCTTACTGTGAGCTTACCAGTACAATCTTAACTCTGTTACACAGTCCCTGACCGAGAAGATGGAGGGGGCAAAGGTTGTGTGGGAGAAGGAAAAGCAGGCCTTGCTGGAGTCTATAAGGCTGAGCCAGGAGAACCAAACCACACTGCAGCAGGAGATGGAGGTTGTTACTGAGAGACTGAGAGAGAATAGCGTGTCCCTGAGCCTCAGCCTCCAGGAGAATGTGAGTGTAGCCTCCAATGTCATTTTAGACATTCACATGTTTGACATCCTTGTTCATGTTCAGAATACAAAGATTATAGATTGTATGCTGTTCATGTTCAGAATACATAGATTATAGATTGTGTGCTGTTCATGTTCAGAATACAACTCCTTGGAATCAAAACTTTTGTTCAAAACTATCTATTCTAAAACAACATATCCATGTAGATTGTCAGTGACTGTAGATTTGCTTTGTATATAGGCGATGCTGCATGTGAATGAAACAGCACTAAGGAATGCTATTTTCCTGCACAGAGAGACACAGAGAAATATGTCCCTAGATCTAAGTCTACAGAGAGGTACGGTATTACTGGATCAAAGGATACACACATATGTATTTTTTTATTTTTACCTTTATTTAAGCAAAGTTCCATTGAGACAGTGTCTTATACGAGGGAGACCTGGCCATGAATCATATCACTCTCGTGATAGCGATTACAGAATAACCAACATATTTTTACATTTACATTTTAGTCATTTAGCAGACGCTCTTATCCAGAGCGACTTACAGTAGTGAATGCATACATTTCATACAACTCATACCTTTTTCTTTTTTTTTTTTTTTTATCTTACATTATAAATGTTATTTTATGACACTGGAAGATGTTTAATAATGTTCCGTTTTTTATTACTGTAGAGCATTTTGAGTGGTTACAATTCAACTTCACCCAAGCTGTCCACCAGTCCCACTCCTGCTCTGCTTCATGTGATGCTTCAAATAGCCAGGCGGTGGCAGCAATGAGTCAAATGAAAGCCTGCGAGTCCAGCAAACACTATATGATGACACAAATGTGAGTATACAGCAGCTCATATGTAAAAATATATACAAAAAACTAAACTAAAAACTGTAGTTGTGCTGTAGACACCAGCATTCTCGTTATTGTTCAGTTTCATTTCCACTAAACAAAGATCTTAAAAAGTACATTATGTTTTGTATTACAGGGAAAGAAGAGGTTGCAAGACCAATGGTAATTCACCACAAGAATCACTTCTGTTTATTGCTCATACACACTATGATTGATAACCTCATATATGCAGGCTTGTATCAAACCAACATGGCATAATAGTTTGCAATTGCTTTAGTTTATCTGTGTCCTACTGTCGTTTTTTTCCTACTTTCTCTCAGGATTGTCATCCAGAGCTTTTTGACTGTGAGGAGAGAACAAGGATGGCCTCATTGTTAATCTGAAGGGTTTATTAATGAATGTGATTAACACATACTTATTTCACCGTGCTCTGTGTGTACTGTTATATATTATATTTTTCTGTAGGGTTGGAAATATTTTGCACTGCTTTGCCATGTGTCTGTGTGTTATTCCTCTGTGGATAAAACACTCCTGGGCGTAGATCAGCTTTAATATTACAGATAGATGGTGGGTTCTATCAATGTAATAGTCTGCATCATTTCTAATCCCCCATGTATTTTTCACAATACAGTATTACCCTCATGACATGATTGTGATGGAATAACATGGAACATTTTCCAGCCATGGCCAGAACCCTATGTGGGGCGGCAGGTAGCCTAGTGGTTAGAGCGTTGGGCCAAAGATCTAGCTCATCCGTCGAGGTTGCGACACCAGGAATCAAAGAGTGTAACGAATTCGGGTGGCATTTTCTACCAAGAATGAACATACTCGCCCATGCCGACCGTGTATCGAATTCCAACAAGGCTGCTGTATTTAGCCTTGCATCGTTTTTTAATGCTTTCTTTTCCCTACCGTGACAATCTGAGAGTAGAAAAGTATCGGGCTTCATCTGACAATCCTCGTTCCTCTCACCCCGTAAATCCCTCATCGTCATCCATAACTTTTTATTATGAAAACCTGTCTCTTTTGGTCAAATCGCTCACCCTCTTCAGGATTCACATTTATAGAAGGGTAGCCTAAATGTGTTAAGCCTAAAGGAGTTAAATCTTGTTAATCTCAAATAAGAGAAATGGCTTAATTTATAAATGTAATATCAAGTTCACATCGAAAGCGTAATGTTGGCGAAATTGTTTTGATTATAAATCAAGGAAGTAATTGAAGACACAGAATTGGAAAAAGACGTGAGAATGACAAATGTACTCTAGTTGTTTGAAATCAGTGCACAAGGCACACAAGCAGGACAATTAAATCGTTTATACAATGGAGCATTCAAAGACTGACATTAATTGAACAAAACAAAATGTAATTAGAGAATTCAGCTAATGGCTTTTGTGCTCAGAGTGAATTAAGAGTATGGGGAGAATACTTTTGAGTAATAGGTCAATGACAAATGATGCTGTATATACAGTTAAATAAACACCACAGAGGGACAAACAATTGAACACAAATAATTAACTGAAAACGAAGAGTGTCTGATCGCTGGCTCCATCAAAATGCCCAGCCCATAAGGAGCAGAGGACTGGACTGACTGAGTGTCACCTGGGCACAGGTGTGGAGGCCCAGCAGGGCACAGGTGTGGAGGCCCAGCAGGGCACAGGTGTGGAGGCCCAGCAGGGCACAGGTGTGGAGGCCCAGCAGGGCACAGGTGTTGGGGGCACAGAGGCCCAGGCGGGCACAGGTGTGGAGATCATGAACAGAGGCCCAGCCGGGCACAGGTGTCAAGGTCACGGAGAGAGAACCAGCTGGTGGTGGAGTGGTCCGTACAGGAGCGGAGGACTGATGCGGTTAGAGGTGTGGACTGGATGGTGGGACTCCTACAAAGTCATCTGATTGGCAGCATGTTTTTTTGCATCACTCTTCATCAATGCCACCAAATACCCAGCATACCACAGAGCATTTTCAACAACCTACTTGAAGGTCTGCTTCCTCAGAAGGCTGAACTGCCTTGTTGCTGGGTTGCCAACTCGGGGCAGTACAGCCCTCCTGGCCAAATTTATCCAGAGCTTTAGCCCTGGTGTACTTTTTCAGAACCGTCTCCTGAAATGGCAAGCATCCTGTCAAAAATCAAATCACATTTGAATCATCATATATACAGAATACAGCGGGGTGTAAACAGTGCAATGAAATGCTTACTTACAAGCTACCTCTCAACATACCCCCAAGACATGCTGTATGACAAGAGGTATGATATTTGTGCATCTAACTTTCTCACTCATCATTATTCACAATTCATCAGGACTATCTGTAATCCTGGTAACATCCACATTAATGTAGAAGTGTTTAGAAACATATTATATTCTTATTTACAATAAGTGACTCCAAAATGACACAATACATGATTTATCGGTCATTTCTATTGGGCACAAAATAATCTCAAACACAACCAAAACAAAGAGCAAATGTTTGTAGTCACAAGCTTGATGTAATCATTGCATGCTAGGAATATGGGACCAAATACTAAACTTTTGACTACTTTCCTCTTAAAATGGGGGGACTATGTACAAAAAGTGCTATAATAAAAAGTGCTGTAATATGGATGAAAATACCCTCAAATTAAAGCTGACAGTCTGCACTTTGTATCATTGCAAATTGAAAGTGCTGGAGTACAGAGCCGAAACAACAAAACATTTCACTATCCCAATCCTTTATATGGAGTATTTGGCTGTTTTGACTGCCAGAGCCAATTCACGCTTTAAAAACAACATTCATGGTCCATGGACTAAGGAGTAACGTTAGCCCGAACAGGAACGTAGGACAGGGGAATGACGAGCACAAGTGTGGAGGACAGAGGCCCGGGTGGTGGAGTAGCCCGTACAGGAGTGGAGGACATGGGACTGACTGATGCAGCTGTGGACTGGATGCTGGTAGAGGGGGTGGGAGTAGGACGGAAGGTGCCAACAAGAGGCAGGGCTGTCTCCAGCACCGGAACTGTCAGGTCCTGATATTCCACAAGCTCGACAAAGCCCTCATCATCCTCCTCTTGGACATCAGGATCACCTGTCTCCAGTTCCTCAATGGCAGCCTTGTAATCCTGCAGCACCAAACCAGTCTGATCAAAGAGGTACTCCAAACCTATCAGCTCCCCTAAAGAAAAAAACGACATAAATATGAGAATACACCGGACTGAGAATGGAATAATTCTATAATAACATTTCACAAAGAGAAATGTGTTGCTGTTTGTATTACATATAAAAGCTGCATTAGATTATTAATTACATTACAATTATATTGCCATTACCGGTGTATTTGCGTGGAACAGTGTAAGGAACCATATGTTCCAACTGATGACCTTCCTACTGCACAGAATGTGGGCAATACAGCTTTACTTGCCAGAGCTTCCTGGGCATCCAGAGCAGAAGAGGATGGGCAA
This sequence comes from Salmo salar, assembly GCF_965601325.2. Classification (NCBI taxonomy): domain Eukaryota; kingdom Metazoa; phylum Chordata; class Actinopteri; order Salmoniformes; family Salmonidae; genus Salmo; species Salmo salar. The sequence continues at coordinate 44,091,442 of NC_138293.1, forward strand.
AGTATCTCTCCATCTCTACTGAGCTGCAGATGGTGGTGGAGGGCAGTCCCACCACATTTTGTCAACTCTGGCAAAGTCCATCTCTGGAATCCCATTCCCCGACCACCTGAACAATGCCTTGGACACCCACTTATGGTCCACATCAGGCAAAATGCGTTGCAATCCCTTGGGAAGGCATACATCTCTCCCTGAAATCATAACACAACAACATTTCCCACAACATTTCTCAGTTGGTAGAGCATGGTGTTTGCAATGGTGTTTGCAACGCCAGAGTTGTGGGTTCGATTCCCATGGGGGCCAGTACAGGAAAAAAAGAAAAAAAATGTATGAAATGAATTGAAATGTATGCATTCACTACTGTAAGTCGCTCTGGATAAGAGCGTCTGCTAAATGACTAAAATGTCAAATGTAATGTATTGATGATACATTCCCCAAAGAACTGGTCATCATATCACATGAGACATACCGTGTAACGTTAGGCCTGTATATCATTTAAAATGCAAGTCATCACTATAAATACTTCAAATACGGGCCGAAAAGTAGAACTATGAACTTAATTAGGTCAATAGATTAAACAGCATCAAAAGACGATCCTTTGTTTTACTTATCTATTATCTCTATCAACTAAGCATAATCATTAATGAAAATAATAACTCCAGATTAGTATGAAAATAGTGAGGTTAAAACACTATTTTGATGGTCTGACTCATCGGACGTTAAACTAGCTAAAGTTACGTTACTTCGTTAACCTGTGTCAGTGTCAAAACACCAGTTTACTAACGCATTAGCCTTAACGTAGCTACACTGTAAATCTTGTTAACCGAACCGTGCTAACATATTACTATTACCTGCTAGATTTTCCGATCGATGATGATGATGATCAATGAAAACAGCAAAATATATTTTTCTCTTGACGAGAGTTTAAAGGTCCCGCCATAGTTCTATCCTCGTTTGTCAATTCTTGGTTACTGGTTGGTTGCACTGGCGTCTCGGATTGGTTGGCGAGTGAAATGATTGGTTACAGACGGCGATATGATTGGTTGTCGCAACCAGGAATTTCCTCCACTCACAAGTGTCAGGGGGGCCAAGCAGTAACCGAAAGGTTGCAGGATCAAATGAAGGTAAACATCTGTCGTACTGCCCGAGCTAGGCAGTTCCCCGGTAGGCCGTCATTGTAAATAAGAATTTGTTCTTATTGTTTTTATTTTTATTTATTATTGTCTCAGACACTAATGTTTAATCACTAGTTTGTTACATGTTACAGTAAATTCATTTGAATTCCTTTCCATTTTTGGTTATCTGCCAAAATATTTAATGTTGTCAACTTGTCTTGAAACAAAGGAAAATATAATTGCTTTGTTCCTAAATTCAGTGTAATGTGCTACATATGCCATGAATCAAAGGGCGCAAAACCCGAAGATAGAAGTTGTGTTTTGGCTCAAGAGTTGCATTAACGTCATGGCAGCAACATTAGTGTCCCGGTTAAGACTTCCGGTTTTCCAATTTTGCCTTCAAAATAAAAGTATGTGGTAAAACGCTGTGTATGACATGAAATCAATCATTTGTGCAGCTTTACATAGTGCATAGTGTTAAAACTAAGGAGAATTACTACTTCATATAAGATAAATAATATTATAAGGTGGAGCGCATTGAATGTTCTTAGGCCGTCATTGAAAATAAGAATTTTATCTTAACTGACTTGCCTAGTTAAATAAAGGTAAAATAAAAATAAATAAATTGGTAAATGTTTGGAGCTTGAGTAAATTAATGTAAAGAACATTGTATTCTACAGACCTTATTGATGTCGCACTAGACTAGAGTTTATAGATGGTGTTATTTCTTGAATGACTGTGGTCTAAATACCCAGCAGCCCTTTCTACTCCACCCACTCCTTTGGTCCCAATGCAATACACTGTAGGCCTATAAATTACATATTGGCTTATAGTGAAAAAACTATTCTAGTAGGGTCTGTAGAATCTATATATGGTGTTATTTCATGGGACTCGAGTGTTGCAGGCCTTTTACTGTGGTCAAATAGCTTAATAATGGGGTGCCTGGACACTATACACTACAAATATAGCAATGTACAGGAAAAATTATTATTTGTGATGATGTAAAAGTAGGGAAAGAAGTACTAAGTAGGGTCTGTAGAATGTACACTGTATGGTGTCATTTCATGGGGCTCTGAATAATATGGAGTGTTGCTGGCCTTTTACTCCATCCATTCCATTGGCGGCCACAATGCGAATCACTGCATATGGAATACATATTGGCTTACAGAGCAAAAACTATTCTGGGTGCTGCAGTAAAACTGTAGTATTATTTAAGTGCCAGCTGATGGGTCATCAATTGTGGATGGGCTTCCCATTGTATTAAAACGGGTTAGGTAGGTTTATACCACCGGAACATACTTGGCCCAATTTGCAATCTGCAAGCAGTTGTCTGGACATCACAGAAAAGTGAACATTCACACAGTTTCAATGTATTTTCTACGAACTGATATAATATCGAATCGAAAATGCAACTGATATTGATTTTCCATATTTGTGCCCATCACTAATTGAATGTATGTATTTGATGAGGGATTGCTACAAATTAATGTCTCATAAAGTGTGTTAGACCATAAATGTTTTGCTGAAACATTTTATGAAATGGGGGACTAAATTAATTAAGTATGACCATGAATTTTAACTGACACATTTGATACAATTGGTGACTGAAGTGACTGTGTCCCTATAGCCTTGTTGATGTTGATTATGTTTAAATTGAGTTTTGTTTTGACACATTTTTTTGCCTTATGGGTTTGTTATTTGAGTGTTGATAGTTTAGTGTGTATAGGCATTGACTTCAAGACCATAGATAGCACCGGGTCATTTGAAGGTGGTTTATACAGACCTTACTGAGTACTCCCAACCACACTTTTACCTCTGCACATAGAATCATTTATTTATATTTAAGCCCCCATTTTAAACTATTTGACCACAGTAAAAGGCCAGCAACACTCTATATTATTCAGAGCCACATGAAAAGACACCATATATACATTCTACAGACACTACTGACTATTCCCTACAATACTTTTAGTACGGTCCCCAGAATACGTTTTGCTCTACAAGCCAATATGTATTCCATATACAGTGATTCGCATTGGGGGAATTTATTTGACCTTGGAACATGTATTAACACCAACATGTAATGCAATTGTCACTTAAATAGGAACAATGTTAATGTTTAAACAATTATTTACACGTTATTGACACTTTTCTACTATTAGGTGGGCGAATTTTATTTTGAAATTTTTCGAAATTCCGTGACCCGGAATTACTTTTTTAAGATTTGCCGACGAGACGCTGAGAGGAGTTGCAACCTTTCAAGTATCTAGAAGAAAGTATTCCATCTATCTTGCTGTGTCTATGTGTATGTATACATCTTTATACAAATCAGTATTTGGAACCTTTTATGCTACTATTATTTCTTGCTGGGTTGTTAGCGATATACTAATTGCAATCCGATTCAGTAGCTAGCTATCTGATTAGCCAGTACAGAGTATGCGATATAATTATCGTTAGCTTGCAACTGTTGCTTGACCAGCAAACACGGTGTGCATGCATATGCGGATGTAAAGTAAATACAAAAAGTTATCAAAGCTAGGCAACTGTCTGTAATCTCATTCGATAATTTTTGTTGTGAAATTTCGACGAGACTGATCAGTGGAGTGTCGAGAACAGATGTGTTGCTAGTTAATTTACTTCACCTACCTTTTGGTGTTGTCGATCGTAAACCCACAATCCCCACAACTAGCTAGTTACACGCAAAAGCGTTTAGGTCTGTTATTAAAGTTATAGCTAACTAAGCAGAACTTTCAATTATTTACAAGCTGTGGTTAGCAGAACAGATATTTGCTAAAATGTTTCTTAGATGCACACAACAAGCCCTAAGATTACATCCCTCTCTGAAATTCACATGGCTGTTATTTGATCAACACAAAGAATAAACCTGTTGACATCCTGCATGGTTCCACCACAGCTCATGATGATGAGCTTTGTCCTCCTGAGGAGCTGAAGCACTGGAGCTTGCCTGGCCCTGAACATGAATTCTGCAGAGGACAGTTCTTCCTCTTCCACACAGAAGACCTCGGTCTGGGCCGACCAGCAAACAGCCACTCCACAGCTGGGAGTTAGCCCTCCGTCTCCCACACAGTGCTTTGGGGATGGAGAAGGAACCAGCTCTGCTAACCCATCTGAAACACCCATTTCAACCAACCCTGCAACCCCATCTGAAACACCAGTTTCAACCAACCCTTCTAGCCCATCTCAAACACTTGTTTCACCCCAAAAAAAGAGGACAGCAGAGAAAGGAACCTTTGACGCATCACAGCCACAGGGTGAACGTCGCAAGAGGGGGAGGCCACGCAAACACAAGAAACCCCAGACTGACACAGAACACCAGATCCATCAGGCCCAGTCCCCGACAGCTACACATCCATGTTTACAGCCAGAGGACCAAACAGAGGCTGTGACACTGACACCCAACTTACCTGTGATACCTGAGGACAGGTGTCAGTCACCTGATGCCCAAACAAAGGTTGAGACACAGCTCCAGTCACCCAGCTCACCTGTGCCTGAGGATAAGTGCCAGTCACCTGAGGCCACCTTTGAACCACCATGCCCCACCTTGGACTTACAGAGCACCAATAAGGGACAGAGTAAGAACGGGCCCCATCTCTCCAGTGCTTCTGTTGGACAAGGAGACCTAACAGGCCCTAATGTTCTAACCACTGATGGATACACATACTCACAGGCCAGGGAGATGGGGGCTGAACCCAGCCAGAATGACAGTATCACTGCCACTGGGATATTTTTAAGCAAATGTGCCAAAGGGCAAAGGACTCTGTGCCAGTCACCACAGAATCTGAAAGATGGGAGAAAGGCGGCTAAAAAATCACAAATTCATAAGGTCGACCAGCAACAGGAGCGTGAGACTGTGACAAATGGGGAAAATACATCTAAACCCTTACCGACTATTAAGGTAGGACAGGAGAATTGCCTGACACAAAAGACTGGGCGAAAAAGGAAATATACAAAAAAATCACAGAGCCATAAGGTAGACCAGCCAAGGGACACTGACCAGTCACAGGAGAGTGAGACAGTGAGAAATGGGAAAAAGACATCTATAAAATCACCAACCCATAAGATAGACTGGTCACAGGAGACGGTGAGAAAGAGAACATATACCAAAAAATCTCAGACCCCTAAGGTTGACCAGTCACAGGAGGAGTTTGTAAAAAATAAGAAAAAGGGCTCTAAAATATCTCCAACCCATAAGGGAGAACAGTCACAAGAGATGGTAATAAAGAGGAAATATACAAAAAAAACACAGAGCCATAAGGGAGACAAGCCACAGGAGACTGTGAGAAATGGGAAAAAGACAACTATGAAGTCACCAACTCATCAGGTAGACCAGTCACAAGAGTTTGTAACAAAAAGGAAAAAGGTGTCTAAAATATCTTCAACCCACAAGGTAGACCACTCACAAGAAACTGTGAAAAAGAGGAAATATACAAAAAAATCACAGACTCAGGAGGAGACTGGAAAAAATACATTGATGAAATCACTGACGAATAAGGTAAACAAGGTGGCATCGAAAAAATCACAAAGCCATACGGTAGAACAGTCACTGGGGATTGACCAATCACAAGAGACGGTGAGAAAGAGGAACTACACAAAAAAATCACAGAAGCATAAGGATGACTCACATGAGACTGTGAGAAATGGGGAAAAGACATCCAGAAAATCACAGAAGCACAAGGTTGAGTTACGAGACACGGAACAGTCACAGGAGGAGACTGTAAAAAAAAGGAAATATACTAAGAAATCAAAGACCCACAAGGTAGACTCAGGAGTCCTCTCATTACTCCCTGTGTTATCTGCAGACCTCTCCCCCAACCTTTCCTCTCCCACATTCAGCCCTCCTGGGCTCCCAAAGAGAAAATATACCAAAAAATCGCAGACCCTCAAGGTAGACTCAGATGTCCCATCCTCACTCATTGTACTGTCTGCAGACCTCTCCTCCAGCCTGCAGAGTAGCCCTTCTGGCATCTTCTCACCAAACGCACCTAAGAGAGTCAGAGGCAGACCTCAGCGGGACCAGCAGCAGCTTTTTCTTAGCTCCACGCCAGGCCCTCACCCCAGATCCTCCACAGGAACAGACAACCCCTTCTCTGCCTCCCTGTCTCACCTGGGACCGGGCTCCAAGACAGAGGGCCCCCAGAACGCCTCACCCATCACACCCTGGAAGCTGTTGGAACTAAGCCCTCTGGAGAAGGTACTGTATTATCATCTTCATCACTGATTAGAAATGTATATTTATTTAACCTTTAAGGTTAAAACCTGTTTTCACTGTCATTATGGGTTATTGAGTGTAGATTGAGGGGAAAAAATGTATTTAATCAATTTTAGAATAAGGCTGTAACAACAAAATGTGGGAAAAGGAAAGGGGTCTGAATACTTTCCGAATGCACTGTATTTCCTGTTTCTTCTAAAAAAAAAGTTGTCATGAACCTCAGGTCACCACCTTCCTTTTCCTTTAACACTATATTACGTTGTCAGGTGAATGGTCAAACACTGAATAGTGCTCAGGATTGTGGTCAGTGTTTAAAAGTAATCACCGTTCAATAACCTTCTCTCTTGCCTATTGCATTTCAATCCATTTAAATGAAATCCCAGTATTCATATGTTCAATACAGAATTGTTCACCAAAATATATGTAATCTCTCCCAGACACACTTAGCTTTACCCGGTAGTAAACCTCGGGGTAGACCCAAAGTTAGGCCAAGGAAGAACTCGGCTACAGTGAAGGGAGTGAAAACTCAGGGTGGTAAGAAGAAGGTGAAGGCTGCAGCAGAGGGAGGGTCCCAGACCTTCAGCTCTGAGGGAGGCCCCCCAGCCAAACTCAGACGTAGAAGCAGGAAGGGCCAGACAGCAGAGGGAGCTGGCCTGCAGAGCGGCGACACTACCAGCACTGAGCCACTCCAACGCTCCAGACCAAGGTTTGAGCTGCAGGAGTCAGACTCACCAGACAAAGACACAGGAGATGCCTCCCTGTCCTCAGACCTCTCCATCGAGCTAAGCGTACAGGAAGACCGTGTAACATCACTGACTCTTGAAGAGGAGGATGAGCAAGACGATGAGGAAGATCTGCCCAGTTTCTTAAATAACACAAGTGAGTAACGTGCTGACTAGACTGGCTACGTTGCGTGCGCTAGCGTTGCTAAATAAATGTACACATGCGTGTTATTAGGGCCGGGAAATACCAGTATTGCGATACTCATTAGTATCGTGGCAAGGAAACAAAACACAAAGCATATTTCATTTCTGTAGGAAAACATCATGTTTGTCACCCAGAGTCACATTTATTTGTTTTCCAAGCTATAGCACACAATATTTTACATAAAGCAGGTTTTTAAAGAGCTAAGGAGTTTGACTGCTTTGTGTTTCCATTTTTGCCATGGAAAAAATATTGTGATACTGGTATCATCCCGGCCCTACCTGTTATTCAATAATTGAATCCAAACTGCTTGCGCGCGTCAACGAGCGTCTGCATTGAGATGCTTGAAGCACTGCAAGTCCCTCCTCTCCCATCTACTCATTGGTTTTCACAAGCATGCTAACCAACGTGGGTGATTTGAAAGATGAGTCAAACTAGGTTTCCTGTTTTATCTGTGGATGAATTGTCGGAGTAGAGAACACACATTTCTGTATGACTCAAAATGGGTCAAAATTCTACACAGATCCAGCAAAAAAAAAATTGTACCATATGCATTTCAGGTATAATGCCAACTTGATGTTTATCTCCCAGGACAAATTAGCTAGCAGCAACAAGCTAGCTAAATGTCCATCATTGTTTCATGTGTGTTTCGACCTGTCCCCAACTTATTAATATAGTGGGTTCACAGTTGGTTTTGGTATTTTAACCTGTGTGTCATGAACGTGTCTGGTGGGGATAGACAAAATCAACAAGCGCATGTGGATGCACGTGGGGGCCGGTTTGGTGTGTGAGAGAGAGCGAGAGCGCGTTGGTAAACTCCCTTGATGATATGATGCCTTCCTGCATGTGTACTATAGCTTATGTTGAGTTGTTAATTAAAACTAAAATAACCTGTAGTTATTTGTCTCTTTCAGAGCCACTGTCCATAACAGAAGGAATATGTGTTTGGTGCAAATTTAGAAACTATCCTTTCTGGCCGGCAATGGTGAGTATTGATCGCTGTGCTCCAACTAAATTAATTTGGAATAGTCATCAGTAGTAACTGAACTAGAAACTGTTTGACTCCATAGGTGAAGAGTGTGAACCGTAAGCTGAAGAAAGCCAGCATTGTGTTTATTGACGACCTGCTGTTTGACAAAAAGAGGATACAAAAAGGGTAGGAACCAAAACTCTGTGCAGCTCAGTAACTGGTGTCCATTCCCTGATTGCCCGATTAGCCTCCGCGCTCCAATATTAACTGTTGTCTTTTTGTGTTTCTTTCAAAGCTTTTCTGTGTCCCTAAAAACATTGAAGCCTTTTGACTGTGAAGAGTCTGATCAGCTAGTGGTAAGGATAACTGAAGAAAACAGTTTCTTAAGAATACTGACTCCACAGAACTTATATATATATATATACGCTGAACAAAAACAAATGCAACATGTGAAGAGTTGCATTATTTCTCAAAATTTTTGGGGGCAAATTTGTTTACATCCCTGTTAGTGAACATTTCTCCTTTGCCAAGATAATCCATCCACCTGACAGGTGTGGCATATCAAGAACCTGATTAAACAGCATCATTACACAGGTGCACCTTGTTCTTGGGACAACAAAAGGCCATTCTAAAATGTGCAGTTTTGTCACACAACACAATGCCACAGATGTCTCAAGTTTTGAGGAAGCGTGCAATTGGCATGCTGACTGCAGGAATGTCCACCAAAGCTGTTGACAGTGAATTTAATGTTCATTTCTCTACCATAAGCCACTTCCGATGTGGTTAGAGAGAATATGGTAGTACGTCCAACCGGCCTCACAACCGCAGACCACATGTAACCACGCCAGCCCAGAACATCCACATCTGGCTTCTTCACCTGCAGGATCATCTGAGACCAGCCACCCAGACAGCTGATGAAACTTCGATGGCCACTGGCAGGCTGGAGAAGTGTGCGCTTCATGGAGGAATCACGGTTTCAACTATCCTGGGCAGATGGCAGACAGCGTCTATGGGGTCGTGTGGGTGAGCGATTTGCTGATGTCAATGTTGTGTACATAGTGTTCCTTGTTGGCGGTGGGGTTATGTTATGGGCAGGCATTAGCTACGGACAACAAACACAATTGCATTTTATCGATGGCAATTTGAATGCACAGAGATACCGTGACGAGATCCTGAAGCCCATTGTCGTACCATTAATCTGCTGCCATCACCTTATGTGTTAGCTTGATAATGCACAGCCCCCTACAAAATTCCTGGAAGCTGAAAATGTCCCAGTTCTTCCATGGCCTGCATACGCACCAGCCATGTCACCCATTGAGCAACGTGTTCCAGTTCCCGCCAATATCCAGCAACTTCACACAGCCTTTGAAGAGGAGTGGGACAACATTCCACAGGCCACAATCAACAGCCTGATCAACTCTATGCGAAGGAGATGTCGCATTGCATGAAGGCGGTCTGGTGGCCACACCAGATACTGACAGGTTTTCTGATCCACGCCCAATTTATTTAAAACATTTTTTTTTAATCTGTGACCAACATATTGCATATGTGTATTCCCAGTCATGTGAAATCCATAGATTAAGGCCTAATGCATTTATTTCAATTGACTGATTTCCTTATATGTAACAGTAAAATCTTTTGAAATTGTTTCATGTTTCGTTTTATGTTTTTGTTCAGTGTATATTTTGTCATAATTTCTGGTGACTGTTGTGTTGATGTTTCCTGTTGTCTGTAGTGTAAAGCCAGAGAGAAGTATGATGCTGCCATCAAATGGTGTCTGGCGTTGATAGCCGACTATAGAATCCGTATCGGTAAACTATTCTGCACTTCTCTTAGAATGAGCACCGTGACCCAGATTATACTCAGTGTTATATTCCCCATTACTGTCGTTAATGTTTGTATTGTCTTTGCAGGATGCGGCTTCACCGGTTCCTTCATTGAATACTTTTCTGATGACATAAGTAAGTTCATGTCAATTCACTGATGTTTTCCCGATGTTGATACAGTGACATTCCCTCAAGTCATCTCAAATGCTGTCTGTCCTGTTTAAACAGATCTTTAGTACCACATAATGTGTTCTCTGTGACTGAGATAAAGGTTAGATGGATTAATACATTACCTGTATGATCCCTGCCGCAGGCTGCCCAGTGAGAAAATGCTACCCCCGGGGCACCTCAGACCTGACCTTCCCCAGTAAGCTAATTCTGGAGGAGCAGTTCGTAACCTCTGACCCGGAAGGGGACGATCAGGAGGGCAGCAAACGGCAGGAGGAGGAGAGGAGGCGGAAGCTGCTGCCTGACCGTTCCAAGGCTGCACGTAACCGTGCCAACGAGAAACTGGTGGACTTTGTCGTCAGGCAGCGCCGGGTGGAGACACGCCTTCTAGTGAGTAACCATGCCGATGCCCCTCTCTCTCCCAGGCACTCAGTATAGCAGTTGTTCTCTCCCTCCATCTGTCCATCCCTCTCCTTCGCCTGTCAGTATCTTCTCTCCATCCCCCTCTCTCTGTCCATTCTCTATCCTTCCATCTTTCTCTGTATGTAATATGGTCTCCAAACTGGAGTAGCTCTATATGTAGAAGATAAACCCTCTCTCTAACCCCAGGGCGTAATCAGTGGTCAGCAGCAGTCTAAGTGGCTGCGTTGGTTCCTGGCGGCCAGTCGGTCAGTTGTGGACACGTACCTGGAGGACGAGGAGCAGCTGGACCAGGTGTACCAGTACCTGAGAGGGGTGTACGAGACCGCCCCCCTCACCGCACCCTGTCTGGCTGATGTAGACCGCATCCGCTTGGTACTGGACGTGCTGTTACCAGAGGTCAGAATGCTGGAGAATAGAATACAACTTTATTGACCATCGAAACACAAATATTTTTTTTGCCGTCTGTTTTTATTACCATTCTTTATTGTTGAAGTGACGTTAGAAGTCCTACTCCAGTCTTCTTTTCACCTCATTTAACACCTGATTTACTTAACAAAAGGCATTTCTCAATAGGTGGTCCAGGTATGACATGACATGGCACGAGTGGGGGGGTGGGCCTTTCCTATTTTGTTCTCTGTTGTTCCTCAACCAACTCCTCGAAGTATGCAGTTGTCTAAAAAAACAAACAACATTTTACTCAAAACTATTTTGTTTTACCCTTAAGTGTGTTTACATTACTGTGTTTATACTTATTGATATTGTTTTTCAACAGGAAAAGTTCAAAAATAGCTGGAGTGTGTCTTAAATGAGTTATGATTCTGAAGGGTGATGTCTTTTTGTGTAGGCTATTATCTATGCCATAGCTGGAGTGGACGAGTTGTCACTGGTGAAGGCAGAAGACAAATACCTGAAAGGGCCCCGTCTGAGTAAAAGGTTAGTTGGCTCACTGAATTAAAGGCTAATACCGTTACACTTATTTCTGGGTCTAAATCTCTTTTCTTCTCTTTCCTTCCTCTCCTCAGGGAAAGAGAGGAGTTTGATGCGATGATCGAGCAACAGATGAAGATGAAAGCATCAATCCGTCAGCGTCCTGCACACTGAACATAACACAGCCTAATTGGCTTCCAACCCTCAGACTAAGAGTGCCATAGGGCTCTGGTCAAAAGTAGTTTGAATAGTGCCATTTGGGATGCAGCCTCAGAATGCCAGTGTCCTAATCAAACGATGCTTCTAAGCATTATAGGACAATAAATAAGTAAGTAGCCTTTTCCAAGCAAGAACAGCCAGTAAGGTAGAAGCCTCTTTCTGTACCGTGAAGCAGCTTGATATACAAGCACACCCTCTGGCCAGGACACTGGTCTATCGCAGACAATAAGAACCATATATAACTGTCTCTAAATGTGGCTCTGAGGACAATCAACTGCTGTTGTACATGCTAGCAGTGGTGTGACTTAACAAAACTACATTGAATTACCAAGTTAATCAAATCATTGTCAAATCATCTGTGATCGACTGGTCAAGATTTACAGCTTCAACACGGAACTCCTGGGAGGGTGGGACCTCGTGCCATTCAGACAGATTTACGCCGCTGTTTGAAACTGGGACTTCATTTTAGACCCACTGCAACAGTATTTGATCCAACATGGTTGCCCGTTTAGGCTGTTCAACTGTAAATACAGGACATTAAAGAAGACACTGCTCTATTTTTCTATGGAAAAGTCTGCTCTTTTTAAAAATAAATAGTCATATTTGAACGTTCCAGTCTTATTCTATGGTCATGTAAGGTTAGCTTGTTAGTAAGTTCATGTACCCATTTCCTGGTGACAGTGTTTAGAACATCAAGCTATACAACATTCTGAATGTGAATCATGTCAACTCATCTATAGTGAATCCCAAATGACACCCTATTCCCTTTATAGTGCACTTTTTTTGGAAAGGACCCAAGTAGTCCACTAGATAGGGAACCATTTGGGATGCAACCCATGACTTGCAATGACAGTACAGGAACAAGACTATTCCCCAATGACAGGTCAATAATGAATACATGCAAGTCTGATAAAGGATTTTATTTGTATTATATACTGAACAAAAATATAAATGCAATATGCAACAATTTCAACAGTTCATATAAAGAAATCAGTCAATTGAAATAAAGTCAAGTGGGCCCTAATCTATGGATTTCACATGACTGGGAATACACATATGCATCTGTTGGTCACAGATATCTTTAAAAAATAGGTAGGAGTGTGGATCAGAAAACTAGTCAGTTACTTGTGTGTCCACCATTTGCCTCATGCAGCGCGACACATCCTTCGCATAGAGTTGTTCAGGCTGTTGATTGTGGCCTGTGGAATGTTGTCCCACTCCTCTTCAATGGCTGTTCAAAGTTTCTGGATATTGGCGGGAACTGGAACACGTCGTACGTGTCGATCCAGAGCATCCCAAACATGCTCAATGGGTGACATGTCTGGTGAGTATGCAGGCTATGGAAGAACTGGGACATTTTCAGCTTCCAGGAATTGTGTACAGATCCTTGCAACATGCAGCTGTGCATTATCATGCTAAAACATTAGGTGATGACGGTGGTTGAATCGCACAACAATGGGCCTCGGGATCTCATCACGGTATCTCTGCATTCAAATTGCCATCGATAAAATGTAATTGTGTTCGTTGTCCATAATCCCACCGCCACCATGGGGCACTCTGTTCACAACGTTGACATCAGCAAACCGCTCGCCCACACAACGCCATACACGTTGTGGTATCCAGGAGGTCTACCCCGGGGGTTGGTGATAGTGGGGAGGTACGTGCCGCGACGTTGGCTCCCTCTGCTGGGAGTACCCGGGGTGGGCACCACGACACTGATGCCACCAATTAGGGGAGAGTGCCAACCAGTCGTGCAGGCCATGTAAATGGAGCACCGTGGGAGAGAAAAAGAGATGCATGGAACTGAATACGAGGAGGCGGCCCAGATGAAGGACCGAGCCAACTACTAAGTTATTTAGTAGTTACATTTATTTTATGTTGACCAGTAAAGGCCTGTTTTCTAGAACCTCCCTGTCTCTGTCCATTTGTGTGCTCTAACCCAACACCCCATGGTTTACCACAACGTGGTCTGCAGTTGTTGGACGTACTGACAAATTCTCTAAAACGACATTGGAGGCGGTTTATGGTAGAGAAATTAACATTAAATTGAAAACTTGAGACATTGTGTTGTGTGACGAGACTGCACATTTGAGTGGCCTTTTATTGTCCCCAGCACAAGGTGCAACTGTGTAATGATCATGCTTCTTGATATGCCAAACCTGTCAGGTGGATGGATTATCTTGGCAAATGAGAAATGCTCACTAACAGGGATGAAAACTAATTTGTGCACAGAATTTGAGAGAAAAAAGTTTTTTGTGTGAATGGAACATTTTAGTGATCTTTTATTTCAGCTCATGAAACATGTGACCAACACTTTACATGTTGCGTTTATATATATTTTTTTGTGTATTTATTATAGTAGTAATAAACATGTTACTTGATCTAATGTCTCATCAACCTTGGAATTCACAAGTCACTTCCTGGTTGCTCTGCAGTTGTTATGCTGCACGGGTTGGAAGTAGATTTCCTCATATGCAACTTCAGTCAATCTGGATACATCCCAAATGGCACCCTATTCCCTATATAGTCCACTACTTTTGACCAGAGCCTTATGGGTCCTGGTCAAAAGTAGCGCACTATAAAAGGAATAGGGTGCCATTTGGGACACACACTTTGAGTCATTGTTAAATCCCAACTCCTCGCAGGCTTGGAAAACAGTCTTCAGAGAGTAACATTTTAAAAACATTTAAATACAATTCTTTAAACTTTTAAGTTTAAACAGCATGTACAGTACTTACAATGTAATACACAGAAAAAAGGCCACCTTGAGCCTTATTGCTACAATCACTACAATGATAGATGGTTGTTAATGTGTTGAATGATGACTGACACACAGATGAACAGTTTACAACTCGCTGCTTCTCACAGAGTTAAAAGGTAGAGAGCAAGTATATTTGTTTGCATGTCATTTCCTAGAATCCCATATCCTCTAAGTCTGATAAGAGTGCTCCTCTCGTTCGCATCCCAAATGGCACTCTATCTCCTATATAGTTCACTACTTTTGACCAGATGGGCCCTGTCCTGTGCTCATGGTTCCTTCAGAGAGTTGATGTGGGCACAGAGTTTGAGGGCGGGTCCGAGTTTGATGTTCATCGCTGTCATCAGGTGGTCCTCTGTCAGCAATAGGAGGGCCTGGCCGTCAATCTCGTGGGAACAGAACTCCTCTGATATGTCCCGCCCACCTAGAGGAGGAGAGGGTGGAGAGAGAGGGGGGAGAGGAACAGGAAGGTGGAAAGAGAGGAGTTTAGGGCCAGGAGATGTGACCTGAGCAGGAAAAACTACTGGCCCCAGTGATATTGTACAATATATACTGTATATAAACTCAGCAAAAAAAGAAACGGCCCTTTTTCAGGACCCTGTCTTTCAAAGATAATACGTAAAAATCCAAATAACTTCACAGATCTTCATTGTAAAGGGTTTAAACACTGTTTCCCATGCTTGTTCAATGAACCATAAACAATGAATTAACATGCATCTGTCATTTATGCTTCCATAGCAGTTCTGTACAGTTCTGTGTTCTCCTGTTTCCTGTTTCCGGTCACAACTTGCAGACTTGTTTACGCTGCTGTGCGTTTTTGTTGCCGATCTTACTTTGATACCTGACGGTTTTTTACTTTTTCATTACCGTATATTTTTACTTTTTCCCTCACTCAACTTTTTTCATTCAACTTTTTCACCCCGGAGGTTTTATCTGGACATGGTTCGTCAGGACTTCAAACAGCCGAAGCTAAGTAACATTAACATGATGCCTTCTAATTGCAGTCGTTGTACTTATAATATACAGGAGAACGATCGCCTTACGGCAAGGATAGCTGTGCTGCAAGCCCAGCTTCAGACGCGATCGTTAGGCAAGGGTAATTTCAGTGTAGGAAAGGATGAAACAGCGTCTGTGCCACCAGTAAGTACAGATAGTAACGTTAGTATAAACCCCCTCGCACGGTCCCCGCAGCCGGACAACTTTCTCATGGCTTCTGGAGGGAAACGCTGTAGGAATGCTCAACCGGTGTCGCTTATTCAGCCGACAGAAACTTTCAACCGGTTCTCCCCATTAAGCGAGTCGGAGTCGGAGGCCGAGACTTCTCTGGTCTCTACTCCTCCCGCTGTGGGGTCTGAGACGCCGACGGCTCCCACCATTAGCTCTGACAAATTGAAAACCCTAGTCATTGGCGACTCCATTACCCGCAGTATTAGACTTAAATCTAATCATCCAGCGATCATACACTGTTTACCAGGGGGCAGGGCTACCGACGTTAAGGCTAATCTAAAGACGGTGCTGACTAAGGCTAAAACTGGCGAGTGTAGAGAGTATAGAGATATTGTTATCCACGTCGGCACCAACGATGTTAGGATGAAACAGTCAGAGGTCACCAAGCGCAACATAGCTTCAGCGTGTAAATCAGCTAGAAAGATGTGTCGGCATCGATTAATTGTCTCTGGCCCCCTCCCAGTTAGGGGGAGTGATGAGCTCTACAGCAGAGTCTCACAACTCAATCGCTGGTTGAAAACTGTTTTCTGCCCCTCCCAAAAGATAGAATTTGTAGATAATTGGCCCTCTTTCTGGGACTCACCCACAAACAGGACCAAGCCTGGCCTGTTGAGGAGTGACGGACTCCATCCTAGCTGGAGGGGTGCTCTCATCTTATCTACGAACATAGACAGGGCTCTAACTCCTCTAGCTCCACAATGAAATAGGGTGCAGGCCAGGCAGCAGGCTGTTAGCCAGCCTGCCAGCTTAGTGGAGTC
This sequence comes from Salmo salar, assembly GCF_965601325.2. Taxonomy (NCBI): domain Eukaryota; kingdom Metazoa; phylum Chordata; class Actinopteri; order Salmoniformes; family Salmonidae; genus Salmo; species Salmo salar. The sequence goes on from NC_138293.1 coordinate 44,107,984, forward strand.
TGCCACTAGCACAGTCAGCGTAGTCAGCTCAGCTTTCCCCATTGAGACTGTGTCTGTGCCTCGATCTAGGTTGGGCAAAATTAAAAATGGCGGTGTTCGCTTTAGCAATCTCACTAGTATAAAGACCTCCTCCATTCCTGCCATTATTGAAAGAGATTGTGATACCTCACATCTCAAAATTGGGTTACTTAATGTTAGATCCCTCACTTCCAAGGCAGTTATAGTCAATGAACTAATCACTGATAATAATCTTGATGTGATTGGCCTGACTGAAACATGGCTTAAGCCTGATGAATTTACTGTGTTAAATGAGGCCTCACCCCCTGGTTACATTAGTGACCATACCCCCCGTGCATCCGGCAAAGGCGGAGGTGTTGCTAACATTTACGATAGCAAATTTCAATTTACAAAAAAAAAAACAACAATGACGTTTTCGTCTTTTGAGCTTCTAGTCATGAAATCTATGCAGCCTACTCACTCACATTTTATAGCTACTGTTTATAGGCCTCCTGGGCCATATGCAGTGTTCCTCACTGAGTTCCCTGAATTCCTATCGGATCTTGTAGTCATAGCAGATAATATTCTAATTTTTGGTGACTTTAACATTCACATGGAAAAGTCCACAGACCCACTCCAAAAGGCTTTCGGAGCCATCATCGACTCAGTGGGTTTTGTCCAACATGTCTCTGGACCTACTCACTGCCACAGTCATACTCTGGACCTAGTTTTGTCCCATGGAATAAATGTTGTGGATCTAAATGTTTTTCCTCATAATCCTGGACTATCGGACCACCATTTTATTACGTTTGCAATTGCAACAAATAATCTGCTCAGACCCCAACCAAGGAGCATTAAAAGTCGTGCTATAAATTCTCAGACAACCCAAAGATTCCTTGATGCCCTTCCAGACTGCCTCTGCCTACCCAAGGACGTCAGAGGACAAAAATCAGTTAACCACCTAACCGAGGAACTCAATTTAACCTTGCGCAATACCCTAGATGCAGTTGCACCCCTAAAAACTAAAAACATCTGTCATAAGAAACTAGCTCCCTGGTATACAGAAAATACACGAGCTCTGAAGCAAGCTTCCAGAAAATTGGAACGGAAATGGCGCCACACCAAACTGGAAGTCTTCCGACTAGCTTGGAAAGACAGTACCGTGCAGTATCGAAGAGCCCTTACTGCTGCTCGATCATCCTATTTTTCCAACTTAATTGAGGAAAATAAGAACAATCCGAAATTTCTTTTTGATACTGTCGCAAAGCTAACTAAAAAGCAGCCTTCGCAAATGGAGGATGGCTTTCACTTCAGCAGTAATAAATTTATGAACTTCTTTGAGGAAAAGATCATGATCATTAGAAAGCAAATTACAGACTCCTCTTTAAATCTGGGTATTCCTCCAAAGCTCCATTGTCCCGAGTCTTCACAACTCTGCCAGGACCTAGGATCAAGGGAGATACTAAAGTGTTTTAGTACTATATCTCTTGACGCAATGATGAAAATAATCATGGCCTCCAAACCCTCAAGCTGCATACTGGACCCTATTCCAACTAAACTACTGAAAGAGCTGCTTCCTGTGCTTGGCCCTCCTATGTTGAACATAATAAACGGCTCTCTATCCACCGGATGTGTACCAAGCTCACTAAAAGTGGCAGTAATAAAGCCTCTCTTGAAAAAGCCGAATCTTGATCCAGAAATTATAAAAAAACTATCGGCCTATATCGAATCTTCCATTCCTCTCAAAAATTTTAGAAAAAGCTGTTGCACAGCAACTCACTGCCTTCCTGAAGACAAACAATGTATACGAAACGCTTCAGTCTGGTTTTAGACCCCATCATAGCACTGAGACTGCACTTGTGAAGGTGGTAAATGACCTTTTAATGACGTCAGACCGAGGCTCTGCATCTGTCCTCGTGCTCCTAGATCTTAGTGCCGCTTTTGATACCATCGATCACCACATTCTTTTGGAGAGATTGGAAACCCAAATTGGTCTACATGGACAAGTTCTGGCCTGGTTTAGATCTTATCTGTCGGAAAGATATCAGTTTGTCTCTGTGAATGGTTTGTCCTCTGACAAATCAATTGTAAATTTCGGTGTTCCTCAAGGTTCCGTTTTAGGACCACTATTGTTTTCACTATATATTTTACCTCTTGGGGATGTCATTCGAAAACATAATGTTAAATTTCACTGCTATGCGGACGACACACAGCTGTACATTTCAATGAAACATGGTGAAGCCCCAAAATTGCCCTCGCTAGAAGAAGCCTGTGTTTCAGACATAAAGAAGTGGATGGCTGCAAACTTTCTACTTTTAAACTCGGACAAAACAGAGATGCTTGTTCTAGGTCCCAAGAAACAAAGAGATCTTCTGTTGAATCTGACAATTAATCTGGATGGTTGTACAGTCGTCTCAAATAAAACTGTGAAGGACCTCGGCGTTACTCTGGACCCTGATCTCTCTTTTGAAGAACATATCAAGACTGTTTCAAGGACAGCTTTTTTCCATCTACGTAACATTGCAAAAATCTGAAATTTTCTGTCCAAAAATGACGCAGAAAAATTAATCCATGCTTTTGTTACTTCTAGGCTGGACTACTGCAATGCTCTACTTTCCGGCTACCCGGATAAAGCACTAAATAAACTTCAGTTAGTGCTAAATACGGCTGCTAGAATCCTGACTAGAACCAAAAATTTGATCATATTACTCCAGTGCTAGCCTCCCTACACTGGCTTCCTGTTAAGGCAAGGGCTGATTTCAAGGTTTTACTGCTAACCTACAAAGCATTACATGGGCTTGCTCCTACCTATCTTTCCGATTTGGTCCTGCCGTACATACCTACACGTACGCTACGGTCACAAGACGCAGGCCTCCTAATTGTCCCTAGAATTTCTAAGCAAACGGCTGGAGGCAGGGCTTTCTCCTATAGAGCTCCATTTTTATGGAATGGTCTGCCTACCAATGTGAGAGACGCAGACTCAGTCTCAACCTTTAAGTCTTTACTGAAGACTTATCTCTTCAGTAGGTCCTATGATTAAGTATAGTCTGGCCCAGGAGTGTGAAGAGGAACGGAAAGGCTGGAGCAACGAACCGCCCTTGCTGTCTCTGCCTTGCCGGTTCCCCTCTTTCCACTGGGATTCTCTGCCTCTAACCCTTTTACAGGGGCTGAGTCACTGGCCTACTGGTGTTCTTCCATGCCGTCCATGGGAGGGGTGCGTCACTTGAGTGGGTTGAGTCACTGACGTGGTCTTCCTGTCTGGGTTGGCGCCCCCCCCCCTTGGGTTGTGCCATGGCGGAGATCGTTGTGGGCTATACTCGGCCTTGTCTTAGGACGGTAAGTTGGTGGTTGGAGACATCCCTCTAGTGGTGTGGGGGCTGTGCTTTGGCAAAGTGGGTGGGGTTATATCCTGCCTGTTTGGCCCTGTCCGGGGGTATCATCGGATGGGGCCACAGTGTCTTCTGATCCCTCCTGTCTCAGCCTCCAGTATTTATGCTGCAGTAGTTTGTGTCGGGGGGCTAGGGTCAGTCTGTTACATCTGGAGTATTTCTCTTGTCTTATCCGGTGTCCTGTGTGTATTTAAATATGCTCTCTCTAATTCTCTCTTTCTCTCTTTCTGTCTTTCTCTCGGAGGACCTGAGCCCTAGGACCATGCCTCAGGACTACCTGGTATGATGACTCCTTGCTGTCCCCAGTCCACCTGGCCGTGCTGCTGCTCCAGTTTCAACTGTTCTGCCTGCGGCTATGGAACCCTGACCTGTTCACCGGACGTGCTTGTTGCACCCTCGACAACTACTATGATTATTATTATTTGACCATGCTGGTCATTTATGAACATTAACATTTTAACATTTTGACCATGTTCTGTTATAATATCCACCCTGCACAGCCAGAAGAGGACTGGCCACCCCTCATAGCCTGGTTCCTCTCTAGGTTTCTTCCTAGGTTTTTGGCCTTTCTAGGGAGTTTTTCCTAGGGAGTTTTTCCTAGCCACCGTGCTTCTTTCACATGCTTTGCTTGCTGTTTGGGGTTTTAGGCTGGGTTTCTGTACAGCACTTTGAGAATATCAGCTGATGTACGAAGGGCTATATAAAAATAAATTTGATTTTGAAAATTTGATGCACCTGTGGAACGGTCGTTAAGACACTAACAGCTTACAGACGGTAGGCAATTAAGGTCACAGTTATGAAAACTTAGGACACTAAAGAGGCCTTTCTACTGACTCCGAAAAACACCAAAAGAAAGAAGCCCAGGGTCCCTGCACATCTGCGTGAACGTGCCTTAGGCATGCTGCAAGGAGGCATGAGGACTGCAGATGTGGCCAGGGCAATCAAATGCAATGTCCGTACTGTGAGACGCCTAAGACAGCACTACAGGGAGACAGGATGGACAGCTGATCGTCCTCGCAGTGGCAGACCACGTGTAATAACACCTGCACAGGATCGGTACATCATACCAGCGGGACAGGTACAGGATGGCAACAACAACTGCCCAAGTTACACCAGGAACGCACAATCCCTCCATCAGTGCTCAGACTGTCTGCAATAGGCTGAGAGAGGCTGGACTGAGGGCTTGTAGACCTGTTGTAAGGCAGGTTCTCACCAGACATCACAGGCAACAACGTCGCCTATGGGCACAAACCCACCGTCGCTGGATCAAACAGGACTGGCAAAAAGTGCTCTTCACTGAGGAGTTGCGGTTTTGTCTCACCGGGGTGATGGTCAGATTTGCGTTTATAGTCGAAGGAATGAGCGTTACACAGAGGCCTGTACTCTGGAGCGAGATCGATTTGGAGGTGGAGGGTCTGGGGTGGTGTGTCACAGCATCATCGGACTGAGCTTGTTGTCATTGCAGGCAATCTCAACGCTGTGCGTTACAGGGAAGACATCTTCCTCCCTCATGTGGTACCCTTCCTGCAGGCTCATCCTGACATGACCCTCCAGCATGGCAATGCCACCAGCCATACTGCTCATTCTGTGCGTGATTTCCTGCAAGACAGGAATGTCAGTGTTCTGCCATGGCCAGCGAAGAGCCCGGATCTCAATCCCATTGAGCACCTCTGGGACCTGCTGGATCGGAGGGTGAGGGCCATTCCCCCCAGAAATGTCCGGGAACTTGCAGGTGCCTTGGTGGAAGAGTGGGGTAACATCTCACAGCAAGAACTGGCAATCTGGTGCAGTCCACGAGGAGGAGATGCACTGCAGTACTTAATGCAGCTGGTGGCCACACCAGATACTGACTGTTACTTTGGATTTTGACCCCCCCCTTTGTTCAGGGACACATTATTCCATTTCTGTTCGTCACGTCTGTGGAACTTGTTCAGTTTATGTCTCAGTTGTTGAATCTTATGTTCATACAAATATTTACACATGTTAAGTTTGCTGAAAATAAACACAGTTGACAGTGAGAGGACGCTTCTTCTTTTGCTGAGTTTACATCCATTACAGTATTGGTTACAGCAGCTTTAAGTCCCATGGTAGGACATATTCATGATACCTGGTAGAGAGTTGATGTAGGAGCAGACTTGACCCACGCTCCACTGTGTTGGATTGTCACTACATTCTTGTCCTCCTGTGGTCTGTTCACCAGAGGATATGAATGAGTCTTTCCTCTGTCTTCCCTGTTCCCTCTCTCTCTCCTGCACCCTCTCTCTCTCTTCCTGCCGGCGCAGCCTGGTGATCATGGGGACAGGGGGCTCATCCTCAGCCTCCTCTTCCCCTTCTCCCCTCAATGCTCTCCGGGTCTCCTCAGAGCTGTACGGCCCCTGCACCTGCAGTGGAAAAAACCAACATGACTACAATCACACATTTGCCTATGGAATACTCTGAGTGATAACAGTTTGGGGTTTCATACTGTAAGTAGACCAGAGAATTGCAAAGTTGTTAATATCAATTTTGTCTGTCTGATTGACCTAGCCTGGTTTCAGATTTGTTGTCCCCCATGATGAAATTGGGGAGGGGACTGTATAACTGTCTCTGTATGTCCATTCATTTGTGCGTTAGTCAGATATCTCAGACAGCACTAGCCCGATTTTGACAACTTGGGTCTGATGCGTCTTGCCATAGAGATCCGGCAGTGACAAAATTGATTGTCCCAAGACGGGAGCTATAGTTATTAACATAAATGTTAAGGCGGGGAGCTTCATCATTCGTGGAGGACGACACGTTTACTGTTGCCTGGTTTGTGTTGTTTTGCAAACTGTCTTGTCGTGATTGGCATTGACCATAGGATAGTTAGCTAGATATGCTAAATCTGGGACCAGGCTATGACATCTGACCTGTCTGAGGAGGAAGTGTTCTCTGGTGCCCCCGTTGACCCTCCCTGAGGGACGTCCTCTACGGCCCATCGGCCTGTGACCCCAACGACTGGCCTTGTCCACCTTCAACACACTCAGACGCTTTGTACAGCTCACATTGAACCTGACAGGAGGGGACAGAGAGAGAGATGAGCTCTGTAGATAAAAAGTTTCTGGAGTTTAGCCATTCAGGGGAGATATTCCACAGAACACCATAATGTTCAAAACATTCCATTTGGGGTGTCTAGATTCCCCTGGATCCTGGAAGAGAACATTTACATATGGCTTTTGACTACAAGTCAGCTTGAAGAGCTTAATCTGGCTCGGGAATAATGTTCCAAAATTCAGATTTTTCAAGAAATACAGGTTCCTGGAATCAGGAGTGAATAACCAGGAACTACAGGAATCTTCCAACTGGGATATCTGGAAACCACAGAAATTTTGCAACCTTACAGGACTCACCTCTTGACACAGGTCATGGAGCAGAATCGTTTGGATCGGAGGAAGGTGTGAACGTAGCCTCTCTTCCCACAGAACTCACACTGCAGCACATCTACCAGGCTCTCAGCAGCAGGTTCTATAGTACAACAGGAGATGACAAGCTGTTAGACAGACACACAGACAGATGGACAGATGGACGGACACACAGACACACCGGAACTGACCGTCCTGGGTGGGGGTATCATCCATGTCTGAGTCATTGTCTGGCTGCTCAGCATCCATCAGGCTCTCCTCTGGCACTCGATCCCCATTGGTTCTCATCTCAGACACTCGATCCCCATTGGTTCTCATTTCTGGAGCTGAATCCTTATTGGTTCTCATCTCAGGTGTTGGATCCCCATTGGTTCTCACCTCCCGGGCTTCAGGAAGCGTGGCCTGCTGGTCCGCCCCCAAAGAGGAACGGCCCATCTGAAGCAGGAACACACCACTGTATCACATACAGTACACAACATGTACCACTATAGAGGGCTGAACATATTGGTAACTAATCAACTACCAGTGGGAGACTGCTTGTTCAAGAGGACATTTTGTATCTGGGAGGTTGTTGGTTCTTGATGCAGTGCTCTCACAGTGAGGGAGGTGTGACTGGGACTAAGCTACTCTTCCCACTAGCACATTTGGTTTCTTGGAAGATGTGGGAACGTATGTTTTTGGTTTCTCATTGGTTCAAGGGAATGAAGCCATACGTTTCTTGACCTGTAAAACTGATTTTTTTTTTAAATGTTTTGACACTGGAAATGTAAACTTGTTGGTTGCAGAGTTTCTGAGAATGATTTACTATGGTTCCCTGAACGTTACCTGGGAGGTTTTATTAACGTTCTGAGAACGGAAATTATACGTTATTTGGAGGTTTTTGAATAACTTCCTTAATTTTTACTGAATGTTTCAACAATACTTTTTATAACACTGCTAGCTTATTTTGGTTAAACTTTTTTGAACTCCAAGCACAGGTAGGACACATGGAAATGAATTTCCTTAATCACATTTCTATTTTAGGGGCTCCCGATTGGCGCAGCGGTCTAAGGCACTACAGACCCTGGTTTGATTCCAGGCTGTATCACAACCGACTTTGATTGGGAATCCCATAGGGCGGCGAACAATTAGGGCGGCACACAATTAGCCCAGCATCGTCCGGGGTAGGCCGTCATTGTAAATAATAATTTGTTCTTAACTGACTTGCCTAGTTAAATAACATTTAAAAAAAGAATAACCTTTTGTTCTCTATCCATGGATTTAGCCTGCTAGAGCTGCAACTCTCTCTCCTTCCTCTTGCACTTTATCAGCTCAGTTTAATAAAGTAGCTTAAGTAATGACATTTCTGCTGCTTCCCTCACTCGGATCGGACCGGGTCTTGATCCAACCAGGTCTGTATGGAACGGGATTAGTTGTCCTCGGGTCCATTCGGAACGGGTCTCTCTATATTTTTTGTATTAATTAATGCATATCGGGTCCGGAACTGGTCCATTTCGGAACTGGTCCATCTTCTTGGAATACCTCTAGCTAGCCTGCCATGTTTTTGTTACACTTACAAAGTGGTTAATTTTTGTCTATTCAAACAGACCACATTTCAAAGGAAACAAAGACTCATTAAGATCAGGTGTTAGTTGGCAAGGCCAACACACCTGAACACAAATAATAAGATAGATGATGGAGAGAGTTTTGCTGATGCTAAGAACAGAATGTATAAGTTTTTAACAAAACGACACTACATGTTATAGGTGGGACCCATTGGATGACAAATCAGAGGAAGATTTTCAGAAAGTAAGTGAATATTTAATCGCTATTTGTGAATTTATGAAACCTGTGCCGGTGGAAAAATATTTTGATGTGGGATGCCGTCCTCAAATAATCGCATGGCATGCTTTCCCTGTAATGGCTACTGTAAATTTAAAAGAATTTAAGCTTTCAACCGATATAAGACACTTGTATGTACCTAAATGTTTAGTATCCATAATTTTTATGATTATTTATTTGAATTGCACGCCCTCCGCTAGCGGGACGCCTAGACCTAAAGTTTTTAAATAACATTCTTAGAACATTACTCAAGTTTTCTTGTGGTATTTATGGAAAATGTTCTTAACGTTCTCAGAACAATTTGAGAACATACAAAATAACCAAAGGACAACCACGCTCTCACCAAGCTCTAAGAAACAAATGGTTCTCAGAACATTATGTGCTAGCTGGGCTCAGTCGCAGGGCCGACTCCAGGCATAAGCGACATAAGCGGCCGCTAGGGGGCCCCGACTCCAAAAAATGGTACTCAGTCGAACTTTAAAACGTACATTTTTCTCTCTGCTGTCAAGATTTTGCCTGCTTGTTGGGCCCCCCCCCCCCCAACCAAATCTCGCTTAGGTCCCCCAAAAGGCTAGAGCTGACACTGGCCTCAGTGCCTTTGGTGACAATTAACGAGGCCAGTGCCTGTGTACACTGTGGAGCTTGGTTAACACACCCACCAGTGGAGATACCGGGATGAACGATACCGGGAGGAACGGCTGCAGGGCCTCTCTGACGACGAACCCCTCTATGATGTGAGTGAGGATGAGAGGTCTAGCTCTCTCAGGGCTCCCTGGTAGGGTGGCTGAGGCTGAGGGGGATTGGCCGGGGCTTCTTACCGCGGCCGAGGGCAGGAGTGGAGGAGGGGAGCAGCTGGTGTAAGAGGAGGGGTCTTGAGACGAGTGGGTAACGGAGCGGCTGGACGGAGGGACGCAGGGGAAATCCAACCTGCCTGGAGGATGGAGCCGAGCAAAGAGAGAGAGGCAGTTACTGTATGTCAGTGTGCTTTATCAATTCAGTATAAAAATAGTAAATATTGCAAAAGGTAAAGTTAAGTAATGAAAAAAAGTAAATTCTATTGTGCCGTGTACCTGTACAGTTCTCTGTATAGGTGGGCTGTATGTCTTTACAGAGTCTGTCTGAACCAGCCGATGGAGAGAGTGTGGGTGGAGGGGTCGTCCTCTTCTCTCTCATCTCCTCTCTCCTCTCTGGGGTCTGGGTGCGTAGGGTGGCTGGAAGCATCTTCAGGTCCACAGCTACAGTCTGGGGCGGGGAGAGATTATGGAACGTCTGGGATAGATTCTGGAACGTTTGGGGGGGGTGATGGTTCTGAAAAGGAATCTGGACCGGCGCCTCTGCCACAGGCAGCTCCTCCGACACGTGAACCCCAGTGGACTGCACTGCCAGGGCCTGGACTGAGCGCAGGGACAACCTCTGGAGGGAGGCCGGTGGAGACTGAAGCAGCCTGGGGAGAGAGGCCTGGGAGATGGGGCCAAGACGCAGGGTAGGGGGCTTGGGCTGGAGGTGGAGCTGGGGCTGGAGCAGGCTGGGACACAGAAGAGGTGGAGGGGCTGATGATGAGGATACTACCACTGTCTGCTGGGGAGGAGGAGGGGTGGGCGGCTCACAGGAAGAGGAGAGGACTGGAAGGCCATCCCCAGGCTGGGATTGGACAGTGGTGGTGGTGTGGGTGGGAGTGGCAAGGGGCTGGAGGGTAAGAGGGAAGAGAGAGGGGGAAGTGTCTTGGGGTGCGATGCGCAGTGCGATAGGGTGCAGCTGCCGGTGGGATCCTGCTGTGGTCTGCTGGATGATGAGCTGGTGGGGTGCCCCTTTATGGCTCGGAGGACAGTGCAGCTGGTGCCTGACCACAGCATGGGACTGGACAGGAGTGTACGACGCTGAAATAGAACCACATTATTACACCTGAAGGTGGTCTAAACCTGCACTAGGTTGGAACAAAATGTACAACACTGGAGTTAAAATAAAACCATGTTAACAGACTTAAGTGATTGAGACATTTATATGTGTTGTAAACCTCCTCTGGGCTGGAACAAAAGCCTACCTCAGGATCAGTATTATTTAAGAACACTGATATGAACCAACAGAGCACAAAAGATGTGACCATGCCATGGTGACTGACTTACCAGGCGCGATAAGCTGGTTTGCTGATGTTAGCCTGGTGATGTCAGCCAGCCGAGGCTTAGCTCCAGAGGCTTCTGTGGAAGGGTCAGACTGCTGACTGGACCTCAGGGGACAGATGGACATCTTGGGCAGAGAGGAGACCAGCGTCTGGGGCTGGGTGGAGAATGGCTTCAACAGGACACTCTGGGCAGTGGCCAAAGCCCCTGGGAGATGGGCCTGCAGCGCGAGGCTGTGGACCTGAGAGAGGAGAGGACACGCAGTATTATTATAGATGTAAATCTAACATCCAATGTCTCTTAGAAAGTCCTTGATATCAACAAATATGTGGCTATCATGTTGTGTCCCACAGGGTTCCAAACTGGGGCACTACTGTCTGTACCTGATACATATTTAGGTAATTGCAACTTGATCATGTCGAGCAATGACCTACCAAGTCAAGTCAGATACACTCCACTTAGCAGACACCTTTATCCAAAGCGACATGTGCATAGGCTTACATTTTTTGTATAAAAATGATTTGTCCTCTAGGGATATAAATAACATGTCAGCAGCAGTGAGATGTAAACTCCTGCTGTGCTGTCCTCTGATGACAACCTAGTTAGCTTGCAATGCTTAACCTTTGACCTTTGCCCCTGGTGGCGGTTGCTGACCTGTGAAGTGGAGAGTCGAGAGGAGCTGCAGCAGACAGAAGGCAGGTCAGACTGGACTGCTGCCACTGTGGCCGCAGGGGTCAGAATCAACTTACAGAGACAGAAGAGAGAAAAGAGAAAGCGACAGAAGAGGGAGAAGACAGAGAAACAAGGGAAAAGACAAAGAAGAAAGAGAAAAGATAATAGAGTAGAAAAAAGTTAGTGGAAAACATCAGTGGAAAAGGAGACAGAGAACTTGGCATGCTTACTTATTTTTACTTCCCATGATCTTTGGGCAAGTAGATAGTTTATCATACGCTACAAAGCTGTTACAATAAGAGAGAGAAGGTAGGTACCATCTGGGTGCGAAGGTACATCTGGGCTTGGTTACAGGAAGCAGAGCAATTCCCCAGGAGCATGGCCTGCTGGGTAATCGTGCCTGTGGTGGAGCTGGAACTCTGAGAATGACCAATCAGCTGGCCTGTTACTGGAGAGGCTGGGAGGGTGATCTGGAGACAGACAGAATTGCAGTGGTCTTACTAGGCATTGGTAGTCTTGGTAGTCTTGCTACCAGAGTGCTCAACTTACAGAGGTACCAGTTGACTGGGGCACCGTGCTGTTGGCAGCAGAGGGTAAGGAGGGGGACTGTGTGTTACTGTAAGGCTGTTGCTGCTGCAGCGCAGCTGTCTGCAGGATGATGTGTTGCTGCTGGGCCGCGTACATCTGCTGCAGGTACTGAGCTGCCATGGTCTGGGGCCTGCTGTGGATGGCCTGCTGGATCACCTAGAGAGAGAGACAGCAGAGAAACAATAGTCATATTGTGTAGCTGGGAACGGTTCGGTAACTACTACGCTCACCAGAGTTGATGACTCATGTTAGCTCCCAGAACTAATGGCTCAGCTTTAGCTCAGCACGTGCATGATCAGGGTTCGATACCAGGAATGCTGAAAGACCTAGGTTTGGTCAAGATAACACTCTTCCCAGCTAGCACATTTGGTTCCTTGGAAGTTGTAGAAACTTATTTTTTAGGTTTCCCATTGGTTCTGGGAATGAAGCCATATGTTTTCTGACTGGTAAAACTTAACATTTTTTTAAAGTTTCTGAGAACGTAAGTGAAGCTTTTGCCTGTTCTGGGAACATACATTTTTAGGTTGCAGGGAGCTTCTGAGAATGTTCTCCTGGGAGGTTTTATTCATGTTCTGAGAATAGAAATGATATGTTATTTGAAGGTAATTAAATAACGTTCTGAGAATATGTTTCAGTAAGACTTTCAATAACACTGCTAGCTTAGTTTGGGTTAACAGTTTTGAAGCACAGATAGGACACATGGAAATTCACTTGTTTAGGCATTAATCATGCAAACACATGTATTTTTTATTGTGGCACGGCGTCAGTGAGATTCTAACCTATTACCTTCTGTTCTCTATCTATGGATTTAGTCCACTGAGCCACCAGGATGGAGCTAGCATTAGAGGTCTTTACGGATCCACCTGTACCCGAATACCCGAGACCTGAGCAGGTTCAGATCCAGAATTCGAAATAATGTCACGCGTCTGGGTCGGATCTGATATGATTGTCACGGGTATGTGCAATTTTAACTGACCTTTCCGGTAGGAACAGTACAGATCCGAACGCGACAGCTGCAATAGAGAGAGAAATGTTATCATTTATGCTGCTGCTCGTGCTTTTCGCGAGAGTGGAGCGTGTAGCTTGTTGTTGTTGTTGGCCAATCATAAGTCATCATAGCGGCAATAGGCTAAATTAGGAGATATCTAATCCTCCCTGCGTCACTCGCTCACAGTATGGCCCCACCCCCTCCTGCTTGAGCGGCACCTCTCTCTCCCTCCTCTCACGCTTTATCAGCTCCGGCTAATAAAGTAGCTTAAAAATGACTTTTCTGCTGCTTCCCTCACTCGGATCTGACCGGTCTGGATTCAACCAGGTCTACACGGAACAGGATTAGTTGTGCTTGGGTCCGTTCGGAACGGGTCTCTATATTTAAAAAATGTATTTAAGCTTATCGAGTCCGGATTGGGAAAGCCCGTGTCCAGTTTGGAACTGGTCCAACTTTTTGGACCTGTGAAGACCTCTAGCTAGCATGCCATTTTTTTTTTACTCCTAGATAGCTGTTCATTTTAGTCTATTCAAACAGACCCCATTTCAAAGGAAACAAACACTCATTAAGATCAGGTGTGGCCAACACACCTGAACACATTTAACAAGAGAGAGGATAGAGAGAGTTTGATGCTGAGAACAGAATGTTTATGTTTTTAAATAACATTCTTAGAACGTTCTTTGAACATTAATGTTTTCTTGTGGTTTTAATGGAATGTTTTCTTAATGTTCTGAGAACATGACTTTAAATAGAACCATGAAGAAACCTGTAGAAAGCGTTATGCTGAAGTACTGAAATTCCCACAGAAGAACGTTGTTTCTTAACATTCTGAGAACATGACTTTAAATAGAACCATGAGGAAACCTGAAGGAAACGTTATGATGAAGTACTGAAATTCCCACCTAAGAAACATATGGTTCTCAGAGTGTTATGTGCTAGCTGGGTATCCTGCACCATTCCCAGACCTTTGTGGGAATGTTGTATGCAAAATAACCATAGGACAACCACAACCACGCTCTCACCATGCTTTAAGAAACATATGGTTCTCAGAACATTACAGTATGTGCTAGCTGGATTATGCTTAGAAAACTAGCCTTTGCTTTACATACAGATATGGCTTCATAGCTACATTTTATTCCACTCCTTGCCACTCCTGTCATTTGCCAAATATCATTAATGAGCTTGAGGAGATCAGAGGATTGGATCCTGATTCGATAACCTTCACAGCTACCATCCAATGTTTATGCAAATTAGACTGATAGGTCAAATTAACTGTTTACTTTGGTCCTGCCTGGAAAATGATACCGGAGCATCGGCTCTCTAAGACAGCTTCTACCCCCAAGCCATAAGACTGCTCAATAGCCATAAGACTGATAAATAGTTAATGAAATGGTTACTCGGACTATCTGCATTGACCCTCTATGAACACTCACAAGACTATATACACAGTATACACACTATATACATACTCACTCACACACCACACAAAACCCACACACATACAGTACATATGCACACACACAGGCATAACACACACACACATACTGACACAACACACACAAATACACACACAGATACACACGCACGTTCACACATCATATGCTGCTGCTGCTACTCTGTTCTTTCTTCTTACTGTTATCTATCCTGATGCCTAGTCACTTTACTCTGCCTTTATGTACAGTTGAAGTCGGAAGTTTACATACACCTTAGCCAAATACATTTAAATTCAGATTTTTACAATTCCTGACATTTAATCCTAGTAAAAATTCCATGTCTTAGGTCAGTTATGATCACCACTTTATTTTAAGAATGTGAAATGTCAGAATAATAGTAGAGAGAATGATTTATTTAAGCTTTTATTTCTTTCATCACATTCCCAGTGGGCCAGAAGTTTACATACACTCAATTAGTATTTGGTAGCATTGCCTTTAAATTGTTTAACTTAGGTCAAACGCTTCCCACAATAAGTTGGGTGAATTTTGGCCCATTCCTCCAGACAGAGCTGGTGTAACTGAGTCAGGTTTGTAGGCCTCCTTGCTCGCACATGCTTTTTCAGTTCTGCCCACAGAGGTTAGGGCTTTGAGGTTGAGGTTAGGGCTTTGTGATGGCCACTCTAATACCTTGACTTTGTTGTCCTTAAGCCATTTTTCCACAACTTTGGAAGTACGCTTGGGGTCATTGTCCATTTGGAAGACCCATTTGCAACCAAGCTTTAACTTCCTGACTGATGTCTTGAGATGTTGCTTCAATATAGCCACATAAATTTCTTGCCTCATGATGCCATCTATTTTGTGAAGTGCACCAGTCCCTCCTGCAGCAAAGCACACCCACAACAAGAAGCAGTGGCTTCTTCATTGCTGAGCGGAAGAAGGTTAACCTTTCAGGTTATGTTGATATAGGACTCGTTTTACTGTGGATATAGATACTTTTGTACCTGTTTCCTCCAGCATCTTCACAAGGTACTTTGCAGATGTTCTGGGATTGATTTGCATTTTTCGCAACAAAGCACATTCATCTCTAGGAGACAGAACGCGTCTCCTTCCTGAGCGGTATGACGGCTGTGTGGTCCGATGGTGTTTATACTTGCGTACTATTGTTTGTACAGATGAACGTGATACCTTCAGGCGTTTGGAAATTGCTCCCAAGGACGAACCAGACTTGTGGAGGTCTATAATTTTTTTTCTGAGGTCTTCGCTGATTTCTTTTGATTTTGCCATGATGTCAAGCAAAGAGGCACTGAGTTTGAAGGTAGGCCTTGAAATACATCCACAAGTACACCTCCAATTGACTCAAATTATGTCAATCAGAAGCTTCTAAAGCCATGACATCATTTTCTGGAATTTTCAAGCTGTTTAAAGGCACAGTCAACTTAGTGTATGTAAACTTTTGACCCACTGGAATTGTGATACAGTGAATTATAAGTGAAACAATCTGTCTGTAAACAATTGTTGGAAAAATGACTTGTGTCATGCACACAGTAGATGTCCTAACCGACTTGCCAAAACTATAGTTTGTTAAACAAAATACTTATGGAGTGGTTCAAAAACTAGTTTTAATGACTCCAACCTAACTGTATGTAAACTTCCGACTTCAACTGTACATATCTACCACACATACCTTGTACCCTTGCACATTGATCTGGTACTGGTACTCCTTGTATACATCTTCATTCTTGTTTTTTATTCCTCTTTCGTTACTATTTATTATGTTGTTTTTTTTTACTCCGCATCGTTGGGAAGGGCTCGTAAGCAAGCATTTCACGGTAAAGTCATTGTATTCAGCATTTGTGACAAATACAATTTGATTTGATTTTGAACATCGCCAAATGCGTCAGTTTATTTAAATGTGCAATTAAAAAGTATAGTGCCTAGCTGTCAGTTTAATTAAATGTGCAATTAAAAAGTATAGTGCCTAGGCCTAGTTAATGAAACCCTAGTGCTGTTGACGTAGGCAACAGATCACAACGGCCCAGTACATCACTGGGGCCAAGCTTCCTGCCATCCAGGACCTCTATACCAGGCGGTGTCAGAAGAAGGCCCTAAAAATGACCAGAGCGCCAAGTCTCGGTCCCAAGGGGCTTCTAAACAGCTTCTACCCCCAAGCCATAAGACTCCTGAATGTCTAATCAAATGGCTACCCTTTTACGCTACTGCTACTCTCTGTTATAATCTATGCATAGTCACTTTAATAATTCTACCTTCATGTACATATTACCTCAATTACCACGACTAACCGGTGCCCCCGCACATTGACTCTGCACCGGTACCCCCTGTATATAGCCTCGCTATTGTTATTTTACTACTGCTCTTTAATTATTTGTTACTTTTATTTCTTATTCTTCTTCTTTTTTCTTTTTTTTTAAACTGCATTGTTGGTTAAGGGCTTGCAAGTAAGCATTTCACTGTTGTATTCGGCACATGTGACAAATACGATTTGATTTGACAAAGCAGGGAATCCCCAATTTCCCACTGAGCTCCTTTTTGGAAATGGTGAGTTCACTTTCTCATCTATGACGTTAGTGACCAACCGCGCTGTCCAGCGTTGGAGCCCAGCAGCTCACATCAGCAGGATGGGGTGCCTTTTCATTAGGAGGGATGTCTAACTTGGATCGCTAAAATAATGATTATTATCAATTACATTTCCTCAATTTATAAGACCTATGGGGACACCTACTGTATACATTTGGCAGCCAAGCACGAGTGATCACTGTAGCCTTTTATCGTCTAGACATGATTAAATATCCACCAGGCTTCCGTCATCGACTCAACTGAATTAAAAAAAGAATTACAGGGGGCAGTTTGGAAAAACTAAAAACCATTTTTCTCTGTAATAAAGTAGAATCTGGGATAACAATGATATAACCAATGTCTCTAGTAATACTATAGCTCTCTCTCTCTCCCTCCTTCAAGCATTCCTTGTCAATTCATTTGATAGGCTACATTATTTTAGCATTATGCTATAATGTAGCCTAGGCCTACTTTCCGATGGACTATAGCCAAGATTTGAAGGTAAACCTTGGTTTTGAATACGTTTCTAGGAAAGTAGAAATGTTCGTGTGTGTCTAAGGTGCACTGGTGGCTTTGATTAAGGCACAGCAAAATCAATGGTGTACATTTAACTTGGAAAGTGTAAAATGTTCACAATTTTCAGTAAACATTTGAGTTCCACTGTACCGGTTTTAAAATTACACCTTTGAAAGTGTTAAAGATTTAACTCTGTTGTAGTGTTCCCCATTTAACTCAAAGTGTAAAATGTACGCTATTTTCAGTGAACATATGCGTCCCACTGTAGGCCTACTAAAATAACACTTTTGAAAGTGTTGAAGATTTAACTCTGTTGCCGTGTTCCCCATTCAACTCTTAAAGTGTTCAAATGAACTTGATTGTGATGTTTGCATATCTCTACTGTAGAGTAATACGCAACACCTACAGTGTCACGCTGGTATAATGGATCGGGAGACAGGCGCAGGAATGTGTAATATGTTTTTTTATTTCTTTATCCAAATTACAGCGTGCCATGTAAAGGCAAAGGGGACGAAGAACGACCAAACAAACACGTAGTGAGGAGTACCTCAAATAAATAAACGGGACGAGACCCGAAAACACAAGCGCACACTGATCCAACACGGGACGAGACCCGTAATCATCTATGCACAATACAAGCGTCACAAAAGCCAAAACAACAAGGCACAGGTTCTCACACGACCAACGGACATTGGAACAATAATCGACACCCCAATGGTGAAACAAAGGGCACATTTCTACAAATACAATCAGTGAGAAATTGGAACCATGTGTAATGACACAGTTCAGTGCCTAGAGGCCGGTGAAGTAGACCTCTGAAACTGGTGCACGGAATGAGCAACAGTTACCGGAGGGATCTGTGACATACAGTGTAAAACACAACACTTAATTTAGAGTAAACTGGACATACTTTGCTTAGTGCTGACGCTGTTAAACTTTCTCAGTGTAAGAAATTAACACCTGTAGTGACACAGTAAATCATTTTTGGGTGTTGTTTAAAAACTGCATGGTGTAAAGCCTAATTTGCCTTTTCTTTTCAAGGGAATTTTAGAGTTACCATCCATGACTGTAATATTTTGTGAGAGAGACATGGTTATTGAATTATTTCCTTATAAAGGCTTGTGACTTTCACCAAGTGAGTACCAAGGTGAATGCTATCATTAAAATTCAACTATGACAATACCTTACATACTGTATATCATAAGGCCTTACTTTGATGGCTTAGTTTTACCATAACCCAGTGGTGTTAGGAAACTCCGGGTTTACAGGCCACATCAGGCCTGAAAGTCAAATTATGTTGGATTGCAAAGTGATGTCTTTTTAGCTAACATTCTACTCCTTGCCAGTCCTGTCATTTGCCAAATTGACTGGCCTTTCAGCAATCTTAACGTTTAATATGCAGTTCAATATGAGACATCATTAGGATATCCAAAAGTTTTTATTCACCCGCTGCCTGCATTCAGAATGACTGTCAGGGTTAGGAAAGTTGATAAGAAGACTACCTAAACCATTTAACCTGGAAAAACCATTTCAGTAACAGGTGCTAACTGTTACTCTAACTAACTGATTTGATTAGTTTAGAAAAATATGTTATTTGTCTTAGTGTAGCATATGATTAATCAATCAATGTACATGCAAAAACACAGATATTAAAAACAATCATTAAAACATCTACTTGCAGTAGTGCATTCTGGGAAATATGATAATGACGGGGTGGTTTTGTTGGGCTGTTTTACTCTCCAAAGTGTAAAATAATAACTCTTGTTATTAACACCAACACCAGGGGTGTCACAAAATCCTTCGTTGTGTTGCAGGGAAGACCAAAATGCAGCGGAGTTGTGGATACTCATATTTTAATTAACAAAAAAAGAGTAACGCATCCACTTGACAAAACAATAAATGATACCCACAACACTAAACAGTTTTGCAGGCTCACCAACGCAGTGCAAAAACAACTACCCACAAAACCAAGTGACAAACATACTCCTACATATATGACTCCCAATCAGGAACAACGATCCCCAGCTGTTCCTGATCAGGAGTCACAAGACCAACACAGAACAATCACACACACACACACAAGACTGCCACGTCCTGACCCCAAAACTACTACAACAGCTCCATCTGCTGGTCAGGACGTGACAAGGGGGTTATTTTAGACCACTGAGTGTTAATTTCACTCTTACAGAGTGAATTTAACTCCTGAATCAACAATAGAAATTTTATACCAAAAAATTAACACTGGCCAATTTGCTGTGTAGGTCCTTTTAGGGTTTGTGTGTGTTTCCTAAAGTAGCCTGTCTGGACTCCATCTAGAGGAGGGACAAATAATATAACTGAAATGAGCATTACAACATTTTACAAATGTAGGCCTAAGTAAGTCATGATGATCAGCATATGTGCGAGGAATGACGACAGGTGGCAAGTTTGCATTTCTTTCCTCTCATTAATGGAATACAACTGAAGCAAACTTGGCTCGATGGAATCTTGTAGGCTAATATTTCCCATATCATTATTTCTCTCTCCCATTATGGAGTCCTCTAGACACTTTGAACAACATGATCTTCATTGACACTGCCTTCTCACAAGAGAATGATCGCAGCAGGTCATAACGGTGTTGTTGTTTGTTGTTCTTATTGCACCAAATTTGCAAGCACATAATGTTGTAATGGAAAATATTAGTGTTGTTTTCAACTACCAATCAGCAACTGTAGTAAATCCGGCTGCATATTGAACTTTGAGATTGCCGAAAGGCCAGTCTCTTTGACAAATGACAGGAGTGGCAAGTAATGAAATGTTCAGCTAAAACTGAAACCCAGACTAGTGGCTTCATTATTTGGATTTCAACACACACATTGACATTGTCCCCTCTGGCGCCCTCCCTGTCCCCTCTCTCACCTGAACTGCCTGGCTCTCTGTAGGGGCGGTGTCTAGAGAAGTGGGTAGGGCCTGACTATTTGGGGGCGTGGTGCTGTCTGTTGTCGTCATGGCGATGACCACTGAAGCGGTGATGTTGTTGTTGGCAACCGTTGTAACTGCTTTGGTGTTAGAGGTGACAGTGACAGTAGCAGCAGTCCCATTGGTCTCACTCTCTCCTCCTCCCTCTGTCTTTTCATGGCTCTGCCTGTCCATCATGCTGCTGGTAAAACTAAGCACCTGTCTGTATCACTGGGCCAACTGGAAAGTACACACAGAAAACACCTCTCTCAAAGTCTGTAGCCTAAACATATTTGTATATATTTGATTTGACATATGGGATGCTGGATGTATTTTTTGGAAAATAACATTTATATCTGGTGCCCTACATTGTTCAGTAAAAAAAAAAAAAAAATCCCACCTACATCCCTAAGAGAATATTTGTTGGGACATAATTTTGCTGATAAATTGTCCCATCGGAAAATAAATCAAATTATAGATGCATATGCCTATCTATAACAATGTCAATGACAATTTAGTGCTGGGTGCGTTTGAATACACTTGAGAAATGGGGCCTATAGCACTGGCTCAAACGGATGTGATGGGCATTGCTTGACCGGACCAAGAGAGCGCTTCTCGCGCGGCTATAAATCTAGAGGTTGATAGAAGTGAAGTATCCATGCTCTGTGTGCACATTCTGCTTATTTCTTACAACCTTAAATCGAAGAAAAATATTATATTTACATTTATAGGCCTTAAAATCACAAACGGGACATTTGGGCCAACGGCGTCACCAAAAAAATATCCTTTAAAGATCTATAGATATGAAGCTATATCCCAAGCTATATCCCTGGATCCTGGTCACTAGAGAAGGCTATTTGTCTTAGTCATAAAGCATTCTTAGCAAAAGTGTAATATATTTTAATGAAGTTTGTTTAATAAGTCCCGAGCTGTATTAATTGCATGTGTTTAGGACTACTTTACATTTCAACTGACCTATTACATTTATTGAAATAAGGTAATGGTCAGTAGGAAATAGCAAATCAGAAACCGGGGCTTGTACGCCTAAACAAGGAATTGTACTAAAACCAGGTCGAACTTATGTCGGCCTATTCATATTAAAGTTCTAATCAAGCAATTGTTCGTTAGGTTTTTTTCATTTGATTTGCTGCGTTTTCAACGAAATCATTCAGTTTTGTTAATTTCTTTGTCATAATGAAGTACATTTCTGTTTTTGAATTTCTCCCCATATGACCATGACATTTTCCAAGTTTTTCCATGTATGAAATTATCGAAATTCAATAGCCTATAGCTTAAAATAAATAGATCAGAAATGTATTTTGATAAAGCCTCTGCGCTTGGATGCCATGTTGATTAGTATAGCCTACTCATCAGGTTTATATGCCCTACACATAAAAATACTGGAAGAATCTGGAAAAACAGGCTATATAAAACTACATTTATCCAGTATTTGAATTGTTGAATGAAATTGAAAGAAAATTACACAAACCTTCCAAATGAAGTGGCCTAGTTTGAAATAGGCTATTTTGTCCACATTTTTTACATGTAGCCTAATTTGTGTAAATAAAGTAGAGCCTACTTTAATTAGCTCATAACATTTTGGTAAAAAGGGATAATTTCAGACATAATAGATTTCTGATATTGATTCTGTTCCAATTCCTGGTGCTAAACTATTTCATTTTTAAACGTGTATGTAGTTTTTGTGCAACACACCCCTAATGCTCAACCGAGAAAATATTCCAAACCCTATAGCCACAACCATGCACTGACAAAAAGCAGACTGGTTAAATGTACACACATTTTCTTTCAGCAATAGCAATGCATCAAATCGGTTCTGCAGTTTAAAATCTATGAACAATTGTCGTTATCATGTGCGGAATGCATCTAATTGGGCAATTCATGCATTGGGCTACAGTCACCCCTTTTGGCCTTTTACATTTTCTCGCTGGATGTGCAGTGCTCGCAACATAGGCTGCAGTAACCTAGCTATACGATCATTTATTTATTCATTATACTCAAACAAAATCGTATAATAATTATATTATGTTTGGGCATCATCCTCTATTTCCTCGGCCAATTCTATGGCCACCGATAAGAGCCTTATATATGCACCATGCACAATCGTTCACCTATCATTAGCGTTACCTGGCTGGATTTGTTATTAGACCTGACCCATGGCGAAGTGACCGAACGAAAACCCACCGGTTTAGACTGTCACAATCCCAGTCATGTTCTAATGCGTCAAGCCTGTGATGCTAAAATGGAGAGAAAAACAAACGGACCGGACGGAATGAAAACCCAGACACAGCACCACTTGCAGCGCGGGAGGACCTTATAGAGTAGAGCAAGAGGGATTAGTGTGAAAAGGGATTTTTATAACGCTAATTTCTCATTTTGGAGACTCAGTCAGGGTTTTACTCAACATGTAACAAACAACAAATATCAAGTCAAGTTCAGGCTGTGTCACGAAACGCATTGTAAAGGTAGCATTGTGGAGTCTGGGGTCCTTTACCAACATAGTAATTATTTTACTGGCAGTATCTACTGTAACACTATCACCACTAGGGGGCACAAGACTCGGAAAAAGAGACCCCAGCTTTTCCTCAGTCCTCAGCATATATATATATATATATATAATAAAACACACACACACACACGTGTATATATATATATATATATATATATACGTGTGTGTGTGTGTGTTTTATTGTCAGCCACTGGATAGGTGCAGATCGGGGCAAATGTGTTGTTTTTACATATATAATTACCATACATAAATCATGATTAGGCTATATTGATCAGACAGAGAAATTCTGGTATGTGTCATGCTCATGTGTTGTCTTCTCAAATCAAGTCAAATCAAAGGTTATTAGTTACATGCACCGAATACAACAGGTGTAGACCTTACAGTGAAATGCTTACTTACGAGCCCCTAACCAGCAATGCAGTTTAAAAAAATACAGATAAGAATAAGAAATAAAAGTAACAAGTAATTAAAGAGCAGCAGTAAAGTAACAATAACGAGACTATATACAGGGTGGTACCAGTACAGAGTCAATGTGCGGGGACACTGGTTAGTTGAGGTAATATGTACATGTAGATGATAACAACAGAGTAGCAGCGGTGTAAAAGAGGGGGGACAACGCAAATAGTCTGGGTAGCCATTTGATTAGGTGTTCAGGAGTCTTATAGCTTGGGCGTAGAAGCTGTTTAGAAGCCTCTTGGACATAAACTTGGCGCTCCAATACCGCTTGCCATGCGGTAGCAGAGAGAACAGTCTATAGCTAGGGTGGCTGGAGTCTTTGAACATTTTTAGAACCTTCCTCTGACACCGCCTGATATAGACGTCCTGGATGGCAGGAAGCTTGGCCCCAGTGATGTACTGGGCCGTTCGTACTACCCTCTGTAGTGTCTTGCGGTCGGAGGCCGAGCAGTTGCCGTACCAGGCAGTGATGCAACCAGTCAGGATGCTCTCGATGATGCAGCTGTAGAACCTTTTCAGGATCTGAGGACCCATGCCAAATCTTTTCAGTCTCCTGAGGGGGAATAGGTTTTGTCGTGCCCTCTTCACGACTGTCTTGGTGTGCTTGGACCACGTTAGTTTGTTGGTGATGGGGACACCAGGGAACTTGAAGCTCTCAACCTGCTCCACTGCAGCCCCGTCGATGAGAACGGGGGCGTGCTCGGTCCTCTTTTTCCTGTAGTCCATAATCATCTCCTTTGTCTTGATCACGTTGTTGTCCTGGCACCACACGGCCAGGTTGCTGCCCTCCTCCCTATAGACTGTCTCGTCATTGTCGGTGATCAGGCCTACCACTGTTGTGTCATCGGCAAACATAATGATGGTGTTGGGGTCGTGCCTGGCTGTGCAGTCATGAGTGAACAGGGAGTACATGAGGGGACTGAGCACGCACCCCTGAGGGGCCCCTATGTTGAGGATCAGCGTGGCGGTCCTTAGCTTATTGACGAGCTTTAGGGCACTATTGTGTTGAAAACTGAGCTGTAGTCAATAAATAGCATTCTCACATAGGTGTACCTTTTGTCCAGGTGGGAAAGGGCAGTGTGGAGTGCAATAGAGATTGCATCATCTGTGGATCTGTTGGGGCGGTATGACAATTGGAGTGGGTCTAGGGTTTCTGGGATAATGGTGTTGATGCGAGCCATGACCAGCCTTCGAAGCACTTCATGGCTACAGACATGAGTGCTACTTGTTGGCTGCCTTTCTCTTGTATGAGAAAGGCAGCCAAAGCGATCCATTTGTAAAAAATAACTAAATTTCCAACTACCACATTATATTTTCATAGAAAATATATTATACGTATAAATGGCCATATACAAATGTTCCCATGTTCACACAAACGCCCTTGCATTTCATTTGGTACAATAGGAATAATGAACACGTTCACATTTACAGTACTGTGTTAAAAATAGCATTTACTCCTTGTCTATCATTACAATATATGATATTCATATGATTCGCCTTAAATATGTTCCATTGACCGAATATTATCTACGATCAGACAGTGTATCTTCTTGTTTAGTTTGTTGATTCAAATATTTATTGGCCCCTCCTACATTCCGCTAATGGATTCGTCCGTCGTGAGGCCTTTTTGTAGTAGTGAGTGTTGTTTGGCACTACTTTGTCTGGATTTTGTACAATTAAGAAGACTCAAATTGTTCGTTTCAACAGCTAGTCAGCTATCTAATTGTTTTATCTATCGAGGCAAGTTACAGAGGAGATCGTTTTGGGCGTGGTACACAGCTAAATTTGTCGCAGCCAGAAGAAAAACATCTTCGGCGTGCGGAGTTCCGATTCCGAGGGCTTATGATGCCGACGTTGCGGGACAGCACCATGTCTCACCCCGGCGAAAACCCTCACCAAGTCCGGGTAAAAGCTTATTACAAAGGGTAAGTAGACGGTTAGGGTTTGTGTGATTTGTATCGGAATAAAGCACTTCATTATTTGACTCGTTATGAACTTGGGCTAGGCTTTATTAGCCAGACGGTTAGCTTTTTAGCTAAGTTAGCTCGCTAGTTAACGTTATAAACTTGACAGACAAGTGAAACTGTCCAGAAAAGTAGTTAGTTAGCTGTTGCTAACTTACCTAGCTACTTAATGTTGGCCAGTATTAGTTAGCATGCACGTTCCCAATATGAATCTATTTTTAGTAAGTGAAGTTTCTTCCATTGTGTATGGCTTGGTAGCTAGCTACAGGTTCTGAGACATGACTAAGCTACATTGAATTTACTAGTTCACTAGCTAGCTAAATGGTAACTTTAACCAGTTAGCTGATGTTTTTGACGATGCTAGCTGGCAAGCTAGCAGGATGTTTGATACTCAACATGTGTCCTCATATAGCCGTACTGTACTGAACCTGGTGAGTTGTTGTCACTGCTCAAATTACACTATTACAATAATTGATGTAAAGCAAACTTTGACAACATCCTGTGACATTATTACGTGAGGTTCACATTGGATGTAATCTCGGATTTGTTTTCTTATCTTTGACATAGATAGGTGAGAGTTTACAACAATTAGAGATACTTAACGTTCATGACATGATTATGCCACTATTTGGGATGTAGCTAGTTATTTATAGTCGGTGAATAGTGGACCTAGTAATTGTATTCAGAGATGGAAATCATTTGTCACACACAGGTGTTGCCATGACACTTCTTGCTGTGTGATGGAGTCTGTGATTGTTGTTTTTCCTAAAAGAGAGACTGGCCAAACGTGTATTACCAGTAACTTCTGCCAGACCTGTTGTATTTCCCACTCACTCTAATTACCGCCCTGCCAGCACTCTATTGTCCCTGGATACTTAAATGTTTTTTTTTTTTATTTTTTTTTTTATGGAGACAAAAGCATCCAAAATATTTCTGAGATCAGTGCCTTGGAAGGTCAAGTATGTGGGGAATCTGGGATGAAACATTTCATCGGTTGGTCAAGTACAGTGTTGGGTCACACATCATCAAGCCAGCTAGGCAGGCCTTAAATCAGCATTGGCGGTTGTACATGTACATTTGCGAAGGATGGGGGTTAAGGGAATTTTTGTGGAATAGCTCATCTCTGTTAGCCTACATCCAATCAGATTAAAACAGAACAATTCAATTGGATCCAGGCTAGGCCTACATCATATACTAGTCGGCTCTCATCCGAATCTCATTTATGATTCTTACCATCAAGCCTGCTTCTTTATATCTGCTGCACTTTGTCTCAGAGTCATATAATGTATACATGGCTCTGCTTTGACTGCACAGTGTGCCAGGGTTTCCCAAACTCTGTACTCGGGACACCAAGGGGTGTGCGTTTAGTTTTTTGCCCTAGCCCTACACAGCTGACTGAAATACTCAATCAACTAATCATCAAGCTTTTATCATTTGAATCTGCTGTGTAGTGTTAGGGCAAAAAACGAAACCTTAGACAGAGTTTGGGAAACGCTACAGTATGCATTCATACTGTCCTATAATAATGGCCAGTTTGACAGGAGAGAGATGGTGGTAACGAGTACTGCCCTCTAGCTCCGTTCACTTTCATAGTCTCATTCACACAGACCCACACTGCTGTCAGCCAGCTTTCCAGTCAAGGTTAGCAGTAGGCAGGGTCTGGTCCGGTGACATGCGGTGTCAGGCTTTGGCAGTCTCTGCTTGTCACTGTAATTACTCTTTATTGACACATAGAGGGAGTAGTGGTTGGAGTCGAGGGAGTAGTGGTTGGAGTCGAGGGAGTAGTGGTTGGAGTCGAGGGAGTAGTGGTTGGAGTCGAGGCATGGCGGCTGGTAACAGATACTGGATGCAATGATACAATAAGCTTAGTAACTATTCATATATTTATTTATTTATTTATTTGAGTAATGATAAAGCAACCTGTTTCCAATTATTTTAAGTCACCTGACTGACAGTGGAATGTTCATAGTCATCACTCATCAAGTTTCTGGTTTTAATGCTTACACTCTTAAATATTTTTCTTTCTCTAGGCCCATTTGTAAGTCTGTCTGCTGTCTTAGTTTTAACGCAACATACATTTGTCTCAGGAGTTTCAATGTCACCACCAAACATCAGCTGCTATCAACTTCCTCTTTGTAAAGTAAACATTATGACGCATGAGCAATGAACAACATAGCACTGCAGTGTTTCCCCTAGGATTTCTTTCAGCAGCAGTGGCAGAGGGGAGGGGTGGGATCTTACACAATTCTACACATTTTGCCATGGTGATGAGTACATTTTATAGTTTAAAGCTGGTTTTCTGCAATTCTACACATTTTGTCATGGGTTTGAGAACATTTTACAGTTTTAAAACTAGTTTCCTGCAATTCAACACATTTTGCCATGGCTTATGCCGTGTTCTTATGCTGTCTGAGTGACTCAAACATTAAAACTAAATCAATGGGGGCTCCCATGTCATGTTTTTTTGGGATTTCTTGATTATCCTTGACTGTCTATTTTAGTTTTGTTCCTCAAAGATCTTATTTAAAAATATATTGTTCCATTATCTTTTCTATATACTTTATATATGTTATTTGTTTTTAAGTTTACACTGAAAACCATTTTACCATTCCGAAGGTTTATAAACATTTTAAAAAATACCTTAAAAAAAGTGGGCCTTCCAAGTGGCGCAGTGGTCTAGCTGTGCCGCTAGAGATTCTGGGTTCAAGTCCCAGTTGCAGCCGGCCGCGACCGAGAGACCTATGGGGCGGCGCACAATTGGCCCAGCGTCGTCCGGGTTAGGGGAGGGTTTGGCCGGCAGGGATGTCTTTGTCGCATCGCGCACTTAGACAACTGCGCAACTCGGAAGGCCCTCTACTCCTATGGCTGGCCTGGCGCGGTGCACGCTGACAAGACTGTAACTACCAATTGGATACCATGAAATTGGGGAGAAAACGGGGTAAAAATGTATACAATATATATTTTTTAAATGTGTTTTTGGCGACCACAATTTAGTCGATTGTTTTGTGAAGTTGGTCGACCAAGATGTTTTTTAGTCGAGCAGACTAAAAATATATATTTTTATGGCACGCAAGACACCCGTCTGTTTGGCGCCTGTTTCAGAGGACTAATCCGTGGGGATGGCACACCAGTAGTACATTTACTGTTAATTCTCGGTAATTTCTGTTAATGCATTCACTATATTATTTTTTTTATTTTACCATTCTCATTGTTGGAGTGGTCTCATTGTTTGCAGCGCGCACAAACTATTCTACACTTGTGAGAAACATGTTTTGGTTTATTTCATTCCATTTATGAGTTTTGTCCATTTATTGCCTTTTGTTTGGAGCGCTCCTGTCAATGTTGAGTAATGACTCACACCTGATTACACATAGAAGTAGGCCAAGGATACCTGACCTCTGTACAAATGTATGCCTAGAATTGTGCCCATTTAGGGATCTGATTGTCTTAACCTCTATGGGCTATGTGGGACGCAAGCGTCCCACCCCTGGTACACCCTATCAACAACAGGTGAAATATCAAGAGCGCCAAATTTGAAAACAATTAAATGTCATAATTCAAATTTCTCAAACATACAACTATCTTACACCCTTTGAAAGATAAACATCTCCTTAATCTAACCACGTTGTCCGATTTTCAAAAAGGCTTTACGGCGAAAGCATAAAGTTAGATTATGTTAGGAGTGTACATTGACAATAGCTGTGTGTAATGTTTGTCAATTCAAAGACAGGCGTCACCAAAAGCAGAAAACCAGCTAAAATTATGCACTAACCTTTGACAATCTCCATCAGATGACACTCCTAGCACATTATGTTAGACAATACATGCATTTTTTGTTCTATCAAGTTCATATTTATATCCAAAAACAGCGTTTTTTACTATGGCGTTGATGTTGAGGAAATCGTTTCCCTCCAATAACCGCCAGTCAATCAGCACAACAAATTAAATAATTACTATTCGAGAACATTGGTAAAATATTATATTGGCATTCAAAGAATTATAGATTTACATCTCTTGAACGCAACCGGATTGCCAGATTTAAAAATAACCTTACTGGGAAATCACACTTTGCAATAATCTGAGCACTGCGCCCAGAAAAATACGCTTTGTGATACAGACTAACCGCCATGTTGGATAGATCTAAAATCGAAAATACTATGTAAATAATCCATTACCTTTGATTCTCTTCATCAGATGTCACTTCCAGGAATCCCAGGTCCATAACAAATGTAGTTTTGTTCGAAAAAGCTCATAATTTATGTCCAAAAAGCTCTGTGTTGTTAGCACATGATCTATGCCCGCCGGACTTGTCTTCATAAACGAGGGGGGAAAAAATATTTACGTTAGTTCAAACATGTCAAACGTTGTATAGCATAAATCATTAGTGCCTTTTTTTAACCTGTTAGGGCTAGGGGGCAGTATTGACACGGCTGGATAAAAAACATACCCGATTTAATCTGGTTACCACTCCTACCCAGTAACTAGAATATGCATATACTTATTACATATGGATAGAAAACACCCTAAAGTTTCTAAAACTGTTTGAATGGTGTCTGTGAGTATAACAGAACTCAAATGGCAGGTCAAAACCTGAGAGATTCCTTTACAGGAAGTGGCCTGTCTGACCATTTCTTGAACTTCTTTTCCATCTCTATCTTTTACTAAGGATCTCTGCTCTAACGTGACACTTCCTACGTCGTCCATAGGCGCTCAGAGCCCGGGAAAAACCTGAATGTCGTCATCCCAGCCCCAGGCTGAAACACATTATCGCCTTTCTCAAGTGGCCGATCAAGGGACTCTGGGCTTAGGCGCGTGACCTGACCGCCCCCGCCTTTGTGATTTTTTTTCCCCTCTGTTTGCCGAAAAGGAGATTCCCGGTCGGAATATTATCGCTTTTCTACGAGAAAAATGGCATAAAAAATGATTTTAAACAGCGGTTGACATGCTTCGAAGTACGGTAATGGAATATTTTGAATTTTTTTGTCACGAATTGCGCCATGCGCTCGACCCTTCTTTACCATTTCGGATAGTGTCTTGAACGCACGAACAACTTCCGGGGAATTCGCTAACATTTTACTAAATTACTCACGATAAACGTTCACAAAAAGCAAAACAATTATTTTAAGAATTATAGATACAGAACTCCTCTATGCACTCGATATGTCCGATTTTAAAATAGCTTTTTGGTGAAAGCACATTTTGCAATATTTTAAGTACATAGCCCAGGCATCACGGGCTAGCTATTTAGACACCCGGCAAGTTTAGCACTCACCAATATCAGCTTTACTATTATAAAAGTTTCATTACCTTTTGTTGTCTTCGTCAGAATGCACTCCCAGGACTGCTACTTCAATAACAAATGTTGGTTTGGTCCAAAATAATCCATCGTTATATCCGAATAGCGGCGTTTTGTTCGTGCGTCCCAGACACTATCTGAAATGGTAAATCAGGGTCGTGCGCATGGCGCAATTCGTGACAAAAAAAATCGAAATATTCCATTACCGTACTTCGAAGCATGTCAACCGCTGTTTAAAATCCATTTTTATGCCATTTTTCTCGTAAAAAAGCGATAATATTCCGACCGGGAATCTCCTTTTAGCTAAACTGAGGAAAGTAAACAAAGCTTTCGGTCGATGCGGGCACGAGCCTGAGTCTCACAGTACTGTAACCAGCCACTACCCAAACGCGCTACTTTGTTTCAGCCAGAGCCTGCAAATTCACGATTCAGCTTTTTACCGCCTTCTGAGACCCTATGGCAGCCGTAGGAAGTGTCACGGGACAGCTAAGATCCTCACTCTTCAATAAACAGAGACAAGAAGAACGACACCTTGTCAGACAGGCCACTTCCTGCCTGAAACCTTGTCAGGTTTTTGCCTGCCAAATGAGTTCTGTTATACTCACAGACACCATTCAAACAGTTTTAGAAACTTTGGAGTGTTTTCTATCCATATGTAATAAGTATATGCATATTCTAGTTACTGGGTAGGAGTGGTAACCAGATTAAATCGGGTATGTTTTTTATCCGGCTGTGTCAATACTGCCCCCTAGCCCTAACAGGTTAATCACTATGTTTGATGCACAGTTTGACATGGCATCATAACCTGGGTTGTTTTAACAGATGAGCTTATGTTTGTCTATTGCGAAGAACATTTGCAGCAGAACACGCACCTGAGCGCACCGAGAGTCTTTTCATTCAACCAATTGATTGGTCAAAATGATTTATAGCTGTCCGGTGGCTGGTCTCAGACAATCCCGCAGGTGAAGAAGCCGGATGTGGAGGTCTTGGGGTGGTGTGGTTACACATGGTCTGTGGTTGTGAGGCCGGTTGGACGTACTGACAAATTCTCTAAAACGACATTATGATAGAGAAATGAACGTTCAATTCTCTGGCAACAGCTCTGGTGGACATTCCTGCAGTCAACCATGACAACTGCACACTCCCTCAACTTGAAACATCTGTGACATTGTTGTGTGACAACTGCATATTTTAGTGGCCTTTTATTGTCCCCAGCACAAGGTGCACCTGTGTAATGGTCGTGTCGTTTAATCGGCTTCATGATATGCCATGTCAGGTGGATGGATTATCTTGACAAATGAGAAATGCTCACTAACAGGGATGTAAACAAATTTGTGCACAACATTTGAGAGAAATAAGCTTTTTGTGCGTATGGAACATTTCTGGGCTCTTTTTATTATATCTCATGAAACATGGGACCAACACTTTATATGTTGAATTTATAGTTTTGGTCAGTATTATTGAAGTGTATTGAAATGACTTAGGAACTGAGCACACTTGAGAGGTGTGTGGCCACTTGGAGACACCAGTTAGTCCTCTAACACGAACCCTTGATAAAAAAAATTTTTATGGTGCACCTACCAAGCTTTTCCCAGGAATATTCTTATGTCACTGAATGTATTCTGATTATTTTCAGATTTTGTTATCAACAAATGCGGCACGAAGTACCGTAAATGTAAAATGCACATAAAATCAACAGTGTAATGTTTGGATTCAGTCTTGAACTGTTGTCCTCAACTTTGTTCTAATAATTTTCCCATAATCTCCAAACGGTTTGCTTTCTATTACTACCATTTTTTTCATATTTATAATGTAGTGAACATTTCAATTTAGCCCTATCCATATAGGCCAATTCCCACGAGTGTAAAGGGTTAAAAACATGTCCCTGAACTTTGGGGACTAGGACGTTTTTTTCTTTAAACCTCATGCCTAGGGCTGGATGTGTCAGTGGTGTTCATACATGCCTAAGCAATTAGCCACAAAATCCCTTGTTTGAATGTGCCATTTTATCCTGCATTTTCCCCCATGTGGACTAGCCCCCTTGCAATTCGAGTTCCAGCCAAGGAGTTTCAGCCCCTCGCCATTTGAGTGATGGCTAGCAAGATGCACACACAGTAGAGGGAGAGCATCTCATTCCAAAAAAAGTTATTGACGTTTTCTGGATTGACTGAACTTCATGTCTTTAAAATAATGGACTGTTGTTTCTCTTTTCTTATTTGAGCTGTTCTTGCCATAATATGGATTTGGGTCTTTTACCAAATAGAGCTATCTTCTGTTTACCACCCCTACCTTGTCACAACACAACTGATTGGCTCAAACGCAATAAGAAGGAAAGAAATATCACAAATGTACTTTTAAGAAGGCACACCTGTTAATTGAAATGCATTCCAGGTGACTACCTCATGAAGCTGGTTGAGAGAATGCCAAGAAAGCTGTCAACAAGCTATCATCAAGGAAAAGGGTGGCTACTTTGAAGACTCTAATATAAAATATATTTTGATTTGTTTAACACTTTTTGGCGGAGCTCATTAAAATAAAAGCCAGTGTGTACCTATTTAGGATACATCACCATAAAGAGAATGCCATTCATTTAGACGCAGTATACCAAACATTAGGAACACCTTCCTTGTATTGAGTTGGCACACACAATCCATGTTTCAAGGCTTAAAATAAGTATTTAACCTGTCTCCTCCCCTTCATCTACACTGATTGGAGTGGGTTTAACAAGTGACATCAATGAGGGATCATAGCTTTCACCTGGTCAGTCTGTCATGGAAAGATCCAGTGTTTTTCATGTTTTTTACACTCGGTGTATATTTAATCTGAACCCATGTGTTGGTAGTGTCAAAACAGCAAATCAACTTGTGTACTATCCAGGTACCAACTGTTCAATTGTACATTTTGAACCTGTAATCGAACCCACAAATGCTGATGCTTCAGATACTCAACTTGTCTAAAGAAGGCCAGTTTCATTGCTTCTTTAATCAGAACAACAGTTTTCTGCTGTGCCAACATAATTGCAAAATGGTTTTCTAATGATCAATTAGACTTTTAAAATGATCAACTTAGATTAGCAAACACAACGTGCCATTGGAACACAGGAGTGATGGTTTCTAATAATGGGCCTATGTAGATATTCCATAAAAAATCAGCCGTTTCCAGCTACAATAGTCATTTACAACATTAACAATGTCTACACTGTATTTCTGATCAATTTGATATTTTATTGGACAAAAAAAGGGAATTAAGTGCCCCCAAACTTTTGAACGGTAGCGTATGCAATGCTGTCTCGGCTAATATGCATATGCAGCTGTAGTTTTTATTAAACTCCGTTCTAGGATGCATGACACCCACACATCTTTTTATCTACATACTTTTATTTGGATTTCTACCCGAAGTAGGCTATATGATAGAATGTTTCGTTAAGCCTGCTTCTAGTTACTTGAAATCAGACCTATAAATCACGCCAAAACATCATTCTAAAATTGAAATCACTGACAAAGTTAATGAAACACTAGGCTCATGAGTAGGCAAATTTAAGATTTACAGTAGCTGGGTGTTTATAGCTGCAATGGAGATTGAGGGTACATGCCTCCAGTGGTGACAGAGAGATGGATGTTTTTAGGTGTACTGCCTGGGGAGAGGGGCACACTGATCAACACTCTCCCTGCTTGGGTGCTCACCAGTGACCAATGACCTACCTGCTTAGCAGCAGGTGGGGCTGCCGCTGGGGTTTTAGAGGGTAGTGGCGACAAGGGGAAGGGGCAGAATTCCATTCTCCCTAGTTACCTTTGTTCATTTTCTGTAACATGCATAATGACTTTTCTCATACGTAACTAATGAAGTACCCCATGAAGGCTTATGCAGAAACACTGCTTAGAAACTACGAAGGAAAAGACATTCTCTCAATGTCCTTCTCCAATAGTGTCTGAATATTATACCTCTCACATGTACAAAACATTAGGAACACGTACTTTTTCCATGTGTAACCATTATTTAACTAGGCGAGGCAGTTAGGAACAAATTCTTATTTACAATGACGGCCTACCCCGGCCAAACCCGGACAACACTGGGCCAATTGTGCGCCTCCATATGGGACTCACTGCCGGATGTGATGCAGTCTGGATTTGAACCAGGGACTGCAGTGACGCCTCTTGCACTGAGATGCAGTGCCTTAGACCGCTGCGCCACTCGGGAGCCATGACCGACTGACCAGGTTAAAGCTATGATCCCTTACTGATGTCACTTTTTTTGAAGCTGTTTCAGTGTAGATGAAGGGGAGGGGTCAGGTTAAAGAAGGATTTAATCCATGAGACAATTTAGACGTGGATTGTGTATTCATTGAGGTTGAATGGGCAAGACAAAAGATTTAAGTGCCTTTGAACGGAGTAAGGTAGTAGGTGCAAGGTGCACTGGTTTGTGTCAAGGACTGCAACGCTGCTGGGTTTTTCCTGTGTGTATCAAGAATGGTCTATCACCCAAAGGACATCCAGTCAACCTGACACAACTGTAAGAAGCATTGGATTCAATATGGGGCAGCATCCCTGTGGAATGTTTTCAACATCTTGTGGAGTCCATTCCCCGACGAATTGAGGGCAAAAGGAGGCGGTGAAACTCAATATTAGGTGGTTGTTCCTAATGTTTTCTACACTCAGTTTAGGCTGGACACAACATTTTTAACAATAGATAAAAACGAGTTCATTACGTCGGCCGTGGAGCCCAGTTTGATAATATTACCGTATGTCCCAGCTGCTTGCTGTAGGTTTGAAGTAATCATGAAAAACAGGCCTTATTTTAGGGCATTTTTCACCCTGCCAGCTCCTATTAGTTCTATTGAGCATCGTGGTACCAATTCACTTTCCGAATGTTCTATTCCCAGCTTATTGTTATAGGTCACAATGCCTGCTTTGCTATTGTTGGCAGTGAGACCTGCCCACGTTTAACCAATTGCTGGTAGTTAAAACGTCAACAACAACAAAAAATTACTCATGGAACTCTGAGGTCGCCCCATTGTTTCCTACATGGGAAATATAGGTATGTCTGTCTATTTCCCCAAATATCTCGCAACCATGAGAATCTTATTATGTAAGGCTGTTTTAATATCTTCAAATGCTATACACCATCCTTTGTACATAAGCGGACATTTTGTATAAAGGACCATACTTTTTTCTATGGCCATTTTGGGTCACAGTTGAATGTTTTTTTTTTTGTAAAAACAAATGGGCTTTGTCTGGGCCGCGCTTTTTAAAATTTTTATATGGCCGTGAGCTGATTTAATTATGACAGCCCTGGGCTAGCGTATCAATTTATATAACTATTAGCTAGCTACTGGAGGATGTCATGTCATTGGAGCAGGGGTTGAGTGACATATTGGCAAAAATCCATTCAGGTGTATTTTGTGGCTTTTGGTGAATGCATTCTAATCTAAATTTGCGCTGTTGGTACTTAACTGAAAACACAAAGTCCAGTTCAAAGTGAATGATGGCTGGCTCGTGTGGCATAGGGCTTATTTGCATATAGGCCTACTGTAGCTCTGATTGGCTATGGCGCTGCGTAGATTCCGGTCCTGGTAATGACCAACGCTTTTATTAGGTTTTATTTACTTCTGTTTTAATTGTCCAAATGCACGGCCACTAGAATTTTCACAAATGTATAACTATACGTTATTCCCAAACATTCTATTAACTTATGAAAACATGAAAATGACCATATCTAAGTGCTTGCTTGTCAGAAAATGTAAAAAAAAAAAAAAAAAAAAGTAATATTCTTCCTGTGGGTGTATATGAACAGATTTGAATAAGATTTCATGTTGCTAAAACGCTGTCAGTTACACTTTAATGAACAGCAACTGCACAGGCCCAGTTACCTAGCTGGACGGTACATAATGGAGCAGTGTACTGGCATTGATACTGGCTCTGCTAGTGTAGTAACAGTACTGTGTGGCTGAATGAATGGGGTGTCATTTGAGAGAGAACACGTGTCTGTCTATTCCTGCTCCTATCAGCCATGGTGCTTAGAAGGATGTGTGGGCCTGTAAAGTTGGGAGTGTAGCTACCAAAATGAGGGTCAACACTCCTCCTGTGCTGTCTCTAATTAACACAAACAAGGGTGAGGGGGAGGAAGCGAGAGGGGTGAACATGTGACGAAGAGAAAAAGAAGAGGCAGAAGGTGAGAATATGGAGGAAGCGAGAGAGGCAGGGGGTGGGAATACGAGACGGCATATACCAGCCAATTTTCTGCCTGCTCTGAACCTGTCATTCCAAGGCTAGAATGGCGCTCACCTACAGTAGCCAATGCACTTCAAAGTAATGTAGGATTATACAACAATTTCAGGTGCAGTGCTGGCAAATATTTATATTCTTAAAAAAAATATATCTGCACATGCTGTTGTACACTGCTGTATTCTTTGTCACACATGGCAGTAGCCAGGTCGCAGTTGTAAATGAGAACTTGTTCTCAACTGGCCTACCTGGTTATATATAGGTGAAATAATAAAAAAGCATGTAGTGTTCACGTAGGCCTACTTCTACTACCTTCAGCTCCTGCGTTACCTGACTGATGTGATGTGAAAGTAGAGCTGGGCGCTATGGACAAAAAGTCCTTACGCAATAAATGTACCCATTTTGCTCTCATGATAAATAGAACAATAACAAATAACAAAAAAATATACAATTATGCCCATTTACTTTCCATTAGCAGGATGACTCTAGACTTGAGTTTTCCAGTGCCAAGTAAGACATGAAACGTTAGCTATTTCATCTAACATATCCAGGGAATGCATGATGGATATTTTTATGTGCAACATGACAAAATAGGATCCAGAATAATCATATCTCAATTTGGTCCTTTAGAGATGAAATTGCCTGCATGTTTTTTTTGTTGTTGTGCATATTGGCCAGGGATCATCAACTATATTCAGCTGCGTAGATGGTCGGGGGGCCGGAACATAATTACAAATAATTTGTGACTGCAAATTGACAGCAATAGTTTCCGTTAGGAAAATGTGGTGCGGGAAATTTGACCGGCAGCATTTTCATTTACTGGACATTTTCGGAACTTACTGGACCCATATGTATTGGGTACTTTGCATTTAGATTTCTGCCTAAATAGACATAACCGAAAGTAACTGCTATTAATGTGTAATTACACGATTCTAACATGCCAAAACCTTTTTTTTTTGGAAAGAAGACGTCTGGGAGATTAATAGGAAATGATCTGAAGATAGATGGGAGTTACATAGATGATTGTGGACTACAGGAAAAGGACTGAGCACTCCCCCATTCTCATCAACGGGGCTGTCCTCTGCTACCGCACGGCAAGCGGTACCGGAACGCCAAGTCTAGGTCCAAAAGGCTTCTCAACAGCTTCCACCTCCAAGCCATAAGACTCCTTACCAGCTAATCAGATGGCTACCCATACTATTTGCGTTGCTATTCTCTGTTTATTATTTATGGATGGTCACTTTAACTCTACCTACATGTACATATTACCTCAATTACCTCGATTAACCGGTGCCCACGCACATTGACTCTGTACCTGTACCCCCTGTATGAAGCCTTGTAATTGCACTGTTTTGCACACTGGATGTGCCCAAGTTATTGTTCACTATAAAAACTAAATTTGTTGTGGGACATACATGGCATATCCAAGTGTTTGCATCATATTTTTATGCGCATAGATATCGTCACTCGGTGGCCATTCGATGTTGCCATTGTCATACGTCATCAGATACCATTGGCAATAGGCTCGCTTTCTTCCTACCAACCTAAGGTTTTATTTCATACCCCCATGTAGCTATAGCTCAAACACAGACCAAATGGAAGCTTACCTTGTACCGGTCTTCCCTGTGGCTCAGTTGGTAGAGCATGGTGTTTGCAACGCCAGCATGGTGTGTGCAACGCCAGGGTTGTGGGTTCGATTCCCACAACCAGTACAAAAAAAAAAATGCATGAAATGAATTGTATGCATTCACTACTGTAAGTCGCTCTGGATAAG
This sequence comes from Salmo salar, assembly GCF_965601325.2. Lineage (NCBI taxonomy): Eukaryota > Metazoa > Chordata > Actinopteri > Salmoniformes > Salmonidae > Salmo > Salmo salar. Next base: position 44,146,634 of record NC_138293.1, read on the forward strand.
AGCGTCTGCTAAATGACCTAAATGTAACTAAATGTAACTTGTAAGATGTTTTCTGTTTGGTGGAAATGTTGTGTAAAATAAACATGTTCGCTCTGGGACTTGTGATCAATAATGGTCACAGGCAGACAAAAAAGATATCCTCATGATCTGTGGAGTACCGGCTTTTGGTGTGAATCAACGTATTCTGTGTTCATTTCCTTTATGCTTCACAACGCTAACCGGAATGTAGGTAGCAGACATCTTGAAATGAGGTCATCGGCTCGGCCTGCCCTTATACATTTTGTTTGCCCATATATGGTAGTAAGTCACACCAATTATTTTAAGGCACAGATCAATAGCCAAGATACTCAGCTTTCCGCAGACACCCTAATTTTAATAAAATGAAGTAAAACATGAGCTCACCAGTTGGACAACACTGGCCTAGGCTATATGCTACATTTACCACCTGAGGAAGTGGGAACTCAAAACACCTTAGCTAGATTGCGAACTCTAAATGTGATATTGTTGCTAGATGGCCATGTGTTTTGACAAACTCCAAGAACCCAGTGGCCTCCATCATTCTTAAATGGAAGTAGTTTGGAATCACCTAAACTCTTCCAAGAGCTGGTCGCCCGGCCAAACTGAGCAATCAGGCTCCCGGGTGGCGCAGCGGTCTAAGGCACTGCATCTCAGTGCAACAGGCCCTGGTTTGAATCCAGGCATGTATCGTAAACGTTTGTGACTAGGAGTCCCATAGGGCGGCGCACAATTGGCCCAGCGTCGTCCGGGTTTGGCTGGGGTAGGTCGTCATTGTAAATAAGAATTTGTTCTTAACTGACTTGCCAAGTTATTAAAAAATAAAATCAGCAAAATCAAGGGAGAAGGGCCTTGGTCAGGGAGGTGATCAAGAAACCCAATGGTCACTGACAGCTCCAAAGTTCCTCTGTGGAGATGGTTGTCCTTCTGGAAGATTCTCCCATCTCTGCAGCGCTCCACCAATCAGGCCTTTACGGATGCCACTCCTCCTCAGTAAAAGGCACATGACAGCCCGCTTGGAGTTTGCAAAAGGAACCTAAAGACTCTCAGACCATGAGAATCTCTGGTCTGATGAAACCAAGTTTGAACTTGAATGCCAAGCGTCATGCCCGGAGGATACTTGTCACCATCCCTACGGTGAAGCATGGCGGTGGCAGCATCATGCTGTCTTTCAGCGCCAGGGTCTGAGAGACTAGTCAGGATCGAGGGAAAGATGAATGAAGCAACGTTCAGACAGATGTTTGATGAAAACCTGCTCCAGAGTGCTCAGGACTTCAGACTGGGGTGAAGGATCACCTTCCAACAGGACAACAACCCTAAGCACACGTACCAAGCTGTAGCGTCACCCTAGAAGACTCGAGCCTATAATCGCTGCCAAAGGTGCTTCAACAAAGTACTGAGTAAAGGGTCTGAGTACTTATCTAAATGTGATACTTCAGTTTCATTTTAAATACATTTGCAAAATGTCAACCTGTTTTTGCTTTGTCATTATGGGGTATTGTGTGTAGATTGAGATGTTTTTATTTAGTACATTTTAGAATAAAGCAAAATGCACTGTAGGTAGGGATAAAGTGACTTGGCAACTGATGGACAATAAACCGTAGCAGCAGCGTATGTGATGAGTCGAGTTGTTGATAAGAGCGTCTGCTAAATGACGTAAATGTATATGTTGCAAAAAGGGTCAATGCATATAGTCCGGTTAACTATTTAACTAACTATATAGAAGTCTTATGGCTTGTGGGTAGATGTTTTTTCCGGGTCCTGTTGGTTCCAGACTTGGTGCATCTGTACCGCTTGCTGTGCGGTAGCAGAGAGAGCAGTCTGACTTTGGTGGCTGGAGTCTTTGACAATTTTTAGGGCCTTCCTCTTACACCGCCTGCTATAGAGGTCCTGGATGGCAGGGAGTTGGCCCCAGTGATGTACTGGGCTGTATACACTACCCTCTGTAGGGCCTTGGGGTCTGATGCCAAGCAGTTGCCATACCAAGCGGTGATGCAGCCAGTCAAGATGCTCTGTGATGCAGCAGTGTTGCAAGGCTATGCTCACTGAATCTGTACATAAGGACTTAATTTTTGGTCAGTCAGTTGTAAGGGGGAAAAAAGCCAACACTTGCACCTTTTCTTTTTTTCTTACTAGCTCTGACCTTGCGGGTGGCTACTTTGAGCAAAAATGTACTTCCTCTTATCTGATATGTGGTTGTCCCACCTAGCTATCTTAAGATGAATGCACTAACTGTAAGTCGCTGTGGATAAGAGCTTCTGCTAGATGACTAAAATGTTATTCTGTTTAGGACCAGATAACATTCCAATTTTCCAAATTTTTTTTGGGGGGGGTGATTCTTTCCAGTGTGTCAAATAGTTATCTTTTTGCCGTGTCATTATTTGGTTTGGTTTAATTGTGTTGGTGTCCTGGGGCTCTGTAGGGTCTGTGTTTTTGAACTGAACCAGCTGGCTGAGGATACTGTTCTCTAGGTTAATCTCTGTAGGTTTGGGCTTTCTGGTGGAATGTGTGTGTATCGCCCTCTTTAAGTCATATGCTCTGTGTGCATTGTTTGTGGTTTTGCGTTGTACACAATGTGCATGCAGAATTCTTCAAAAATATAGTCTCAATTGTGTTTGTCCCATTTTTTTTTTTTTTTTTTTTGTAAATTCTTGGTTGGTGAGTGGACCCCAGACCTCACAACCATAGAGGGCAATGAGTTTTTAGCTAGATCCTAATTCAGATGTAGAGTTTAATGGTCCTTTTGACGGCATAGAAGGCCCTTCTTGCTGTGTGTCTTAGATCGTTCACAGCCTTGTGGAAGTGACCTGTGGTGTTGATGTTTAGGCTGAGGTAGGTATAATTATTTGTTCTCTAGGAGAACGGTGTCTAGATAGTATTTGTTGTCCTGGCAACTGGACCTTTGTTGGAACACCTTTATTTTTGTCTTACTGAAATTCACTGTCAAGGTCCAAGTCTGACAGAATAAAAAGAATGTAAATAAGTGTGTGTACTTAGTGTATTGTCCCTGACTGTCTCCCCCCCCCCCCTCCTCTGGTCTTCTCCCAGGGATATTATGATCACACACTTTGAGCCATCCATCTCCTACGAGGGTCTGTACGGGGAGGTCAAAGACATGTGCTCCATGGACAACGACCAGCTCTTCACCATGAAGTGGATCGACGAGGAAGGTTTTATTTATTTTTTCTTATCCTCTAGTCATCTCTCACCCATCTATCCATCTAAGCTAATTTCCTGCGATTATATGCATTTTGCTATGGCTAAATCTGTTATTTTGTTCAAACATAACATACTGCTAAATTCATTGTTTTTGCTATTTTCAATTGTCCCTGACGGTCTAGCTTTTCTTTTGGTGATTGTTTAGTTCTCAAAGATTATATTATAAAAAATTATACCACAGCATTGTTGAATTCTTGTTTCTGATTTGCTAGAAGGCATTCTAGAATGGACGTTAAAACCAGATAACGGGACAGTTGGCCAAGATATTGGAACACCTTGCAATCATGACGTAATATGTGCCTACACATGCAGACCATACTTGCTATACAGTTACAGAGAGCTAAACCAACAACTACACAAACTGAAATTGGATGCATTGTGGATGCAATGTAAACACAGGTCCAAAGAGGAAAAAACATACACTGAACAAAAATATTTAGCGTGACAAATCTCCTTCGCATTGTTGATCAGGCTGTTGATTGTGGCCTGTGGAACGTTATCCCACTCCTCTTCAATGGCTGTGCGACGTTGCTGGATATTGGCGGGAACTGGAGCATCCAGAGCATCCCAAACAGTGGACACTCATCAGAGGAGGAAGGGGAGGACCATCCTTCTCAGTGAATTTCATAAAAAAAAAGTGGAACATTAACGTTATCCTTTTTAGATAAAACTATACTAAATATATTCACGTCACCAAATAACACTGTTTTGCAATAAAGGTCTACAGTAGCGTCGTTAGCACTATGTTCTGTAACATCATGGTGTAGCTGGAGGACAGCTTCCTTCTGTCCTCTGGGTACATTGACTTCAATACAAAACCTAGGAGACTCATTGTTCTCACCCCCTTCCAACTTCCGGAGGATGTCCTCAAACCTATCAGAGCTCTTGCAACATGAACTGACATGTTGTCCACCCAATCAAAGGGTCAGAGAATGAATCGTACTGAATGCATACGCTACAGCTAGCTAACACTGCAGTCCATAGAATATGGTGAGTAGTTGACAATATTTTAACAGTTTTGAACTAAGTAATTTCTTCCAAAATTAAGGAGAAGCGAAAGAGAGCTATTCGAAGTATATATTTTTTCTCTTAATTAGCTAGCATTGAATGCAGCCAGCTAGTTTAGCCTACTCAAACACCCGGCTCAAACAGAGAGGGATGCTATGTTAGCTAGCTGGCTGTGGCTATCCAACACTGTAACTCTTTGAAGTCCAGGTAAGCTTTCGGTTTTCATTTATTGCCACCGGGGCCCACCAGAGTATCTGCTAAATTGCTTGCTGCTGACTGTACACTGTACTGCATGATTTTAGCAGGTTTACTAACGTGTTAATCACCATAGCTACTAGAACTATGATGTGACAATGGTGTAGGCTGTGTGTAGCGGTTAGTGGTCATGATATAAAGGTTGGGCTTGGAAATGTTTTTCCTCTGGTCACAGACAGCTGATGTGTTGAGCACTGAAGTGCACAAGTTAAGGAAAAAGGTGGGAGGAGAGCGCATAGATGCGAGAAGGGATGAAATATACAACGAGCTGTTTGTATATGACTGCTATTAAAGTGAACTGGTTGCGTGTGATCGGGTGTATTCAATCTTGCTGATTCTTAACTTTTCTTAAGGTGTATTCGTAAATTCAGTGAATTTACTAACGCACCCTTAAACGGAACGAACCGGGGATAAGCTGCATTTGTCCAATAGATTACACCCTAGATCAGCTAGAGGTGGTATTGAATGTGTCACTGTCTGTCACCTTGATTACTCCATCTTCTCTCTACCTGTGCACCTACTATACCTACAGTTGAAGTTGGAAGTTTACATACACCTTAGCCAAATACATTTAAACTCACAACTCCTGTCATTTTAATCCTAGTAAAAAATTCCCTGTCTTCGGTCAGTTAGGATCACCACTTTATTTTAAGAATGTGAAATGTCAGAATAATAGATTTATTTCAGCTTTTATTTCTTTCATCACATTCCCAGTGGGTCAGACGTTTACATACACCTAATTAGTATTTGGTAGCATTGCCTTTAAATTGTTGAACTTGGGTCAAACGTTTTGGGTAGCCTTCCACAAGATTCCCACAATAAGTTGGGTGAATTTTGGCCCATTCCTCCTGACAGAGATGGTGTAACTGAGTTAGGTTTGTAGGCCTCCTTGCTCGCACACGCTGTTTCAGTTCTGCCCACACATTTTCTAGGTCAGGGCTTTGTGATGGCCACTCCAATACCTTGACTTTGTTGTCCTTAAGCCGTTTTGCCACAACTTTGGAAGTATGCTTGGGGTCATTGTCCATTTGGAAGACCCATTTGCGACCAAGCTTTAACTTCCTGACTGATGTCTTGAGATGTTGCTTCAATATATCCACATAATTATCCTTCCTCACGGTGCCATCTATTTTGTGCAGTGCACCAGTCCCTCATGCAGCAAAGCACCCCCGCAACATGATGCTGCCACCCCCGTGCTTCACGGTTGGGATGGTGTTCTTCGGCTTGCAAGCATCCCCCTTTTTCATCCAAACATAACGATGGTGATTAAGGCCAAACAGTTCTATTTTTGTTTCATCAGACCAGAGGACATTTCTCCAAAAAGTACGATCTTTGTCCCCATGTGCAGTTGCAAACTGTAGTCTGGCTTTTTTATGGCGGTTTTGGAACAGCGGCTTCTTCCTTGCTGAGCGGCCTTTCAGGTTATGTCGACTCGTTTTACTGTGGATATAGATACTTTGGTACCTGTTTCCTCCAGCATCTTCACAAGGTCTTTTGCTGTTGTTCTGGGATTGATTTGCACTTTTCGCACCAAAGTACGTTTATCTCTAGGAGACAGAACACATCTCCTTTCTGAGCGGTATGACGGCTGTGTGGTCCCATGGTGTTTATACTTGAGTACTATTGTTTGTACAGATGAACGTGGAACCTTCACGACTTTGGAAATTGCTCCCAAGGATGAACCGGTCTTGTGGAGGTCTACAATTTTTTTTTCTGAGGTCTTGGATGATTTCGTTTGATTTTCCCATGTCAAGCAAAAAGGCACAGAGTTTGAACGTAGGCCTTGAAATACATCCACAGGTACACCTCCAATTGACTCAAATTATGTCAATTAGCCTATCAGAAGCTTCTAAAGCCATGACATCATTTTCTGGAATTTTCCAAGCTGTTTAAATGCACAGTCAACTCAGTGTATGTAAACTTCTGACCCACTGGCATTGTGATACATTGAGTTTTAAGTGAAACAATCTGTCTGTAAACAATTGTTGGAAAAATTACTTGTCATGCACAAAGTAGATGTTCTAACCGACTTGCCGAAACTATAGTTTGTTAACAAGAAATTTGTGGAGTGGTTGAAAAACGAGTTTTAATGACTCAAACCTAAGTGTATGTAAACTTCTGACTTCAACTGTACATGCATTCACACATCCAGTACCAGTTTGGACACACATACTTTTCAAGGGTTTGTGTTTAATTTTTAAAATATTTTCTGCTTTGTACTTCAGACCAAAGGATAGATTTCCACTGGTCTAATGTCCATTGCTCATTTTTCTTGGCCCAAGAAAGTCTTCTTATTGGTATCCTTTAGTAGTGGTTTCTTTGCAGCAATTCGACCATGAAGGACTAATTTCACGCAGTCTTTTCTGAACAGTTGATGTTGAGATGTGTCTGTTACTTGAACTCTGTCTAGCATTTATTTGGGCTGCAATTTGAGGCTGGTAACTCTAATGAACTTGTCCTCTGCAGTAGAGGTAACTCTGGGTTTTCCTTTCCTGTGGCGGTCCTCATGAGAGCCAGCTTCATCATAGCGCTTGATGGTTTTTGCGATTGCACTTGAAGAAACGTTCAAAGTTCTTGACATTTTCCGTATTGACTGACCATGTGCTAAAGTAGTGATGGACTTTTGTTTCTCTTAGCTTTTTTTGAACTGTTCTTACCATAATATGGATTTGGTCTTTTAGCAAATAGGGCTATCTTCTGAATACCAACCCTACCTTGTCATAACACAACTGATTGGCTCAAACGCATTAAGAAGAAAATGTATTCCACAAATTAACTTTTAACCAGGTACACCTGTTAATTGAAATGCGTTCCAGGTGACTACCTCATGAAGCTGGTTGAGAGAATGCCAAGACTGAAAAGCTGTCATCAAGGCAAAGGGTGGCTTCAAGTTCTTCAAGTGAAGAATCTAAAATATGAAATATATTTTGATTTTAAAACTTTTTTCGTTTACTACATGATTCCATATGTGTTATTTCATAGTTTTGTATTCACTATTAATCTACAATGCAGAAAATAGTAAAAAGAAAAACCCTGGAATGAGTAGGTGTGTTAACCTTTGACTGGTACACTGTATATGTGTGGTCAGGATATGAGACTGGTCAGGATTGAGGGAAAGATAAATGGAGCAAAGTACAGAGTGATCCTTGATGAAAACCTGCTTCAGAGCACTCAGGACTTCAGACTCGGACGAACGGACATCTTCCAACAGGACAACAACCTTAAGCACACAGCCAAGACAACGCAGGAGTGGCTTCGGGACAATTGTCTGAATGTCCCTGAGTGGCCCAGCCAGAGCCCGGACTTGAACCCGATAGAACATCTCTGGGGAGACTTGAAAATAGCTATGCATTATGATATGAGCGAAAGCAGTGCTAACTGTGCTAGGCTTTGTACCCCCTCAGTATCTGTCCAGATAGTCATGCATAGCTACTGTATCTAGCTAGCTGGCACTGCCTCAGTATCGGGCTGGTCGTAACGCTTGTGTGTGTCACAGTACAGTTGACGACGTCAGGTTGTTGGACTCAGTGAAAGGTCAGGCTGCCCTAACTAATTAATGTATCACCACTCACCAGCCAGCCATTCATCAATAGCCTCGTCACAGGCTCTGATAAACACACTGTCGCTGTTCATAATGAACTCAGTCAAGACTGAGTCGCTGCCTTAACAGAACTCTCACACAGACACCCACATACACTCCCTCATAGGCACCTTCTCTAAACTGGAACAGCTAAATGTATCAGCTAAGAGATCTTGAGGAACGTGGGGGTGCTGAAGGATTACTGAACTCCACTATATGGGGAATAGGGTGTGAAATGTGAGATGCAGTTGCTGTACTGACCGGTTGTGTTGCTGTGTCCGCTGTCCTTCCAGGTGACCCGTGTACAGTATCGTCTCAGCTGGAGATGGAGGAAGCCCTGAGGCTCTATGAACTCAATAAAGACTCTGAACTCATCATCCATGGTAACATGACCTTCAGTTCTACTCAATAAGCATTTATTTATACCCAAGGGGAACTCATTCCTTGTCTGCATTGTCACTGCGCTGTCAGTCAACATAATACATACATTGGCCTTGCATTCAATTCAATAAATTAAGCTTATCCTCAGTGCAGACACACATTAAACAGACAACTTGAGAACATTCACCTTCCATTACATTCAATTCAATGTATTAATTGAATAAATAAGAATGTTTGCTGCTGGGCTGACATTGCAGACAACATAATGTATACATAACAAACATGAATCATTCTGTCTGCTACACTGATCCTATCCATCTGCTAGCGAGGCAATCATCAGGTAGCCTCACAATAACCAGGAACTAGTCATGGGTTTACGGAGTAGCCTGTTCACGAGTGCTATTTGGTGGTCCTTAATCAATACCGGATAGAGTGGAGGGAGACAAGTTGGGGGATAGGAGGAAGTGCACAGGGGGGTGCTAAGTCTACTAGTTAATGATGGAGCATCCACCACTCACCTCTGGCACACGCACTTGTGTGATGTATGGACTGCAATGTTGTAGGCCTAATGCTGTTATTTCCCTCTCCTCTCAGTGTTTCCTTGTGTCCCTGAGAAGCCTGGCATGCCCTGTCCAGGAGAGGACAGTAAGTCTACAACTACTTGTCCCTTTTTCTCTTATATCCATATCATTGTTTTCTGAAGATGGGGATTTTCTCTCCGACACACACATACTTTGTCCTGTAACCCCTGTTTCTTGCTCCTCCAGAGTCTATATATCGTCGTGGGGCGAGACGCTGGAGGAAGCTCTACTACGCCAGTGGCCATGCCTTCCAGGCAAAACGCTTCAACAGGGTGAGCTACCTTTCTATCCATCTCTGTCTCTATATTCCACTCTTCATTCCTCCTTGTCGCTATCTCCCTCTCTGTGTGTGTGTGTATGTATATGTATGTATGTATGTATGTATGTATGTATGTATGTATGTATGTATGTATGTATGTATGTATATATATATATTCATTCATTCATTCATTCATTCATTCATTCACATAGAGAGGGAGATAGCGACAAGGAGGAATGAAGATATATAATATATATATATATATATTTATTTATATATATTTTTTTATTTATATATTTATTTATATATATATATTTAATATATATATTTATTATATATATTTTTATTTATTTATAATATATATATTTATAATATATATATATATTTATTTATTTATAATATATTTATTTATAATATATATATATATATATATATATATATATATATATATATATATATATATATATATATATATATATATATATATATATATATATATATATATACACACACACACATTGTGGTTCTTCCTTTTAAAAGTTATGGAGCTGTAGACCAAAGAGTCCTGTTTAACCTGTTTAGGATAGGGGGCAGTATTTTCACGGCCGGATAAAAAATGTACCCGATTTAATCTGGTTATTACTCCTGCCCAGAAACTAGAATATGCATAAAATTATTTTATTTGGATAGAAAACACCCTAAAGTTTCTAAAACTGTTTGAATGGTGTCTGTGAGTATAACAGAACTCATATGGCAGGCCAAAACCTGAGAAGATTCTATACAGGAAGTGCCCTCTCTGACCATTTCTTGGCCTTCTATAGCCTCTTTATGGAAAATAGAGGATCTCTGCTGTAACGTAACATTTTCTAAGGCTCCCATAGGCTCTCAGAAGGCGCCAGAACGGGGAATGATGACTCTGCAGTCCCTGGGCGAAAAACAGTAGGGCTTTTGGAAAGTGGTCGTTCTGAGAACAATGACACGGGCGCACGCGTGCATGTGAAGACTCCATTTTCTATTTTCAGTGTTTGAACGAAAACAAGGTCTCCCGGTTGGAATATTATTGCTATTTTACGAGAAAAATCGCATAAATTGATTTTAAACAGCGTTTGACATGATTCGAAGTACGGTAATGGAATATTTTTACATTTTTTGTCACGATACGCGCCGGCGCGTCACCCTTCGGATAGTGTCTTGAACGCAAGAACAAAATGCAGCTATTTGGATATAACTATGGATTATTTGGAACCAAAACAACATTGGGTGTTGGAAGTAGAAGTCCTGGGAATGCATTCTGTCGAAGAACAGAGAAGGTAATAAAATTTTTCTTATAGTAAATCGGAGTTTGGTGAGTGCCAAACTTGGTGGGTGTCAAAATAGCTAGCCGTGATGGCCGGGCTATCTACTCAGAATATTGCAAAATGTGCTTTCACCGAAAAGCTATTTTAAAATCGGACACCGCGATTGCATAAAGGAGTTCTGTATCTATAATTCTTAACAATTATTTTGTTTTTTGTGAACGTTTATCGTGATTAATTTAGTAAATTCACCGGAAGTTTGCGGTGGGTATGCTAGTTCTGAACGTCACATGCTAATGTAAAAAGCTGGTTTTTGATATAAATATGAACGTGATTGAACAAAACATGCATGTATTGTATAACATAATGTCCTAGGAGTGTCATCTGATGAAGATCATCAAAGGTATTTAGCTGTGGTTTTGGTTTTTGTGACATTATATGCTAGCTTGAAAAATGGGTGTCTGATTATTTCTGGCTGGGTACTCTCCTGACATAATCTAATGTTTTGTTTTCGTTGTAAAGACTTTATGAAATCGGACAATGTGGTTAGATAAAGGAGAGTCTTGTCTTTAAAATGGTGTAAAATAGTCATATGTTTGAAAAATTGAAGTTTTTGGATTTCTGAGGTGTTTGTAATTCGCGCCACGCTCTATCATTGGATATTGGCGAGGCGTTCCGCTAGCGGCACATCTAGATGTAAGTGGTTAATGTACCGTAAATTCCGGACTATAAGCCTCAACTTTTTTCTCACGCTTTGAACCATGCGGCTTAAACAATGACGCGGCTAATATATGGATTTTTCCCGCCTTACATTTTTTTTTCTAAAGAAAAAAAAACACATTCTGTGACTTGCTCAGTTTTTTGGCGGCATGAAACTTTCATTAGACCAATGAAATTGCCGAACGGGTTAAGGTCAAACAACTTTTTTGTTTACTGTTTAGATTAAATTGAGCGCTCTCAAACTTCCCATCATTCTGATTACGGTAGTCATTTTGTCACCCTCATCATGGCAAAGACACGGAGAAATGCATATGATGCAGCTTTCAAGTTGAAGGCGATTGATCTGGCTGTTGGAAACGGAAATAGAGCTGCTGCACGGGAGCTTGGTCTTAATGAGTTGATGATAAGACGTTGGAAACAGCAGCGTGAGGAATTGACTCAGTGCAAAAAGACAACTAAAGCTTTGTGCAAATGTTTATTTTTTGTTACAAGCCGTGTTTCGTTAAAGCCTATTTATTTTTGTTACAAGCCGTGTTTCGTTAAAGCCTATTTATTTTTGTTACAAGCCGTGTTTCGTTAAAGCCTGTGTAAAGTTCATTTGTTTCAATGTACCGGTAGGCACCTGCGGCTTATAGACATGTGCGGCTTATTTATGTTCAAAATAATATATATTTTTTTAATTCAGTGGGTGCGGCTTATATTCAGGTGCGCTTAATAGTCCGGAAATTACGGTAGCTGTTTTAGCGTAACTTATTGGCATGAAGGCCTACTTCATTATACAGTATATCAATCAATCATTTATTAATTTGTGTGGTCATTACACATAATGCAAGTCATCCATGTCTTTAAAAAGTCAAGAATTTTTGTTATAACAAAATAACAAAGGGAGCATTGAATAATTAAACAATGAATAAACCGCAACATGTCGGCTAAAGCGATTTAATTGATGAATGCATTTGACTGTTTTTAATATTGGCTGCACTAGAGACTTTAACCTTTTGTAGGAACATACTATATAGTGCATTTGGAAAGTATTCAGACCCCTTGATTTTTTTTTAAACATTTTGTTACGTTACAGCCTTATTCTAAAATTGATTAACCTGTTTTCCCTCATCAATCTACACACAACTCCCATAATGACAAAGCAAAAACAGGTTTTTAAAAAAAAAAAAAAAACGGGAATATGACATTTACGTAAGTATTCAGACCCTTTACTCAGTACGTTGTTGAAGCACCTTTGGCAGTGATTAGAACCTCAAATCAAATATATTTGTCACATGTGCCGAATACAACAGTTAAATGCTTACTTACAAGCCATTAACCAACAATGCAGTTTTAAGAAAATCCCTAAGAAAGCAAGAGAAGAATAACAAATAATTTAACAGCAGCTGTAAATAACAATAGTGTGGATATGTACGGGGGTACCGGTACAATGTGTCAATGTGCGGGGGGCACCGGCGTCGAGGTAATTATGTACATGTAGGTAGAGTTTTAAAGTGGTTATGCATAAATCATAACAGCAGCGTGGGGGGTGGCGACAATGCAAGTAGTCTGGGTAGCCATTTGATTAGCTGTTCAGGAGCTTGGAAGCTGTTTAGAAGCTGTTTAGAAGCCTCTTGGACCTAGACCTCTTGAACCGCTTGCCATGCGGTAGCAGAGAGAACAGTCTGACTAGGGTGGCTGGAGTCTTTGACAAATTTTTAGGGCCTTCCTTTGACACTGCCTGGTATAGAGGTCCTGGACGGCAGGAAGCTTGGCCCTGGTGATGTACTGGGCCGTACGCACTACCCTCTGTAGTAAAGGTCGACCGATTTAATTAGGGCCGATTTTCAAGTTTTCATAACAATCGGTAATCTGCCTTTTTGGATGCCGATTATGGCCAATTTACATGGCAATCCACGAGGAGACTGCGTGGCAGGCTGACCACCTGTTACGCGAGTGCAGCATCAAAAGGACCTTGGCAAGGAGCCAAGGTAAGTTGCTAGCTAGCATTAAACTTATCAAAAACAATCAATCCTCACATAATCACTAGTTAACTACACATGGTTGATGATATTACTAGGTTAACTAGCTTGTTCTGCGTTGCATATAATCAATGCGGTGCCTGTTAATTTATCATCGAATCACAGCCTACTTCAACTTCGCTTCGATGATTTAACAAAGCGCATTCGCGAAAAAAGCAGAATCGTTGCAATAATGTACCTAACCATAGGTTAGGAGAGTTCAATCTTGGTTACATCAGAACAGAGAATCTTGGTTCTCATGGTCTGAGAGTCTTTAGAGCCCGGTTGGAGTTTGCCAAAAGGGATGTCTTTTTCTTCTGAGGAGTGGCTTCTGTCAGGAAGGCCTGATTTGGTGGAGTGCTGTGGAGATGGTTGTCGTTCTGGAAGGTTCTCCCATCTACACGAAAACTCTGGAGCTCTGTCAGAATGACCATCGGGTTTTTGGTCTCCTCCCTGACCAAGGCCCTTCTTCCCCGATTGCTCAGTTTGCTCAAACTTCTTCCATTTAAGAATGAGGGAGGCCACTGGGTTCTTGGGGACCTTCAATGCTGCAGACACTTTTTTTTTGTACCCTTCCCCAGATCTGTGCCTCGACACAATCCTGTCTCGGAGCTCTACGGACTATTCCTTCGACCTCATGGCTTGGTTTTTGCTCTGACATGCACTGTCAACTGTGGGACCTCGTACAGACGGGTGTTTGCCTTCCCAAATCATCACGAATCAATTGAATTTACCCCAGGGTCTGATTACTTAGGTACATTTTTATTTTATTTATTTCACCTTTATTTAACCAGGTAGGCAAGTTGAGAACAAGTTCTCATTTACAATTGCGACCTTGCCAAGATAAAGCAAAGCAGTTCGACAACATACAACAACGCAGAGTTACACATGGAGTAAAACAAACATACAGTCAATAATATAGTACAAAAATAAGTCTATATACAAAGTGAGCAAATGAGGTGAGATAAGGGAGGTAAAGGCAAAAAAGGCCATGGTGGCGAAGTAAATACAATATAGCAAGTAAAACACTGGAATGGTAGATTTGCAGTGGAAGAAAGTGCAAAGTAGAAATAGAAATAATGGGGTGCAAAGGAGCTAAATAAATAAATACAGTAGGGGAAGCGGTAGTTGTTTGGGCTGAATTATAGATTGGCTATGTACAGGTGTAGTAATCTGTGAGCTGCTCTGACAGCTGGTGCTTGAAGCTAGTGAGGGAGATGAGTGTTTCCAGTTTCAGAGATTTTTGTAGTTCGTTCCAGTCATTGGCAGCAGAGAACTGGAAGGAGAGGCGGCCGAAGGAGGAATTGGCTTTGGGGGTGACCAGAAAGAGAGACCTGCTAGAGCGCGTGCTACAGGTGGGTGCTGCTATGGTGACCAGTGAGCGGAGATAAGGGGGGACTTTACCTAGCAGGGTCTTGTAGATGACCTGGAGCCAGTGGGTTTGGCGACGATTATGAAGCAAGGGCCAGCCAACGAGAGCGTACAGGTTTTACATTTCTTAATACATTTGCAGAAATGTCTAAACCTATATTTGCTTTGTCATTATGGGGTATTGTGTGTAGATTGAGAAATAATTTAATCAAACATTTTTTATTATTATTAGAATTTTTTTTAAATTAAACCTTTATTTAACTAGGCAAGTCAGTTGAACAATTTCTTATTTACAATGACGGCCTAGCCCGGCTAAACCCAGATGACGCTGAGCCAATTGTGCGCCGCCCTATGGGACTCCCAATCACAGCCAAATGTTATTCAGGCTGTAACGTAACAAATTGTGGAAAAAGTTAAGGGGTCTGAATATTTTCTCGAATGCATTGTATGAGATTGATTGATTATATATTTATAATTATTGTTTTGCTGTTTATACTGTCAGAAATGTAGCTTCATTAAATTGATCAATATTATGGTGTTTCTATTCCAAGAAAAAATGCATTTTACAGTAGCCAATGTAGGCCTCGGGGCTTCCGTTATGAAAATATGGCGTTGTACAACGTGATCGGTCGGGAGTAGGCCTAGGTTACTAAGCGACTGCGAGTGAAGAGCAAAATAATCTGAACATTTCCACACCCTAATTGTAGGCTAACCAATACCCAAACAGAGATTCAGTGACAAGAAAAATCTGATTTGAAGACCAGTCCCTATGCTTGCTTCAAATCCTATTATAACAATTGGATGACTGTGGGTGTTTCAGTAAGCAACAATTTTATGGCTGCAATTGCATTTGCCCACTATATTCCAATATTTATTGCATTCAGTGATATTTATTCCCATAGTAATATGTTATGGATCTATCCAGATGTGGTTAGAAAACAGTTCATGTGGTGGGCTATGCAGAGAGATGGGTGAAGTGACATGCCTTGCAAAGGTCTGTTAACCTCCCTGGGCAAGGTGGGTCGTTTGTGTCCCACCTAGTCAACAGCCAGTGGAATCCTGTGGCGCGATATTCAAATACCTTAGAAATGCTATTACTTCAATTTCTCAAACATATGACTATTTTACACCATTTTAAAGACAAGACTCTCGTTAATCTAACCACACTGTCCGATTTCAAAAAGGCTTTACAACGAAAGCAAAACATTAGATTATGTCAGCAGAGTACCCAGCCAGAAATAATCAGACACCCATTTTTCAAGCTAGCATATAATGTCACAAAAACCAAAACCACTGCTAAATGCAGCACTAACCTTTGATCTTCATCAGATGACACTCCTAGGACATTGTTATACAATACATGCATGTTTTGTTCAATCAAGTTCATATTTATATCAAAAACCAGCTTTTTACATTAGCATGTGACTAGCATGCGACTAGCATTCCCACCGAACACTTCCGGTGAATTTACTAAATTACTCACGATAAACATTCACAAAAAACATAATTATTTTAAGAATTATAGATACAGAACTCCTTTATGCAATCGCGGTGTCCGATTTTAAAATAGCTTTTCGGTGAAAGCACATTTTGCAATATTCTGAGTAGATAGCCCGGCCATCACAGGCTAGCTATTTTGACACCCACCAAGTTTGGTACTCACCAAACTCAGATTTACTATAAGAAAAATTGGAGTACCTTTGCTGTTCTTCGTCAGAATGCACTCCCAGGGCTTCTACTTAAACAACAAATGTTGGTTTGGTTCCAAATAATCCATAGTTATATCCAAATAGCGGCGTTTTGTTCGTGCGTTCAAGACACTATCCGAAGGGTAATGAAGGGTGACGCGCCCGGCGCGTTTCGTGACAATAAAATTCAAAATATTCCATTACCGTACTTCGAAGCATGTCAAACGCTGTTTAAAATCAATTTTTATGCTATTTTTCTCGTAAAATAGCGATAATATTCCGACCGGGAGTCGTTGTTTTCGTTCAAAGACTGAAAATGTAAACATGGAGTCGTCTCGTGCGCCCGTCTCATTGTTCTCAGATCGACCACTTACCAAATGCGCTACTGTTTTTCAGCCATGGCCTGCAAAGTCATCATTCAACTTTCTGGCGCCTTCTGAGAGCCTATGGGAGCGTTAGAAAATGTCACGTTACAGCAGAGATCCTTTTTTTTGGATAGAGATGACAAAGAAGGCCAAGAAATGGTCAGAGAGGGCACTTCCTGTACAGAATCTTCTCAGGTTTTTGCCTGCCAAATGAGTTCTGTTATACTCACAGACACCATTCAAACAGTTTTAGAAACTTTAGGGTGTTTTCTATCCAAATCAAACAATAATATGCATATTCTAGTCACTGGGCAGGAGTAGTAACCAGATTAAATCGGGTACGTTTTTTTATCCGGCCGTGCAAATACTGCCCCCTATCCCCAACAGGTTAAACAAATAAAAAAACATGTTATATTTGAGATTCTTCAAATAGCCACCCTTTGCCTTGATGACAGCTTTGCACACTCTTGGCATTCTCTCAACCAGCTTCATAAGGTAGTCACCTGGAATGCATTTCAATTTACCGGTTTGCTTTGTTAAAAGTTAATTTGTGGAATTTCTTTCCTCAATGTGTTTGAGCCAATCAGTTGTGTTGTGATAAGGTAGGTTGCCAAATATCCCTATTTGATAAAAGGCAAAGTCCATATTATGACAAGAACAGCTCAAATAAGCAAAGAGAAACGACAGTCCATCATTACTTTAAGACATGAAGGTCAGTACATCCGGAAAATATCAAGAACTTTGAATGTTTCTTCAACGAAAACCATCAAGCGCTTTGATGAAATTGGCTCTGAGGACCGCCACAGGAAAGGAAGACCCAGAGTTAAATTTTTTTTATTTAACCAGGTAAAACCCATTGAGGTTAAAAACCTATTTTGCGAGGGTGACCTGGCAAGAAGGCAAAACAGGGAAGTAGCAGCGTGTCCATAAAACATTACAGAATACACACAAGACAGTGTCACAAGTTAGATACAATTGAAAATTAGAAACAACTGCTGTTGTCACAAACAGCGTTGTCTATCAGAGTCTTAAAAACAGACTAACTGCTCTAACTTTAAAATCTTCTGAAGCATGTTCCAGGATGAAGGGGCATTATGGGAAAAATATTGTTTCCCCATCTCAGTTCTTTACTTAGGAACAGACAAGGACAGCAGCGACTGAAAGAAGACTATATTGAGTGACTGATCTGGTCAGTAAAGAACAGAGATACAAAGGGAGTTGTCCCATCAATGCTTTGTACACAAAAGTGTAGCAGTGCTTTAGCCTCCTGGTGGAGAGACAGGTCCATTGCACCATAGCATACAAATCACAGTGATGGGTCAGTGATCTAGCGTTTGTATTAAATCTTAAAGCACCATGATACACTGTCCTGAGTTTAAGGTACTTGCTGAGGCCTGCATATAGACAATATCACTATAATCCAGCACTGATTTAAAATTTTAAAGAAGTGCTTTGAACAATATATTTTCTGACTAACATTGAAAGCAAGATTTGTTCCTGTAATAGAAATCCAATTTCAACTTCAGTTTCTTGGTCAAGGTATCAATGTGCTGTTTAAAATTCAACTTTTCATCTAACCTAATCCTAAAATGCTTATAGGAGGTGACCCTATCAATATGCTGGCCTGTTATAGTTCAAATCTGCAAGTGACTCATCTGTTAACTTTCAGGGAAGAAAACCATAAACTTTGTTTTCCTTTCATTAAGCACAAGTTTCAATTGGAAAAGCTGCCTTTGAATAACTTCAAAGGCCAACTGTAAGTCCTAAAAAGCCTCAATTTTAGACGCGCTAGAATAAATAATTGTCATCAGCATACAAATGGAGATTTGCAGAGTCAATAGTCTTCCCTATATATACAGTGTAAAAAGGATCAGACCTAAAATTGAGTCCTGGGAAACTCCTTTTATAAGCCTTAACTCAGATTTCATACCCTCCTGTGCTACACACTGTGTTCTGTCAGAAGGGTAGTTTTGGAACCAATCCAATGCATCAACACTTCAACCTTTTTTAGTCTATACAACAGCAGGGCATGGTCAACAGTGTCGAAGGCCTTCGATAAGTCAATAAAAAGTGAAACACAGTTATTTTTCTTGTCCTGAGCATCTAGAATGTCACCTACAACTTTACTTCCAGCAGTTATTGTACTATGCTTGGCTCTAAAACCTGACTGGAATTGAGATAAAACTGAGTTATTATAAAGAAAGTTGTTCAACTGTGAGTTCACCAGGTTTTCCAAAACCTATGCCAGTGCAGACAGTTTAGATATGGGACGATAATTATGCAACAGGGACAGATCTCCACCTTTATGTATAGGCTACTTTCCAGACTTTTGGAATAGTATTACTCGTCAATGAAAGATTTAATATACGAGTGAGAGGGGCAGCAATGATCTCTGAACCAATTTTTTTTTAAATATGGGTTTAATTAATCTGAGCCAACTGCTTTCTTAATAGCGATAGATTTGAGTTCCATTACAACTTCTGTAAGCTCAATCTCGGTAAATTGAAATAAATGACCCGTAGGCTGGCATGTGGCAGTTTCATTCACAGCCTCATTTGAGATGTTTGGAAGGAGTTCATCATCAAATAAATGCCCAGCTTGAGTAAAATGCTCATTAAACATGTCAAGCAGTTTATTCTTGTCAATTTCAGTGGAAGACCAGAGGAGTTGGTTAGCATTCATGGATTTAATGGTTTTCCATAATTTCTTCGGGTTATTGAGGTTTGTTTTCCTTGGTAGATTCGTAATAGAAGCTAGATTTGCATTTCCATATTAACAAGGCACACTTATTTCTCAGTGCCCTGAATAACTACCATTCAGTCTGGGAATTACCCTTTCTGTCTTTGGCCCATTGTGTATTTCATTTATGGATCCAATCAGATAATTCCCCTGTAAACCAGGGATTGTCTCTACCTCTTACCCGGTACTTTTTGAGAGGGGCGTGTTTATCTCAGATGGTAGAAAACACAATGAGAATGCCTCTTCGATATCTGGAATAAGCGCAATCCTATCCCAGTTGCATGCATAAAGTTAAAGTTCATGCCTGTTCACAGAACTGCGTAAAATTTAGTTTGACTATGAACCGAGAGGACACTTTGGGGATTTTGGTGTCTCTAATGCAAGCAACTGCACAATGATCACTTTAATCATTAGCGAAAATCCCAACGGCCGAGTATTTATGCGGATTGTTTGTTAGAGTAACATCAATAAGTGTTGATTTAGAGATGTCTTTGGGATTGAGTCTTGTAACCGCATTTATAATTTGAGTAAAATGTAATGTATTGCACAGTCCTCTTATGGCCTCCGAGTTTGGAGATAACCAATCCCAGTTTAAATCGTCCATGAGGACCATTTAATTCCCCCCCCCCCCAACCACGCGTCTATTTTTGCAGATGGAGGTGTATAACATCCTATCAAATCCAAGTTCACAGCTTTTGATAACTGCAGCTTCATTGCTAAAAACTCAAACTGTTTTGGTTTAGGTAAAGACCTTAGTTCAGTAACCACATGTCTTTAATATAAATGGCTATACCTCCCCCTTACTTTGTTGGTCACATCGATAAACATAACTATCCAAACCTATAGACTGATTTAGAATAGATTTCTTAAGCCACGGACAGTATTAAGACATCTGGGTCAGCAGTGTGAATCCAGACTTTTATCATGTCCAATTTCGGCATCAAACTCCTCACATTAATATGCATCAGTCCCAACCCTGATCTAGTTTTAAAATCATTTGGAGTGGGAAGTTCATCCATAGCCAATGGGCCTGGGTTTGGATGAATGTTTCCTGACACCAAAAGCAGAAGAATAATAAAACACCTTGATTTGTTTCTTCCTAAAATCTCTCTGCACTTAGAAGATTCAAAATAATCCAAACTACAGTCATCTGTTACAACACAGTTTTTAGCGAGACCAAACCTTGTAGATGAAAGGTTTATGTGAATGTAGGAGTCAAATGGTAACACAATCGGATCCCTCAAAGATAAAAGCTGCTATACCATCAGTCAAAGTAGGGTTTAGCGGTATCTCTGGGTGAGGGGAGATTGCATAGTCTAAATTATCAAGAACAATGAGTCATAACCCATGTAGGCAGCAATTAAAACCAGTTCTACAAAAATACCCCTTTTAACCACTGAACAGTTCACTAAAACAAAAAGAAAACCAAATTAAAATATACTGAGTACATTTTTTGAAACCTTAAATTCCCCAAAAATTGTTCAGCTGTAGCCTACAGGTCTAGTAGAATTAGAAAGCAAGTGTGTGCCCGAGCGTATTGCCTTGGAACGGTCAGCTCGTTCAACAGCCACTGCAGGAATGTACTGACAGGGATTTCGCCCAGTGTGTGTGGGTCTGGTCAGTGCACCCAGTTGCCTTGCAGTAGGCTACCTCACAGTGAGGCAGAGCGGGCCCAGTAGACCTATTACTGGTGGCTAGTCCACCCGGCAGGGGTATCCTGGGCTAGGAAGCACAGCGCATCTAGACGTTATGTCACAGCGCAGATACCAACCTCTGGCTTCCACCGCACAGCGGGGCAGGAGAGGAGTCGGATGACACCGGTAGAATGGTGAAACACAGATAATAACCTGACCGTCTGAGTATCCAAGGCTAGTCGGCCCAAAGTGTCTAGACCGTCAGTCACAGCACAGATGTATCCTCTCTCGGCTTTCAGGGAGGGCACCACACCGGCTTTATCGCCTTGTGTAGAAACCAGCATATGTCAATTTAACTTTTTAATTGCTTTGATCCTGTAGGATTTTAGATTTTGCCTGTTTAATTACAACTCTCTCAGCCTATAACGGTTTTACTAAGTAATAACTTGTAACACTTGAAACAAACAAACAGTGTGACACAACAAGCTCAGCAAAACTGCCCTGCCGCCATCTTGATGCAATTAAGCACATTAATCTGCTTTACCCTCTGCTGCAGAGGTTATGTTAATTCAAGTTACCAGCCTCAGAAATCCGCAATTAATGGCACCTCAGATTCCAACCCAAATAAATGCTTCACAGAGTTCAAGTAACAGACACTTCTCAACATCAACTGTTCAGAGAAGACTGCGTAAATCAGGCCTTCATGGTCGAATTTCTGCAAAGAAACCACTACTAAAGGACACCAATAATAAGAAGAGACTTGCTTGGACGAAGAAACACGAGCAATAGACATTAGACCGGTGGAAATTTGTCCTCTGGTCTGGAGTCCAAATTGGAGGTTTTTGGTTCCAACCGCAGTGTCTTTGTGAGACGCGGAGTTGGTGAATGGATGATCTCCACATGAGTGGTTCCCACTGTGAAGCATGGAGGAGATGGGGGGGGGGGGGGGTGCTTTGCTGGTGACACTCAATGATTTATTTAGATTTCAAGGCACACTTAACCAGCATGGCTACCACAGCATTCTGCAGCGATACACATCTGGTTTGCGCTTCTGGTTTGCGCTTAGTCCCACTATCATTTGTTTTTCAACAGGACAATGACCTAAAACACACCTCCAGGCTGTGTACGGTCTATTTGACGAAGGGGAGTGACGGAGTGCTGCATCAGATGACCTAGCCTCCACGATCACCCAACCTCAACCCAATTGAGATGGTTTGGGAGGAGTTGGACCGCATATTGAAGGAAAAGCAGCCAACAAGTGCTCAGCATATGTGGGAACTACTTCAAGACTGTTGGAAAATGAGAGAATGCCAAGAGTGTCCAAAGCTGTCATCAAGGCAAAGGTCTTGAAGAATCTAAAATATATTTGGATTTGTTTAGCACTTTTTTGGTTGCTGCATAATTCCACAGTTTTGATGTCTTCACTATTAAAGAAAAACCCTTGAATGAGTAGGTGTGTCCAAACTTTTCATTGGTACTGTATATTTTAAGAATATAATGGAATAAAGCAGACCATATTAGTTTCTGTAATAAAAACCTTACCGTGTAAGAACAGTTTTAGTAAGTAATACGCTACGGTCTGTCTACATACATACATACATACATACATACAGTGGGGGGGGGGGGGGAAGTATTTGATCCCCTGCTGATTTTGTACGTTTGCCCACTGATAAAGAAAGGATTAGTCTATAATTTTAATGGTAGGTTTATTTGAACAGCGAGAGACAGAATAACAAAAATATCCAGAAAAACGCATGTCAAAAATGTTATAAATTGATTTGCATTTTAATGAGGGAAATAAGTATTTGATCCCCTCTCAATCAGAAAGATTTCTGGCTCCCAGGTGTTTTTTATACAGGTAACGAGCTGAGATTAGGATCACACTCTTAAAGGGAGTGCTCCTAACCGCAGCTTGTTACCTGTAAAAAAGACACATGCCCACAGAAGCAATCAATCAATCAGATTCCAAACTCTCCACCATGGCCAAGACCAAAGAGCTCTCCAAGGATGTCAGGGACAAGATTGTAGACCTACACAAGGCTGGTATGGGCTACAAGACCATCGCCAAGCAGCTTGGTGAGAAGGTGACAACATTTGGTGCTATTATTCGCAAATGGAAGAAACACAAAAGAACTGTCAATATCCCTCGGCCTGGGACTCCATGCAAGATCTCACCTCGTGGGGTTGCAACGATCATGAGAACGGTGAGGAATCAGCCCAGAACTACGCGGGAGGATCTTGTCAATGATCTCAAGGCAGCTGGGACCATTGTCACCAAGAAAACAATTGGTAACACATTACACCGTGAAGGACTGAAATCTTGCAGCGCCCGCAAGGTCCCTCTACTCGAGTACATATACATGCCCATCTGAAGTTTGCCAATGAACATCTGAATGATTCAGGGGACAACTGGTGAAAGTGTTGTGGTCAGATGAGACCAAAATAGAGCTCTTTGGCATCAACTCAACTCGCCGTGTTTGGAGGAGGAGGAGGAATGCTGCCTATGACCCCAAGAACACCATCTCCACCGTCAAACATGGAGATGGAAACATTATGCTTTGGGGGTGTTTTTCTGCTAAGGGGACAGGACAACTTCACCGCATCATTTGACGGGGCCATGTACTGTCAAATCTTGGGTGAGAACCTCAGCCAGGGCATTGAAAATGGGTCGTGGGTGGGTATTCCAGCATGACAATGACATAAAACACACGGCCAAGGCAACAGAGGAGTAGCTCAAGAAGAAGCACATTAAGGTCCTGGAGTGGCCTAGCCAGTCTCCAGACCTTAATCCCATAGAAAATCTGTGGAGGGAGTTGAAGGTTCGAGTTGCCAAACGTCAGCCTCGAAACCTTAATTCCTTGGAGAAGATCTGCAAAGAGGAGTGGGACAAAATCCCTCCTGAGATGTGTGCAAACCTGGTGGCCAACTATAAGAAACGTCTGACCTCTGTGATTGCCAACAAGGGTTTTGCCACCAAATACTAAGTCATGTTTTGCAGAGGGGTCAAATACTTATTTCCCTCATTAAAATGGAAATCATTTTATAACATTTTTGACATGCGTTTTTCTGGATTTTTGTGTTATACTGTCTCTCACTATGTAAACCTACCATTAAAATTATAGACTGATCATTTTTTTGTAAGTGGGCAAACATACAAAATCAGCAGGGGATCAAATACTTTTTCCCCCCACTGTGTGTGTATGTGTGTGTGTATATATATATATGTGTGTGTGTGTGTGTGTGTGTGTATATGTGTGTGTGTGTGTGTGTGTATATATATGTGTGTGTGTGTGTTGTGTGTGTGTATAGATATAGATAGATCAATAGATAGATAGATAGATCGAGAGAGATATAGATAGAGATCGAGAGATAGAGAGATATATATATATATATCTCTCTCTCTATATATATCTCTATATATATCTCTATATATCTCTATGAGGAGCTCTTTTTGCCAGTCCTGTCTGGTCCAGCGACGGTGGGTTTGTGCCCATAGGCAACGTTGTTGCCGGTGATGTCTGGTGAGGACCTGCCTTACAACAGGCCTACAAGCCCTCAGTCCAGCCTCTCTCAGCCTATTGCGGACAGTCTGAGCACTGATGGAGGGATTGTGCGTTCCTGGTGTAACTCGGGCAGTTGTTGCCATGCTGTACCTTTCCCGCAGGTGTGTGTGTTCAGATGTACCAATCCTGTGCAGGTGTTACACGTGGTCCGCCACTGCGAGGACGATCAGCTGTCCGTCCTGTCTCCCTGTAGTGCTGTCTTGGGCGTCTCACAGTACGGACATTGCAATTTATTGCCCTGGCCACATTTGCATGCCTCCTTGCAGCATGCCTAAGGCACTTTCACGCAGATGAGCAGGGACCCTGGGCATCTTTTTTTTTTCATTTTTTTTTTTCAGAGTCCGTAGAAAGGCCTCTTTAGTGTCCTAAGTTTTCATAACTGTGACTTTAATTGCCTACCGTAAGCTGTTAGTGTCTTAACGACCGTTCCACAGGTGCATGTTCATTAATTGTTTATGGTTCATTGAACAAGCATGGGAAACAGTGTTTAAACCATTTACAATGAAGATCTGTGAAGTTATTTATATTTTTATTAATTATCTTTGAAAGACGAGGTCCTGAAAAGGGGACGTTTCTTTTTTTTGGCTGAGATGTCATATCTATGTGTGTTTTGTTGTCTAAAAATATAAAATAAATAAATAAGTGAAAATGACAAGCTTGCAACACGCATCTGATTATTCATTATGAATAGGATTTATTTGATGTAGTCTGTTTACGTGCTTCTTTGTAACCACAATCTCACAAATGATTGAACACACACATTATCTTATTTATTAAAGACTCAAAGAATGTTGGTACTTATTTATTTTGATCCAAAGCCTCAAATGAGTGAATCACTCAGCTTTATGCTGACATGTATGGCTTTATGCTGCGAAATAGCCTACAAAATATGCCAAGCCTAAATTAATATATTAAATTGCCTAAATACACTAGTACATTTTCATAAATTCATGAAGTAACTCGGGTCTTGAAAATATGGGCTACTATTTTCCCCTCCCTATTTTTCCCCTCCCTATCCTCGCTGGACTCTCATTCAGTTTCTTCTTCACATCAGCAAAGAAGGACTCTGTTTCAGAAACTCACTTTATATAGAGGAGCTATCACTCTTTAACACTGTGTAAATAACAAACTGTCATTATTTACGAATTATTTCTGTTTTTAGAGGGAGAGAAATCAAAATCCCACTGTGCCTATTTTTTTTAAATTGTCAGTCTACATGTCAAGTGAAAATGTGCAATTGTATTTACCCATGTTCTCTCTCAACTCCGGAACCACCCGCCAGGTCATTTATTGTAGTTGCCTGATACAGGACTCTAGTGCCAGAGAAGAGAGGCTCTCTGACTTAAACATTCACACCTCCATTAATTTACGAAAGACAGTCAATTTGTGCCACAGTTCAGACTGCCCATAGATCAGCATTCTAACTCCCCCTTGTGATAGTGTGGTGCAATGACACAATTTGCCACAAATGGTCATAGGCTCTAAACTTTTGAGGAACCACTGTATATACTGTATATACCTCTCTTCCTTCACTTCTTTCTCGCTCTTCCTCTCTTTCTCTTTGTCTCTGTTTCCTATCCCCCTGTCTCTTTCTCGCTAAAGGTTTATTTTCTTTGTCTTCCAGAGAGCTCACTGCGCCATCTGCGCAGACCGTATCTGGGGTCTGGGGAGACAGGGTTACAAATGCATCAACTGCAAACTGCTGGTCCACAAGAAGTGTCACAAACTGGTCACCGTGGAGTGTGGCCGACAGATGATACAGGTGAGGAACAGGGAGCGGTCAGTGCCGTCTCTTATACTTAGTGCCCAGAGTTTTACCTTGGTCTTTTCACGTGACCTGTCCCGGAAAACTCTGGGCCCTACACATATTGTGTTTTCATTAAGAAAGGACTGAGACAGTTTTTCTCAACGTGTCCTCTTACACTCCATCTCGCTCTCTTTCTAGGAGCCTATCATGGGGCCTGATAGAGGGGCCTCCATCACTCCATTAGACCAATCAGAACAGCCAGGTAACACACACACACACACACATCCTTTTTAAGGAAAACTAGCCCTGGTGGGTTAAGATTGTTTATGAAGATCTATCAGACATTTTGATAAAATGAATTGTTTCTTTAGACCGTGTCCCTAGACCTGAGTCACTAAGCTGGATCCAGTAGTACTAAGACAGCCTTAAGTCCTGTCAGGTGCTGTACTGGTGGCTGACTGAATTAGAAAGTTTAACGGAGAAGTTTACCAAAAACCGCAGAAACTCCCAATTGATTCCATACATTGAAACTAGTTCAGTGGAGTTTGCCATCTCTCCCTGTACTAAAACGGCTGCGAAAACAGATCACGTGACTCGTTACGTTGCTAGAAATTTCACTGTTTTCACTGTAAATATGTAAATACTACTGCAGCCATCTTTGCATAGCTGCATGGGGACAGAAAGGATATTTAAAGATACAGCTCTTGCTACTGTATTTCCATGGACTGGATCTGGCGCAGTGCCAAAATACAAAGGCTCGTTTAAGAAAAGACAGCCGTAAAACCAGCATGCGGAGGTATGTAACCTAGCCAGATACTTGACATTCGAGGTGTTCTTATGTTAGTACCATTGCGCCATATCATGTAGACATATAGGCCTAGGTGCTCTACAGATTAGCACAGCGGTTCCCAAACTAGGGGATGAGACCCCATGTGGGGTTGCCTGATATGAAAATGGGGTTGCGGGAGAATTTCAAAAATCCTGAGGAGGAACAAATAAGAAAGAGATACAAAGACGATATTATCATATACATTTTTTTGTATCTCAAAATCATTAATGTGGTTAACCTTAAAAATCTAAATGAAAATTATTCAAATCTAAAAGATAAAATTCAACCAGAGTGCACTTAGATCATGGGAACATTTGGTGAATGGCTAGGCCCGCTACAATAAGAAACACACTATTGCAGAGACTTTGATCATTATTACCGGCCGCAATTGATATGGTGAAAACAATGTGTAGGAAAGCAGGCGCACAGAAACTCACATCAATACCTTTGTCAAACAACACTGTTAAACGAATCATTCTTGCTATTGCTAGCAAACAAGCGGAAACTCTGACTGAATGACTTAAACTCCTCAGCTTATGCTCTCTAAATGGACTTTAGTTGTGAGGGCATAGATGCCCATGCATTGAATTTTGTTTACTATACATGTCGGGGGGGATGCTATTCACGAGGATATTTGTAGTTGTTGATATTTAGTTGTTTACTTTGTATAATTAATGTCTTAACTTCTCTGCTGAAAAAAAACAGAATCTGTGAATAAGGGAATAACGTGCAGTTTCTACGTAGCAGGGATTCCTCCGAGAGAACATGCACAGTTGTTACCCATCTCCGTTGCTGTGGCAGTTGGCTACATAAAATAATCAAAATGTTTTAGGTGTAAAAGTACACATTTCCTGACTCAAAACCGATAGTACTTTTGACAGAAATAGCTAATTTGGCCGTAAGCTGTCAATAAAACAACAAATGTGTCCACATTTTGCGGATTTGTGAATCATGAATTCACTGGCAACAGAGCAGAAAAGGCCTGCACTGTCACGAGTCACGTGACCCATTTTTGCATCTGTTTCAGTACAGCACTACAGAGGGGGAGAGGCCAACCTCCACTGTAGTAGCGTCAATGTATGGAATCACTTGGGAGTTTCTGGAATTTGGGTAAACTTCTCCTTTACCATTCATACTATTAACCATTCTGTATCCCCCTCTCAGACCTGCCAACCTGCACGCATTTTGCGTACCATGCACGCAATTTGAGGTCGAAGTACGAAATACGCAAAAATAGGCTTCTAGTTGGAGGGCTGCATGAGACCTGCAAGTCCCAACAGAGATCATTGCGGTCCAGATTATTTGGAAACAGTAGTCTTTCTGCCTTGTATGTGTTAGACCTACCTCTTGTATTAAAAGCACATCTTTGTCGCAGTATTCACACACTTTGCTGCTTCAAGTGAAGTAGCCTACCTCTCCTAGTTGGGTGTGCGAGATCAAGTGCGCCTAGTATATGTGTGGTGTCAGTGAAGTAGAGTAGGCTGTCTATGCATGGACAGAGAATCACGTGGAAGTTATCTTTCCAAAGAAATTAAATATGATTAGACTATAGTGGCGCAGAGGTCTAAGGAACTGCATCGCAGTGCCAGAGGCGTCACTAAAGACCCGGGTACAATCCTGGGCTGTATCACAACCGGCTATGATCAGGAGTCCCATAGGGCGGCGCACAATTGGCCCAGTGTCGTTCGGGTTAGGGAAGGGTTTGAACCGGCGTCTTTACTTGGATCATCGTGCTCTAGCGACTCCTTGTGGCTGGCTGGGCACCTGCAGGCTGACTTCGGTCGTCAGGTGAACAGTGTTTCCTCCGACACATTGGTGCGGTTGGCTTCCGGGTAAAGCGGGCAAGTGTTAAAAAGCGCGGTTTGGTGGGTCATGTTTCGGGGGACGCAGCACTCAACCTTCGCCTCCCGAGCCCGTTGGGGAGTTGCAGCGATGAGATAAGTTCGAAATTGGGGAGAAAAAGCCCAGCGGGTGTGGGCGGTTGGCGTATGAAAAGCTGCGTGTGCAGGCGGGAGCAGTTTGAGTAAATCAGTCCCGCACAGATCTCTACTTCTAGTTCAAAGCACATTGTGGTTTTTGACTCAACCGTCTGATGTTGGAGCTGAACCAATCAGAAGAATTGGGCGCGGAGATAAAATCTGCCCCCAGTAGTCGCAGTACTATTTTCCTCCCTCGAACTGGATGGCAGCTCTCCACTTCGTCCGTTGATACCAGTGATGTTTGAGGAAGAAGGGTAGGGAATATGAACAATGAACTGTTTGCGAAATACTTTTTCCAAAATGGTATGTGTTAGTCAAGTGTACAAGCACTACTAGATATTTTTTGTTACCCATCTACACACAATAATACCCCATAATGACAAAAACGAAAACGTGTTTTTAGACAATTTAACAAATGTATTAAAAATGAAATACATATCTAATTTACGTAAGTATTCACACCCCTGAGTTAATACATGTTCGAATCAACTTTAGCAGCTATTACAGCGGTGAGTTTCTGGGTACATCTAAGAGCTTTGCACACCTGGATTGTACAATAGTTGCACCTTCTTAAAAAAAATATTTAAGCCCTGTGAAATTGGTTGTTGAACATTGCTAGACAGCTAAGTCTTGCCATAGATTTTCAAGCCAATTGAAGTCAAAACTGTAACTAGGCCACTCAGGAACATTCAAAGCCGTCTTGGTAAGCAACTCCAGTGAATATTTGGCTTTGTGTTTTAGGTTATTGTCCTACTGAAAGGTGAATTTGACTCTCTATCTGCTGGAAAGCAGACTGAAGTAGGTTTTCCTCTAGGATTTTGCCTGTGCTTAGCTCTATTCCATTTATTTTTATTAAAAAAACAACTCCCTAGTCCTTGCCGATGATGAGCATACCCGTAACATAATGCAGCCACCACGATGCTTGAAAATATGGAGTGGTACTCCGTGATATGTTGGATTTGCCCAAACATAAAGTTTTGTATTCAGGTAAAAAGAAATTGTGTGCATATTTTGGAATATTTTTACTCTGTACAGGCTTCATTCTTTTCACTCTCATTTAAGTTAGTATGGTGGAGTAACTACAATGTTGATCGATCCTCAGTTTTCTCATATCACAGCCATTAAACTCTGTAAATGTTTTAAAGTCACCATTGGCCTCATGGTGAAATCCCTGAGCGGTTTTCTTCCTCCCCGGCAACTGAGTTAGGAAGGACAGCTGTATCTTTTGGTGTGACTGGGTATATTGATTCACCATCCAAAGTGCAAATAATAACTTCACCATGCTCAATGGGATATTCAATGTGCTTTTTTTTACCCATCTACCAATAGGTGCCCTTTGCGAGGCATTGGAAAACCCCCCTGGTCTTTGTGGTTGAATCTGTTTTTGAAATTCACTTCTTGACTGAGGGACCTTCAAAAATCATGTTAAACACTATTGCATACAGAGTGAGTCCATGCAACTTATAAATTGTTAAGCACATTTTTACTTATTTAGGCTTTCTTTAACAAAGGGGTTGAATACATTTTGACTCAAGACATTTCAGCTTTACATTTTTTATTCATACATTTTTTTTAAATGTAAAAACATAATTCCACTGACATTATGGGGTGTTGTGTGTGTGTGTGTGTGTGTAGGCCAGTGATAACAAATATCAATTGAATCCATTTAAATCTCAGGCTGTAACACAACAAAATGTGTAAAAAGTCAAGGGATGTGAATACTTTCAGAAGCTACTGTAGCTACAGCGTTTAGTCAACCAAGCAAGAACACTTTCTAGCCCACACATACTTTGATCTCCGCAACGGTAGTAAGCACGAGCACATTGGCCAACAAGGAAACGTGCGGTGTTGCTGTAGTTCAGTGCGTGTTGCTGCGTGGATGGATACAGACATGGCAGAGAAAGCTGTTCCCGCGAATACCGTCCTTCACAGAAAGTTATGTTGGACTGTTAAAGATTAGTAGGCGTATGTTATTGATATAGCTGTGTCAACAGTAGGCTGCTAATAATGTGATCATAGTCAGTTCACCAATGACAAGGCATGTTGAATGAATGGTAGCCAATTACCAAGTACCCTTAAGTCTATAGCCTACCATTCTTGCTGAGGCAGTCTTCTGCCAACATCATAAGCTTAAAAAGGTGCGGTGTGGGTGTCACACGCACTGTCGTGGAGTCCGCGGGGCTGGGGGTGCCGCTGCTGTGCTACTTATAACAATTCTTCAATGTTGGCAGGTCTGCCCTCTAGTGTCTGGGAGGATATGTGACTGCTCCTGCTTTCTTTCTCCCCTATCTGTCACTCTCGCTCTCTCTCTCAGGTCCTCAGAACAAAGATTCTAGTGAGAGTCTAAACTACAATGGAGAAGAGAAAGAGGTGAGGAAGATGGACTGCGATTGTGTGTGAGTGAGAGATGTGTGTTTGTTGCCAAAGTTGTTGTAAGGGAGAGTGATGTCTCACGTCAGTTTCTGTCTCTCCCTCTTTGTCTGCCTGTCCGTCTATCTCATACCTATTTCTGTCCATCCCTCCGTCCTGTAGGCGCGCAGCAGCAGAGACACAGGGAAGTCAGCATCTAGTCTGGGTCTGGTGGACTTTGACCTGCTGAGGGTGATCGGGCGGGGCAGCTATGCTAAGGTCCTGCTGGTCCGACTCAAGAAGACTGAGAGGATCTATGCCATGAAGGTCGTCAAGAAGGAGTTGGTCAACGACGATGAGGTAAACACACACAGACGGAGTGACACATGCGCGCACACACACTCTCTCTGAAGAAACACACACACTTGGTCTGACACGTTGATAGGCGCTACCTGATCAATCATCTGTGCCATCCCTCCTCTCTGTCTGAGAGCCTGCTGTGTCCTGACCTATTGTTACCTGTCTGTCAATAGAGATCTGTCAACACCACTCACTCACTCTTGTCACATCCACTCTTTCTGTCCTCTTCAGATGGCTGCCTGGTTATGTCTGCTTATTTAGCTTTTCTATGTGTTTGATATGATTTTAAGTCTACTGGATTTCCAAATGCATCCTGGGTGTGTTATTCCCTGTGTTGTAGGACATTGACTGGGTCCAGACAGAGAAGCACGTGTTTGAGCAGGCATCCAACCACCCATTCCTAGTTGGGCTACACTCCTGTTTCCAGACTGAGAGCAGACTGTTCTTTGTCATAGAGTATGTAAACGGAGGAGACCTGATGTTCCACATGCAGAGACAGAGGAAGCTACCTGAGGAACACGCCAGGTTTGAACAATGATGTCATAGCTACACTTAGGTTCACTAGGGTACGCAACAGAACTTTTTGCAATTGAAAATCCTGGTAGTCCCTTCTTGTTTTAGTGCATTTTCTTCTGTTTGGGGTCTAACGAACACGACCCTTAAATTCAACTAATGAAGAGCTTGGTGATTAGTTGTGTAGCTCTTAGACAGTGGTGTATCTGTGTGTGTGTTAGTCCGACCGGTTCTTTTCCATCTCTCTCGTTGTCAGGTTTTACTCAGCAGAAATCAGCTTGGCGTTGAACTACCTCCATGAGAGAGGCATCATCTACAGAGACCTCAAACTGGACAACGTGCTGCTGGAGTCTGAGGGACACATCAAACTCACTGACTATGGCATGTGCAAGGTGGGTGTTGGGGGGGGGGGGGGTCCGTCCGTGCGCATGCTTATACCTGTGTGTTTCTATCTTTTTTTGGTGTTTGTGTGTGTGCGCGCGTGTTAATGCCATGTACGCTCTGAGGTGTTTGTGTGTGTTAATGCCTCTACGCTATGAGATGTGTGTGCTGACTGCTGTGCTCCCTGTGCTCTGTAGGAGGGCTTGAGACCAGGAGACACCACCAGTACATTCTGTGGAACCCCCAACTACATCGCCCCCGAGATACTAAGAGGAGAGGACTATGGTAAGACTGTCTGCTACAAATAAGGCACATTTGCTTCAGATTCAGAAGCAGAAGACGATTTATATTATTTGCACGTCATTATAGATATCCATGCTCATCCTTGTTTGCACACTACGAGAATGTTCTCCTATGTGTATTTATATTGAAATGTAAGGCAAAGGCATTTGAATGACTTTCTGTCGATTGTGTGGGTTCAGGTTTCAGTGTGGACTGGTGGGCTCTGGGGGTGCTGATGTTTGAGATGATGGCTGGACGGTCGCCCTTCGACATCGTAGGGAGCTCCGACAACCCAGACCAGAACACTGAAGACTACCTCTTCCAAGGTAACACATACACAATACTTCAAACTACCTCTTCCATAGTATTTTTGATTTTTATTTCACCTTTATTTAACTAGGCAAGTCGGTTAAGAACAAATTCTTACTTACAATGACCGCCTACCAAAAGGCAAAAGGCCTCCTGCGGGGATGGGGGCTGGGATTAAAAATAAATTAAATAAAAATATAGGACAAAACACATCACGACAAGAGACAACACAACACTACATCATAAAGAGAGACCTAAGACTACAACATAGCAAGACAGCAACACATGACAACACAGCATGGTAGCAACACAACATGACCACAACATGGCAGCAGCACAACATGGTAGCAGCACAAAACGTGGTACAAACATTATTGGGCACAGACAACAGCACAAAGGGAAAGAAGGTAGAGATAACAATACATCACACAAAGCAGCCACAACTGTCAGTAAGTGTCCATGATTGAGTCTTTGAATGAAGAGATTGCGATAAAACTGTCCAGTTTGAGTGTTTGTTGCAGCTCGTTCCAGTCGTTAGCTGTAGCGAACTGAAAAGACGAGCTGGGGTGAAAGGGGAGCGATTACGATGGAGGAAACCAGGTCTAGATTTAACCATAGCCTGTAGCTTTGATATGTGCTGAGAGGACAGTGCACCGTCTAGCCGTACTCCCAAGTACTTATATGGGCTAAGCTCTAAACCCTCAGAGGTAGTAATAACACCTGTGGGGAGAGGGGCATGAGACGGATGAAAGTAACACTTACACACATCTCTATATAACAGCTGACCTACTGGATGGCTGGGTCCTATTCTCTAGTACCCTACTCTCCAACGAGCTTGCACTTGTTCACTTCCGGGGAGTGCTCTAGGATAATGTGTGTGTAAATATTACTTTGTTTCCTTGTTAGTTAGGTCCTAACTAAGTAACGGTTTCAATAAAAAACAGTCTAATATCCTCTGTCTCCTCTCTGTAGTAATATTGGAAAAACAGATCAGGATTCCTCGGTCGTTGTCAGTCAAAGCTGCCAGCGTTCTCAAGGGCTTCCTCAACAAGGTAACTACCAGGCGCGCGCGCACACACACACACACACAAGTTCAAGCCTAACAAAGTCATGTCACATTGCCCTCTGACCATGATGTAATGAACCTTTATTCTCCTTTTTTCCCTCCCTCTCTCCGCCTGTCTCTTATTATCAATGCTCTTGAGCTCATTCTCTCCCTCTGTCCATCCCTCTCTCCTCGTCTGTCTCATATCTATGCTCTTGAACTCATTGTTTATATATCCCCCTCTCTCTCCCCTCTCTTTCCCTCCTTCCCTGTCTCTCTTTTCCCAGGAACCTAAGGAGCGGCTAGGCTGTCATCCCCAGACAGGCTTTGCTGACATCATGGGTCATCCCTTCTTCCGAAACGTAGACTGGGACCTTGTGAGTCATTTGTCTTCTATCTCTCCTCCCCTCTCGCTGCCCTGTCTTCTATCTGTCCTACTGTATCTAGTGTTTAGGTGAGATAGAGCATCATGACCAATATATAGAGATCATTGTTTTCAAACAAAGCAGCAGAAGCAGAATTCTCAACAATGAAAATGTACTTAATGACGGACCATGAGAAATCAACTCTCATATTGTCTTTCCACATAG
Source organism: Salmo salar (assembly GCF_965601325.2). Taxonomy (NCBI): domain Eukaryota; kingdom Metazoa; phylum Chordata; class Actinopteri; order Salmoniformes; family Salmonidae; genus Salmo; species Salmo salar. The sequence goes on from NC_138293.1 coordinate 44,181,694, forward strand.
TTTAAAAGAAAACAGCAAAAAACTAGTCAACAAGTGAAGGTCAATCACAGCGGGTCACGGTGATTCTCTCCTCCAGACAGTATGTCATAGTTGAGGGTCATCACCTTAGACAAGCCCAGAAAGTATTTTTTTCCCACCAGGCAGCCAGAAGGGCCAATTTGATTTAACCATGGCTGTATCGGTTCTCTAAGGGCAGGTTTTCCAGACCCAGATTAAGCCTATTCCTGGACTATAAAAGTCAGCACTAAGTGGCCAGTGGCACAGTGATTCTGTTGTAATTAGCGGGTCACCACCAGAGAATTAAGAGCATTTGGCTAACCTCAATGTTCAAATTCAGAAAGGTGTTATTGTCTTAATGCTGGGCAAATTTCAAAGGAATTGACTCCAACCTGACACAGACAGACAGGCTGGCCTCCAGACAGGCATCCAGGCCAGCTCAGGAGCAGCCTGACCTCTTTTTCCAGTAGGGTCTACCCTGTCTGCTGACTGGCTGTCTGAGCTGGCTCCCCCTCCACTCATTCTCACCTCACACGTAACCTGTAGCCTTGCCCTGCACTCCTACCTCCAGGGGGTGGTAATGCTGGGTTAACACCCTGCAGGCTGCCTGTCTGTTTGTTTGGGTTCTGACTTAACAATGGAGTTTCCACTGATCCACATGCTGCCTCACAGCTTCAGAGGAGAGAGAGAGAGCGAGATTGACTTTTGGTGCAATTATTTGTTAGCCACGTGAATATTTTTTTCTGTGGTTTAAAATGGTTCTAAACTATTTTCAGAGGAATTTGTAGTTAATTCTTTGTAAATAAGGCTCATTTGGTTGTAACATGGTGCTTGCTGGACTATGTTGACTGTAAGTTGCTTCATATACATTATTTTAAACAAGATTATCCAGCCGTGTAGTGCATTCGGAAAGTATTCAGACCCTTGACTTATTCTAAAATGAATTAATGTTTTTTTTTGTTTCATCGATCTACACACTATACCCCACATTGACAAAGCAAAAACAGGTTTTTAGACATTTTTGCAAATGTATAAAAAAAATTAACTGAAATATAACATTTAAATAACAATCCAGACCCTTTACTCAGTACTTTGTTGAAGAACCTTTGACAGCGATTACTGCCTCGAGTCTTCTTGGGTATGACGTTACAAGCTTGGCAGACCTGTATTTGGGGAATTTCTCCCATTCTCTGCAGATGCTCTCACGCTCTGTCAGGTTGGATGGGGAGTGTCGCTACACAGCTATTTTCAGGTCTCTCCAGAGATATTAGATCGGGATTCACGTCCGGGCCACTCAAGAACATTCAGACACTGGTCCCAAAGCGTTGTCTTGGCTGTGTACTCAGGGTCTTTGTCCTGTTGGAAAGTGAACCTTCGCCCCAGGCTGAGGTCCTGTGCGCTCTAGAGCAGGTTTTCATCAAGGATTTCTCTGTACTTTGCTCCGTTCATCTTTCCCTCAATCCTGACTAGTCTCCCAGTCCCTACCACTGAAAAACATCCCCACAGCATGATGCTGCCTCTACTATGCTTCACTGTAGGGATGGTGCCAGGTTTCCTCCAGATGTGACACTTGGCATTCAGACCAAATAGTTAATTCTTGGTTTCATCAGAACAGAGAATCTTGTTTCTCATGGTCTGAGTGTCTTTAGGTGCCTTTTGGCAAACTCCAAGCGGGCTGTCATGCGCCTTTTACTATAAAGGCCTGATTGGTGGAGTGTTGCTGAGATGATTGTCCTTCTGGAAGGTTCTCCCATCTACACAGGAACTCTGGAGCTCTGTCAGAATGACCTTCGGGTTCTTGGTCACCTCCCTGACCAAGGCCCTTCTCCCCCAATTGCTCAGCGGCCAGCTCTAGGAAGAGTCTTGGTGGTTCCAATCTTCTATTTAAAAATGGAGGCCACTGTGTTCTTCGGGACTTTCAATGCTGCAGGCATTTTTTTCGTAGCCTTCCCCAGATCTGTGCCTCGACACAATCCTGTCTCGGAGCTCTACGGACAACTCCTTCGACCTCATGGCTTGGTTTTTGCTCTGACATGCACTGTCAAATGTGGGACCTTTATATAGACAGGTGTGTACCTTTTGCAAATCATGTTCAATCAATTGAATTTACCGTAGGTGGACTCCAATCAAGTTGTAGAAACATCTCAAGGATGATCAATGGAAACAGGATGCACGTGAGCTCAATTTTGAGTCTCATAGCAAATGGTCTGAATAATTTTTTTAATGTATTTATTTTTAATACCTTTGCAAAAATCTCTAAAAACCTGTTTTCGCTTTGTCATTATGGGGTATTGTGTGTAGATTATTTAATCCATTTAGAATAAGGCTGTAATGTAACAATGTGGAAAAAGTCAAGGAGTCTGAATACTTTCCGAATGTACTGTGTGTGTAGATGTCTCTGACCTCAATGCTGTGTGTGTGTCCTCTGACCTCGTTGCATTGTTGTTTCAGATGGAGCAGAAGCAGGTGGTTCCTCCATTCAAACCCAACATCTCAGGAGAGTTTGGACTAGACAACTTTGACGCCCAATTCACCAACGAGCCTATCCAGCTCACGCCTGATGATGAGTGAGTATCTGTCTGTCTCTGGATGCATCCCAAATGTACCTTTTTATTTAACTAGGCAAATCAGTTAAGAACAATGGCACCATATATAATGAACTGTACTGAACATAAAATGGAAACAAGCATGTAGTGTTGGTTTCATGAGCTGAAATAAAAGATCCTAGACATTTTTAGAATTTTGTGGCCAAATTTGTTTACTTCACTGTTGGTTAACATTTTTCCTTTGCCAAGATAATCCATCCACCTGACAGGTGTGGCATAGCAAGAAGCTGATTAAACAGCATGATCATTACACAGGTGCACCTTGTGCTGGGGACAATAAAAGGCCACTCTAAAATGTGCGGTTTTCTCACACAACACAATGCCACAGGGAGCTTGCAATTGGCAACCAGAGCTGTTGCCAGATAATTGAATGTTCATTTCTCTACCATAAGCCGCCTCAATGTCGTTTTAGAGAATTTGGCAGGACGTCCAACCGGCCTCACAACCACAGACCACGTGTAACCACGCCAGCCCAGGAACTCCACATCCAGCTTCAACACCTGAAGGGTCGTCTGAGACCAGCCACCCGGAAGGCTAATGAAACTGTGGGTTTGCACAAGCGAAGAATTTCTGCACTAACTGTCAGAAACCATCTCAGGGAAGCTCATCTGCATGCTCGACGGCCTCACCAGGGTCTTGACCTGACTGTAGTTTGGCATTGTAACCGACTTCAGTGGGCAAATGCTCACTGGCATGCAGGAGAAGTGTGCTCTTCACATATGAATCCCGGTTCAACTGTACCGGGCAGATGGCAGACATCGTGTATGTTGTCGTGTGGGCAAGCGGTTTGCTGATGTCAACGTTGTGAATGTAGTGCCCCATGGTGGCGGTGGGGTTATGTTATGGGCAGGTATAAGCGACAGACAATGAACATTTTAGAGATGACAATTTGAATGCACAGAGATACTGTGACGAGATCCTGAGGCCCATTATCATGCCATTCATCCGCCGCCATCACCTCATGTTTCAGCATGATATTGCACGGACCCATGTCGCAAGGATCTGTACACAATTCCTGGAAGCTGAAAATGTCCCAGTTCTTCTATGGCCTGCATACTCACCAGACATGTCACCCGTTGAGTATGTATGGGATGCTCTGGATCGACCAGTACGACACTGATCCAGTTCCCGCCGATATCCAGCAACATCGCACAGCCATTAAAGAGGAGTGGGACAACATTCCACAGGCCACAATCAACAGCCTGCATGAGGCAAATGGTGGTCACACCTAGAGGTCGACCGATTATGATTTTTCAGCGCCGATACCGATTATTGGAGGACCAAAAAAAAGCCATAACCGATTAATTGGACAATTTTGTTTTGTATTATTTTATTTTTTTTGTAATAATGACAATTACAACAATACTGAATGAACACTTATTTTAACTTAATATAATACACCAATAAAATAAATGTAGACTCAAATAAATAATGAAACATGTTCAATTTGGTTTAAATAATGCAAAAACAAAGTGTTGGAGAAGAAAGTAAAGTGCAATATGTGCCATGTAAAAAAGCTAACGTTTAAGTTCCTTGCTCAGAACATGAGAACATATGAAAGCTGGTGGTTCCTTTTAAGATGAGTCTTCAATATTCCCAGGTAAATTTTAGGTTGTGGTTATTATAGGTATTATAGGACTATTTCTCTCTCTACGATTTGTATTTCATATACCTTTGACTATTGGATGTTCTTATAGGCACTTTAGTATTGCCAGTGTAACAGTATAGCTTCCGTCCCTCTCCCCGCTCCTACCTTGGCTCGAACCAGGAACACATTGACAACAGCCACCCTCGGAGCAGCGTTACCCATGCAGAGCAAGGGGAACAACTACTCCAAGTCTCAGAGCGAGTGACGTTTGAAACTCTATTAGCGCGCACTCCGCTAACTAGCTAGCCATTTCACATCGGTTACACCAGCCTAATCTCGGGAGTTGATAGGCTTGAAGTCATAAACAGCACAATGCTTGAAGCATTGCGAAGAGCTGCTGGCAAACGCATGAAAGTGCTGTTTGAATGAATGCTTACGAGCCTGATGGTGCCTACCATCGCTCAGTCAGACTGCTCTATCAAATCATAGACTTAATTATAACATAATAACACACAGAAATACGAGCCTTTGGTCATTAAAATGGTTGAATCCGGAAACTATCATTTCGAAAACAAAACGTTTATTCTTTCAGTGAAATACGGAACCGTTCCGTATTTCATCTAACGGATGGCATCCCTAAGTCTAAATATTGCTGTTACATTGTACAACCTTCAATGTTATGTCATAATTATGTACAATTCTGGCAAATTAATTACGGCCTTTGTTAGGAATAAATGGACTTCACACAGTTCGCAATGAGCCAGGCGGCCCAATCTGCTGCATATACCCTGACTGCTTGCACGGAACGCAAGAGAAGTGACACAATTTCCCTAGTTATAAGAAATTCATGTTAGCAGGCAATATTAACTAAATATGCAGGTTTAAAAATATATACTTGTGTATTGATTTTAAAGAAAGGCATTAATGTTTATGGTTAGGTACATTGGTGCAACGCCAGTGCTTTTTTCGCAAATGTTTTCACACCTGTTTGTCGAAGTAGGCTGTGATTCAATGAGAAATTAACAGGCACCGCATCGATTATATGCAATGCAGGACACGCTAGATAAACTAGTAATATCATCAACCATGTGTAGTTAACTAGTGATTATGTTTAGATTGATTGATTGTTTTTTTATAAGATAAGTTTAATGCTAGCTAGCAACTTACCTTGGCTTCTTGCTGCCCTCGCGTAACAGGTAGTCAGCCTGCCATGCAGGCTCCTCGTGGAGTGTAATGTAAGGCAGGTGGTTAGTGCGTTGGACTAGTAACCGGAAGGTTGCAAAAACGAATCCCCGAGCTGACAAGGTAAAAATATGTCGTTCTGCCCCTGAACAAGGCAGTTAACCCACCGTTCCTAGGCCATCATTGAAAATAAGAATGTGTTCTTAACTGACTTGCCTAGTTAAATAAATAAATAAAATAAAATATATTTTTTTAAATCGGTGTCCAAAAATACAGATTTGTTATGAACTTGAAATCGTCCCTAATTAATCGGCCATTCCAATTAATCGGTCGACCACGAGTCACACCACATACTAACTGGTTTTCTGATCCACGCCCCTAACTTTTTTTGTGTGTGTGTGTGTGTGTGTGTGTGTGTGTGTGTGTGAGTAGTGAGTGTGAGTGTGTGTGTGTGTGTGTGTGTGTGTGTGTGTGTATGTATGTATGTATGTATGTATGTATGTATGTATTCCCAGTCATGTGAAATCCATAGATTAGGGACTAATGAGTTTGTCAATTGACAGATTTCCTGATGTGAACTTTTAACTCGGTTAAATCTTTGAAATTGTTGCGTTTTTATATTTTTGTTCAGTGTAATTTTAACCAGGGCCCATACAGTCTGTCGTTCTGTCCGTCCGTCATTCTTCATGGATCATTTAAATCAATGCTTTATGATGGCTGTTCAGTTTACTAGATTAGTTAGTGGTGGTATGAGAAACGATTTACTTACTGATCAATATCGTCATATGTCTCCCCTATAACTGTTTGTTTCCTGTCTGTTTTGCAGTGATGCAGTGAAGAAGATCGACCAGTCGGAGTTTGAAGGGTTTGAGTACATCAACCCTCTCCTGATGTCAGCTGAGGAGTGTGTGTGAGGACGCTGCACGCCGCGTCTTCTTGCCGACAATGTTGCTAGTTAACTCTGCATGGTTACCAGACAACCCAGCGACGACGTCACCATCGAGCACCCTGCTGTTGGAGAGAGCCATCGGGACTCTCAGACATGAGATGCTAACTTGCCAAACCAATCTCCCATAGTGTGGACGCGTCCCATTTGGCACCCTATACCATACGTTGTGCATTAGAGAATAGGAGGCCATTTTGGACGGAAGCCACTCTGCCATTTATAACCACTAGTCCTTAAAATCTACCTTCTCTCTTTTAATTATTTTTGGATCATGAATCAAATCCACACTGATTTCCTCGTTGGTCATCAGGGAGCCTGCTCTCAGTAACCAATGAGGCTTGTAGGTGGTTGGGTACCTAGTTTACGTGACACAAAGGGGCGGGGTAAAGAGGGACAGACAGTCCACAGAGAATGAACTAACCCTCTTATTCTCTACTTGGTGGTGTTTGATGGATATTTTATTTGTACATATTAAAAATCATTGAGGATGGATATATGTTTAGACCAGTGCTTCCCAACCAGACCTTTTAGCTTTAAGACAGATTATCAGGGGGACATGGTTGAAAACAATTTAATGATTTACATCCACTACATGTATTATTAGCTTTGTTGCAGCACCATGTTTGTAGAGGAAGGAAGAACAAGACAACACTAGCCTTTTTTTAAAAACAAAACACTAATCTATATATTTTTCTCATTTTATTTAATGAAAAAGCTGTTCTCTATGTATGATGGCCATTGTCCTAAAGTGTTATGTTGTCTTCAATCCTGGTGTCCTGTCAGAACCACATAGGTTGGCCCACTATTGTTTACAGTAGTTGTCATGGCAACCTCGAGTACATAGCCGGTTACAGGATGTAGTGACTGACTGGAACCTCAGCAGCCAACCAACACTAACATAGATACTAACAATGGGCAAATCTCAAATGGCACCCTATGTCTCAGGTGCACTACAAATTTATTCTACACTACGAAAAGTGCACTATTAAGGGAATAGGGTGCCATTTTGGATACAACCAAACTGTGAATAGAACAATTGACTGTGTGGAGAGAGGACGGGTAGGGCTGGAGCACTAGTTAAGTCTAGGGACGCCTGTGGGCCCTGGTCAAAAGTAGCGCACTATATAAGGAATAGGGTGCCATTTGGGACAGGCCCTATTAGTCTATGCAGATATAGACCATCCATGCAATCTATTGTTCACACAGGACCAACAAATATTTTCTAGAAAAGAGAAGATGTTAATGATGTCTTGGTGGTATGTTGAAAAAGGTACAGTATATATACAGTAGGAAGATGTGCTTTTCTAATATTAGTCATAGAAACTACGTATGACATTTTTTTTCTTTGTTCATTTGTACTATACAATGCCTTTCTGAAAGTCTTATTTCTGTTTTCACTTTTTTTCTACTGTTTTCTCCATTACATGTCAGTCTGAATCTGATTGCTACAGTATACAAAAAATGGACCATCACTGATTCTTGAATCATTTCTGACAACGTAACGATACATTTCTTGAATGACATTTTCTTAAAATCTGAGAAATTACAAACACTATCAATACAAACATATAAAAGCAAAATATTATATTCCCCAAATAGTTTATTTAAAAATAAATGTTGTCCTAAATGGCATCCTATTCCCTACATTCCCTACGTACTTTTGACTGCGCTATGTAGGGAATAGGGTGCCATTTGTAACGGAGACCAATTCTTCTGTTGAGATGACGCTGAAGAATTTAACTAAGGTTAAGAGTATAAAGTATATGAGCCAAATGGCATCTATAGATCCTGGTCAAAAGTAGTGCACTACATGGAATAGTAGGGTGCAATTCGAATTACATCCGGAGTGTTTTTAGCGGGGCTATGTTGTGATTGATTGATTTGAGGAATGAACACAATGTTTACCCTACTACTTTAAATTGTAGTGTCTTTTTTGCTTTGTTACTTTTTTCAAATAGAATTTGCTGTAACTAATGATTGAGCACTACATTGATTGGTAATATTGTTATTGGGTGAATCCTGTATAAAAACCCTTGGATGATGAATATGTGTGATTCCATCCAGAGGAGCCTACTGAACTGTAACAAAAATAAACATTTTATTTCCCTTCGTCTGGCTATCTTCCCGTTTGTCTGTTCTTCCGTCTGCCTGTGTTTGTCTGTCTGTTTATTTTGCCATGAACCGGAGGGGTTTATAACAAATCTGTATCAATAAGTTGGCTAGCTAATGTTGGTAAACATTAGGATGTTGATCAGGATTCTGTTTTGTTCAGTACTTGCTGCAGCTTGTCGTCTGTGGTCATGTGACGTTGCCACCCGTTTGGCTCCTACAGCCCCGGATAAGAAATCGCAACTCAAACTTTGATTTGAGAAGTCGAGCAAAACCAATTGAAATACTCTCACTGCCATGGGAGCTCTTCTTTTCCCTACCCTCGCTCTCCTCTGCTCCATCTCCTTTTCCCTCTTCACTCCCCTCCTGTCCTCTCAACTCTCATCTACCCTCTCTCCTCCTTTACCCTCTCTTTCCATCCTCTCTTTTAACAGTTTGTTATTATACAGTATCAACGGTTTCATCAACACCCCTTGTCTACCAATCTAAAAAGTCTGGTTGAAAAATACACCACATGACCAAAAGTAAGTGGATACCTGCTTGTCTACCATCTCACTCCAAAATCATGGGCATTAATATGGAGTTGGTCCCCACTTTGCTGCAACAGCAGCCTCCACTCTTCTGAGAAGGCTTTCCACTAGATGTTGGGACATTGCTGCGGGGACTTGCTTCCATTCAGCCACGAGCATTAGTGAGCTCGGGCACTGATGTTGGGCGATTAGGCCTGGCTTGCAGTCGGTGTTCCAATTCATCCCAAAGGTGTTTGATGGGGTTGAGGTCAGGCCTCTGGCAGGCCAGTCAAGTTCTTCCACAACGATCTCGACTAACCATTTCTGCACGGGGGCTTTGTCATGCTGAAACAGGAAAGGGCCTTCCCCAAACTGTTGCCACAAAGTTGGAAGCACAGAATCGTCTAGAATGTCATTGTATGCTGTAGCATTAAGATTTCCCTTCACTGGAACTAGGGGTCTAGCCCGAACCATGAAAACCAGCCCCAGACCATTATTCCTCCTCCACCAAACTTTACAGTTGGCCCTATGCATTCGGCCAGGTAGCGTTCTCTTGGCATCCGCCAAACCCAGATTCCTCCGTCGTACTGACAGTACTCCAGAGAACGCATTTCCACTGCTCCGGAGTCCAAAGCCGGCGAGCTTTACGCCACTCCAGCCAACGCTTGGCATTGCACATGGTGTGACCTTAGGCTTGTGTGTGGCTGCTCTGCCATGGAAACCCATTTCATGAAGCTCCTGACAAACAGTTCTTACTTTGCTTCCAGAGGCAGTTTGGAACTCAGTAGTGTGTGTTGCAACCGAGGACAGATGATTTTTACACTTTACGCGCTTCAGCACTCGGCAGTCCCGTTCTGTGAGCTTCTGTGGCCTACCACTTTGTGGCTGAGCCGTTGTTGCTCCTAGACATTTCCACTTCACAATAACAGCACTTACAGTTGCCCGGGGCAGCTCTAGCAGGGCAGAAATTTTACAAAATTACTTGTTGGAAAGGTGGCATCCTATGACAGTGCCACGTTGAAAGTCACTGAGTTCTTCAGTAAGGCCACCCGTTGCTGCCAATGTTTGTCTATGGAGATTGCATGGCAGTGTGCTCGATTTTATACACCTGTCAGCAACGGGTGTGGCTGAAACGGCCGAATCCACTAGGGGGTACTGCACTGTAAATTATATTTCCTCCATGAAGGACATACAGGGAGGGATACATGCCTATTCCCACAATCCTGTTCTCCCAAGACTCCATGTTTGACATTGGTCCTGTGCCCTCTTCCTCACAGAAGGGGGGGGGCTGGTCCCCCCCAAGCTGCGTCGCTTTGGAGGATCTGAAAAACATCCTGCTTTAATTTCTTGTCTTCTATTCTCCCCTGTTCCTAGAGGGATTTATTTCAGCAATAAAGGAATCTATCTCATACTGTTCTACTACAACCCATTTAGTAAAATTTACATTCTGTTCCCTATACAGTGCACCGGTCAAAAGTATTGCACTATATAGGGAATAGGGTGCCATTTGGGATGCATTATGTATGTATTTCAAGGTGCTGCATACTACATGCTAAACACAGTCTAGGCAACACTGTTATAACCAATAGCACTCTTAATTCTATAACTAGGTTAAATCAGTGTATGTGATTAACCTTCTTTGTCAATGTATCAACAATGAGTAATTCTTGTCACATTCCCCACACCACATAGTGCTGTGAGATGCACAGCTTGGATTCAGTAATAGTGTGCTACTGCAGTAATTGTAATGATATAGTAACAGCATCTCATCTCCAGTAGAGTATTGTGAGTGTCATTCAATTTACTGACACTGCATCTGAAATGGTTATTAATATTGCCATTTTAGTTTATACACCTACCAGGTGTACACTATTCTTACAGCCAAGCAAACACAGTGCAGCTCTTTTCCAGATACATATTTCTCTTCCTCTCAAAACACAAGGATGAATAACCAAATCAGTTGATATTAAACGGCATCAAGACAAGGTGAGGTCCACAGGGAGTAGGGGTTAAAGGTGAAGACATGGGGTGAATTCATTTATGATTGACTATAGAGTCTGTAGTCTATTGATTTTCTTTAGTTCATAAAGCACATGGGTATGACAGCTGGGCAGCAAATTGCAATATAATAGGTCATAGAGTGTATTGTTATCCATTGATGTCTTCCCCACAAAGGTTTATCAATATCCTATATAGAATATATCCTGTAAAATTGTATGGAATGATACAAAAAAGATTGTGTTAATTGCAGGATTTGCTGTGATTAACCACATATTCGGTTGTAATTTCATTTAACAAGAAGCATTACAAGAATATTGACGTCTTGATTTTGCCCATAGTAACGGTTAGCAAAATCTGGTAAATTGATAATGCACATTGCTAGCTAATTTGTCCTAGAAGATAAAATGAACATTCGGTTGATATTTTATCTGAAATGCATATGGTTCTTTTTTTAGCTGGATCTTTGTAGAATTTTGACCCAGAGTCGTACATAATCGTGTGATTCTCTACTCTGAGTATTAACACTAGAAAAGCTGGTCCTCTAGCGATCCAGTTCTGAGCCAATGCATTCCAACAGTCTAATAAATACATTTCACATATGCTATTTAGGTTTTAATACCGGTGAATATCTGCATGAAACTGACATAGCTATAAACTCTCTGGCTTCGTTCATTCATCAGACCAGTCATCACAACGCTATAGCAGCCTACCATATTTAGTCTACACAACGTAGTCCCCAATAGAAAACATAAATTACTTGCAATGACTTCTATAAATTGCATTGCTGACTATCACGTGTAGACTAGGCTACAAGTGACCTCTCCACTCAGTTACTGAAGGCAATCTCCGTCTCACATGAACAAATCTCCAAACTGGCTTTGAGGTACTGCTACTCACTGTTCCAAAATGGCTGGTACACCCTGTCCACAAACACGATCGAGAAAGTAGACATTTGCAACATTGTTCCATGGTGTTACTATAACAAAAGCAGGTGCAGGCTTGACTTGTCAGATTCGCGGGGATTTGATCAACCGCGCCGCAATCCATGGTGCTGAATCTCCACTACTGAACCTATTTGCTTGTCTGTTTGTTTAGCGAAGATGTTCCTTGTGACCACAATAATCGGGTTGTCATAAAATAAAAACAGCCACAACCTTCTGAATTTCCCGTGACAGCCAGATGCAAGAGGAGAGAAAAGGGCCAACAAGCTGGTTGACATATTTCAGTCAAAGGTAAGCTAAAATGCAAGGGCCATTGGCCATCTGGAAATTCTGGCAAGTGCCAAATAAACTGGACCATTTTTTAGTTGGGTGGGCTGGTCGAAAGGGACACACACACCCCAAATAATTTGAGGTAAAAATAAAACACTGAAAAAGGTTATGTCCATGGGCCTGTTAAGATAAAACATTGAAAATGTTTGTACTATTTCTCTGTTATACTAATCTTTAATGAGCCTTTGGCTGATCTGCGGGCAACGGTTTTCTGATAGGCTGAGCTGAGGTCACACAAACTCAATTTTAAAGTAAAACGTGGCATCAGCAAAGAGACCTGCTCAGACTCTGTTATCAGTTACACAGCCAAGATCATGGGTTGTAAAAAACGTAAAGGGTGCCTATAAAAGGTAGAAAAAACACATTCCACATTGTTACCTCACTCAAAACGTCCAACTTTTTGGTCAAACCGTAAAGTGCATTATCCTCATGATTCCTGTAATGAAAGTGTCTGTCCTACCTCTGTGCCTGTGCCCTCGCTGGAGCCTGCTGCTGTGATGAGCGAGCCACTCTCCTCTCTCACGTGTCCGAGACAAATACGTGTTCTGATCGTATAACATTTAAAAATGCAACGCCGGGAAAAACACAGCTTGGGAAGTTCCTTGTCCTTGTTGAAGAGAGAAGTGTCTCAGCTTTCTGTAGGTATAATTTTATTTCTCAACTCTCAATATTCAGCTCAATAGCAACTATTTTTTTCAACCAAGATATTTGATATGGAGCGGTGTGCGCCCTAAATGCTTACCGACCATTGCGAGGGCATAGGCCTATGCCTATGCGTCTCATGTTTTTTTAGGACATTACATTTACTGTTGAATGAATACATGGCTACTAGCAGTGAGTATTATATTTAGAGTTATTGATCTAGTTAATGTGTTTAGAGTTTCCGCTTCCTCAGGTGTTAAAACCCAAATTAATTAGCCTATGACATTAGTTAGTGAACATTAAGATACACGCTGAGTGTATAAAACATTAAGAACACCTGCTCTTTCTATGACATAGACTGACCAGGTGAATCCAGGTGAAAGCTATGATACCTTATTGGTGTCACTTGTTAAATCCACTTCAATCAGGGTAGATGAAGGGGGGAGACATGTTAAAGAAGGATTTTTAAACCTTGAGACAATTGAGACATGGATTGTGTATGTGTGCCATTCAGAGGGTGAACGGGCAAGACAAAAGATTTGTGCCTTTGAACGGGATATGGTAGTAGGTGCCAGGTGCACCGGTTTGTGTCAAGAACTGAAACAGTGCTGGGTTTTTCACACTCAAAAGTTTCCCGTGTGTATCAAGAATGGTCCACCACCCAAAGGATATCCAGCCAACTTGACACAACTGTGGGAAGCTTTGGAGTCAACATGGGCCAGCATCCCTGTGGAATGCGATCGACACCTTGTAGAGTTCATGCCCCAACAAATTGAGGCTGTTCTGAGGGAAAAAGTGAAATTATGGAGTTTTAATTAATGTCCTATTTTGACATTAAACTATAGTCTAATTGTCAACCAGATTCATGACAATATCTGAATTAGGTTGCACATCAAAATATCTTTAATCATGCATTCCTGCTTGGACGTGTTAGATGAAACAACATATTTCTTGAATTCCTTAGTAGTATATTAATTATACTTCTTAATAAAACACTATGAATGACTTTATTAGACGTAAAAGTGACTTTATAACTGTAAATGTTAGTGGCACCAGTCACACCAGGGGAAAATGTTAGTCTGGAGCACTGTAATAGTAATTAACACTTAGGGAGACAGGCAGACAGAGAACAAGAAGAACAGTGACAGCAGAGAAGATGCTGAGACAGATAGACAGCACAACAGAGGCAAACAAAATGGCTAGAGCAGATGCCCAGTTATAGTGGTGAGTTGTATCTCCTGTGGTGTTTTTACATATTGTAGTGTTTTTTAAACATGAGCTGGTTAAAAAAGAGGAGGAGGAACATGTCTGGCCAGTCAAGTCACTGGTACAGAAATGATTGAGAAACACTGTACTGTCAATGTTATGTGTCAGCACTACTGCCTGTGTCTAATTATGGTGTGGAGGGTCATGGTCGTATGTGTGAGGGTGGGGTGGGGTGTGTGTGTATGGCTGGGGGTGAGTTGGCGGCGCGTAGTGATGTGGACGGGTGTGGATATAATGCCATAACCCAATTCTTGTCCCAGTCCGCTCCTGCTAAAACTAATGTAATTTTCACTACAAACGATTATGACCACTCTAAAAAGGGGAGACTCTCACAAACACAATGGTGTTCTCCGTTTTGCTCTACAACCTCCACAAGTGTCACAGGACTCATCTGTGTCACACCCTGATCTGTTTCACCTGTCCTTGTGATTGTCTCCACCCCCATCCAGGTGTCGCCCATCTTCCCCATTATCCCCTGTGTATTATTACCTGTGTTCTCTGTCTGTCTGTTGCCAGTTAGTCTTGTTTGTCAAGTCAACCTGCGGTTTGTTTCTCAGCTCCTGCTTTTTCCCAGTCTCTCTTTTCTCGCCCTCCTGGTTTTGACGCTTGCCTGTCCTGACACTGAGCCTGCCTGCCTGACCACTCTGCCTGCCCCTGAGCCTACCTATCGACCTGTACCTTTGCCCCCCGCTGGATTTTCACCTCTGCTTACCCTGACTGCAGTCCGGTACCATTGCCTCACCTCTGGGTTTGTGACCCCTGCCTGCCTTGACAAGTCTATTGCCTGCCCCTACTGGATCATTAAACTATTGTTTATTCGACGTGGTCTTACCTTCATACCTGATAGTCTGAAGTCGGTAACGCTGATGTGGCAACTTCTGTTTGTAGCTTCCGACCCCACTATGGAAAAGGGAGACACTCAGGACCAAGATGGTGTTCTCCTCCCATACAAACAAATGGAAGTATAGAGGTAGTTTTGTGCCAACAAAAATAAGATGTTAAAAATGTGTCCCAAAAATGTTTACATTTTCTTATATCACATAGATATAGGATAGACACTTCAAAACCTTATTTCTTATGATTACATTTTTGACAGTCTTTTTTGCCTTTTATGAATGTGTTATTCCTTGCATTTCTATGGGCTATAGTAGTAAAGGCCAAATTCAATATTTTATCAAATCATTTTTAAATACTTTTTTTTATACCTAAAGGGTCCTACAATGCAATATCAAATAGCTAAAGGATCCATGTTATGACCATCTTAAAACAATTCCATATGTTAGCTTAGTACCCCCCAATAAAGCATCCCATACTCATACCATTTAGAATAATCTAGTATGTGTGTGACTATTATCATAATCAGTGTTTGCATCTCATATGGCACCCTATTCCTTATATATAATCCCTACTTTTGACTATAGGATTTTAGTCAACAGTAGTAGCAGTAGCGATGCGTGAGTAAAATCCCTTGGGAAGCCAAGCCAGAAAAAAGTCATATTACAACCTGTGTTGTGATAATTGCGTTGTTTGCTCTATAACCTGTTTGTTCATATGCCTTGCCACTGTTATACAATATAGGCCTAAGGCCGAGACAATAAGAAGACACAGTGGCAGAATAAATTCAATCACACCTTTATTTCATCACAAAACCAGAGAGCAACCTCTATCCGGTGAAGTCCACAAAGCACAGTGTATGTAACAAACAGTTACATGACCTACAGCATGGTCAAGCAAGTTAATATTTTCGGACTAATAAACAACTATTGATGAAGAACCACAGTTACGGCAAGTTGCAAAGAAAACAGAAGCTGCATCCACTATTCCAGCACCATTTCAACTTCAACATTTCAACATCATCAAATCATCTATGCTTAGTCTTTTACAATAACAGTGAAAATATTCCAGAAACGATTTAGTCCAATCAATGTAAGCTAAATATGATGTGGATGTCCATGTTTCTGATTTCTGTGTGTGTGTGTGTGTATGTTCATGCTAGTAGAAAAAACATGTTGACTCACCCTACTTGCAGAGAAAAGCCAATGCCATCCTCTCTTTCATGTTGACGAAACAGTCTATGACTGTCATACAATGCACACTTAATTTTTGTTGTCCTAGGCTACCTGGCTAAAATGCTTCCTCGCTAGCCTAACATCCTTTAATGGGAAACGTTAGCTAGTTAACATTAGCCTTCTACATCTAGCTACATATTGAACTTCCATCCACTCAGTCCTGGGGCACAATGTACAATTGAAGTCGGAAGTTTACATACACTTCGGTTGGAGTCATTAAAACTTCGACCACTCCACAAATTTATTATTAACAAACTATAGTTTTGGCAAGTCGGTTAGAACATCTACTTTGTGCATGACACAAGTAATTTTTCCAACAATTGTTTACAGACAGATTATTGTGGCAAAATGGCTTAAAACCTGTTAGGGCTAGGGGGCAGTATTGACACGGCTGGATAAAAAACGTACCCGATTTAATCTGGTTACTACTCCTGCCCAGTAACTAGAATATGCATATAATTATTGGCTTTGGATAGAGAACACCCTAAAGTTTCTAAAACTGTTTGAATGGTGTCTGTGAGTATAACAGAAGTCATATGGCAGGCAAAAACCTGAGAAGATTTCATGCAGGAAGTGGCCTGTCTGACAAGATGTCGTTCTTCTTGTCTCTGTTTATTGAAGAGTGAGGATCTTAGCTGTCCCGTGACACTTCCTACGGCTGCCATAGGTTCTCAGAAGGCGGCAAAAAGCTGAATCGTGGCTTTGCAGGCTCTGGCTGAAACAAAGTAGCGCGTTTGGGTAGTGGCTGGTTACAGTACTGTGAGACTCAGGCTCGTGCCCGCGTCGACCGAAAGCTTTGTTTTCTTTCCTCTGTTTAGCTAAATGGACATTCCCGGTCGGAATATTATCGCTTTTTTACGAGAAAAATTGCATAAAAATGGATTTTAAACAGCGGTTGACATGCTTCGAAGTACGGTAATGGAATATTTTGATTTTTTTTGTCACGAATTGCGCCATGCGCGCGACCCTGATTTACCATTTCGGATAGTGTCTGGGACGCACGAACAAAACGCCGCTATTCGGATATGACGATGGATTATTTTGGACCAAACCAACATTTGTTATTGAAGTAGCAGTCCTGGGAGTGCATTCTGACGAAGACAGCAAAAGGTAATCAAACTTTTATAATAGTAAATCTGATATTGGTGAGTGCTAAACTTGCCGGGTGTCTAAATAGCTAGCCCTGTGATGCCGGGCTATGTACTTAGAATATTGCAAAATGTGCTTTCACCAAAAAAGCTATTTTAAAATCGGACATATCGAGTGCATAGAGGAGTTCTGTATCTATAATTCTTAAAATAATTGTTATGCTTTTTGTGAACGTTTATCGTGAGTAATTTAGTAAAAAGTTAGTGAATTCGCTGGAAGTTTGCGGGGGGTATGCTAGTTCTGAACGTCACATGCTAATGTAAAAAGCTGGTTTTTGATATAAATATGAACTTGATTGAACAAAACATGCATGTATTGTATAACATAATGTCCTAGGGTTGTCATCTGATGAAGATCATCAAAGGTTAGTGCTGCATTTAGCTGTCTTCTGGGTTTTTGTGACATTATATGCTAGCTTGAAAAATGGGTGTCTGATTATTTCTGGCTTGGTACTCTGCTGACATAATCTAATGTTTTGCTTTCGTTGTAAAGCCTTTTTGAAATCGGACAGTGTGGTTAGATTAACCAGAGTCTTGTCTTTAAATAGCTGTAAAATAGTCATATGTTTGAGAAATTGAAGTAATAGCATTTGAAAGGTTTTGAAAATCGCGCCACAGGATTCAACTGGCTGTTACGTAGGTGGGACGAATTCGTCCCGCCTGCCCCAGAGAGGTTAAGGACAACAAAGTCAAGGTATTGGAGTGGCCATCACAAAGCCCTGACCACAATCCTATAGAAAATGTGTGGGCAGAACTGAAAAAGCGTGTGTGAGCAAGGAGGCCTACAAACCTGACTCAGTTACACCAGCTCTGTCAGGAGGAAAGGGCCAGAATTCACCCAACTTATTGTGGGAAGCTTGTGGAAGGCTTCCCAAAACGTTTGACCCAAGTTAAACAATTTAAAGGCAATGCTACCAAATACTAATTGAGTGTATGTAAAATTCTGACCCACTGGGAATGTGATGAAAGAAATAAAAGCTGAAATAAATAATTCTCTCTACTATTATTCTGACATTTCACATTCTTAAAATAAAGTGGTGATCCTAACTGACCTAAAACAGGGAATTTTTACTGGGATTAAATGTCAGGAATTGTGAAAAACTGAGTTTAAATGTATTTGGCTAATGTGTATGTAAACTTCCGACTTCAACTGTATTTTATGGTTGGATCAGAATCGCCGTTATAATCATTGGCCAGTACAGAGAATTAAGTAAAACCACAAGTCCAAAATGGTTAATTTAGGAAAGGGACAATTTTAGCTAGCTAGCCACTGGAGGACAACAACACAACAAAATGCAACAATTCAAGTTGTTTCTGTCAATTACGAATTTCTCTTGATGCGATGTGATAGGAGTGAAGCCAAATCCAAACTGGCTTCCCTTGACAATTTTTTGGGGGCAAGTCAGGACCATTCACGGTTTAGCTCGCTCAGTTTAGCTCAACGCTGATTGGCTATTATTATTATACTCAATGGCTTCCCTTGCGTTCAACGCTACGGCGGCAACAATGTCATACTCTTTATGACCATACAGCATCAGAAAGATGGTGTACACTTACAGAGACAGAGGGGCGCTGTTTCACTCGCTTGAATGCTTTTTCCGGTGAGATACATTTAGCCTCTTGCCAATTAAAGGAAAATTATGAAAACACAGAAACTAAAGATACATTATTTCACATGCTTTTTTCTTTTAATCACATTTTTCTTCGTCAATTTTTTTGGGAAGCCTGGCTTCCCTTGGCATCCATGAATACACACCACTGATTCAGGAAAGCTTAAAGCGGCTCTGCCTCCTCTCTGATCCGAGCTACGATTCCTCGCGCACCTAGAACCCATATCACTTCAATAGCCTATCGCCTAAATATTTGTTGTTTACCCTTTAAAATGTATTAACTTTTATGTGTCGCATGAACACAACCAGTCACAATGTGTTTATCTGATTAGGCTACTTCAAAAGTACCTAGCCACGTTTGTCCAAAATATAATTCCAGCATCCAAACTGTGCAGATTGTGCTGTTGAAAATGCAAACCATGATGTTGAAGAGCCCGAAGTCGGCATGCTTTGCTTATTGGTGGTACATTGGCACAGAAACCTGTTGGTGGACAATTTGTTGCATATATTTTATATAATTATACAGTGGCTTAAGAAAGTATTCACACCCCTTGACTTTTTCCACATTTTGTTGTCTTACAGCCTCAATTTAAAATGAATTACATTTTGACTTTTTGTCACTGGCCTACACACAATACCGCATAATGTCAAAGTGGAATTATGTTTTTTATTATTATTTTTTGAACATTTTGAGTCGAGTATTCATCCCCTTTGTTATGGCATGCCTAAATAAGTCCAGGAGTAAAAATTTGCTTACCAAGTCACATAATAAGTTGCATGGACTCACTCTGTGTGAAATAATAGTATTTAAAATGATTTTTGAATGAGTGCGTCATCTCTGTACCACACACATACAATTATCTGTAAGGTCATTGAGTTGAGCAGTGAATTTCAAACACAGATCCAACCACAAAGACCAGGGAGGTTTTCGAATGCCTCGCAAAGAAGGGTACCTATTAATTATTAATTACACTTTTAATTACACTATCAATACACCCAGTCACTATAAAGATACAGGCATATTTCCTAACTCAGTTGCCAGAGAGGAAGGAAACTGCTCAGGGATTTCACAATGAGGCCAATGGTGACTTTAAAACAGTTACAGAGCTTAATGTCTGTTTTTGGAGAAAACTGAGGATGGATAACAACATTGTAGTTAATCCACAATACTAACCTGTAAGGACAGACGCTGGGAGATGAGAAGGAAGTACAGGGAGTGAACATTTAATAAATAACTGACATGAAACAAAGGGCATGACTTGGGCATGACTTGGGATGGGAGCCTACCGAGCCAACCGAGGCAAGAAAACCTCTTGAGCCAGCTAAGGCATAGAAGCCCGACAAGCCATCTAAGGCACCCCCGGTTCCTTTGGCAGCGGCACCCAGACCCGACGTCACCAACCCCAACAAAAAAACTCCCCGATGCTTCCAATATTAGTCTCTGCATTCTGTAAGGACAGATGCTGGGAGACGAGAAGCAAGTACAGGGAGTGAACATTTAATAAATAACCGACATGAAACAAAACAAGGACAGCGTCTGGACACAGAGAACAAAACGACATTAATGCAAACACAGGGATCAAACTGAGGAACAGACAGATATAGAGGGGGCAATCAACAAAGTGAAGGAGTCCAGGTGAGTCCAATGAAGCGCTGATGAGTGTAATGATGGTGACAAGTGTGCGTAATGATGGACAGCCTGGCGCCCTCGAGCGCCAGAGAGGGGGAGCGGGAGCAGGCGTGACACTAACCTAATTGTGAAAAGAAGGAAACGAATACAGAATAAAAATATTCCAAAACATGCATCCTGTTTGCAACAAGGCACTAAAGTAATAATGCAAAATAATTGGCAAAGCAATTCACTTTTTGCCCTGAATACAAAGTGTTATGTTTGGGGCAAATCCAATATAACACATTACTGAGTACCACTCTCCATATTTTCAAGCATAGTGGTGGCTGCATCATGTTATGTAATACCTCTTAGCTCATCCATGGTGGTCGGCGAACCCTCAACCTTCTGGCCCATAGCCCTGGGCGTTATTGATTGTGCCACAAAAGCATGCTGAAGTAGCAAAGTTGATATGCATGTTTATAAACACAGGGACACTACAGTTATTGTTATTTGTGGTTGTAAAGATTATTTTGTGTTAATTATGAGGGGGGAGGGTGTGCAAATTCTTTTACAGCACAAGGGGAGGGATGTGTGAAAAAATGTTTTACGTTGGTGGGTCTGCTTTTTTTTTATGACACCTCTAGTTGTGTGCATCTCAAGTGGCAACCTATTTCCTATATACACTACCGGTCAAAAGTTTTAGAACACTTACTCATTCAATGAAATAACACATATGGAGTCATGTAGTAACCAAAAAAGTGTTAAACAAATCAAAATATATTTTATATTTGAGATTCTTCAAATAGCCACTCTTTGCCTTGATGACAGTTTTGCACACTCTAGGCATTCTCTCAACCAGCTTCACCTGGAATGCTTTACACCATTCCCTATATAGTGCACTACTTTTCACCAAGGCCCATAGTAACACATGGTGTATGCTAAGCCACTTTGGCTAAACGCTGCTGCTCTGCTCCTCTCACAATACAACTGCTGACCTTGTTGTCG
This sequence comes from Salmo salar, assembly GCF_965601325.2. Taxonomy (NCBI): domain Eukaryota; kingdom Metazoa; phylum Chordata; class Actinopteri; order Salmoniformes; family Salmonidae; genus Salmo; species Salmo salar. The sequence goes on from NC_138293.1 coordinate 44,203,255, forward strand.
TAAGAGAGCCAGCCAGGAAGCCACATGTAGCCAAATGGTGGTGGCTGGGGTTGTTTATCAAACCTTTATCATGCTGCTCACACACACGCGCACACAAATGTAGACACATGCACACACACAAAAAAACTTACTTTCACGCACCAGACAGTGACACCAGTGTGGGTCAGACAGACAGAGAGGGAGCGTGTCGTATCCTCTCTCTCCCAGCCACCGCCTGATAACCTTCTCATGACAAGTCTCAAATAGCACCCTATTCCCTAAACAGTTAACTACCTTTAACCAGGGCCCCAAAATAGTGCACTATGTAGGGAATAGGGTGCCATTTGGGACAGAGCCTATCTCTCGGCTGGGGGTAGCAGGAGGAGAAATGGGTTGGGTTTCATTTTGGAGAAAAGCTGTAGAACATGTCCGGACGATCTTCAATTGCTTGGACAAAAATACATGGTGAAAATGTATATTTAGTCATAACTGACCATAAAACAATTTGAGGTTAATGGCTACTTTAGCTGACTAAACTCCACTCCATGGTAAAGGTATTACTAATGAACTCCACCAACAGAGTGGAGCAGAAACCAGGCTTTGTTGAATTCAGCTCTGACTACATAAATTCGCCCAAGGACGAAACTTTCATACTTTTTCAATAAACTTTAATCAAATACAACCACCGACTGTTCGCTCATTGCTGTTGCTCTAAGATGGCAACTCAGCGGAAATGCGCATGTGCCAATTGAATCTCAACAAGGAAACAGTCGGTGGTTGTATTTGATTAACATTTATTTAAAAAGTATGGATTTCAGCAAACAAAGATAGGCACACAAATACAAAGGACAAACATAGGCACAAGTTAAGTGTTTCCTCATTTACATTTTTCAAAGTATTGACCTTGGGGCAAATTGATATAGTCAGAGCTGAATTCCACAAAGTCTTACAACTGGGCACACTACGTCATTTCAACATGGATAATTGGGTAATATTTGGTTGAGACGTTGATCAATGAGATTATAAGCTACATCCACCCACTCAAAGGGATAGCCAAAAGTTAGTTGTATTTCCAATGTGTTGTCACTATGCTTTCAAACTGTGACGTGGTGAGGTGCAGAGAAGAGACCAGACGAGGAAACAGCGGTTAAGGATAAACATAATACTTTACGGAGAAATAGTAATGAAAAGATCACAGTAACACTGGGAAAACAACAAACACTAAGTCTCGAAAACTCACTGAGGAGACAAATGCACACAATTCAAGTTTCAGCAAAGGACAACAGAAAACACACCTATTTTAACAGGGAAATCAAAATGAGTAAATAGGACACACCTGAATGTCGTTAATGTCTCTGGGACGATCTCTACCGCCCTCTGGTGACAGGTGGAACCATGACAGTACCCTCCCCCGCTCAAGGAGCGGCTCCAGCCGTGGAGCCAAAATGACCACCAAGTAGTTGGTTGAAGTCCCGAACGAGTCCCGGATCCAGGATGTCCCGGGCAGGCATCCACGCCCGCTCCTCGGGGCCATAGCCCTCCCAGTCCACCAGGTACTGCAGGGTGCCTCCATTTGCCCATTCGACTCTGGGTGGAACCCCGAGTAGAGACTCAACAATGCCCCCAACAGGGAGCATAAGGCTTTCCAATACTGTGCGACGAACTGGGGCCCACGATCCGAGACAATGTCCTGGGGAAGTCCGTGTAGTCGAACGACATGGGTAATCATGAGATCAGCGGTCTCCTTTGTTGAGGGCAACTTGTGTAAGGCAATGAAATGGGCTGCCTTGGAGAACCGATCAACGACCACCAGGATAGTGGTAAGCCCTTGGGATGGAGGTAACCCTGTGATAAATAGTCTATGGACAGGTGGGAACAGGGCCAGCTGGGGATGGGCAGAGGTTGGAGCAACCCAGCCGGTCGCTGTCGTGAGGACTTGCTTGGGCACAGGTGGAACAGGCTGCAACAAAGGATCTCACATCCTCAATCATGTTGGGCCACCAGAATTTCCGCCTCAGGAACTTCAGTGTCCGATTAACCCCTGGATGCCCAGTTAATTTAGAGGAGTGTCCCAATTGTAGTACTCAAGAACGGGCTGATCACTGAACATAAAGTCTGTTAGTGGGACACACGCCGGGCTCAGGTTCTCGGGTCTGGGCTTGTCGTACTGTGGTCTCTATACTCCATTACACGGGAGCCACAATCCTGGAGCTGGGGATGATGGGTTCAGAGTCCCTCTCCCGTGTTGGCGGGACAGGGCATCTGCTTTCTGATTATTCTATCCCTGGCGATAGGCTAAAGAACCTCCTGGCTTCTTGAATGGAGACCAAGTTCTAATGGTCCGTCCAGATCACGAAAGGATTAAGTGCCCCCTCCAACTAGTGTCTCCACCCCTCAAGGGCCCACTTGACAGCCAAGAGCTCCCATTTGCCTACATTGTAGTTGCGTTCCTGCTGGCGAGAACCGCTTGGAAAGCCTCGGGGGTCCAGACAAAACGGGTCTGGGACTTGCGGGTTAGGGCAGAGGCGATGCCACCGCACCAAAGTTCTGTATAAAACGCCTGTAAAAATTGGCAAACCCGAGGAACTGCTGGACTTGTTTGAGTGAGGCGGGACGGGGCCAGTCAGTGACCACCCTAACTTTAACAGGATCCATTTGGATGTCGGCGGTAGAGATAATGTGACCCAGGAAAGAGACTGGGGATACATGGAACTCACACTTCTCAATCTTGACATATAGTTGACTCTGCAGGAGCCATATCAGGACATGATGGATGTGCAGGATGTGTTCCGGAAGGGTCTTGGAGAAGATCTGGATGTCGTCGAGGTAAACAAAGATGAACCGATTCAACATATCCCTAAGAGTGTCATTGACCAATGCTTGGAAGACTGCCGGTGAGTTCAATAATCCGAATGGCATGACTAAATACTCATAGTGGCCACTCCGGGTGTTAAAGGCAATCTTCCATTCATCTCCCTCCCTGATTCTCACCAGATTATAAGCGTTGCGGAGGTCCAGTTAGGTGAAGAATTGTGCCCCCTAGGCCAGCTCCAAGGTGCCGGACATCAGGGGTAGGGGGTAACGGTTCTTAACCGTGATCCTGTTCAGCCCTCGGTAGTCGATGCAGGGACGCAGACCTCCATCCTTCTTTCCCACGAAAAAGAAACCTGAACCAGCTGAGGATATTGAGGAGCAAATGCAAAAAAATCGAAAAACCTGTTTTCACTTTGACATTATGTGGTATTGTGTGTAGATTGCTGAGTTTAAAATAAAAAATTCTCCATTTTAGAACAAGGCTGTAACATTACAAAATGTGGAAAAGGTCAAGGGGTCTGAATACTTTCCGAATGCTATCTTGAACATGCACGCTTTAAATGATTTCATAAGAAGAAACTTTAAGCTATTTACTGTATTACAAAAGTCATTTTGAATTGTGTTTGGTTGACAACGGAACGAAATATCAATATTTAAAAGAAATATATCTACTGCTTCGATAGTTCCATCTGAGCCGCTGGCTTAATCCCATTCTTTAACATTTATCTTTGGTTGATTTGGAGACTTGAATCCAACATATGATTTGATAACTTGCCATAGGCTATTTATTGTATTTACAAACTGATATGAAATGTCTTTGGGTGTCAACGCAACCAAATATCAACATTTGAAGGAGATGTATCTTCTGCTTGGATAGACTAAATCAAATTAAACTTTAAATACACTTGATTTAATTTAGTCCATTCTTTAACTGAGATTTCTGATTGAAATGGAGACATCAATTATACATTTGTAGATAAACTAGAATCAAAGCCAGAGTAAGTCAGTGGCACAGATGGAACTATCCAAGCAGAAGATACATCTCTTTCAAACAGAGGTGACATGCCCATAGGGGGAGTGCATGATGCCCATGCCTTCAAATGTTGATATTTGGTTGCATTGACAACCAAACACTATTCAATATCACTAAATATCATTCAATTTGAAATCAACCAGAGCTTGAAACCCTAGGCCTATTGTATTGTGTTTAGTTAAATTCTGGGTTGAATTAAAACAATAGCTGTGGATGGGAGACCAAAAGGTAGCCGTAGATAGATAAATTCTCCAAAGGAGAACAATATGTTGACACGTTACATTTAAACAACGTTGATTTTACCAGTTTGTGCCCAGTGAGTGGTCTCTGTTCCACTCCGTTGGTGGAGTTTATCAGAAACGTCCTTCACCATGGAGTGGACTTTAGTCAGCTATGGCTACTTTAAACAATCAAAGAAATGTGACCTAAAATCTGTTGTAATGATCTCTATCTGCCTGACAGAAGAGTGAACTTTTGACATTTCCTTTCCTCTTTATATTAATACATTTTACTGCCAATCTCTGAAAGGGATTGCCTAGTGTATAGAAAGTGAGTCCAATATGAAACATTACACAGTCCCTTTACGTACACTTATATAGTATAAAACTCCTCTAGCCCTTCTGGTTCAGGTCCTCGGGGAGGATGTAGGGCTTTAAACAGTATCTGGACAATAGATAGAGCTGAACTCAGTCCTCCATTGCCCCTTCCCTTCCCATTTGGAAAAACATGAAAAAACACGTAACATGTAAAAACACCCAGCCGATGGCTCATTCATGATACAGGTATGAGTCTGAGGAAGCCACAGCAGCAGCAACCCAGTCAGAGGCGTAAATCATTATTATGTGCATCCTAAATGGTACCATATTCCCTATATACAGGTATAGGATCTTAATTTGACCTCTCTACCTCAGTTTGCTCCTCAATTAATGCACCTTGGTTGGAAAGCGAGGTAGCAGCAGTGATCCATTCTCTCCTTTGATCGCACTGTTGCAGGATAACTTCCTGCAATTCAGGGAATGTAAAACTTGTAGTGCATTTGAGGTTAAAAAAGCCTTGTTTGACATTTGTTGGGGGACCTTCAGTGTAACGTGGCTCATTTAGCGAACATCGCTAGAATATGTTGATTATTAAAGACACATAGGGAATTGTTTTAAATAAAAAATATTATTAATAGTTGGGCATTTGAACAGGACACACACCTTGACTAATATGTAACCTATTTAAATATACACTGCTCAAAAAAATAAAGGGAACACTTAAACAACACAATGTAACTCCAAGTCAATCACACTTCTGTAAAATCAAACTGTCCACTTAGGAAGCAACACTGATTGACAATAAATTTCACATGCTGTTGTGCAAATGGAATAGACAACAGGTGGAAATTATAGGCAATTAGCAAGACACCCCCAATAAAGGAGTGGTTCTGCAGGTGGGGACCACAGACCACTTCTCAGTTCCTATGCTTCCTGGCTGATGTTTTGGTCACTTTTGAATGCAGGCGGTGCTTTCACTCTAGTGGTAGCATGAGACGGTGTCTACAACCCACACAAGTGGCTCAGGTAGTGCAGCTCATCCAGGATGGCACATCAATGCGAGCTGTGGCAAGAAGGTTTGCTGTGTCTGTCAGCGTAGTGTCCAGAGCATGGAGGCGCTACCAGGAGACAGGCCAGTACATCAGGAGACGTGGAGGAGGCCGTAGGAGGGCAACAACCCAGCAGCAGGACCGCTACCTCCGCCTTTGTGCAAGGAGGAGCAGGAGAAGCACTGCCAGAGCCCTGCAAAATGACCTCCAGCAGGCCACAAATGTGCATGTGTCTGCTCAAACGGTCAGAAACGGACTCCATGAGGGTGGTATGAGGGCCCGACGTCCACAGGTGGGGGTTGTGCTTACAGCCCAACACCGTGCAGGACGTTTGGCATTTGCCAGAGAACACCAAGATTGGCAAATTCGCCACTGGCGCCCTGTGCTCTTCACAGATGAAAGCAGGTTCACACTGAGCACGTGACAGACGTGACAGAGTCTGGAGACGCCGTGGAGAACGTTCTGCTGCCTGCAACATCCTCCAGCATGACCGGTTGCGCGGTGGGTCAGTCATGGTGTGGGGTGGCATTTCTTTGGGGGGCCGCACAGACCTCCATGTGCTCGCCGAGATGAGATCCTCAGACCCCTTGTGAGACCATATGCTGGTGCGGTTGGCCCTGGGTTCCTCCTAATGCAAGACAATGCTAGACCTCATGTGGCTGGAGTGTGTCAGCAGTTCCTGCAAGAGGAAGGCATTGATGCTATGGACTGGCCCGCCCGTTCCCCAGACCTGAATCCAATTGAGCACATCTGGGACATCATGTCTCGCTCCATCCACCAACGTCACATTGCACCACAGACTGTCCAGGAGTTGGCGGATGCTTTCGTCCAGGTCTGGGAGGAGATCCCTCAGGAGACCATCCGCCACCTCATCAGGAGCATGCCCAGGCGTTGTAGGGAGGTCATACAGGCACGTGGAGGCCACACACACTACTGAGCCTCATTTTGACTTGTTTTAAGGACATTACATCAAAGTTGGATCAGCCTGTAGTGTGGTTTTCCACTTTAATTTTGAGTGTGACTCCAAATCCAGACCTCCATGGGTTGATAAATTGGATTTCCATTGATTATTTGTGTGTGATTTTGTTGTCATCACATTGTACTATGTAAAGAAAAAAGTATTTAATAAGATGATTTATTTCATTCAGATCTAGGATGTTGTTTAAGTGTTCCCTTTATTTTTTTGAGCAGTATATTACAGGTCTGGACATCAATGACAGAACGAATGGGAATCAAAACAAATCGTTATGGCCGGTGAGAGAGCGCAACATTCTCTCCCAGTCCACTGCAGATGTAGGCTACACAAACCAACCAGACTGCGAGACAGACAGACAGACAGACAGACTCCCCTGCACTGTTTCCGTGACATGCCCAATTCGAGTCTGGGTGACGTATCTCCGTTAGTGATGTGACGTTGCGGGGCTCTAGATGTAGTGGTTTCTAGCTGCATCTTGTTGACGGTCGGTATTACAGAGGAGAACCGAGAGAAGAGGAGCCGAAACGACCTCATTCAGGCAAGTCTTTTTAATCGGGTTTCTGTACGTCCTTATTTGCTTCTATGTACATGATGAAATGGGTAATGTTATGTATCGGGTGTTGGATTATTTGACGGTTTACCGAAATGGAGGCATGCTTTGAGGGTTTAACAAGCGTTCTCTAATTATTAACTAGCCTAGGCTAGTTTGCTATGGCTTCACACAGCGCAGTAACAGTGGTGGCTATGCTAACCTAACCTGGCTAATCCGTTTGCCCAGATCGGATATAACGTACATTTTTGTAGCTAAAGCGATGCTAATTCGAGCTATCGAATTGTCTTACTCTGTTTTCTGTTACGCGGTCCTCAGATGTGTTGCCATAATTGTAACGTTATTGGTTTCCTTACATGTAATACTCAATATATTCGCTATTTTGTGTTTTATTTCCTTAAAGACAAGTATTTATCGAGGTGTAAAATACACCACACAGCCGCCTTTGCCAGCTAATTCTCATGTTGGCTAAACTTGCTGCTACAAGCCGGGTATTTGGTTCTACGTTCAGCTAATGTTAGCTGGCAATTGTAGGTAGCTAACTAGGTCGATAGACAGTCGAGTCGCAGACGGTGGTTTAGCCAGTGAACGTCATTATCAGTGCTGTCTGCATACCAGTGCCATCGTGGCGAGCCAGAGGGAAGGGGGGCGGGAGGAATGGAACAGAGCGCAAGCTGTGCGCGGTGTCCTTGCTAGCTACGAAGAAGAGGGTGACACTGCGCGACATGGAGAAAAAAAACACCAATGGAATCTCAACGATTTTTTTTTTTGGGGGGGGGGGGGGGGGAATAGTTAGATTTGTTCGAATATTAATATTGTCTAAAAACCTTTCTTATCCGAAACTATATTATTTTGTTGCGTGGGAAAAATGTCCGTTTTGGTTGTAAATCCACGCAGGAATCACGGGTGGTGAAGCTTGCATCGCCGCATACCTCCTTGCATTGGTAGTAATGTAATTATTACCATACTGCGACCAAAGCCTGCTCTGTGGTCCGACTTTTTGTACCCCGATAGTGCTAGCTTTGGTGGAAAGATCTGGCGGCGGTGTACTTACTGTAGTTACTGCATGGAGGTCAGTTCTGGTATAATCTAGCTAACGCGTTAGTGTTGTTGCTGTAGTCCGCACACAGCTACATTTGAACTGCCTAAACGCATGTACAGTCTCTTCAGTTGTTTATATATATATATATATCACACACACACACACACACATTTAACCCCATTTTTGTATTTGGCAGCCGATTTTAAATGGATGATATTGCAGTATAAAATACATTGGTCACCCACAAGCATAATACGATTGTAGCTTTATTGGAGGGTGGTTGTTTACACCGCCCAATGTTGAGGGTTTCCAGCGAAATGTTGTAGCCACACATTTATTACAATACAATTTACTGTTATTAAAACCGTCGTTTATAGATGTAGCTAGGTATGAACAGTTTTATTATTTGAATTGATGCAGTGTAAATTCCGCTAGATGCCGGGGCATAGGGAAAATACCTCGTTAAACATCCATTGAATGTCACGCTGTGTGTTTCGATAACTATTGAACCGGTTGAATGACAGCCTTTATACTCTTTTACTCAATTGTTTTCACATAGTTGATGGGGTCAGCGTGGGGTTACCAGCAGAGCAGACGTTGGCTTGAGGACAGCAAGCAGGACAACTGGTGGGGTTGGGGAGGCTGGCTATTCGGTCAATTTAGAGCCATTTGGACAAATTGTTCATTTGATTACCTAGGCTACACCAAGTGTGAACTTTTTTGTCACAGTATCTAGTGACAGAAGGAAGGCCAGAGAGAATTGCTAGATACTAGTGTTGTCTGGCCACCTGGTTGGTTTTACTTGACAAAACTAGCACTTTCTGTTGGCAATGAAATGGTGTGGTGGGTGAAAACTTGTCATTGCCCCATGGGGTTCAATGACAAGGGCTGAATGGGCAGATGTTTGGGTGGTGAGGTATGGTAATAGCCATTTGGCCCCCAATGGGTCTATTGAGCCACTCAACCCCCAACCAGGATAGCCTCCATAAAACATGTAAACACCTTCAACGTTATTTTATTGTCAGAGAAAAACACATCAGATGGGATGGTCTTCTACTTAGACAAATCCTTTCAGTTGACATGAAAAAGGCTACATGCAGGCTAAACATAGTTAGAGTTTTACCTGGGAGGAAAAAAATTCAAATGTTCACCCCTTCGGTTTGTGTTAACGCCTGAACCATTCCACTCCCCCACTGCCCCACCTCTCATCCCCTACAGGAAGCAGACATACAGACAACAATCTGAACAGAAACACAGCAGTCTCCACCATGTACCTTTCTGAACACCAGCATATGTGGAACATTTGAAAGGAGAATAAAACAAACTAACAACACCCATATTAACTCAAAGGGTTCTATAAATCCAAGTGAAGGTGGTAGTGGAACGAAACGGACCTCTATCAACGCCAACATGGCCAGTACTCAGACGAGTCTGAAAACCTCATTCAAAGACCTGACCTCGTTCAAGGGCAACATGAAGCGGCTGTACCGAGAGAGGCTAGAGGACGCGCCCATCAAGAAGAGGCTGATGGCTGAGATGAACCTGAAGCGACGCAGCCTAGACACCCTGCCCCAGACCCCCAAGGTGAAGAGGGAGGCTGGGGAGGAGCACACCCAGCACCGGGAGGCAGATAGAGGCATGGATAGATCCATAGAGATGGACAGTGGAGGGGAGCTCCAGGTATGTGGAGCCAAGGCTCTGGATCTCAGTCCTGGGCTGAAACACACACTGGCTGCCTTCACCCTCAGCAGCCAAAGCTCTCTGGGGGGCCCAGCAGCATTCTCCGCCCGCTCCGGCCACGAAGCCTCCCCCGAGGTCAGCCCTGATTCCTGCCCCAGCATGGCCCCTCTACCCTCCCCACCAGTCCTAGGAGGTGGACCCCTCTTGGTGCCCAGCGACAGCTCCACAGAGTTAAGCCACTCCCTTCTAGAGGGTGAATCCATCTCCTGCTTTGCTGTCGGTGGGGAGAAACGCCTCTGCCTTCCCCAGGTGCTCAACTCGGTGCTCCGCGACTTCTCCTTGCAGCAGATCAACGCAGTGTGTGATGAGCTCTACGTGTACTGCTCGCGCTGCGATGGTGAACAGCTCCACATCCTCAAGGTGCTGGGTATTTTACCCTTCAATGCCCCGTCTTGCGGCCTCATCACCCTTACTGACGCCCAGCGCCTCTGCAACGCCTTGCTCCGCCCGGGGGCTGCCCTGCCCTCTGACCCCAGCACCAAACGGCCCGGCCAGGGGCTCCTAAAGGAGACAGAGTCTAGCTTCCAGGTGGAGCACCAGTGTCTAGGGAAATGCCAGGGTCTGTTTGTACCCCAGTTCTACACACAGCCCGAGGCGCCCTGTGTTCAGTGTGTGGAGTGCCAGCTGCTTTTCTCACCGCAGAAGTTTGTGATGCACTCACACAAGTCCCCGGACAAGAGGACCTGTCACTGGGGCTTTGACTCGGCCAAGTGGCCGTGCTACCTGCAGCTGGGGAGGAAGTATCTGGGAACGCCTGAGGAGCCGCAGCTCAAACTGCTGCTAGAGGACATGAAGGACAAGTTCCACTACAACAGGACCACTGACAAAGTAAGCACTGATTCTCTTATTGTGTGTGTGTGTGTGTGTGTCAGACTTTTAAAAATGTTGTTAGTTTGTTTGGTTGCACTGTCGATACAACTACCAATAAATGGTATCTATTGAGTCTCTAGAAGCCAGCCCCAACTTTGGGTTTCATTAGGGTGTGTGTGTGTGTGTGTGTGTGTGTGTGTGTGTGTGTGTGTGTGTGTGTGTGTGTGTGTGTGTGTGTGTGTGTGTGTGTGTGTGTGTGTGTGTGTGTGTGTGTGTGTGTAAAAGACAGGGGACAGGTGTCACCCCTCCTGCTGGCTGTAGTGTAGTAGATCCAAGCATTTCGCTGCACCTGCGATAACATATGCAAATTCATGTACGTGATCAATAAACTGATTTTGAGGAGGGGCGGACAGGGTGACCACTGACCAGCTGGTCTCTCTCTCGGTTGGTCCCTGTGTGTGTGTGTCACGGGGAAGGGCATCATTTGTCTTCCAGGTCAGCTGGAGGTCACTAGAACCATCACTAGACAATAGGCCACAACACTAACTGGACTAGTGGACTCTCTCACAGACCTCTGGGCTTGAATGGATGGGCTGACAATTTGCATCCACCCCGCTACACCCTTCCATATTTAAATGACTTTTTATGTATTTTGAAGTAATTTAGTTAATTGATACTATTAGGGATGGTTTAAAAAATGTCTTATAGTTTTTATATATATATATATATTTGACCGATATCTGATATTTTCCTTGCCAAAAAACTATACCGATACCCAATAGTTAAAATTTTAGCTGCCTTTTTTAAGCTGCTAAAAGGCAGTTAGTACAGTTAAATAGTTAACACACACACATGAACGCAGCGGTCTAAGGCACTACAGTCCCTACAGTCCCTGGTTCGAATTCAGGCTGTATCGCATCCGGCCGTGATTGGGAGTCCCATAGGGCAGCGCACAATTGGCCCAGGATCGGGCAGTCATTGTAAATAAGAATTTGTTCTTAACCTACTTACCTAGTTAAATAAAGGTTACACACACGCCACACTGACCAAAAAGTTATTTTGTTGGCATTTACGTATGTCCCCATTACCAGTAAAACATAATCAAAACCTATTTCTTTCAGTTACTTGCTGTTTCATTGTTCAGTTGTTTCATTCTCAACCAGGATTTCTATGGAACGCCATTTGGGTCTTTGCATGTCAAAAAAGATACAAATAACACTATTTGACGTGTCAGATAAGCCTGTTGACCAATCAGGACCATAATAATTTAACGCGTTCATATATTTTTTACATAGTGTAATCAATGTGTAATAACTATCACTCGTATTTCATATGTTACAGGGATTCATCGATACATATGCTGGTAAAGTTGTCTCGCGCACCTACAGTGCTAGTCATTAAAAAAAAGCTAGCTAGCTCATGGATGCAAACAATTTTCTTCCCCAGAAACATATCCAAAACGACATAATCTGTTTCAGTAGCTATAGTTAGCTAGCTAACTATTTAGTTAGGTGTCATCATCTAAAATAACCCTAATTTATAAGACAGTTATTTGATTAATGGTGGTCAGACCCATCTATGTGAAGCTAGTCACAATAAGGATTAGCGCGCAATAGTGGACTTTGCGGTTAGCCTTCAAAATTAAAGTATGGCATAATTATATTTCTATTCATTTGCATCACTGTCAATGACATACTTTTTCATTTTGAATGCGACCCACAAATTCTACTATTGTGCCTAATCCTTATTGTGGCTAGCTTCACAACAGATAACCCAGTCGGGTCGAGCCTCACTAGCCAGATGAAGCTAGCTGGCTGCTTATAACGTTAGCTTTGGGAAACCGGGTTAAGTGGCTAGCTATTTATTTTCATGTACTGAAGTTCAATTTCAATAGGTGAACAACAAGTGGCAACTTAGCTAATACTTACTCACAAGGGTTCCTAAATCATTGCTAAGAATAATGAAAATGACTGCCGTTTCTACTGGTCATTGTTGTCAGGCTGGCTGTATTGGTGCTAGCTAGGTACCAAGCTAAAGCTAGCTACCCCAGAAGTTGCGGTCAAACAAATTATGCTTTATTACCAACGCGGTATTGTAAACTCATCGTTCTTGGCCGGTGTTTGCTTGTTTGCAGACTTTTTTGTACAGCTTTGACACGGCTACTGTATCTTTTTTGATACGCAAAGACCCAAACGGCGTTTCATAGTATGTATGTCATTAGGCTAATAGCAGTGATGCTATTACTGTGTAACTCAGGTAGGGTAACATCGGAAAAATAGCGCACTTAGTAGTGTGTACCGATGCTCGTCCAGTTGGCGAAAGCAAACATCACCCGCGACAGAGAACAGTTGATTGTCAAGGGGATGAATTCCATTATCTCGGCTTTAATGGATTTCGCCTTTGAGTTGTCTCACTGAAATGTTCTTACTCTTTTTTCTTACTCTTATGGAGCCCAAACAATCTAGGCCTAGTTTATTGGTGAACTGTTGGAATCATGGACATACAAGGATTCTTGTAATTCAATAGTTGGAATATAGTGGACAGCACTTTGAATACATTGTTGTTTGACATGACACGACAAATTAATAAGCCAGGAAGGAACTATTGTGACAGGGTAGTGTTGGTCAGTGTTTCCCAGGGGATCCTATACGATGTTACATTATGTTTTCTCGTGTAACTAGCTAGCTCTCTGGCTACCATATTCATGCTAAGCCTATTCCTTTCTGATTTAGAAGATACCGTTGTACAAAGCACATGCTGATCTAGGCCTACACTAGCACTGGTATCCGGCTCTGACTCTGAATACATTTAGCTAGTGATTAGCATTAGCGGCTAACATGACTAAAATAAATGATGTGCAAAGAAAAGACAAACTAGCTGTTTGCAGACAAACAAACTAATAGAGTAATTATATAACGCTTGAAAGCAGCATCCCTGTCACCAACATGTTGACCATACAGACTGCGGAGTGAACGGCAAGTGAAGTGTTCGTGACTTCGTGGTTGAGCAACAACATGCTTGAGTGACGGGGCAGGGCTTGGTGTGGGAACCGGCATGCTATATCCGGGATCCTTGGTCTCTACCCTAACCTTAACCATAACCCTTACCCTACCTTAACCCTTTTAAATGTAAACTTCAATGGGGTAGGGACGTCCCAAGGATCCCAGATAGCAAGGACCAAAGCAGCATACAGGAGGACAGGGAGAGAGATGACTTGCATGTAGCAAACGGAGTAAACTATAAAAACGGACATTACACTCGCCGGAGTTGCGTATCACATTTAACAAACCAAACATTGAATTACTGTTATATGGTAAATTAAAAACCCAAATCCGTCTGTGCATCAATACCAGTAGTGGTGTAACGGTACACTTATTGTTGTTGAACCATTCGGTACTGGGACCTCGGTTCGGTTTGCACTGTGAACCCGAATGAATATATCAAATGACCCCGCAATGGGAGATGAGAAGTACCGTGCTACAGACAAGCCGCCTTTATGACAGTCACACAAGTGACTTGTAACTACAGTAACTGTTGGCATTTAATTTACCCCTGTAACCGAACCGTGACCCCAAACCGCAATACATACAGAACCGTGGGTTTGGTGAACCTTTTACACCCCTAAATACCGGTGTGTGTATATAGAAAAAATACGGTATACCGCCCAACCCTAGTTTAGGGCCCTATAAAATGTTTAATTATTTTGTACTGATTACGGTTTTCCCCGGTTTTTGCTCTCAAAACCACACATTTTTAATGTATCATTAGCATCATCGCTAGCGGCTACACAAAGTGGGCATTCCTGTTCCATTTCAGAAAGTTGCAGGAAAATACGAATCACTGGTTCATTTTGTTCATGTCTTATGATTATCTTGGGGAAATTATCTTGTGGTGGCAAGTAGCCCAGTGGTTAGAGCGTTGGGCCAGTAACCGAAACGTTGCTAGATCGAATCCCCGAGCTGACAAGGTAAAAATCTGTTGTTCTGCCCCTGAACAAGGCAGTTACACAGTTCCTAGGCTGTCATTGTAAATAAGAATTTGTTCTTCACTGACTTGTCTAGTTAAATAAAGGTTAATTATAAAAAAAAAACATTTTAATTTTTCATAAGTTCATTGCATTTAAGTTTATTTCATATAGTTCAATACATTTTTTTCTATTGTTGAATTATGTTTTAATGTCTTCGCAATGGGGACTAGGCTTAAGATGTTTCCGGGAAACCATTCTTTGATCTTTTTTTGTACCACTGAGCTGTAAGGGTACAGAAACAGGCAACCCAAGCCCTTGCATGGGGGAATGCCCATGTTGCATCACCACCACCACCACCAGTGCTTTCCACTAAAGACCAGAACCCAAGGGAGGCTTCTACAGAGCAGAGGGGGTTTTGATGGTTTTTTTCTTTCCGCCATTCTTACAAAAAAGAAAGTGACAGTGGGAGAGAGAGCAGTGCACAGGCCGGGACCTATAGAAATGTCAGACACCCTGAAGAAGGCACAGGGATGCCGAAACATTTGTGTTTTACCCAATAAATTACTGGGAGTTTATACATATATATGGAGTGTGCGACTCTCTTTTGTTTTTATAGCTGAAAACACGAAAAGCTATAGATTGGTTCCCTTCCATTGACTGGTTCACATCCATGTCTCATGTTTTCTTCTTGACCAAACCGGACTATTATGTGCGTCCCAAATGGCACTCTATTCTCTATATAGTGCACTACTTTTGACCACGGCCCATAAGTCTGGTCAAAAGTAGCGTGCTATCTATGGAATAGGGTGCCATTTTGGACGCAGGCTCAGTTTAGTATTGTTGAGATAAACACCGACTTTAATTGGTGTTTTCTAGGCCAAGTAATTTGTGCCAGGCGGCTACAGTGAAGACATTATGGGTTAAATAAGAGACACTGGACTCGGAGCAGACAGGCTTTAGTTTCTGTGTGTGTGTGTGCAGACAGGTGTGAGAACACTACCTGCTGTACAGTCATTTGGCACTCCCTGTCCACTGTGTTTGTGTCTGGCAGAAAGAGAGAGAAAGAGCGTGAGGTGAGAGAGAAGCCCCAGCCTCTTCCTCCCTGTGTGTTTGACGTGTGTGCGTGATTCTGCCGGAAATACTGTCTGGTGTCTAGTCTAGTGCCCAAACCACATTCCTACCCCCCTCCCCTTCTCTCTCTCCCTCTCCTCCCTTGCTCCTCGGCTTGCCTCACTTTCGTCTGAGAGAGTCAGACAGATCGACCTGGACCCACTCAGTCACACAGATGCATCTCCACTGCAGAGCAGACTAATCCCCCACACACACACACACACACCACACGCACACACACACACACACACACACACACACACACACACACACACACACACACACACACACACACACACCTACCTTATGGTGTATCATGTAGCCTACCGCTGAAGGTGTACGGTGACTGGTGAGGTAAGCCTGTCACATGCTATCCAGTCAGCGGTTCGTGCATATATTATGATGAGATTTTGTGATGTTTTTGTTAGTTTAGGTGTTTGGCTGTGTTATTTTTGTGGCTGTTCGCTAGGGCCTGGACGATACCAGTATCGTGAGACTCGTGGCAAGGAAACAAAATCCAAAGCAGATTTAACTTCTTGAATGAATCATAAATAATGAGTGAGAAAGTTTGAGGCATAAATATCCCCCCTCCCAAAAAATGCTAGCCTCCCCTGTTATTGTAATGGTGAGGGGTTAGCATGTCTTGGGGGTATGATATAAAATGCTAACCTCCCCTGTTATTGTAATGGTGAGAGGTTAGCATGTCTTGTGGGTATAATATAAAATGCTAACCTCCCCTGTTATTGTAATGGTGAGAGGTTAGCATGTCTTGGGGGTATGATATAAAATGCTAACCTCCCCTGTTATTGTAATGGTGCGAGGTTAGCATGTCTTGGTATGATATTTGTGCGTCTGTAACTTTCTCACTCATCATTATTCACGATTCATTCAGGACTTACCGTAATCCTGGTAACATCCATATTAATGTAAAAGTGTTTAGAAACATATTCTATTCTTATTTACAGTAACAGTGACTCCAAAATGACACACTACATTATTTACCATTCATTTCTATTGGGCACAAAATTATCTGAAACAACCAAAACAAACAGCAAATGCATCCAACACATTTGTAGAGTCACAAGCTAGATGTAGTCATTGTGTGCTAGGAATACGGGACCAAATACAAAACTTTTTCTTTCTTTAATACACATCCATTTATTACACTGCTATAAAAAGTGTTTGTGTGTGTGTTCACCGTGTCCTGTAATCAGTCATCTGTCCTGTTCAGTCATCTGCAAATAGTTATACTGCTGCATAAGTTATGTATCAATGTACAAAACATTAGGAACACCTTCGGGTTATGGTTACCCTTTGGGTCATTAGGATGACCAATGATCAGTCGTTCTCTAGTAATGATAGTCTCAACCGAGATGTTGGTGAGACGACAGACGCTACAACAGATGACTATAACTGGCGGCTCTTTACAGTGCTTGTGTGTTTGGCGTCTCAAACAATGATGTAATGAGCCTGCGGGGATGACAAGCAGCTTGTACTTCCCTCTCGGACAGACACGCACGCACACAGATTGATAGGGTGGCGTCATCTATGTTGGGAGGCGTTTTGTCTCTGTTCTCTGATTAGAGGAAAGCAGAAATTCCCAGTGTGTGACTCCTCCTTGGCCTAGTTGGCCGGGTTGTGAAATACCTGCTAGTCTGTCTGGAGGGACACAGTGTCCTGATACACACATTCCGATTAGGAAAAACACTTTGTGACGTACTTGTTAGGATAGTGTGTGAGGCTGGGAACATTTCTATGTCTGTCTGTGTGCCTGAGAGTTGTCCAGAAGAGCCAGCCATGTTGCCCTATACCAATCCACCCCTGTAGTTCTAGCCCTGGCACCATGTTAGCTGTGGTAGACAGACAACACTCCTCGCTGTG
The DNA here is from genome assembly GCF_965601325.2 of Salmo salar. Lineage (NCBI taxonomy): Eukaryota > Metazoa > Chordata > Actinopteri > Salmoniformes > Salmonidae > Salmo > Salmo salar. Next base: position 44,220,742 of record NC_138293.1, read on the forward strand.
CATGTCTGTGTCGGCAGGTCCTAGACAACGACGGCTGCTGTACAGACAGCAGACAGCTGCTTCTCTATGCTTCCTCTATTGGCTATTTACACACCAGTGACTTCATTACCACAGACCAGACCTGCATTCTGTCTCGCGTGCTCTCTCAAGTTCTCTCTCTCGCTCTCTCTTGCTCTCTAATCAATAGGCTTTATTGGCATGGGAAGTGTTACCACATACATTGCCAAAGCAAACATAGACACATATCAATGATGATGCAGATTGATAATAGGAAAAATGATAATACTCAATAGCAATTAACAGGACAATGTAATAAGAAATGAATGAGGACAATAATTAAATAGTGAGAAAGACACAGGTAGCAATGTTATTACTGTGGTTTGTCATTCTGCTGGTTGTCCCTACGGGTGTGTGAGGATTCAGGAAGCTACACCATTTGCAACTTATATGGCAAAAAGGTTTTTTTCAGATTTTGTTTAATAATCTTTGTATTTGTTTTCAATTTTGGGGAAGAAAAAAAAGATTGCCACTAAGTCTGTGTAGTTCTCGCAGCTCTCTCTCTCGACCTCTGAGGGCAGAGTGGGCACAACCTGTCCTCTCTGGGTAGCCAGATCTGCCTGTGATGGCCGGTTTCTATGCCAGTCTGTGCTCATTGAATCTGTACACAGTCAATGTTTTTTTCAATTTCTATCGTGTAACAAATAGCATGGAAGTTTACTTCAATTTATTTTTTAATTTTTTTTGTGGTGTCTTTCCAATAGGTGATATATTTTGCTTTGTGATAATTTGGTTGGGCCTGATTTTCTGAGTGCTGTCCTGAGGCTTTATTGGGTTGGTAGTGGTTAGTGAACTTAGCTTCAGGGCCAGGTGGCTGAGGGGACTCTTCTATGGCACCTCATGGCATTTGAGGGCTTTGTAATTATAGGAGTGGGGGTCACTTGTCTGTCTCTTCCAAATCGTTCTAGACTAGAGCATTTTACTCTCTGCAGAGTTCTTGAACAGATCTTTCCCATTTCGTGTCCGGAGCCCTGCCCCACCACTTTAAAAAAATCTTTTAAACAGTCAACGTCCCTGAGGGCCCAATTTAGAAGACCGTAGCAAAATAAGCATTGAAACGAGACGATAAGTCGATGCTTACATAAACTCAGCAGAGACCACTCTCTTGTTTCTGTCTCACTTTTTCTCTCTACGCACAGCTCAGACATGCAAAACCCTCATGCAGCAGCATGTTATGAAGCCACTTTACTCCTTTCCTCCCCCCTCCTCTCATCTCCCACTATTCTCCCAGGAAACGCATGGAAAAGTGATGGAATTTTAAAATGGTGTTTTCCAAGCCTGGAAAAGTTTAGGAAAATGATCAAATCCGAAAAGTAATGGAAATGAATTTAATTTCTGTTAATATCAGTTATTTAGGCAAAGTTTTTAAATATTTTATCAATCAAATAAAAATCAACATATCAGCCAGGATCTGAATGACAGTTTAGCCCGTCTGGTTGTGCGCATCACCAGCATGTGTTTGTGAGATGTGTGGGCTGTTCCTCAAGGAGAGAGAGACAGTCGGACAAGAGTGTGCAAAGCTGTCATCAAGGCAAAGGGTGGCTACTTCAAAGAATCTAAAATCTAAAATATATTTTGAATTGTTTAACACTTTTTTGTTGTTGTTGTTGGTTACTACATGATTCCATATGTGTTATTTCATAGTTTTGATGTCTTCACTAGTATTCTACAATGTAGACAATAGTAAAATAAAGAAACCCTTAAATGAGTAGGTGAGTCCAAACTTTGACTGGTACTGTACATCAAGGTTGGTCAACCGTCCTCCAGGAGAGCTAATGGGTGTGCAGGCTTTTATCATAGTCCCCCTCTAACAAACCACATTTTAGAAATGAGCTGCTCAACCGGACCTTCGTAAACTGTCTCTGATGTGTTTGTGTTTGAGCAGGGCTTGATCAAAAGCCTGCACACCCAGTAGCTCTCCAGCCTTAGGGTTGACCACGTGTGTGTGTTATACAGTTGACTAACAACAACGACAGGAGATGGTACATGGCATCACAGAGCAGCCTCCCAGTGTTGTTACCACAATACACATACTTTTTTTGTAAATACATAGAGACGCTGCCAATTGTTGATCATGGAAATTTGGTTAAAAGTCACGGAAAAGTCATGAAATTCCATCTGTCAACATGTGTATGAACCCTGCTCTCCTCTCCCTCTTCTTTCCTCCCTCTTCTTTCCTCCCCCTCTTTGCTCCTCTGCTCTCTTCTCCTCGTTCAGGGGGAGACTAACCTCACAAGACCTCGTCTGAACGAAATGCTCAGCCTGTTACAACCCTCATGTTCAGCCAATCGCACAGGGCCCAGCCCTCCTCCTCCCAGGGTTGGCCCCTGTGTGCGGCGGCAGGGTAGCCTTGTGGTTAGAGCGTTGGACTAGTAACTGAAAGGTTGCAAGTTCAAATCCCCGAGCTGTCATTCTGCCCCTGTTCCTAGGCCGTCATTGATAATAACTGACTTGCCTAGTTAAATAAAGGTAAAAAAATTAAAAATGTCTCCATCTTGCGCGCCAGCCTCTTTCTCTCTCCCCCCTCCACCGTGTGGACGTGTTAGTCCTTTTTTTTTTTTGTGTTTTTTAATTTTTTTTATTTATTTGCCCTCTGCTGTAATAACAACCTGTTCACAGTTGTGGCTGTAGATGTTTAATGAGTCACTACGTTATTTCTGAACAGCCCCAACTAAGGAAAGTCTGTAATGATGTTTTTCGACTGTAACAGTGTATACACTAGGTGTGTAACGGTTCACCAAACCCATGGTTCAGTACATATTGCGTTTTTTGGGTCACGATTCGGTACAGCTGGAAAATGAAATGCCACTGACAATTTTCCGCAGTCACAATGCAAGAAGCATTGTCTGTTGAGACCGGATTGTTATAATGTGCCTCAAGTTTCCACTCTGATGCTGTGTTTGTATCCATGTGGGAGGTGGGAATTTACCAGATGTGAAGTTGTAAGTACCAGTTGGATGCGTTCATGTGATTTTGAACTCATTGAGAAATGCCGATTTGGCTAATGGCCAACAAACTGTCAACCATAAACTAAAAGTACAGCTATTATGCTTGTAAACAAATTATAGAGTTAAAAAAAACACATTAATAGATTGCTTTTTATAAACAATGTTTTGTTGCATTTAACTGCAGTAAATGCTGTTAGAGTCCATTTCCTTAGTAGGGGACGTCAGAGGTCACCATGTGGGAGAAGTGGGTGCTCAGGATGAATGACAAGTTTCCCACTAGTAATTACCAGTTTGAGGGCCGTTAAAGTGGATTTTTCCCAGTTGTATGTGGTAAATTCCCACTTTCCACTTGGCTACGAACGCACCATGACACTGCTTCCTTCAGTGCCAGATGGGTCCGTGCAATCCGGTATCCTTGAAGTTGACATTTTAAAATTATTAAGGTTAGGGAAGGGTTATGGTAAGGGTAGAGGTTAGGGTTCAGGGTAGTGACGATCCAGGATTGCACTGACCATGCCAGATGTGCACTTGTGACTCTCATAAAGGTTGCGTGTCTGTAGCACGGTATGTCTCCCATTCTGGGGTAATGTGATGGGCTAACACAACACATGGTGCATTGGCCAATTCAATAAAAACTTTGGCTTGCTTATATAAAGCAGGTACTATCTGTTTGCAGAAATGGGTGCAAGAGGGAAGTTTGTAATGTGGCTCGAGCACTTTCATGAGGTGCTGAAACCCTCTATTCTCAACCACTGAGAATGGGCGCATATCCGCCACTATAAACCAAAGACTGTAAAACTACACTGCTCAAAAAAATAAAGGGAACACTTAAACAACACATCCTAGATCTGAATGAAAGAAATAATCTTATTAAATACTTTTTTCTTTACATAGTTGAATGTGATGACAACAAAATCACACACAAATAATCAATGGAAATCCAATTTATCAACCCATGGAGGTCTGGATTTGGAGTCACACTCAAAATTAAAGTGGAAAACCACACTACAGGCTGATCCAACTTTGATGTAATGTCCTTAAAACAAGTCAAAATGAGACTCAGTAGTGTGTGTGGCCTCCACGTGCCTGTATGACCTCCCTACAATGCCTGGGCATGCTCCTGATGAGGTGGCGGATGGTCTCCTGAGGGATCTCCTCCCAGACCTGGACTAAAGCATCCGCCATCTCCTGGACAGTCTGTGGTGCAACGTGGCGTTGGTGGATGGAGCGAGACATGATGTCCCAGATGTACTCAATTGGATTCAGGTCTGGAGAACGGGCGGGCCAGTCCTGCCTTCCTCTTGCCTTCCTCTTGCAGGAACTGCTGACACACTCCAGCCACATGAGGTCTAGCATTGTCTTGCATTAGGAGGAACCCAGGGCCAACCGCACCAGCATATGGTCTCACAAGGGGTCTGAGGATCTCATCTCGGTACCTAATGGCAGTCAGGCTACCTCTGGCGAGCACATGGAGGGCTGTAAGGCCCCCCAAAGAAATGCCACCCCACACCATGACTGACCCACCACCAAACCGGTCATGCTGGAGGATGTTGCAGGCAGCAGAACGTTCTCCACGGCGTCTCCAGACTCTGTCACGTCTGTCACGTGCTCAGTGTGAACCTGCTTTCATCTGTGAAGAGCACAGGGCGCCAGTGGCGAATTTGCCAATCTTGGTGTTCTCTGGCAAATGCCAAACGTCCTGCACGGTGTTGGGCTGTAAGCACAACCCCCACCTGTGGACGTCGGGCCCTCATACCACCCTCATGGAGTCTGTTTCTGACCGTTTGAGCAGACACATGCACATTTGTGGCCTGCTGGAGGTCATTTTGCAGGGCTCTGGCAGTGCTCCTCCTGCTCCTCCTTGCACAAAGGCGGAGGTAGCGGTCCTGCTGCTGGGTTGTTGCCCTCCTACGGCCTCCTCCACGTCTCCTGATGTACTGGCCTGTCTCCTGGTAGCACCTCCATGCTCTGGACACTACGCTGACAGACACAGCAAACCTTCTTGTCACAGCTCGCATTGATGTGCCATCCTGGATGAGCTGCACTACCTGAGCCACTTGTGTGGGTTGTAGACTCCGTCTCATGCTACCACTAGAGTGAAAGCACCGCCAGCATTCAAAAGTGACCAAAACATCAGCCAGGAAGCATAGGAACTGAGAAGTGGTCTGTGGTCTCCACCTGGGGGTGTCTTGCTTATTGCCTATAATTTCCACCTGTTGTCTATTCCATTTGCACAACAGCATGTGAAATTTATTGTCAATCAGTGTTGCTTCCTAAGTGGACAGTTTGATTTCACAGAAGTGTGATTGACTTGGAGTTACATTGTGTTGTTTAAGTGTTCCCTTCATTTTTTGGAGCAGTATATAAACCGCCTAGCTATCACCCTTTTAATTTCTTTGGCCTGGTCAGAATCAGCTGGCAAGTGCTGCTTGAATGCAGAGGGGAGACCGTCGTTTTTTTGCGTTTCCGTCTTTCTCTGGTATACTCGGGGGGATGTCAGCGTAAATGTGTCAACATATTGGAAGTGTTGACAGCTGCAGAGGCTATTCTCATTGAGCGTGGCGACATGCTGTTATTATTTTATCCTCAACTCTGTCCATCACCATTTTAATCTACTGGGAAGCCAACATTTTCCCAAACTGTTGATTTAAATGCTGATTTGAGAATCCTCCTGGTTTATCAACCCCACTACTCACCATCGTACAGAACCAGTTCCCGGCTGCGCCTCACAAAAGCACAGTTTGAAATGTGGTACCGTGTGGCTCAGTTGGTAGAGCATGGTGTTTGCAACGCCAGGGTTGTGGGTTCAATTCACACGGGGGACCAGTACGGGAAAAAAATTTATGAAATGTATGCATTCACTACTGTAAGTCGCTCTGGATAAGAGCGTCTGCTAAATGACTAAAATGTAAATGTAATGTGCCAATTAAGATTATAGTTTTGAATACGACTTGCGCATTAGCTCTAGTTTTAACGGAATAACCTGACGTGTTTTTTCAGCTCAGATTTACTCGAGGCATTAGGCCTACAACGCAGCATAGGCATAGCCTGGTGCCTAGTGTTTTTTATTTTGTAAATCTTTTTTTATTGTATTCGTTCAGGTTCACGGTCTGAATGGTACGGTACAAGTACCGTTACACCCATAGTATACACCCTTATGTTATACTAGGGAAATTGTGTTTCGATAGCTCTTGGGTAATACACTGAGGTAAATCCTGTATGGAAATGCGCCGTAGAATTACTAGAGAAACTTCACTTCTCTCCATAGAGCTATGCTCCTGCTCTGTTGTTCCTGGCAGCGAGGGGCCCTGTCAGGGGGAGGGGGAAGGGGTTCTCTAACTGCAGCTTGCTTCATACGCACTCCAGCCCAGAGCCAACCAGCCAGTCAGGCAGCAGACTAAACACACACAAACACGCCTGTTCCCTTGTCTCACTACCTAAAGTCGACAGACAGACAGAGCTGGCTCCAACAACATAAAGGAAGGTGGGAGGATTGAGAGGAGAACATGGAGATGAGGTTGTTACCATGGAAGCAGGGTTGTGTCCCAAAAGACACCCTATTTTCTATATACAGCCTTATATGGGCCCCGGCCAAAAAGTAGTGCACTATATAGAGAATGTGGTGCCATTTTAGGATGCAGACCAGAATAATAATGTGTAGCTAGTAGTACATGTATGCATTGACCAATGAGAAGATTAACTGCCCAGTGTCTAGTCTCCCAGAGCAACCTGAGGGGTGTTGTGTGTGTGTGTGTGTGTGCGTGCGTGCGCGCACACACACACACACACACACACCACACACACAACACACACAGGAACATATTAAAACTGCACATATTCTAGTCTCTGTACATCTCTTTTCTCCATCCTACTCTCCTTCCACCATCTATCTATCCATTATACATGATGCAAACATGGGAAGAGGGATAAGGCCATATTCCATTCCATTAAAGGAATCCTCTTCGCTCCACTTTACTATTCCTATATCTGCAGCAGGTTCTGTAATGGCTGTCATCTCCATTGGGAAGCGACGATGTGCATCCTAAATAAATGATGCCTTTTATAGTGCACTACTTTTGACCAGTGCCCATTAGGGTCTGGTCAAAAGTAGTGCACTATGAAGGGAATAGGGTCAGGGTCTAAAATTAACACCCGCCACCTGCCAAATGTTGGTAGATTTTTGAATTGGCAGGTAATCTGTATATTTCGCCAGCCACGTTGGTGGGTGGTCAGGGCTCCACAGCGCATGCATTTCACTCGCAGTCAAGTATGAGCATATTTCTAGCGAAATGAATGAAGCAGTAGCTGTTTTCAAAGTGTTTCTGTCGTTTTGTTTCATCGCTGGTAGCTAAATCACACAGAATTACTAATCCTATAATACAGTTGAAGTCGGAAGTTTACATACACTTAGGTTGGAGTCATTAAAAATAGTTTTTCAACCACTCCACAAATTTCTTGTAAACAAACTATAGTTTTGACAAGTCGGTTAGGACATCTACTTTGTGCATGACACAAGTAATTTTTCCAACAATTGTTTACAGACTGACTATTTCACTTATAATTCACTGTATCACAATTCCAGTGGGTCAGAAGTTTACATACACTAAGTTGACTGTGCCTTTAACAGCTTGGAAAATTCCAGAAAATTATGTCATGGCTTTAGAAGCTTCTGATAGGCTAATTGACATAATTGGAGTCAATTGGAGGTGTACCTGTATGTATTTCAAGGCCTACCTTAAAACTCAGTGCCTCTTTGCTTGACATCATGGGAAAATCACAAGAAATCAGCCAAGACATCAGAAAGAAAATTGTAGACCTCCACAAATCTGGTTCATCCTTGGGAGCAATTTCCAAACGCCTGAAGGTACCACGTTCATCTGTACAAACAATCGTACGCAAGTATAAACACCATGGGACCACGCAGCCGTCATACCGCTCAGGAAGGAGATGCGTTCTGTCTCCTAGAGATGAACGTACTTTGTTGCGAAAAGTGCAAATCAATCCCAGAACAACAGCAAAGGACCTTGTGAAGATGCTGGAGGAAACCGGTACAAAAGTATCTATATCCACAGTAAAACGAGTCCAATATTGACATAACCTAAAAGTCCGCTCAGCAAGGAAGAAGTCACTGCTCCAAAACCGCCATAAAAAAGCCAGGCTACAGTTTGCAACTGCACATGAGGACAAAGATTGTACTTTTTGGAGAAATGTCCTCTGGTCAGATGAAACAAAAATAGAACTGTTTGGCCATAATGACCATTGTTGTGTTTGGAGGAAAAAGAGGGACGCTTGCAAGCCGAAGAACACCATCCCAACCGTGAAGCACGGGTTTGGCAGCATCATGTTGTGGGGGTGCTTTGCTGCAGAAGGGACTGGTGCACTTCACAAAATAGATGGCATCATGAGGGAGGATAATTACGTGGATATATTGAAGCAACATCTCAAGACATCAGTCAGGAAGTGAAAACTTGGTCGCAAATGGACAATGACCCCAAGCATACTTCCAAAGTTGTGGCAAAATGGCTTCAGGACAACAAAGTCAAGGTATTGGAGTGGCCATCACAAAGCCCTGACCACAATCCCATGGAAAATTTGTGGGCAGAGCTGAAAAGGCGCGTGCGAGCAAGGAGGCCTACAAACCTGACTCCGTTACACCAGCTCTGTCAGGAGGAATGGGCCAGAATTCACCCAACTTATTGTGGGAAGCTTGTGGAAGGCTACCCCAAACGCTTGACCCAAGTTAAACATTTTTAAAGGCAATGCTACCAAATAATAATTGAGTGCATGTAAACTTCTGACCCACTGGGAATGTGATGAATAATTATCTGTACCATTATTCTGACATTTCACATTCTTAAAATAAAGTGTTGATCCTAACTGACCCAAGACAGGGAATTTTTACTAGGATTAAGTATCAGGAATTGTGAAAAACAGAGTTTAAATGTATTTGGCTAAGGTGTGTATATAAACTTCCGACTTCAACTGTGTATATATAGTGCACAGCCACACTGCCTGGCTGGGGAGCTGTGCACACTGATTCTGCTGAAGATTCATTTTTAGAAGCGCTGTGCACAGGCATGAAAGTTAGTGTAATTTTCTCAAAAGTACTAAAGTGAAACTTTTTATCCTTGTGTGTCTTGGCTATTTACATTGTTTTGTTCACAAGAAAGGTTGTTTTCCAATGTTTGAGTTGACTTCAACTGCTAGTGAAGACGCATCGGCTACTGGTCAGATTCTCTACCTCATAAGCACACTGTTACTGAAAGACTTGAGGGATTGAGTGCCCTGCCCTCGTTGCCATGGTAACCTCCCGCCCTTAAAGTGGCAGCTGAATTTTTTTGTCTCGTCAGTGACACTCAGGTTACAAAAAAAGGAAATAAAATGTATCAATATACCACATCACTTCTTACTAGTAATACATGTATTGTTTAACCTCTTACATCTAGACGTTCCGCTAGCGGAACACCTGCTCCAATATCCAATGATAGGCGTGGCGCGAATTACAAATTCCTCAAAAATACAAAAACTTCTATTTTTCAAACATATTACTATTTTACAGCATTTTAAAGACAAGACTCTCCTTTATCTAACCACACTGTCCGATTTCAAAAAGGCTTTACAGCGAAAGAAAAACATTAGATTATGTCAGCAGAGTACCCAGCCAGAAATAATCAGACACCCATTTTTCAAGCTAGCATATAATGTCACAAAAAACAAAACCACAGCTAAATGCAGCACTAACCTTTGATGATCTTCATCAGATGACACACCTAGGACATTATGTTATACAATACATGCATGTTTTGTTCAATCAAGTTCATATTTATATCAAAAACCAGCTTTTTACATTAGCATGTGATGTTCAGAACTAGCATACCCCCCACAAACCTCCGGGGAGGTTCACAAAAAACATAACAATTATTTTAAGAATTATAGATACAGAACTCCTTTGTGCAATCGAGGTGTCCGATTTTAAAATAGCTTTTCGGTGAAAGCACATTTTGCAATATTCTGAGTAGATAGCCCAGCCATCACGGCTAGCTATTTAGACACCCACCAAGTTTAGCCCTGACCAAACTCCGATTTACTATTAGAAAAGTTTGATTACCTTTGGTGTTCTTCGTCAGAATGCACTCCCAGGACTTCTACTTCAATAATAAATGTTGGTTTGGTTCAAAATAATCCATAGTTATATCCAAATACCGGCGTTTTGTTCGTGCGTTCAAGACACTATCCGAAGTGTAAATAAGGGTCACGTGCACGACGCATTTCGTGACAAAAAAATTCTAAATATTCCATTACCGTACTTCGAAGCATGTCAACCGCTGTTTAAAATCAATTTTTATGCCATTTTTCTCGTAAAAAAGCGATAATATTCCGACCGGGAAAGCGTGTTTACGTACAAAAGAGAGAGAAAATAAAAGCATGGGATCCGCTCGTGCACGAGCCTGAGTCTCATAGTACTGTGACTGGCCACTATCCAAACGCGCTAATGTTTTTCAGCCAGGGGCTGCCTCGATATCATTCAGCTTTTTGCCGCCTTCTGAGAGCCCATGGGAGCCGTAGGAAGTGTCACGTAACAGCAGAGATCCCCTGTATTGGATAGAGATAATCAAGAAGGCCAAGAAATGGTCAGACAGGGTACTTCCTGTACAGAATCTTCTCAGGTTTTGGCCTGCCAAATGAGTTCTGTTATACTCACAGACACCATTCAAACAGTTTTAGAAACTTTGGAGTGTTTTCTATCCAAAGCTAATAATTCTATGCATATTCTAGTTTCTGGGCAGGAGTAATAATCAGATTAAATTGGGTACATTTTTTATCCGGCCGTGAAAATACTGCCCCCTAGCCATAACAGGTTAAGAAACATTACAAAGCATGCTCATCCCTTTTATGTAAAACAAAAAGGTGTAATTATGACAAATTATTTTGGCTGGTAAGAAATCCGAGTGGCTGGTTTTCTTTTTTTGTTGTCTACCTGCCACAGTGGCTGGTGGACCAAAAAGTTTGTTTTAGGCTCTGAATAGGGTGCTATGTGGGACGCACCCGTGGTGGTGGTGGTGGTGGTGGTGTGTGATTGGGTATTCACACTGTCTATGTGTGTAAATGGTATGCGTGGTGGTTGCTGGTTGCTCTCATGTCCTTTGTTTTAATGAAAGCAAGTTTGTCCTCATTTCGGTTGGTAGCTCCCATGTCAACATGGCTGCCAATGTGTTTGAATTTGAAGCTTGCTAGTTACAGTAGCAACAGTCTCGCATTACCTTACTACAAAGTCTCGTTCATCACTATGGCTTATTGGAAAAAAACACGAGGAAGCCTGAAAGCAGAGGCGATAGAGGCTGAGGATCTTCTGCGAGCTAGCTGCACTTACACCGTGTCCCCTCTTGTCATTAGGAACCTCAGGAGAATCTCATCCAACCTTTTGGGCTCCCAGAATAGAACTGTTTTCCCTCCTTACCCAACTGGGTGCTGACAGTCAGGCCTCTAGTCGTGAGGTAGCTGAGGAAAACAGCCTTTAGAAGAAGTCAATATACAGTACTGTTGTTTCTGTTGTCATAAACGGATAGTACACACACTGCCTATTGCACATCACCGAGACACTATACGCACAGCTGTGTGTCATCCAAGGACATGAGGGTTCAATCCTGTATAGTTTGGGCACGTTGGGGGCTTGACAATTTAAACGGATCCTTAACGTTAAGAAGAGAAAAAAAAAAGAAAATTGATGTCGATGCAGAAAGTAAACAGTATAGTGGTTCAATTTCCGCAACAATTTAGTGTTGAAGGTAGGCTCAATTTCTCCACTGTTCTGGTGCCCTGGTTACCATGCGGTGAACAGCGTGAAGTGAACCTGTGTGGAGGTACTGTGTGAGAGCGTCGTGTTGCATCTCGCTCATCTCAATATCCTTGCTTATTCATTGACGATAGGCCCTGCTTTACTGAAGTTGAGAGACATTGCAAGCCACGAAATTGCAAGATCCAGCTTTTGATTGCCGATAGATAGGCCTAGTGCACTGACTGCCTGGTGGTCGAGCCTCTCTAGCTCGCTATGAAAGATGCAGGTATTTGTGTTCTCGGAAGTACGGCAACTAATCTTGAAACTCAGAAATAGGAGTCGATGTGCAAGGTGTCCACCACTACGTCATTGTCGTTAAGTTGGAGAAATGGCAGAGAAAGGCAAGTGACATGAACGGAGTGGAAAACCAGTCTTTTTTTGTGTTTTATTTAAACATTCAGATTTTTCTCTCCATCTGTCACATCCCTAATGTACGTTACTGTGTTGCGACTGGACTGTAGGACGTGGGGCCATTATCAGCATGCTCGAGGGAGTGACACACTCTGTGTAGTGGCATCATCAGGGTTCCTGTGACACACACACACAGGCTATGGTACCCGTGGGCATGAGAGGGCAGAGGGTCAGGGCCATCTGTCCACACACAGACACAGCTCCCAGCCTTCTCACTTGGGTCACTTCCTCCCCGTCACTGCTCTGCTTCCTGTAGCTCTGTAGCCTGATGACTCATGGATGTGTGTGTGTTGAGTGCATCACTTGCGTGTTGCATGCCCTCTGCTTCTCTCCTCTCATCATCACAACAACATGACACAGATTCATCATCAGATGGGATTCTGACTGACAGGAATCAATTCCTCCGTTTGTACATCCATTAGAGAAATACTACTGTACTGTACTCCCAAAGCAATATCCCCTGGAGTCTGTCCTGTCCGTCCGTCTGTCTCTCCCTTTACTGTTTGTTTACGTTTGTGTGTACACTGTGGTGTGCTTACTGTAAGGTGCGTCATTGTCCTGTCCTCCCACTCTGTGTGTGTGTGTGTGTGTGTGTGTGTGTGTGTGTGTGTGTGTGTGTGTGTGTGTGTGTGTGTGTGTGTGTGTGTTTTTGAGATGACTCAGAGGTAAGCAGTGACAGCTGGGTAATTAATTATCTAGTCGAAACTAGTCTGCAGACTAGAGGAAACTAGTCTTCAGCCTGGAGATGGCTGAGAAGGGAGAGATTGGACTGAGTGGCTGGGAGGGGCAGACGGGGTGTGTGTGACGCTGCCACTGATGACGGGCGTCTAGACAGTGCCCATGTGGCCTGAAAAATGTGCCTCGGGCCAGCAGCCAACTCTGGTCAGGAACAAACCTGTCCTTATCTGTCGGTTTGTGTGTGGCGTGACTGATTTTTATCTGTGTGTCTGTCTGCTTTTGTTTTTCCTTCCTGTGTTTGTGTCTGAAGGAAAGAGACAGAGGAACAGGTGTGTGTGTGTGTGTGTGTGTGTGTGTGTGTGTGTGTGTGTGTGTGTGTGTGTGTGTGTGTGTGTGTGTGTGTGTGTGTGTGTGTGTGTGTGTTTAACCAGACAGTCACAAGGGTTCTTTCGGCATGTTTTTCTTAGGGCACAGAGAGAATGAAGTGTGAGACAGACACACACACACACACAGTGAACTCTGATACTGCTCTAACAACAGTGAGCTCTGGAACAGGATGTGGTAGACTGCAGACAGGGCGGACCCACTGACTGCTGTGTGTGTGTCTTTTCCTCCCTTGTTCTCTGTCTGAGAGAGGGAGAGGGAGAATGCTAACCCAAACCGAGTTTTACTTCCTTGTAGAGACCAGCTCCTCTGTCTTTTCCTGGCCCCTTTTTCGGGGGAGGGGGGTTCTAGGATAATATATGGAATTGTTTTAAGATGGTCATGCCAATGATCATTTAGCTATCTGATTTAGAATTTTAAGACCCCTTAAGTATCAAAAAGATATGAATAATTATTGGGTGAAAGAATGAATTTGGCATTACTGCTATTAGCCAATACAAATGCATTGAATAATATATTCACTATATGGAACAACAGATATCCCCCCAAAAAATCTAAAATATGTTTTTTCTGAAGTGTCTGTCATATATCTGAGACATAAGAAAGATCAGGAAACTATTTCTTTTTTTATATACATGTATCCCTTTATTTTAGGAACGAAACTATCTTTGGAAAGTATTCAGACCCTTTGACTTTTTCCACATTTTGTTACGTTACAGCCTTTTCCTTCGTCAATCTACACACAATACCCCATAATGACAAAGCGAAAACAGGATTGTAGAAATGTTTTATCATTTATTTGAACCCCCCCCCCCCCCATTTTACATACCCTTTTCGATGAGACTCGAAATTGAGCTCAGGTGCATCCTGTATCCATTGATTGTCCTTGATGTTTCTACAACTTGGAGTCCACCTGTGGTAAACTGAGTTGATTGGACATGATTTGGAAAGGCGCACACCTGTCTATATAAAGGTACCATAGCTGACAGTGCATGTCAGAGCAAAAACCAAGACCTGAGGTCAATGGAATTGTCCATAGAGCTCCAAGACAGGATTGTGTCGAGGCACAGATCTGGGGAAAGCTACCAAAAAATGTCTGCAGCATTGAAGGTCCCCAAGAACACCGTGGCCTCCATCAATCTTAAATGGAAGAAGTTTGGAACCACCAAGACTCTTTCTAGAGCTGGCCACCCTGCCAAACTGAGCAATTGGGGGAGAAAGGCTTTGATCAGGGAGGTGATCAAGAACCCTATGTCACTCTGACAGAGCTCCAGAGTTCCTTTTGTGGAGATGTTTGTCCTTCTGGAAGGTTCTCCCATCTCTGGAGCACTCCACCAATCAGCACTTTATGGTAGAGTGGTCAGACGGAAACCGCTCCACAGTAAAAGGCACATGATAGCCTGCTTGGAGTTTGTCAAAAGGCACCTGAAGTACTCTCAGACCATGAGAAACAAGGTTCTCTGGTCTGTTGAAACCAAGCTTGAACACTTTGGCCTGACAAGTGCCACGTCGGGAGGAAACCTGGCACCATCCCAAGGGTGAAGCATGGTGGTGGCAGTATCATGCTGTGGGGATGTCTGTTGCGCACCGCACATAAATCGGTCAGAATTTCAAAACTATGTAACCAGAAACTTAATTGTTTAAAACCTGGACATTTTGTGTAATTTTATGAAGTTGGTCTTACTTTGTTTCAAAGTAGCCTAGCCAACATTGGACCATAGAAATATTGAGGAATTATTTGATAAACACCTAATATGCCATTGAAACAAGCATTTTTCTCATGTTCTTTTGGTTTTCAAATCAACTTTTTTTTATTGTCCAGCAGCAAAGGCATAATCCTAATCATATTAGTAACCCATGTTAGTTGATGATAATCCTAATCATATTAGTAACCATGTTAGTTGATGATAATCCTAATCATATTAGTAACCATGTTAGTTGATGATAATCCTAGTCATATTAGTAACCATGTTAGTTGATGATAATCCTAGTCATATTAGTAACCATGTTAGTTGATGATAATCCTAGTCATATTAGCAACCCTGCTAGTTGATGATAATCCTAGTCATATTAGTAACCCTGCTAGTTGATGATAATCCTAGTCATATTAGTAACCCTGTGAGTTGATGATAATCCTAGTCATATTAGTAAACCATGCTAGTTGATGATAATCCTAGTCATATTAGTAACCATGTTAGTTGATGATAATCCTAGTCATATTAGCAACCCATGTTAGTTGATGATAATCCTAGTCATATTAGCAACCCTGCTAGTTGATGATCATCCTAGTCATATTAGCAACCCTGCTAGTTGATGATAATCCTAGTCATATTAGTAACCCTGCTAATTGATGATAATCCTAGTCATATTAGTAACCATGTTAGTTGATGATAATCCTAGTCATATTAGCAACCCATGTTAGTTGATGATAATCCTAGTCATATTAGCAACCCATGTTAGTTGATGATAATCGTAGTCATATTAGCAACCCTGCTAGTTGATGATAATCCTAGTCATATTAGTAACCCAGCTAGTTGATGATAATCCTAGTCATATTAGCAACCCTGCTAGTTGATGATAATCCTAGTCATATTAGTAATCCTGCTAGTTGATGATAATCCTAGTCATATAAGTAACCCTGCTAGTTGATGATAATCCTAGTAATATTAGTAAACCCTGCTAGTTGATGATAATCCTAGTCATATTAGTAACCCTGCTAGTTGATGATAATCCTAGTCATATTAGTAACCCATGCTAGTTTATGCATCTTTAGATCTCCCCTCTTTTAATTTCTAATGGATATTTTAATCTCTGACATGAAACCGCTCACAGGTGCGGTGCGCTTTTGAGAACAATATTTACCCACTAATTGTATTTTGGAACATTTCCGCGTAGCCTACGTCCATGTCTGCATTGCTGGGTTTATAATATGAGGTAGAGAAAAAATGGTAACCCATTGTTGATGTTATTAAGCATGGATGAAATGGTTATACGTGTACAATTTAACTGCTGTTCTTCTGCTTTTTCTAATTGTCCTTTTACCACTGTTGTGCATTGACAATGAATGTAGTTAACGTTAGCAGCCAGCCTAGTACCTTACATGATGAATACAAAAAGGCCACCAGTGAGCCTGGGTTTTCTTTTACAGTCTATGAGTGAACGAGTTCCTAGGTTCATTATACTTAGAGTTAACTATTGGTCTTCTTGACTCTAATGCAGTTTATTTTTACTGGCTTCATTGGGGAGTATTTTACATCCGGTTGATCTTAAATTGGTCAGCGGTGTTGAAAACATTATTATGGGTTCATGCATTAACTTCTCCAGCTTACATTATAGTAATCGACATTGTGTTTTTTTAGAAGATAAATACATATTTTATTTCATTACAGAGACAAATACATAGTATTGTATGAACTGAAAGAAGCCAATCATTTCTCAATAAAAATAGAAAATATAAAAACATTTTAGAGTCCCCACTACAACAAAGAAATACTTAAATGCATGTATTTTTGTCCTTGAAAAATTACATTGAAATACCGTAAATTCTTATGGAGGCTGTTCCTTGGGAGTATCATTATTGGCGGACGGTGACTTCAGAACAGTATGGCCTTCAGAACAGCGCCCCCTGTCATTCATCTAGTGAATACATGTATATCATTGGTCTGACCCTCCTCAGCAGTGGATGAGATGTGGAGTAGAGACATGAACCCTGGCAGTGTGTGTGTTTGTGGCTGGTAGACTTGCATTAACACCGGCTAACCATGTGTATGTGACAAATAAATTTGATTTGATTTAGATTATAACAGTAGGGGAGAGCTGTTCCTGTGCCTAGAATACTAATCCACATTGTCATACAGCTTGGGGGTCTCACACATAGCTATTTGTGTGTATATATAGGTATATAAGCACACATGCTCACACAGTACAGAGTCACGCAATAATCCGTTTGTGTGTATGTATATGTTTAATTTTGTTTATTAGTCACATGCACAGGGTTACAGCTGTGTCCTGGAGTACAGGCAGTGAGCACCCAATGGTGCGTTGGGCTGAGCGTACCACCCTCTGTAGAGCCTTGCAGTTAGCGGCGGTGGAGTTGCCTTACCAGGCCGTGATTTAGCCTGACAGTATGCTCTGGTGCTCCTGTAGAACACTGTGAGGGCCCTCGGGGATGTGTGTCACATCAGGACCGAATTCTAATGGTTCCCTGTTTCTCCCTGGGACTCCTGATTGACTGAAAACACACACGCACGCACACACAGCTTTGTAATGAGTTGTATTGTCCTCATGGAGAGGCCTCTAACTGACCTGGTGATGGTGTTTGTCTGGTTTAATATGAGAAGGAGATGGAGGTGATGGAAAGAGCGAGGGAGAGGGGAAGGGAGAGAGAGAGGGACAGACTGCCTCACCACTGCAGTGGCTGATTTGTTGTTGCTTACCCCCCACCCCCCACCCCCACCTCTGCTGCATTGTGCACTGCCTCTGAGAAAAACAGCAAACCATTTCAGACACAGACAGCGCACCCCATACACACACTCAGGAATATTCACACTGGCTCAGGTGAGAAGGTGTACTCTTTTTTTTGCATTAGTACATTACACACCACACATGCATGTAAACGCACACATACACCTCTCTCTCTTACCTACTACTGGCTTTTCTCACGCTTCTCTCGCGCTCTTCATCCCTCCTTCCCTTGGCTGCGTGTTAGAGTTGTTATTGAGCTGCGAACCGTCCTGTTGCATTAGTACGTGTGTGTGTGTGTGTGTGTGTGTGTGTGTGTGTGTGTGTGTGTGTGTGTGTGTGTGTGTGTGTGTGTGTGTGTGTCAGCCCTGTCTGTCCGCGATGAGCATAAACACATTAACTCATGGCCTCTTGCTGAGAGTGACCTGGATAAAAACACACACGCACACAACCGGCAGCAGCTCCAGCAGAGCGAGATTGGACTGCGTGGCTGGGAGGGGCAGACATTTTTGTTGTAGCCCCAGACATAAAACAACTGATGCCTGTGTGTGCAGTTAATGCTGTTTCCCCCCCCAAAAAAATAATTGAAAAGTCCTGGAAAATAATGACTTGAAAAGAGTGGAAGTCTCTGTCTAACCGGTGCCATAAAACAGAGGCCCGTCTCGCTCTCTCTCCAGTATCTAACCCTCCTCCTCTCTCTCTGTCTCTCTGTCTGTCTCTCTCTGTCTGTGTGTGTGTTTCAGAAGGTGGAAGATGAGGACAGGGACAGCCAGGTGAGGAGATCGCGTCCTCCTGAGCCTCTGGTTTCTCCTAACAGTAAACTGTCCGACAGCGATGCAGCAACCAAGGTACACACACACACACACACACACACACACACACACACAGACACACACACACACACACACACACACACACACACACACACACACACACACACACACACACACACACACACACACACACACACACACACACACACACACACACACACACACACACACACACAGAGGAAGCGGTGTACTGCTGACGATGTAACAGGTTGAATTGACTACACTCACCCCTCCCCCTAACCTTCCTCGAACCCCCTACGGCCCTAACCCAACTTCCCCTTACCACGTAACCCCACACAAACTGAGGTCAGCCCCTAAAACACTCTCCTGTTTGAAAAAGCACGCCATGCTCTCTCTCCTTCTCTCTCAACCCCCACACCACCCTCCCCTAAACACATATAGCCATTGAAAAATCAATTTGTTTTTATCACAATCTTCTCAAACACGCACACACAATTATAGCTACAAACATTGACATTCAGATATAGGTTTTATATGATAATTAATAAACTTATTTTTGGTTTTATCTTTGTGTGATTTATTTTATCTACAGTATATTAACATGTGTATTAATGTATTATTATGTTGTTTACAGGCTAAAGCCCAGGCTACTCTGATGTTCAACCGCCTGTTCCCCCACATTAAGGAAGAGCCTGGCCACTCTGCCACGGTCCATCCCAGGTACATTTGTTTTCCTATTTCGATATATTTTAGCCCACAATGGAGGCTAATCTTCCAAGAGTCCTGGGGACTGGCTAGCTCCAGTCTTCCTCCTGGGAAGACCTGGCCCTTGAGCATCCATTCCAAGTAACTTTCCCAACATCCTCTCGGGGACCGTTACTAGAGCAGTGCTGAAACCCCGCTCTGTCCCTTACCCTGCCTCCAGTTGACCCGACCGTGGGCCCGTGCCAATGTGACTTTTTGTGGTCTTCTGATCAGTAATCGGCTCCAGATTCATGTGGAGACTAGCTGGATTATAGGAGGCATGGCAGAGCAGCATGTGACCACAGCGAGGAAACAGGCAGGCTAGACTATGGGATTATAACTGACCGCTCGACAGGACATGTCTGCCTTAGACTTCAGACTCAGACATGACCAGACCAAAGCTGGTTTCTCCGCATTCGGTGGTTTTTACAATGGTCGTTACTGAAGTGCAACGTTACAACCGAGTGTTTTCTAGAACACCAGTGAGTCTCGCTAGCCTGTGAGAACTTGCTCCATATTAAAGGTGTGCACTATGCAGAAGTCGATCTGCCATTTCGTGGTTGCTAAAATTCTAATCGTTTTGGGCCTACTGAGCGGGCTAAGGCACTGCAGTGCTGAGTCCTGGGGCCGTGACCGGGAGCCTCATAGGACGGAGCACAATTGGGCCCATTGCCGTCTGGGTTAGGGGAGGGTTTGGCCACATTGGTGCGGATGACTTCCAGGTTAAGCAAGCAGTGTGTTAAGAAGCAGCGTGGCTTCTCAGAAAGTGACATATTGCAGCTTTAAAGAGAGTGTTACCATAACTGATGTATATCCATTTTAGTGCAACTTGGATGCCAAAAATGCACAAGTGGTATATGTAGAATAACGGTGAGCATGTGTCTCTCTGTAACTCTGTACCTGTATATACATTTGATAACGTCTGCTCTCTCTTTCTCTCTCTCCCTAGTCACTTCCTGTATACATATGATAAGATGGTGGCTCCTAACGTGTCTCTGAGGGGTCAGCCGGAGGTCAGCCCTGAGGTACTGGGGGTGCTGCTCAAACACCACTACAGCAGGAGACTGACCCACGGCCACCAAGACACTGCTATGGGTCAGTACCGCACACACGCGTGACGCGTAAACACACACACACACACACACAGCCACACATGGATGAATCAGCTATGCTGCTGCACCCTCCTGTCACACACACACATGAATACATTAGTGCGTTAAAGTCCCAAGTCACGTCCCAAATGTCACCCTATTCCCTATAGAGCACTACTTTTGACCAGAGCTCTATGGGCCAAAAGTCTATGGGTCAAAAGTAGTGCACTATAAAGGGAATAGGGGTGCCATTGGGGATTCAGCCCTAGAAGTGCGTGTGCATAAGGGACCATTTGTGTGGGTGACTGTGGTGTCGGGTTGTTAGGTGAATGGTTCTTCTCCAGCTGTGTGGGAGGATGTGTGTATTTATCCATATATCTGCATTGCACATGCATGTGTGTGGGTTGACTATGCTGTGTAGGTGGATGAGACTTTGTACTGCTTCCATCTCTCAACTTCCCTCTCTTCTTTTTCTTCTCCTTCTTTCTCCCCCCCCCCCCCCCCTTCTCCCTCCTCAGATCTCCACGCCTCTCCTGTAGTTGACGAGACCAAGTCTCAGCAGCGCGTCGTTTCCGCTGCCGACCGGGAGCGCCAGCAGTCAGTTTCCATGGAGACCAGCCCCGGCAACAAGAGTTATTCTGCTGTAGTGGGAGCCGTGGTGACTGCGGCGGTAGCGTCATCGGTAGCGGCGCTGGGGAGTAAAGATGTTCTGTCTTCAGGCTGTGAGGATGACAAGGACAGGATCGTAGTGGAGATCGTTCAGATGTACAGCAGACAGCAGGAGAAACTGCACTCCACCCTGCACAAACAGCTGCATCTAGAGATGGTGAGACACAAGACACACAGTGAGACAACTAGAGGTTGTCTACTCCACCCATAGAAACAGATTTAGCCAGAGAGTCAATAGCTTAAAACAATATTTCTCAATCTATTCATCAGGGACTCCTCAGGTCTTCTTAGTTCTTGCCCAGCACTAACACTCCTGATTCAAGACCAAAGAACCAAGATGTTAGGTTGTCTTGAAAATATTGAGTCCCCCCAATTCATTGAATTCAACATGTTGCATTTTTTTTTATCACGCATCAGGTATAGGACAGCATTTCAAAAGCATTTAGTATGTCCCTGTACACCTCAATGACCTGAACTGCTTATGGGGAATGTAACTGACCATCCCCTGTATCTCTCTCTCTCTGTGTCTCTCGCTCCCTCTGTCTCTGTGTGTGTAATATACTGTAATTTAGAGCTATGTAACTGACCATCCCCTGTATCTCTCTCTCTCTCTCTGTGTCTATCTCTCGCTCCCTCTGTCTCTGTGTGTGTAATATACTGTAATTTAGAGCTATGTAACTGACCATCCCCCCTCCGTCTCTAGGAGTTGGAGGCGCTGCGTGGAGGCGAGGCAGCCAGGCTGCAGCAGTTGTCTGCAGAGCAGCGTGAGCTGCAGAGTGAACTGGAGGCGGTCCACACTGAGCACACCCAGAGGCTGGGGCAGGTGAGGGAGGAACAGAGGGAGCTGGAGCACAGGCTCGAACAGCTGCGACAGCAGAGCTGTGTGTGTGACAACAACATACACACACACCAGGAGGCACACTACGCCAACCAGGTAGGCACTGGAGATACACACACACCACCACATCCTGCTTGACCTCAGACAACACAACACTTAGTCATTCTGGGAAAATATACTCATATCTGTTCCTCATATCTGTTTGTGACACTGTAGTGGTGTGTGTGGGGGGTAGAGGACACTGGGTCTTTGTTTGGGTTTCCAGTACAGAGCTTTATTTTCAGATAGTGCTGCTGGGCTCAGCTCAGGGAGGAATGTAACACACGCACACGCACACGCACACGCACACACACACACACACACACACACACACACACACACACACACACACACACACACACACACACACACACACACACACACACACACACACAAACCCCTCCTGTCCTGCTGGCTCCTTCAGCCTTGGTGTCTGGCTTAGACTGTCTGGGTGTGTGTGTGTGTGTCCGAGTGTGTGAGTGTCTGTGTGCTGTTCAGACAGTTCAGACTAACCTGACCTCATCTCTCTTACTTCTTTCTTCCTCCTTGTCTTATAGCTGGCAGAGCTGCGTGGGAGGTTGGATGGTGCGGAGGCTGACAGGGAGGAGCTCCAGGAGGAGTTGAAGAGGGAGCGGGACGCCCGGGAGAAGCTGGAGAGAATCATCTCTCAGCTCAAACACCAGATGGACCAGACGGCCTCTTCCTCGTCTTCCTCGGCCACCACAATTGCTACAGCGAGCCCCTCTTCACCCCCCACCCCCTCCACACAAACACCCCACACAGAGGGACACATCGCAGGCCTCGAGCAGCAGAACGGCCACGCTCAGAAGTAGCCCCTCACGAAACTCCCCTTTTCCATTTGTCTCCCTCCCCCCCCAAACCCCCTCTGTTTTGTTTCTCCAACTCACTCCCTCATCCCTCATCCCTCACCCCCTGCTGGGAGAGACGGCAGCCCTAGACAGACAGACAGAGTACTCTGTCCCCCAAGGCTGCTTCTCTCCACTGTCTCACCCGTTTCCTTCCTCGTCCCTCCCTCGTTTTTACTTCCTTGGAAAATGAGCTCTCGTTGGTTTTTATTTAATATCACATCAAATGAGTTTTATGTTGTTTTTTTTTTATTCCTTCCCACACCCCCCTATCCTTAAACAGTATTTACATTTTGGGAAGGATATGTTTGTTTTAATTTATAGTTTTACTCAACAAACTAATGACTGCTTGGCAGACCGATAGGAGTTGGATGTTTTTAGGACCCTTTCCTCCATCCCTCCTTCCTTCCTTGGATCTTCTTGGACTTGATGTTTTGTCGCCCCCATAGAGCCCGGGAAGTC
This sequence comes from Salmo salar, assembly GCF_965601325.2. Lineage (NCBI taxonomy): Eukaryota > Metazoa > Chordata > Actinopteri > Salmoniformes > Salmonidae > Salmo > Salmo salar. The sequence goes on from NC_138293.1 coordinate 44,244,020, forward strand.
AGTCAGACAGAAAGACACTTCTCTCCTGCACCCCTCGACTCTGTTCTGAACTGTGGTTACACTAGCGCTCAGTCGCTCTGTCTACTACTACCTTGCACGCCAACTGGAGCCAAGATGGTGCCCGTGTGGGTGCTCTCAATCTCTGTACATACACCCAGCCCAGCCATTCTGGACCAGCTACCAGCCACACACAGCAGGAGACTGCATTGACAGACATTTTCATTTCACCTTTGTTTGTTTTTGTACTCCTTATAGCTATTCATGGAAAGAAGAGAAAAGTTCTAAATGTGTAAAACAAAGGTATATGAAAACGTTATTGTACAGAGCATTTGCAGTCGTCATTGTTAAGGCTACTGAAAATGCTGAAGTGATGTGATATTAAGATGTAAAGACATATGAGTGATGCGACTCTGAGGACTGCTGAGGTTGTGGTGGTCTGGAACAACAGCAAACCCCTGAACTAGTCTGGCTCGGTCTGTTTTGATAGGACGTGTCACACACACACACACACACACACACACACACACACACACACACACACACACACCACATTTCCTTGTAGAAATCTGTAGTTTGTCCTGTTTTAGTTTTGATTTCCCTGTTGGCAGCAGTTGGTGTGTTTGCCATCCTCTCATCTCTCCTTCTCGTGAGAGCAGCAGAACCTAGCTGTCTGCTTGGTGGAATGTGGGTCACAGGTGAAAGGAATTAGTGCAGATAGACACAGTGTGGTGTGGGCTGGCTGCTGCCTTGGATCCAGGCCCCTGCTCCCTCTTTCCCCTCCGCGTTATTCCATCTCACTGAACAAACAGATCCCGAGAGGGAGGCGGGAAAGACCAGGATGGAGGGAGGGAGGTACAGTCAAGCAGATAGAGAAATGGAGGCGGGGGAAGAGAGGAGTGGGAGAGAGACAGTCAGGCGGGGAGAAAAAGGAATAAAGGGGATTGAGGTAGTGCAGGGGGCTGATTTCCTCTCTCTCTCGGGCTGGGTGGGCCGGGAGCGGGTGATGAGGAGGAGAAGGGAGCCTCTTTTGTCCTGTCAGAATTGGGGCAGTTTCTATAGTCTGGGGCCTCTCTCTCTCCTGCCCCCGGGGAGCTGGTACAGGAGCCCCTCTCTCTGCCACACACACACACACACACACACACACACACACACACACACACACACACACACACACATATATATATCACACACATCGCCATCTCTCCCTCCCACAAACGTACACACACAGAACAGGGGTTTTGTCTAGTTGCCAGACAGTCTTTCTTTTATAGCCTCCCAGGCAGACTCGGAGCCAGGCAGCGTGTAAATAGTTGTTTAAAAGAGGTATTGGCCTTGGCTTTAACTCCAAGCTGCGTTTTTATGCATCTGCTGTACATGCAAGTTGATAGACATTCCACTGTGCTCAACCGTTCAATGCAGATCTCTAAAGAGAATTCCCTACAACATACTCAATGCTCTGCCAGAGTACTAAAGTATAGTAGGTCTTATTTTGTAATCGAGTTTCAACTAAGCTACAAAAAGTTATTTTCATGAGGAGAAAAAAAACAACAATGAAACTAACACCCTTGGTGTGTGACGTGAAGTTCACTCACATGCAGAAAAATCCAATCCATACTGCAAATGTATGCTCTCTACCGACCATTGTTCCATATAAACCTTTCTTGGAAATTGTAAACAAAAGAAATAAATAAAAATATATTTAATGTATTAACTAAAGATTTATATTCACTTTGTACATACATTAGTCATTTAATATATTTACTGTGTTATGGGATGATCTTTTAAAGGTTATTATAATATTAACTGGACCAGGCCTGAAGCTCTGAACAGCCCTGATGTTTTTGTTAACTCTGACTTCTTCAAAGATTCACTTAACTTGTTGTTTACCCTGTTAAAGGGACACGAAAGCAGTATGACTACGCAGCGGAGTGACTTCCTGTTAACACATTATCAACAACCTAATTTAAGATTGACACTTGGCTCTTTCAAAACAAATTGAGCCATGCCTACATTGGGACTAACCAAAAGTGGCAGATTTGAATTTGTTGTCGCTCTGCTGTGTACGATGATGTCATATTGCACCTTTTTAAAGGATGTAAACTTGCTGTTGGGAGTTGAAATGCATGGTGTTCAGATGTGACCACCTGACACAGGACAGAGGTCAGAGTTGAATAGGAAAGAGAGAGCATTGTTACAGTACTTCCCCAGAACTGATTGCTTTCATTTGTTTCTTTTGTGGATGACTTCACCTTGATACACTGATGTGTATTAATGATGTATAATCTTTCTCCCTTAATACCTTCCCTTTTTGTACGCTAAACCCTCATCCCAGACAATTTGAAAATGCACCGAACATTTGTTTATAAAAAAAAGAAACTGAAAACAAACAAAATTAAAGTTAGCATATAACGAGTGGATCGATACCCCTAATTTGTTTTGTTAGGTGAATGATTTCTTACTTCTCACTGAGCCACTCAATTGATACGTTTTTGTAAAAAAAAAAAAAAAAGGGGGGGCCTGTCCTAAATGGCACCCTATTCCCGATTTGTAGTGCACTATATAGGGAATATGGTGCCATTTGGGATGCCACCAGTGTCTCCAACTTACAAGTTGTTGATCTGTCTCACTACTAGCAAGGAGACACAATGACTGAGGGCATCTGAGCTAGTTTGACCGTTGAAATATACTTCTGGCTTTAGAAGAAGATGGCTAAATAGAACTAAAGTCCAGCTACCATACAAATGTAGCCTCATTATATTCTGCAAAGATGAGAGAGAAGTGTGTGTGTGTCGAGTTTGTGTCTGAGCGCATGTATTTGTGTCTGACTGACTGTATGCTATCGATTTGAAAGTGACTGAAGCACAGTAGCTATGAAGAAGGGAGAGACTTATTCTCAAGTAGAACTGTGGTTGTCCTCGTTTTTGTCCAACACACAGAGACAGTTGTCCTCTTCGGGGTATAGAGTCTTTAACTGCATTGTGTTTACATCACAAGATCAATCAGTATTTGGTTTGTTATTATCACCATAATTACCTATCTCTACAGTCTACTGCATTTTGTTTTTTAACAATCGTTCTGGGGTATCTAATGTATTTCTGTATTTTATTTTCTGTTCGTGTAAATTTAATTTTATATACAAGAGGGCGCTCTATATTGACTTTAGTTAAATGCCATAATAATGATATGATGGATACAATGGATTAAAATACTATATAACACAGCGGGCTGGGCCCTCTTGCATTCGCATTGTTATGAGAACTAATATTGTGTCCCAATAGGCACCCTGTTCCCTACACAGTAAGCAACTTTTTGTTCCCAGGCCCTACGGCCCTGGTCAAAAGTCGTGCACTATATAGGGAATAGGGTGCCATTTAGGACACAGCCTAAGACAGATGTGCTTTGTACAGAGTTTTAAAAAACAGTTTTTAAAGGGGTGCAATTTGCCCAACTCACTACTAACTAGACCATTACCATTAGGCTTGGTCCTGGCCTTGCTTCAGAAGCACAGCTAAACAGTAACTATCATTTCCATTATATATATATTTTTTTTTTTACATGCATCCCCAATGGATTGTTCCCAGACATAAAAGGGATAGTTCAGCAATTTATATATCTAAAAATGTACCCTGTTCAACGACTTTTATTTTAATTTTTTTTAAATTTTTTTATTTTTTATATATATATTTTTTTTTATTTAAAAAAAACAACATTTTTAGATATAGAAAATTGCTGAACTATCCCTTTTAATGAAGAAGGCGATGAAGTGTAGAAGTGGCGCTCTTTACCAATGGCAACAAGTTGGATTTTGGATCGGTGAAATAATGCTAGATCAATTGTTTCCATTTATGCTTTGTAGTTGGATATTTATTTACAAACACCCTTCTTATTTACAAGCGTGGGACCTGGCCAGGACATTACACCTTATCCTAGCTAGGTCCCACCTTGTTAATGATTACACGAAATGCTTCTTAATATTATGTATGCCTGGGATAAACATGCCATGTTTTCAGTTTAAAGTTAGTAGGCTACACCTGACAAATCATAGTTTAAAGAAGAAATTTTATCTTTTTATGGCATTTTTTTTATTCAGAAACCTGTACGGCAGTGAGTGTCTATGTATGACCATTGCATACCATGTTGCCAACAACGATACAGTGTGATTGAGACGTTTGTTTTTTTTGTTGCATGAAACGAGACACTGTTCTCCTACCTCATGTTGTGATATAAAATGTTTTTTAAGCAGAGGACACTGCATCTTTAACCGTTGATCATAATTGATATTTACTAGTAAATGATGACGACATACCTGTACTTGCTTTTAGCTAATACCTCAGTTGTATATCTCGTGTTCAGTTTTTTTTCTCCCGCCCTTATTTCAGATCTTGTAAATATACACTGTATAAACAATGAACTTGAATCAAATTCAAGTAAAGTTCTGTAGTGTCACATTTTGGTGTCGTGAATCTTCTTTTCTTTGGGAGTCGAGACTAATGTCATGTGTTGTCGTAGACCATCACTGATAGTTTAAAGTAGAATAGATCATCTTTATTATCCCTCATAGGCAATTAGCTGTACATCAGCCAGTCAAAGTATATACAAATACTATAACTAGAGTACAAAAAACATAACTGTACATCATAAAATTAACTCGTTACATTGTATGCATCATTATCCAAAATACAACAATGGCCTACACATCAAGTAGACAGAACTAAGTGACTGAATATGCAGATATTTTTGTGTGTTCATTTAAAAAAGTTAACATGAGAATGACAACTGACCAGTCGGTCTTATTATTCTCGGTACCCAGAACCAAACCTTGCGTTGTGTAATATTTCATCTTTCATGAGAGACTACATAGTCTTTATAAATCAAGACTAAGAGTGTGACTTATAAATACCCTGTTAAGATTTGTACAGCTCACTTGCCTGATATTGACAAAAAAACAAAGGACCTACAGTATATGGACTCCATTGTTTATGTCTTGTCACTGGACTTCGAGTGGCCCTTAAGGCATCAGTTACAGCTCAGTGTGGCTTTAAGCATTAGGGGACAAGTGTAGCTCCTCCAGCGCATCATGTGTGCTTAGGGGCAGTAGGTCTGTCAGTAGTCACTGAGCCCTGAGCAAACTGAAATGCTAGCCGGGCAGCGAACACACAACACAACCCCAAGAAGGAAGCTGTTGAGCAAACACAGCCCCAGGTATCCAGGGATCCCAATTTGGAAGACCAGACGCAGGAAGGAATACCAGGAACAGAGCCCACTCTGAGGAAAATCCACAACACCTGGCGAAACACCTCTACTCTGCACCGCCAGCCACTGTGACTCCAAAATGCAGGATGAATCCATGTGAGCATCCTTCCACCCCTGTGGATACCCATAGGAGACCCTGTGTGGCTATGAACATACAGCACTGCACAGGCCACAGTCAGTAGCAGCACTTTGGCCAACTGAGGTACGAGCGCTAGTGAACACCCAGCACTGATGCAGCTGGTGAGGAGACTGGTTCCCCAACACTAGAATGACCCCCAGACACTAGGAACACATAGAGCAGGGCCACTATCCACAGCAGAGAGACGACCACTAAGAGCACAATCTTTAGATCCCAGCATGGAGTCCTCATGGTGTAGGGTGAAGTTGCCCCTAGATGGAGATGCTGGGTGAGTTTAGCATTTTGCCCACTAATGGCTACGGTCAGGATTGGGGGAGCCCGGGAAGCTGATCCTAGATCTCTAACTTCACCCCAGAGAAAAGTGGTCTCAGTCGGACCGGGAACATGACCCAGGTTGTTGGTGGTCCAGTAGTGGTCTAGCCCAGTCAGAACCACCACAGGCCAGAGGAGGCGGTCGTCGGACCAGCGGGCGATCTGGACTAGCAGACAGACGTGGTGCCTGGTGAGGTGCTAGCCCAAGAGGGAGGTGTCTCCCTGAGAGAGGGAGAGAATGTTGTTTATTTTACTGTTTTTCAGCAAGACATTGTACAAGTGGCAGTAACAAGCTCAATTGCGAGTACAACTTACACTGAAATATTACAATAATAGACAATACTAAATGAAAAAATAAGCAAACGATGAAAGTAAAAAATAAGTTAAGTAATTTTGAAGCAGCCTTCTATCAAAATCAATCAATCAGTTGTACCGGGAGAACAATCTCAGCAGGGTGTCCACCACGGTCAGAGAGAAGAGAACAGACCCAGGAAGCTTTGGTTCAGGTAAGCTCCGTGGAAGAGGAGCAGGGACAAGCCTTGCATAACCCCCCCCCCAGACGGAACAGGATTGAGGGGATGGACAAGTTCATGATGTGGCCTGAGTTCCAGATGAGTCCTGCTGCCTTAGGGGTCCTGGAGAGGGTTATACTGCTGCCTTAGGGGTCCTGGAGAGGGTTATACTGCTGCCTTAGGGGCCCTGGAGCGGGTTATACTGCTGCCTTAGGGGTCCTGGAGAGGGTTATACAGCTCACTTAGGGGTCCTGGAGAGGGTTATACAGCTCCCTTAGGGGTCCTGGAGAGGGTTATACAGCTCCCTTAGGGGTCCTGGAGAGGGTTATACTGCTGCTGCCTTAGGGGTCCTGGAGAGGGTTATACTGTTGCTGCCTTAGGGGTCCTGGAGAGGGTTATACAGCTCCCTTAGGGGTCCTGGAGAGGGTTATACAGCTCCCTTAGGGGTCCTGGAGAGGGTTATACAGCTCCCTTAGGGGTCCTGGAGAGGGTTATACAGCTCCCTTAGGGGTCCTGGAGAGGGTTATACTGCTGCCTTAGGGGTCCTGGAGAGGGTTATACTGCTGCCTTAGGGGTCCTGGAGAGGGTTATACTGCTGCCTTAGGGGTCCTGGAGAGGGTTATACTGCTGCCTTAGGGTCCTGTAGAGGGTTATACTGCTGCCTTAGGGGTCCTGGAGAGGGTTATACTGCTGCCTTAGGGGTCCTGGAGAGGGTTATACTGCTGCCTTAGGGGCCCTGGAGCGGGTTATACTGCTGCCTTAGGGGTCCTGGAGAGGGTTATACAGCTCACTTAGGGGTCCTGGAGAGGGTTATACAGCTCCCTTAGGGGTCCTGGAGAGGGTTATACTGCTGCCTTAGGGGTCCTGGAGAGGGTTATACTGCTGCTGCCTTAGGGGTCCTGGAGAGGGTTATACAGCTCCCTTAGGGGTCCTGGAGAGGGTTATACAGCTCCCTTGGGGGTCCTGGAGAGGGTTATACAGCTCCCTTAGGGGTCCTGGAGAGGGTTATACAGCTCCCTTAGGGGTCCTGGAGAGGGTTGTACTGCTCCCTTAGGGGTCCTGGAGAGGGTTATACTGCTGCCTTAGGGGTCCTGGAGAGGGTTATACTGCTGCCTTAGGGGTCCTGGAGAGGGTTATACTGCTGCTGCCTTAGGGGTCCTGGAGAGGGTTATACTGCTGCTGCCTTAGGGGTCCTGGAGAGGGTTATACTGCTGCTGCCTTAGGGGTCCTGGAGAGGGTTATACTGCTGCTGCCTTAGGGGTCCTGGAGAGGGTTATACTGCTGCTGCCTTAGGGGTCCTGGAGAGGGTTATACAGCTCCCTTAGGGGTCCTGGAGAGGGTTATACAGCTCCCTTAGGGGTCCTGGAGAGGGTTATACAGCTCCCTTAGGGGTCCTGGAGAGGGTTATACAGCTCCCTTAGGGGTCCTGGAGAGGGTTATACAGCTCCCTTAGGGGTCCTGGAGAGGGTTATACTGCTGCCTTAGGGGTCCTGGAGAGGGTTATACAGCTGCCTTAGGGGCCTTGGAGCGGCGGTAACCTTGTGGCTTGAGAGGCGGGCCAGTAGGCTACTCAGAGCCTTGCCCGCTTGAATCCCAAGGCTGACAGCAAAGAAGGACACATTTCCGTTTTGGTTATTTTATGTTATCGAGGAGTTAACATGAGAATGCCCCAGAGGCAGTTGAGAGGTCTAGAGTTTACACTGTAACCCCAGTGGCTAGCAACAGCTGGGGGCCAATACCTTAGAGAAACACACAGGTATTGAAAGATATATTGTGTGTTACTGTTATTCCATTAGGAACTTAAATATTTACAGTAATGTATGTTCATTTCACCAGGTACAACATATCACAGGGGGCTGCTGAGGGGAGGACGGCTCATTACAATTGCTGGAACGGAGCAAATGGAATGGCATCAAACAAATGGAAACCATGTGTTGGATGTATTTGATACCGTTCCACTATTACCACGAGCCAGTCCTCCCCAATTAAGGTGCCACCAACCTCCTGGGCTCCATATGCCCCAACAATAAGGTTTAAGATGGAATCGAGATGTCGATGAAACATCAACAAAAAATAGCTATGGTTTGTTTGTTGAATTGAAACTGAAAAGCCAAGGCACTAATTCTTTAATCTAAATTAAAAAGCCTTAATTGAGTTGGCTTACCACCACCTATTTTCTTTTAGAAAATACCTCTCCAGTGGGATGTGGTCAAAAAGACCATAATCATGCCTTGATGATGAAATGCAAGACACATACATTCCTTCCCTGTTCATTGATCACACACCCTTGGATTCATTGAGAACCCATTCGATACAGTATATATACATTTTAATAAACACATATTCTGTATTTCATTGACACATATGCCACTTAGCAGAAACTTTTATGAGTTTTATCCAAAGTGACTTACAGTCATGCATGCATACATTTCACATATGGCTGGCTCCAGTGGGAATTGAACCCTCAATCATAGGTGTTGCATGTGCCATGCCCTACCAACTGAGCCACACTGGATAGATACCTATTCTCTACCACTTTAAAAGTTGTAGATGCAGCACAGAATAATAAACAGTGTTTTCTTTGACACTATTCTCCATACATCAAACACATTCATATCTACCAGATAAACAGAACACATAAAATTAAGCACATGAAGTGAACTTGATAAATAACAAAAAAAGGCATCAATCACAACTTGTCATGGAGTGGTAGGAGGAACAAAAAGCACACACCTTTCAATGGTATTCAAGCTGCTCTGCTCTGCTCTCTGCTGCTCTCCAATTCTTTTCAAATGTGATTCCCATAGGTTACTACTTGTCTCATATGATGGTCAAATTTTTGCCATGTCAAATAAAATCACAAAATAGGTTAAAAAAGATATATACATACACTACCGGTCAAAAGTTCTAGAACACCTACTCATTCAAGGGTTTTTCTTTATTTGTACTATTTTCTACATTGTAGAATAATAGTGAAGACATCAAAACTATTAAATAAAACACATGGAATCATGTACTAACCAAAAAAGTGTTAAACAAATCAAAATATATTTTATATTGGAGATTCTTCAAATAGCCACCCTTTGCCTTGATGACAGCTTTGCACACTCTTGGCATTCTCTCAACCAACTTCACCTGGAATGCTTTTCCAACGGTCTTGAAGGAGTTCCCATTTATGCTGAGCACTTGTTGGCTGCTTTTCCTTCACTCTGCGGTCCAACTCATCCCAAACCATCTCAATTTGGTTGAGGTCAGGGGATTGTGGAGGCCAGGTCATCTGATGCAGCACTCCATCACTCTCCTTCTTGGTAAAATAGCCCTTACACAGCCTGGAGGTGTGTTGGGTCATTATCCTGTTGAAAAACAAATGATAGTCCCACTAAGCCCAAACCAGATGGGATGGTGTATCGCTGCAGAATGCTGTGGTAGACATGCTGGTTAAGTGTGCCTTGAATTCTAAATAAATCACAGACAGTGTCTACCAGCAAAGCACCCCCACACCATAACACCTCCTCCTCCATGCTTTACGGTGGGGAATACACATGCAGAGATCATCCGTTTACCTACACCACGTCTCACAAAGACACGGGGGTTGGAACCAAAAATCTCCAATTTGGACTCCAGACCAAAGGACAAATTTCCACCGGTCTAATGTCAATTGCTCGTGTTTCTTGGCCCAAGCAAGTCTCTTCTTCTTATTGGTGTCCTTCAGTAGTGGTTTCTTTGCAGCAATTTGATCATGAAGGCCCGATTCACACAGTCTCCTCTGAACAGTTGATGTTGAGATGTGTCTGTTACTTGAACTCTGTGAAGCAATTGGGATGCAATTTCTGAGGCTGGTAACTCTAATGAACTTATCCTTGGCAGCAGAGGTAACTCTGGGTCTTCCTTTCCTGTGGCGGTCCTCATGAGAGCCAGTTTCATCATAGCGCTTGATGGTTTTTGCGACTGCACTTGAAGAAACTTTCAAAGTTCTTGAAATGTTACATATTGACTGATCTTCATGTCTTAAAGTAATGATGGATTGTCATTTCTCTTTGCTTATTTGAGCTGTTCTTGCCATAATATGGATCTGGTCTTTTACCAAATAGGGCTATCTTCTGTATACCCCCCTACCTTGTCACAACACAACTGATTGGCTCAAACGCATTAATAAAGAAAGAAATTCCACAAATTCACTTTTAAGAATGCACACCTGTTAATTGAAATGCATTCCAGGTGACTACCTCATGAAGCTGTTTGAGAGAATTCCAAGAGTGTGCAAAGCTGTCATCAAGTCAAAGGGTGGCTGTTTGAAGAATCTCAAATATATTTTGATATGTTTAACACTTTTTTGGTTACTACATGATTCCATATGTGTTATTTCAAAGTTTTGATGTCTTCACTATTATTCTACATCGTAGAAAATAGTAAAAAATAAAGAAAAACCCTTGAATGAGTAGGTGTTCTAGAACTATTGACCGGTAGTGTATATTTCTATTAACCAGTAAAGAAATATATTCTTTAGTTGTATTGCATGTTTTATGATGGCAGTTTGCTTGAATAGCTTCATCACAAGCTGTTTTTCAGTGTGTTGAATACAGAACATATCAATTAGCATATTATGATAAATTTATTCAAATATATGTTGGCTACCTCATTGTTCATCAAACATTCATATTTAAATTACCACAATGAATGACAATGTAAAAAATGATGTAAATCATACACTACACCTATAGCCCGGAGCCATAATATTTAGAGAGTTGGGACCACTTTGAGGTTTCTGTGTTATGATGCATTTACATGAAATATGGCAGCTATGTTAGCTCTCCATTAACATAACATGGGGAACATTAACCAACTGAATGTCTTTTATTCGATCAATATTCTAAATTCTCAAAGTTGTCCGAACTCTCTAAATATATGGCACTGTTGTAGCCTATTGGGTGAACAAACATTTCAATGTACCTTTGGCTGATGTGTAATGTAGACCTACCGTGTAGCTATGCGTCTCTTGTGGTTCCCATATGAATAAAAGGCAATGTAGTTGATGTTGACATCAATCATCTTACAGTGTAAGTGACCTGTTTGTCCATAGGTTGGACAATGATATAAGTACCAAAAAGAAAATATAAGTACATAGGGTGTTTGTTCACACAGCAGGTGTGTCAATAGAGCGAGAAGATCTATAGAGAGTAGACACATATTGCTGTCACAGGTGTGTATCACAGGTCCTATTGTCAAAGGGTAGAAAAAATGAATAGTCAATTGTATATTGTCTGAGGGGTTGGAAGCCAGGGATTAGTTGCATTATCTATCCAAAATGAAAATGTATGGGTAAACAACTTCTCCAATCTTTTTGGCTCTATAACAAAGAACAAACAGTAAAAACACATACATGATCAAATACAAATCTTAGAATCAACTATTAAAGACTACCAGAACCCACTGGATTCTTCAATTACCTTGAATGAGCTACAGGACAAAATAAAAACCCTCCAACCCAAAAAGGCATGTGGTGTTGATGCTATCCTCAATGAAATTATCAAATTAACAGACAACAAATTCCAATTGGATATACTTAAACATCATCCTTAGGTCTGGCATCTTCCCCAATATTTGGAACCAAGGACTGATCACCCCAATCCACAAAAGTGGAGACAAATTTGACCCCAATTACTACCGTGGGATAGGTGTCCACAGCAACCTTGGGAAAATCCTCTGCATTATATTTAACAGCAGAATTGTACATTTCCTCACTGAAAACAATGTACTGAGCAAATGTCAAATTGTCTTTTTACCAAATTATTGAACGACAGAACACATTCACCCTGCACACCCTAATTGACAAACAAACAAATCAAAACAAAGGCAAAGTCTTCTCATGCTTTGTTGATTTAAAAAAAGCCTTCGACTCAATTTGGCATGAGGGTCTGCCATACAAATTGATGGAAAATGTTGTTGGGGGGAAAACATACGACATTATAAAATCCATGTACAGAAACAACAAGTGTGCGGTTAAAATAGGCAAAAAACACACATTTCTTCCCACAGGGCCGTGGGGTGAGACTGGGATGCATTAAGCCCCACCCTCTTCAACATATATATCAACGAATTGGCGAGGGCACTAGAACAGTCTGCGGCACCCGGCCTCACCCTACTAGAATCTGAAGTGAAATGTCCACTGTTTGCTGATGATCTGGTGCTTCTGTCACCAACCAAGGAGGGCCTACAGCAGCACCTAGATCTTCTGCACAGATTCTGCCAGACCTGGGCCCTGACAGTAAATCTCAGTAAGACCAAAATAATGGTGTTCCAAAAAAGGTCCAGTCGCCAGGACCACAAATACAAATTCCATCTAGACACCGTTGCCCTAGAGCACACAAAAAACTATACATACCTTGGCCTAAACATCAGCTCCACAGGTAACTTCCACAAAGCTGTGAACGATAAGAGAGACAAGGCAAGAAGGGTATTCTATTCCATCAAAAGGAACATAAAATTCGACATACCAATTAGGATCTGGCTAAAAATACTTTAATCAGTTATAGAACCCATTGCCCTTTATGGTTGTGAGGTCTGGGGTCTGCTCACCAACCAAGAATTCACAAAATGGGACAAACACCAAATTGAGACTCTGCATGCAGAATTCTGCAAAAAAATATCCTCCGTGTACAACGTAGAACACCAAATAATGCATGCAGAGCAGAATTAGGCCGATACCAGCTAATTATCAAAATCCAGAAAATAGCCGTTAAATTCTTCAGCCACCTAAAAGGAAGCGATTCCCAAACCTTCCATAACAAAGCCATCATACAGAGAGATTAACCTGGAGAAGAGTCCCCTAAGCAAGCTGGTCCTGGGGCTCTGTTCACAAACACACCCCACAGAGCCCCAGGACAGCAACACAATTAGACCCATACAAATCATGAGAAAATAAAAAGATAATTACTTGACACATTGGAAAGAATTAACAAAGAAAGAAAACAGAGCAAACTAGAATGCTATTTGGCACTAAACAGAGAGTACACAGTGGCAGAATACCTGACCACTGTGACTGACCCAAACTTAAGGAAAGCTTTGACTATGTACATACTCAGTGAGCATAGCCTTTTTATTGAGAAAGGCTGCCGTAGGCAGACCTGGCTCTCAAGAGAAGACAGGCTACGTGCACACTGCCCACAAAATGAGGTGGAAACTGAGCTGCACTTCCTAACTTCCTGCCCAATGTATAACCATATTAGAGACACATATTTCCATCAGATTTCACAGATCCACAAAGAATTCAAAAACAAACCCAATTTTGATAAACTCCCATATCTACTGGGTGAAATAACACAGTGTGCCATCACAGCAGCAAGATTTGTGACCTGTTGCCACAAGAAAAGGTCAACCAATGAAGAACATACACCATTGTAAATATAACCCATATTTATGCTTATTTATTTTCCTTTTTGTACTTTAACCATTTGTACGTCGTTACAACACTGTATATATACATAATATGACATTTGTAATGTCTTTATTATTTTGGAACTTCTGTGAGTGTAAGGTTTAGTGTTCATTTTTATTGTTTATTTCACTTTTGTATATTATCTACCTCACTTGCTTTGGCAATGTTAACATATGTTTCCCATGCCAATAAAACCCCTTGAATTGAATTGAGAGGGCAGCCTGAGGTCTACTCTCCAGACGATTAATGTTGCGCAGAGGTATGGCATATTTGACGCTCTTGAACAGTCAATCTGAAGCAGCCATTTCTGATTGGCTTCCATTGCGCATGCACACGCTATTTTGTCCTGATTCTGTCAACTGATATCTTAATGTTTAGCGAGTAGCTAGCTAAAACCACAGACAAACAATTAGCATTGTAATAGTTTTTTTGCTAGGATATCAAGCTGACACTATCGTAAGGAGAGCTGCTAAGCAACTAAAGGTATCTAGCTAGCATACCTGGCTAATTACCTAGATAGGTTAGCTGTCTAGCCACAAATGGCACAATGAGCTAGATATTTCACCGGATGTATAAATGTGAATCATCTGGTTGTCGTTTCCACTCACTACCAAATATGGTGATGAGAGGAAGCTAGGTTGCCAGCAGTGAGAGAAGATGGAGGGAGATTTTGACGGACATTCTGCAAATTTTCTCATCGATGAAACATTTTATCTCCATACAGTTTTCTGTTTCCAAAACTAGAACCAGTAACAAACAGAGTGGACTGCGGTTTGTAGACTTCACCATTTGGCAAGTTTACAAAAAATCCGATGTTTAGGAGTTCAAGGGCCAATTTAGTTATTGAACACGCACCTCACAGCCAATAGGCGTTCTCTTTTGCGTCTTCTTCTTTGGTATAATGGCGTTCGCAACAATTATATGGGCATTCCGCCACCTATTGTACAGGTGGATAACAAGGATCCCCCACCAAAAAATGCACGGTAAAAAAAATCCATACAAACTATCAGTAATGAAATGTTAATTAAACTAAATCAGCCTGCCTTTCTGTTTTAATCAGGTCCCTACACAGGCTCAGAAGGATCCTGTGATGGATGGCGGGTAGGCGTTCTCTAGAACACGCCAATAGGATCTCACTATTTTGGCCCTGCCCACCTCAATGCTTGTTCTGCCCACTATGATTAGTTTGCCCTGTAGCCTCAATTTGCATGGTGTTGTTAGCTAGCTACATTGTGACACAAGTCACTCTACTGCACTATATGCGGTTAACCAACCAATGATATCTATAGTTTCAATCCCAGGGAGTCATTTCAAGTGTGTGTGTGTGTTCCTTTAGGATGGAGGACAGGGAGGAAAGCCAGGAGTTATCATGTTCCTCAGCAACACCAGAGAGAATCTCCACCCCTCCAGAACCATCCATGTCCTCCAAACACAGGAAGTCACCTAAGGGACGGCAGGAGGGAAAGAGGTCTCAACGCCATCACACACTTGCTGCTGCCCGACTGATAGCAAGGCAGGTTTCCCGGCCAACAGGAACACTCCGAGCCATCTGGGTCTTCGACGGCGGAGATCTCCCCTAATAATTATGGGTCTGAGAGATGCAGGTAGCTTGGGACAGTAGTATTTTAGTTACTGTCTGGCACACGACTGTACTGGGACAGTAATGCTGCCATATAGCCCATAGTACTGCTTAGATGCAGGCAACCAGTCAGTCATTCCATAGCCACAGTACTTACTGCGTTTTAGATGTGTGATTAGGAGTAAGCGACACTCTGTTTGACTGACTGACTGATTTTCTGTGTCCGTCTGACTATTTTAATTTATATCTTCTTCAAGAGAGCTGACTTTCTCCATGGTGTCACGGCCGTCGTAAGGATTGGACCAAAATGCAGCGGGTACGTGAATGCTCCTATTTACTTTATTTAGAACACTACACAAAACAAGAAAACGAATGACAGCTAAACAGTTCTGCAGGCTAACCATAGCAGTGCAAAAACAACTTCTCACAAAAGACAGGTGGAAAAAGGGCTACCTAAGTATGGCTCCCAATCAGCAACAACGATGTACAGCTGTCCCTGATTGAGAGCCATACCAGGCCAACGCAAAGAAATACACAACATAGAAATACAAAACATAGAACAATACCCAAAAACCCCGGCAACACAAAACAAACACACCCCTGCCACGCCCTGACCAAACTACAATAACAAATAACCCCTTATACTGGTCAGGACGTGACAGTACCCCCCCAAAGGTGCAGACCCCGGATGCACCTGAAACAAAAACTAACAAAACAATAACCCACAACAAAAAATCCCAAAACTACAGGGGAGGGAAGGGAGGGTGGCCACCGTCACCGACGGTTCTAGTGCAACACCCCCCCCCCCCTCCCCAATCCTCCTACCACGGAGGTGGCTCAGGCTCTGGCCTTAGTCCCCAACCCAACCTGTCCATCCCCGCTGGAGACCTCGGGCTGAGGCGCGTTGCTGGAGACCTCGGTCTGATGCGTGTCGCTGGAAACCTCGAGTTGATGCGCGACTCTAGAAGCTCCGGACTGGAGGGCAAGTCTAGAAGCTCCGGACTGTAGGGCGTGTCTGTCGGCTCTGGACTGTGGGCCGTCTCTGTCGGCGCCGGACTGTGGGCCGTCTTTGCAGGCTCCGGACTGTAGGATGTCACTGGACGGGGAACTGTCGCCGGAAGCTCTAGACGGGGAACTGTCGCTGGAAGCTCTGGACGGGGAACTGTCGCCGGAAGCTCTGGACGGGGAACTGTCGCCGGAAGCTCTGGACGGGGAACTGTCGCCGGAAGCTCTGGACGGGGAACTGTCGCCGGAAGCTCTGGACGGGGACTGCGCACTGAAGGCCTGATGCGTGGGGCTGGCTTTGGAGGCGCCAGACTATTTTCACGCACCACAGGGCTAGTACGAGGAGCAGGAGCAGGACAAACTGGACTGGGCTGACGCACAGGAGGCCTGGTGCATGGGGCTGGTACTGGAGGTACCAGACTGGAGACACGCACCCCAAGGCTGGTGCGAGGAGCGGGAACAGGACGTACTGGACTGGGCTGATGCACTGGAGGCCTGGTGCGTGGTGCTGGCTTTGGAGGCGCCAGATTAGAGACACGCACCTCAGGGCTAGTGCAGGGAGCAGGAACAGGGTACACCGGGCCATGAACACGCACTGTAGGTCTGGAGCGCACAGCCTGCATCACCCGTCCTGACTGGGTAGTCACAGTAGCCCTGCACGGGTGGAGTGCTGGCACAGGGCGAACTGGGCTGTGTAGAGGCCTGATGGTTGCCGTGCGTAGAGCAGGCGCAGGGTAGCCTGGGCCTAGGAGACGCACTGGTGGCCAGATGTACTGTGCAGGCATGCTCCTACCTGGCTGGATGCCCACTCTAGCACAGCACTTGCGAGGGGCTGGGATCGCTCGCACCGGACTGTGCGTGCGCATGGGCGAGATCGTGCGCACTTCCACATAGACCGGCGCTCTCCTGATCCGCTGCTCCCCATAAAGAGCACGGGAAGTTGGCTTAGGGCTCTTGCCTAACCTAGCCACACTCCCCGTGTGCCCACCCCCCCCCCATTTTTTTGGGGGGGGGCTGCCTCTCACACTGTCCAATCGGCGCGTATAATGCCTCATAACGGTGCCGTTCCGCCTTGGCTGCCTCCAGCTCCTCCTTAGGGCGACGGTATTCCCCAGCCTGGTGCCATGGTCCAGCCCCGTCCAAAATTTCCTCCCATGTCCATGATTCCAGATAGCTCCTCTCCTGGTGCTGCTCCTTCCTCCGCTGCTTGGTCCGTTGTTGGTGGGAAGTTCTGTCACGGCCGTCATAAGGATTGGACCAAAATGCAGCGGGTACGTGAATGCTCATATTTACTTTATTTAGAACACTACACAAAACAA
This sequence comes from Salmo salar, assembly GCF_965601325.2. NCBI lineage: Eukaryota > Metazoa > Chordata > Actinopteri > Salmoniformes > Salmonidae > Salmo > Salmo salar. The sequence continues at coordinate 44,261,574 of NC_138293.1, forward strand.
GAAAATGAAAAAACGAACGACAGCTGAACAGTTCTGCAAGCTAACCATAGCAGTGCAAAAACAACTTCCCACAAAAGACAGGTGGAAAAGGGCTACCTAAGTATGGCTCCCAATCAGCAACAACGATGTACAGCTGTCCCTGATTGAGAGCCATACCAGGCCAACACAAAGAAATACACAACATAGAAAAACATAGAAATACAAAACATAGAATACCCAAAAACCCCGACAACACAAAACAAACACACCCCTGCCACGCCCTGACCAAACTACAATAACAAATAACCCCTTATACTGGTCAGGACGTGACACATGGACCTTATCCTGCCACTCACTTTGGAGCCAAACGCCTGCATTCTTCCTCACCCAACCTCAGTCATATAAGTCATTGGTGGGAAGTTCATTGCATGTACAGTACACACTGACTCTGTTCTGTCTTTGTTGATATTTTAGTTGCATCATTTGGCATTGAATCCTTACATAACTGTCTGAGTATCAGGAGGTAAGATAAGAGTTGAGGACATGGCTGTGATTGGGTAGTTGTGTCCTATAGGTTGGTACCTCACGAACAGGAGACAACGATTCAGAGTTGCAGAGGGTCTGCGTTTCTGCTAGACTGGGTCTGAACGAACATACACACACACACACACACACACACACACACACACACACACACACACACACACACACACACACACACACACACACACACACACACACACACACACACACACAGAGGCTACTCTGTATTTGTCAGATCCATTCCTTTCCAGCAAAACAGTTCCAGTAAACATGTGTATTAGGTTACATAATAAATAAAGTTATACTGAATGCCAGCCCCCCTGACCTGTGTTTGTATGTGTTTGTTTCCTGTCCAGGTTAAGATGACATCTATAACTGTATTGACCGGATCATCTGTTTGGGAGGAGATGGGACTCTACTCTGCGCCTTCTCTCTCTTTAAGGTACCCACTAACACAGATACAGTATAATAGGGTAGCCAACAGACCTCCGAGGGAGCTACTGTCTATGCAGTTCTTTGATCCAGCCCTGCGCCAACACACCTGCTTAATCTGTCCAGGGTCTTGTACTTGAGTGGCTCAGGGCAGGCTGGGTGTGTGTGTGTTTGGTGATGTAAATATCTGAGGCAGTGTGTTTGGGTTAGTCATTGTTGTACTTGGAACATAACGTGGTGTTGAGCTGAGTTGTCCTTGGCCAGACTTGGCTTTGTCCAAAATGGAAGCACCCTATTCCCTACATAGTTCACTACTTTTGACCAGAGCCATTTGGGACATAGACTTGGAATGAGACGTAATGTTCTTGAAATGAGGTCAGATTTTTTTTTTCTTCAAATTTCCAGTATGTTATACAATGTTATCTCTCCTCTCTCTCTCTCTCTCTCTCTCTCTCTCTCTCTCTCTCTCTCTCTCTCTCTCTCTCTCTCCAATGTTCCTCCACTTATGGCGTTCCATTTTGGTTCTCTGACCGCGTTCAAGTTTGAATCATACAAAACAGAGGTGGCTAAAGTATTTAAAGGTAGAGGATGCTTTTCAAAGAAAAAGTTATAGTGCTGTGCATCAGTGATCGGTCTGTCTGTACCAGGTAATGCAGCCATCACGCTGCGTAGTCGTCTGAAGGTAAAGATGGTGAAGGACATGCTCCATAGGACAAGCCAGCCAGGCCAGCATCAGTACCAGGTCCTATGGAGGCTGGGGGCCAGGAGTATGGGGGCCTGAGCCAACCTGGCGTCCACATCGGGGGCCAGCAGGACACGGAGCACAACGGCATGCTGCCCCACAGTTACACCAACAGCGAGGCCGGGAAAGTTACTCTGCAAATGCAGGTGGGGATAGGACCACACAGGACGTAATCCCTAACCCCTAGCTCCTAACCTTTACTCACTAGGCACTAACCCCTAGCTCCTACTCTTAGCCTCTTCCCTGTAGCCTCTGACCCCTAACCCCTAGTCCTTACACCTAGCCCCTAGCTCCTAAGCCCTATCCCCTAATCCTAGTCCCTTCTCCTAGCCCCTATCCCCTAGGCACGATTGTGGATCTGAGAGGATTGGATAGGTGTATAAGTAATAGGACTGGGCTAGACTGGGCAGATAAAGCCTGTAGTTCTTCCTGATCTTTTCACGGGGTCGTGTACAAGTTAGTAAACCTACTACTCTGACCTGGCTACATCAGAGGGAGAATGGAACAGAGCCGTTATGGTGAATGTGGTGAACATTTACATTTCATTGCCATTTTCTCAAACTCTTTTTGAGTTTTTGTTCCTTTCCCGTAACAGGTCAAATATGAACTACACTTCTACATAAAACAGCTTAGCAGTACATTTAACAAGTTATCCAACACATCAGATCTAGATTAAACAGAGTACTAAATTGATATAGACAATCTCCTCCAGACCTATAAAATATATCCTGGTATTAAATAGATTCAGGTTACCGTAGTGTCCAGAGCCAAACAGACTCATAGGCTTTCAGACAACAGCTGTGAAACATTCACGTGAACTTTATCAGTGGAGAAATCTCAGAAAGCTTCTTTAGTCTAACTGGATTAATCCTTCAGACATGGTATAAATACTATTCCCTTAATAGTGCACTACTTTTGATCATGGCCCATAGGGCTCTGGTCAAAATGAGTTCACTATGGTGGACAGAGTGCCATTTGGGATGCATCCTGAAAGTGTCAAGCCTTGTGACGTTCTTCCCAGGCATTCCCTCTTCCCCTTTTCTCCCTCCTCTCCTCGTCCAACCATTCTGTCTGGGAGCGTCACCAGTTTCCATGGCAGCAGTCAAAATAAAGCGGATGTAAGCGGCCCTGTTGAGACAGTTGCCGTGGTTACGACAGCGTCACCCAGACTGATTCAGACTGAGGACCCTAATGTGCTCTGACGCTTTTGGTCGGACACACACACACTAGTCTGTTGAACAACATGCCTCAGTCTGTCATACAGAGGAGAGACATTATGTTGTTTTTTCCCCTGCAAAACCATTTCCTCTCCTGCTACTCGTGAGTGATTTTTCTCACACTGATGTACTAGTTATTTAGATGGAGCTGAAGTTGAGCTTTTGCTTTAACGTTGTTCTCCAGATGCATTTTCTCCTCTTCAGAAAGGTGGGGATATCTAGTAAGTCCTAGATCAACCATCATGAGCTTTATGATCTTTTCAAGGGGCAATCTGCAGTTCAAACAATAACAAAGCATATACCCCACCACTGTTTTGGTATAGTAATGAGGATTGGGGCTGGAGGAATGTAACCACTTTCAAATTCATAGACAGGGCTATGGATGTAAAGACTGACCATCCATGACATCAACATAGTTTTAACCATGTTTTGAGACTATACAGTGTTTGTTTACATTTACACAAGCATACGGACTAGCCAGCCAAATGGAATAAGGAGAAAGCCAGACTCCCCCTGGGTTAATCATTTTTTGCCGAACAAGCTCTATTTTGGTGGCCTTTGGTACATTCGAATACCTTGATTCCATCCAAAATACTCAGTGAAATTATTGAATACTTTATTGAGTTTACCTCCCAGATTGGAAAAAGGTTACATTTAAAATCAAACAAATTGTGTGAAGGCCACTTTTTCAAATGACAAAATGGGTCTCTAAAATAAACAGAACAGATGCTCTATTAAGTTCTGGGTCCACACTTTTTAAGAGAACAGAGAGAACAACATCAGTTAAATTACTGAATTTCAACAAGTGTTTTTAACTCTCTTTTGTGAATAAAAAAAATACTTGTTTAGAAACTGACCCACAGATTTCTTCTTAAAGGTCCAATGCAGCCATTTTTATATCAATATCAAATCATTTGTCAGTAAAAATTAAGTACCTTACTGTAATAGATTTCCATAAAATGGGAAAAAAACAGAAAACTAGCTCTTATTGGTAGAGATGTTTGGAACTGTCTTTGTTATTGGTCTGTTAACCAATTTACTGCATGGTGATGTTACCATGGAAAGACAAAACCATGCAAGCTTTCTGATTAGAAGGTCCTGTGTAGTTTATATTTTCTACCAGCAACTATAATAAAATAACACTGATCAAATTTGTTCACACTTTTACAGTGTTAGTTTCATCAGCTGTTGTACAATATGATATAAAACACAGACAAACTTAATTTTGACTGCACTGGGCTTTTAAAGAATCCATTGAGAGTCTGCTGACTTCCACAGGCTTTGAGCTTCCTTTTAATACACATTTGATCAGTTATCTGCAATACAGGGATGATTGAAGAATGAAGCAGGTGTTAAACGTGGGCCATGCTACACAGAAAGCAGCAGTTGACTACACCATTGTCAACACTTTGATTAAATCAGTAGACCTATAGCAATATCTTTGAAAATACCATATAAGTATCATTATCTTTTAAAACAATTCAATCTGTTTTCTTTTATCATATTTTGGACCACAGTGAGGCTCTCTCTCCACTAGCCTACCTGTTTTTCCTGCAGTGAGGAAGATTCACCATCTTCATTTCATTTTTTGCAAATAAGTTATCTGCTGATAATCGCCAAAAAGCCAAATGAAAAGCTCTCTTACCGATTCGGTAGGCTACTGACGAGTCACTCACTTCTATTGGACTTCATATGGAAAATACAAAGGAGATCTTTAGTTTACTAGTCCCGATGCGATATAATAGACTTAACTACATTGTGTGATTTATGAATGGCAAGGATACAGTGCCTTTAAGAAAGCATGTTTTTTCTGCTCTTTTACATGTTTTTTTTAATCCTGAAAAACTCCCCAGTCCTTAAAGATTACAAGCATACCCATAACATGATGCAACCACCACTATGCTTGAAAATATGTAGAGTGGTACTCTGTAATGTGTTGTATTGGATTTGCCCCAAATGTAACACTTTATGTGGTATTACTTTAGAGCCTTGTCGCAAACAGGATGCATGTTTTGGAATATTTGTACTCTGTACAGGCTTCCTTCTTTTCACTCTGTCAATTAGTTTAGTATTGTGGAGTAACTACAATGTTATTGATCCATCCTCAGTTCTCCTATCACAGCCATTAAACTCTAACTGTTTTAAAGTTACCATTGGCCTTCTGGTGAAATCCCTGAGTGGTTTTCTTCCTTTCCAGGCAACTGAATTAGGAAGGATGCCTTTATCTTTGTAGTGACTGGTTGTAATTACAGTGCATTCAGAAAGTATTCAGACCCCTTGATTTCTTTCCACATTTTGTTACGTTAGAACCTTATTCTAAAATTGATGAACCCCCCCATCAATCTACACACAATACCCCACAATGACAAAGCTCAAACAGGTTTAGAAATATTTGCATAAATGTATTAAAAACCAAAAACAGATACCTACATTTACTTAAGTATTCAGACCCTTTACTCAGTACTTTATTGAAGCACCTTTGGCAGCGATTTACTGCCTCGAGTCTTCTTGGGTATGACGCTACAAGCATGGCACACCTGTATTTCGGGAGTTTCTACCATTCTTCTCTGCAGATCCTCTCAAGCTCTGTCAGGTTGAATGGGGAGTGTCGCTGCACAGCTATTTTTAGGTCTCTCCAGAGATGTTCGATTGGGTTCAAGTCCGGGCTCTGGCTGGGCCACTCAAGGACATTCAGAGACTTGTCCCGAAGCCACTCCTGCGCTGTTTTGGCCGTGTGCTTAGGGTCATTGTCCTGTTGGAAGGTGAACCCCCGCCCCAGTCTGAGGATCAGAGCGCTCTGGAGCAGGTTTTCATCAAGGATCTCGCTGTACTTTCCTCTGTTCATCTTTCCCTCGATCCTGTCAAGTCTCTCAGTCCCTGCCGCTGAAAAATATCCCCACAGCATGATGCTGCCACCACCATGCTTCACCGTAGGGATGGTGCCAGGTTTCCTCCAGACATTACGCTTGGCCAAAGAGTTCAATCTTGGTTTCATCAGACCAGAGAATCTTGTTTCTCATGGTCTGAGAGTCCTTTAGGTGCCTTTTTGCAAACTCCAAGCAGGCTGTCATGTGCCTTTTACTGAGGAGTGGCTCCCGTCTGGCCACTACCATAATGGCCTGATTGGTGGAGTGCTGCAGAGATGGTTGTACTTCTGGAAGGTTCTCCCATCTCCACAGAGAAACTCTGGAGCTCTGTCAGAGTGACCATTGGGTTCTTGGTCACCTCCCTGACCAAGGCCCTTCTCCCCCGATTACTCAGTTTGGCCGGGCAGCCAGCTCTAGGAAGAGTCTTGGTGGTTCCAAACTTCTTCCATTTAAGAATGATGGAGGCCACTGTGTTCTTGGGGACCTTCAATGCTGCAAAAGAAATGTGGTACCCTTCCCCAGATCTGTGTCTCGACATAATCCGGTCTCGGAACTCTACGGACAATTCCTTCGACCTCATGGCTTGTTTTTTGCTCTGACATGCACTGTCAACTGTGGGACCTTAAATAGACAGGTGTGTGCCTTCCCCAATCATGTCCAATCAATTGAATTTACCACAGGTGGACTCCAATGAAGTTGTAGAAACATCTCAAGGGTGATCAATGGAAACAAGATGCACGTGAGTTCAATTTTGAGTCTCATAGCAAAGGGTCTGAATACTTATGTCAATAAGGTATTTCTGTTATTTTTAATACAGTTGTTAAATTTATAAAAACCTCTTCGCTTTGTCATTATGGGTTATTGTGTGTAGATTGATGAGGAAAAAAATAATTTAATCCCATTTTAGAATAAGGCTGTAACGTAACAAAATGTGGAAAAAGACAATGGGTCTGAATACTTTCCGAACGTGTGGAAGAAACTGGCTTGTCTGGCCGACGATGTTTCTGACTCCTCAGATACAGAGAACTGAACACACACACACACACACACACACCACACACACACACACACACACACACACACACACACACACACACACACACACACACACATAGATGTACACAGGAACTGAAAACACGCAAGCACAGACACTGTCTTGGCAGGGAAGTGTATAGCAGAACAATCTTATGCTGAACAGCTAATGACTGTGGTTTTCATGGGGCCCATGGATGATTCAGTTCACATGCAGCATATGTATTTGTGTAGTTATAATCATCACTCTTTTGTAGTATCCAAACATTCCAAATATTTTAAATAAACTGACCTCCCACAAGTTGAGGGAGATGCCATAGAAATAGAATGAGATAGAACCCATTCTAGTTCTGTAGATGATACTGTACATGTTTCTTTCTCACTCTAGGTTGAAAACCAATGGCCACTAGATGGCCATGCTGCAAAGAGAAATACACTGAGTGTACAGAACATTATGAACACCTGCACTTTCCATCACATAGACTGACCAGGTGAAAGCTATGTCACTTGTTAAATCCACTTCAATCAGTGTAGATGAAGGAGAGGAGACAGGTTAAAGAAGGTTTTTTAAGCCTTGAGACATGGTTTGCGTATGTGTGACATTCAGAGGGTGAATGAACAAGACAAAATATTTAAGTTCATTTGGGGTATGGTAGTAGGTGCCGAGTGCACAGGTTTGTGTCAAGACCTGCAACGCTGCTGGGTTTTTCACGCTCAACAGTTTCCTGTGTGAATCAAGAATGATCCACCACCCAAAGGACATCCAGCCAACTTGACACAGCTGTGGGAAGCATTGGAGTCAACATGGGCCAGCATCCATGTGGAACGTTTTCGCCACCTTGTAGAGTCCATGCCCTGACGAATTGTGTTTTTTCTCAGGGCAAAAGAAGGTGATCTTAATTTTTTTGTGCACTCAGTGTAGATATTCTTCTATACATTACATTGCAGCCTGGCATAGTACTTTTCTAACTTCCTGATGTTAAAGATATTCTATGGTACTTTTGTATACTTTTTAGCCAGTAGTTCTGAAAGTATTGCCTACAAGCCTAAAAATGCCACAAATGTGCAGATACTGTATGTGCGCCATGTCATTGCTCTCTCTCACTCTACTGTGTGTGCATCTTGCTAGCTACCACTCAAATGGCGAGGGGCTGAAGTTCATTGGCTGAAACTCTAATATCTAGGGGGATGGCCCACATGGGGGTAAATGTAAGGAAAATGGCACGCACAACTTCCATAAAACTGTTGCATTCAAAGTAGGGATTTCCTGGCTAGTTGAGGTAAGACAGTAATTCTGCTTATACAGTTGAAGTCAGAAGTTTACATACACTTAGGTTGGAGTCATTAAAACTCGCTTTTCAACCACTCCACACATTTCTTGTTAATAAACTATAGTTTTGTAAGTCGGTTAGGACATCTACTTTGTGCATGACACAAGTCATTTTTACAACAATTGTTTACAGACAGATTATTTCACTTATAATTCACTGTATCACAATTCCTGTGGGTCAGAAGTTTACATACACTAAGTTGACTGTGCCTTTAAACACCTTGGAAAATTTCAGAAAATGATGTAATGGCTTTAGAAGCTTCTGATAAGCTAATTGACAACATTTGAGTCAATTGGAAGTGTACCCGTGGATGTATTTCAAGGCCTACCTTCAAACTCAGTGCCTCTTTGCTTGACATCATGGGAAAAATCAAAAGAAATCATCCAAGACCTCAGAAAGAAAATTGTAGACCTCCACAAGTCTGGTTCATCCTTGGGAGCAATTTCCAAACGCCTGAAGATACCATGTTCATCTGTACAAACAATAGTACGCAAGCAAAAACACCATGGGACCACGCTGCCGTCATACCGCTCAGATAGGAGACGCGTTCTGTCTCCTAGAGATTAACGTACTTTGGTGCGGAAAGTGCAAATCAATCCCAGAACAACAGCAAAGGACCTTGTGAAGATGCTGGAGGAAACAGGTACAAAAGTATCTATATCCACAGTAAAACAAGTCCTATATCGACATTACCTGAAAGGCCGTCAGCAAGGAAGAAGCCACTGCTCCAAAACCGGCATAAAAAAAGACAGACTACAGTTTGCAACTGCACATGGGGACAAAGATCGTACTTTTTGTAGAAATGTCCTCTGGTCTGATGAAACAAAAATAGAACTGTTTGGCCATAATGACCATCATTATGTTTGGAGGAAAAAGGGGGAGGCTTACAAGCCGAAGAACACCATCCCAACTGTGAAGCATGGGGGTGGCAGCATCATGTTGTCGGGGTGCTTTGCTGCAGGAGGGACTGGTGCACTTCCCAAAATAGATGGCATCATGAGGAAGTAAAATTATGTGGATATATTGAAGCAACATCTCAAGACATTAGTCAGGAAGTTAAAGCTTGGTCGCAAATGGGTCTTCCAAATAGACAATGACCCCAAGCATACTTCCAAAGTTGTGACAAAATGGCTTAAGGACAACAAAGGCAAGGTGTTGGAGTGGCCATCACAAAGCCCTGACCTCAATTCTATAGAACATTTGTGGGCAGAACTGAAACAGCGTATGCGTGCAAGCAGGCCTACAAACCTGACTCAGTTACACCAGCTCTGTCAGGAGGAATGGGCCAAAATTCACCCAACTTATTGTGGGAAGCTTGTGGAAGGCTTCCCGAAACGCTTGACCCAAGTTCAACAATTTAAAGGCAATGCTACCAAATACTAATTGAGCATATGTAAACTTCTGACCCACTAGGAATGTGATGAAAGAAATAAAAGTTGAAATAAATCAACCTCTCTACTATTATTCTGATATTTCACATTCTTAAAGTAAAGTGGTGATCCTAACTGACCTAAGACAGGGATTTTTTACTAGGATTAAATGTCAGGAATTGTGAAAAACTGAGTTTAAATGTATTTTTCTAAGGTGTATGTAAACTTCCGACTTCAACTGCATATTATGCAACTACACATTGACACATCCAGCCCAAATCTGGAGGTTTAAAAAATACTTACTTGTCGCCAAAGTTCCGGAGCATGTCTTTAAGTCTCTGTACATGACAGGTAGAGCCAATAGTCTCTCCCTCCTCTAGTTCACCACTCTCCACACAGAAAATTGTTTATATATTAAGTTAATCTAAATTATTATACCCACTCATGTAATAGTCTTGTAATATTTATATTATTCTGGTTGTGGGGTTTAAAAACGATTTCAGTGATACAAAGTTTGTTTTAGTAATCTCATGATGGATCAGTCCTAGACATCTCTCCTCTCATTCAGTGTTCAATGTTTTGGTCAACTGTAGATCAGCTGTTTAATTATTATTACATGATTCTTATTTATTCTGTATATAGATAATATATTCATTCACCACATTAATTATATTAATCTATAATTGCACATATATCTCCTCTAGTTTATACTTTGTATGTTTAGTGGTATTCTATATCTTACACGAAGAGGGCAATTTACTGATTATTTAAAATATGTAGGATATGATGGTGGCGAGAATTATGATCTTTTCGTGGTCACAACATGCCTTTCACCATAATGTTGGAGAGATTGTTCCTTTTGAAACACATATTTGTCTTATTTAGGGTTGATTCTGTGCTGAAGTAAAGCTTTCTATCACAGTTACTTTGTCTCAATCTGTTCTATTTGCTGACAATGTGAAACGATAGTCAGGTTTATACAGGGGTGTAATCCCTAGGAACCAAACGTAAGCAATCGAAGCAAAAGGGGACGGACCTAGCTGAATTTGTCCAGTAAGAAACGCTTGTCTTTGTTTTTCTGTTGTAAAGCGTTTTGCTTTGGTGTGCCCTAATGAATACACCCTCAGGTTTGCTTGTAAATTAAGTACAATACACCACTTGTCATATCCACTAGGGGGATGTCTTTCACCACTTGGAATCCTCATTTGGCTGGTACAATTTGATTTGATTTGAATTTGTCATATGCGCCGAATACAATAGGTATAGATCTTACCGTGAAATGCTTATTTACAAGTCCTTAACCAACAATGCAGTTTTAAGAAAATAGACTTAAGAAAATATTTACTAAGTAAACTAAAATAAAAAAAGTAACGCAGCATTATCATGGAAACAAAGACCAACTAGAGCCATGATCCCAGGTTATATAAAATAACACATCCTAGATCTGAATGAATGAAATAATCTTATTAAATACTTTTTTCTTTACATAGTTGAATGTGCTGACAACAAAATCACACAAAAATAATCAATGGAAATCCAATTTATCAACCCATGGAGGTCTGGATTTGGAGTCACACTCAAAATTAAAGTGGAAAACCACACTACAGGCTGATCCAACTTTGATGTAATGTCCTTAAAACAAGTCAAAATGAGGCTCAGGAGTGTGTGTGGCCTCCACGTGCCTGTATGACCTCCCTACAACGCCTGGGCATGCTCCTGATGAGGTGGCGGATGGTCTCCTGAGTGATCTCCTCCCAGACCTGGACTAAAGCATCCGCCAACTCCTGGACAGTCTGTGGTGCAACGTGGCGTTGGTGGATGGAGCGAGACATGATGTCCCAGATGTGCTCAATTGGATTCAGGTCTGGGGAACGGGCGGGCCAGTCCATAGCATCAATGCCTTCCTCTTGCAGGAACTGCTGACACACTCCAGCCACATGAGGTCTAGCATTGTCTTGCATTAGGAGGAACCCAGGGCCAACCGCACCAGCATATGGTCTCACAAGGGGTCTGAGGATCTCATCTCGGTACCTAATGGCAGTCAGGCTACCTCTGGCGAGCACATGGAGGGCTGTGCGGTCCCCCAAAGAAATGCCACCCCACACCATGACTGACCCACCGCCAAACCGGTCATGCTGGAGGATGTTGCAGGCAGCAGAACGTTCTCCACGGTGTCTCCAGATTCTGTCATATGTGCTCAGTGTGAACCTGCTTTCATCTGTGAAGAGCACAGGGCGCCAGTGGCGAATTTGCCAATCTTGGTGTTCTCTGGCAAATGTCAAACGTCCTGCACGGTGTTGGGCTGTAAGCACAACCCCCACCTGTGGACGTCGGGCCCTCATACCACCCTCATGGAGTCTGTTTCTGACCGTTTGAGCAGACACATGCACATTTGTGGCCTGCAGGAGGTCATTTTGCAGGGCTCTGGCAGTGCTCCTCCTGCTCCTCCTTGCACAAAGGCGGAGGTAGCGGTCCTGCTGCTGGGTTGTTGCCCTCCTACGGCCTCCTCCACGTCTCCTGATGTACTGGCCTGTCTCCTGGTAGCGCCTCCATGCTCTGGACACTACGCTGACAGACACAGCAAACCTTCTTGCCACAGCTCGCATTGATGTGCCATCCTGGATGAGCTGCACTACCTGAGCCACTTGTGTGGGTTGTAGACTCCGTCTCATGCTACCACTAGAGTGAAAGCACCGCCAGCATTCAAAAGTGACCAAAACATCAGCCAGGAAGCATAGGAACTGAGAAGTGGTCTTTGGTTACCACCTGCAGAACCACTCCTTTATTGGGGGTGTCTTGCTAATTGCCTATAATTTCCACCTGTTGTCTATTCCATTTGCACAACAGCATGTGAAATTTATTGTCAATCAGTGTTGCTTCCTAAGTGGACAGTTTGATTTCACAGAAGTGTGATTGACTTGGAGTTACATTGTGTTGTTTAAGTGTTCCCTTTATTTTTTTGAGCAGTGTATATATATATATATATATATATATATATATATATATATATATATATATATATATATATATATATATATACACACACTACCAGTCAAAAGTTTTAGAACACCTACTCATTCAAGGGTATTTCTTTATTTTATTTACTATTTTCTACATTGTAGAATAATAGTGAAGACATCAAAACTATGAAATAACACATATGGAATCATGTAGTAACCAAAAAAGTGTTAAACTATTTTATATTTTGGATTCTTCAAAGTAGCCATCATTTGCCTTGATGACAGATTTGCACATTTACGGCATTCTCTCAACCAGCTTCATGAGGTAGTCACCTGGAATGCATTTCAATTAACAGGTGTGCCTTCTTAAAAGTGAATTTGTGGAATTTCTTTCCTTCTTAATGCGTTTGAGCCAATCAGTTGTGTTGCGACCAGGTGGGGGGGATACAGAAGATAGCCCTATTTGGTAAACGACCAAGTCCATATTATGGCAAGAACAGCTCAAATAAGCAAAGAGAAACAACAGTCCATCATTACATTAAGACATGAAGGTCAGTCAATCCGAAAAAATGTCAAGAACTTTGAAAGTTTCTTCAAGTGCAGTCGCAAAAAACATCAAGCGCTATGATGAAACTGGCTCTCATGAGGACCACCACAGGATTGGCAGACCCAGAGTTACCTCTGCTGCAGAGGATAAGTTCATTAGAGTTACCAGCCTCAGAAATTGCATCCCAAATAAATGCTTCACAGAGTTCAAGTAACAGACACATCTCAACATCAACTGTTGAAAGGAGACTGTGTGAATCAGGTCTTCATGGTTGAATTGCTGCAAAGAAACCTTGACTAAAGAACACCAATAAGAAGAAGAGACTTGCTTGGACCAAGAAACATGAACAATGGACATTAGACTGGTGGAAATTTGTCCTTTGGTCTGGAGTCTAAATTGGAGATTTTTGGTTCCAACCGCCGTGTCTTTGTGAAACGGGGTGTGGGTGAACGGATGATCACTGCATGTGTATTTCCCACCGTAAAGCATGGAGGAGGTGTTATGGTGTGGGGGTGTTTTGCTGGTAAAACTGTCTGTGATCACACTTAACCAGCATGGCTACCACAGCATTTCGGCAGCGATACGCCATCCCATTTGGTTTGCACTTAGTGGGACTATCATTTGTTTTTCAACAGGACAATGACCTAAAACACACCTCCAGGCTGTGTAAGGGCTATTTGACCAAGAAGGAGAGTGATGGAATGCTGCATCAGATGACCTGGCCTCCACAATCACCCAACCTTAACCCAACTGAGATGGTTTGGGATGAGTCGGACCGCAGAGTGAAGGAAAAGCAGCCAACAAGGAACTCCTTCAAGACTGTTAGAAAGGCATTCCAGGTGACTACCTCATGAAGCTCGTTGAGAGAATGCCAAGAGTGTGCAAAGCTGTCGTCAAGGCAAAACTGTTTATATACACTACCAGCAAAACACCAGTCTCAATGTCAACAGTGAAGAGGTGACTCCGGGATGCTGACCTTCTAGGCAGAGTTCCTCTGTCCAGTGTCTGTGTTCTTTTTCCCATCTTAATGTTTTATTTTTATTGGCCAGTCTGAGATATGGCTTTTTCTTTGCAACTCTGCCTAGAAGGCCAGCTTCCCGGAGTCGCCTCTTCACTGTTGATGTTGAGACTGGAGTTTTGCGGGTACTATTTAATGAAGCTGCCAGTTGAGGACTTGTGAGGCATCTGTTTCTCAAACTAGACACTCTAATGTACTTGTCCTCTTGCTCAGTTGTGCACGTGAGCCTCCCATTCCTCTTTCTATTCTGATTAGAGACAGTTTGCGCTGTTCTGTGAAGGGAGTAGTACACAGCGCTGTACAAGATCTTCAGTTTCTTGGCAATTTCTCACATGGAATAGCCTTCTTTTCTCAGAACAAGTATAGACTGACGAGTTTCAGAAGAAAGTTCTTTGTTTCTGGCCATTTTGAGCCTGTAATCGAACCCACAAGTGCTGATGTTCCAGATACTCAACTAGTCTAAAGAAGGCCAGTTTTCTTGCTTCTTTAATCAGTACAACAGTTTTCAGCTGTGCTAACATCATTGCAAAAGGGTTTTCTAATGATCAATTAGCCTTTTTAAAATTAGAAACTTAGATTAGCTAACACAACGTGTCATTGGAACACAGGAGTGATGGTTGCTGATAATGGGCCTCTGTACGCTTATGTAGATATTCCCTTACAAATTAACTGTTTCCAGCTACAATAGTTATTTACAACATTAGCAATGTCTACACTGTATTTCTGATCAATTTGAGGTTATTAATAGCCCAAAAATATGGTTTTCTTTCAAAAACAAGGACATTTCTAAGTGACCCCAAACTTTTGAACCGTAGTGTATGTAATTTCCAGCTGCAGACTAGTAATTATACGTTTAAGATGTGCTCTTATTCTGTAGTGATCGATAGTCTCAGAGTTTAACCATTTCCAGCTGTGTAGCTGTATCGTCTCCGTGGCCTATAGAGTTGTAGTTCTTAAAAATTTCAACATGTAGCGTCAGCTCCATATTTTCTGGTCTAATGGTCTATAGAATTGTAGCCATTCTAACGTGGGGACTCCGTCCCGGCGTTCTCTGACCTAATGTACATTTTGTAGGAAGTGGGTTTTATACTCTGTGGAAGAAGGGGCGGTTCTATGATGCCTAATGTGATGTCTGGGCTCACAGGGATGTGGTCACTGACTAGTTAAACTTTATATGAAAATACATACTCTCGTTTAGAAGGTTAACATCACATTACATCTTTTCACAAATAGTTTACTGTTTAATCACATACATTTCACAATATTTAGATGTAAACCTGACAGCTAGGAAATGTACACTTTAAGAGATACAGTTATGTGTGTTTCCTGTCCCTTATGAGATCACCAAATGAAACACACTCGACATGACTGTCCCTTAAGTGTGCACGGACCATTCCCACATTCTCAAAAATATAAATATTGTTTAATTATTCCAACTTTTGATGTCCATGTGGCTCTCTGTGTTCCACAGTTTACATTCTAATCTTGAACACTACAGAGCATAGGGGCAGCGTGTTTTATGACCAACCATAAACCAGCCAACTTCCCACTCTCCCCCTCTACGAGAGAGAGAGCACGTTGTAGAGCAGACCCACTGTAACCTGATCCTTCAGATCATCACAGGAGAGTTATGACAGTGGGGTATTGTTTGTAGATTGATGAGGGGAAAAAACAATTGAATCCATTTTACAATAAGGCTGTAACGTAACAAAATGTTGAAAAAGCCAAGGGGTCTGAATACTTTCCGAATGCACTGTAGGCACCGTAGGCACCCCTACAGTGTGCAGGACCCCATTGGTTCATACAACTTGTAACACTCATTTTCCGTTTGAAAGCTTGAATAAAAAGCCAATACAAAGAAACAAAATGTGATATCATGTCACATAAAAGTGAATTACTTACAGTCTTTAGGAAATGGTACAGAGATTGATGGGTAGGGGAGAGGGAAAGGAGGTGGATCCATGTTCCCCGCTTCAATTCAAGCAGGCTTCAGTCACCCACTTGGCTTTAGTCATCTACAAGATTGAAGAGTGAGACAAATCCAACTATGGCCTCCTTGTCAGGCCTCTCACATTGGGAAGACAGGGATCCTGGGATGGACAGCTCCCACAGGTTCCTCACATACGGTGCTGGATCAAGGGTGACCTCATTGAAAAGGAGCTCCAGGAGCCTGTATACGTAGACCGTAATGTATTTGCAGAGGGAAATGTTTATAAAATGGGTTCATGACTATCATTAATGTGATGACTGCTATTTATCGAATAATTACTTACTACGTTCAAATTAATCATGTAACAATTAACTAATTAATTGTTGTTTACCATGTTACTATCTCCCGACTTAAACTCGAAAGATGATCTAAATAAACTCAGCAAAAAATAAACGTCCTCTCACTGTCAAATGTGTTTAATTTCAGCAAACTTAACATGTGTAAATATTTGTATGAATATAAGATTCAACAACTGAGACATAAACTGAACAAGTTTCACAGACATGTGACTAACAGAAATGGAATAATGTGTCCCTGAACAAAGGGGGGGTCAAAATCAAAAGTAACAGTCGGTATCTGGTGTGGCCACCAGCTGCATTAAGTACTGCAGTGCATCTCCTCCTCATGGACTGCACCAGATTTGCGAGTTTTTGCTGTGAGATGTTACCCTACTCTTCCACCAAGGCACCTGCAAGTTCCCAGACATTTCTGGGGGGAATGGCCCTAGCCCTCACCCTCCGATCCAACAGGTCCCAGACGTGCTCAATGGGATTGAGATCCGGGCTCTTCGCTGGCCATGGCAGAACACTGACATTCCTGTCTTGCAGGAAATCACGCACAGAACGAGCAGTATGGCTGGTGGCATTGTCATGCTGGAGGTTGATGTCAGGATGAGCCTGCAGGAAGGGCACCACATGAGGGAGGAGGATGTTTTCCCTGTAACGCACAGCGTTGAGATTGCCTGCAATGACACCAAGCTCAGTCCGATGATGCTGTGACACACCGCCCCAGACCATGACGGACCCTCCACCTCCAAATCGATCCCGCTCCAGAGTACAGGCCTCGGTGTATCCGACCATCCCCCCTGGTGAGACAAAACCCTGACTCGTCAATGAAGAGCATTTTTTGCCAGTCCTGTCTCGTCTAGTGACGGTGGGTTTGTGCCCATAGGTGACGTTGTTGCCGGTGATGTCTGGTGAAGACCTGCCTTACAACAGAGCTACAAGCCCTCAGTCCAACCTCTCTCAGCCTATTGCGGACAGTCTGAGCACTGATGGAGGAATTGTGCATTCCTGGTGTAACTCAGGCAGTTGTTGTTGCCATCCTGTACCTGTCCTGCAGGTGTAATGTTTGGATGTACCGATCCTGTGCAGGTCGTGCAGGTCTTGTTACACATGGTCTGCCACTGCGAGGACGATCAGCTGTCCGTCCTGTCTCCCTGTAGCGCTGTCTTAGACGTCTCACAGTATGGACATTGCAATTTATTGCCCTGGCCACATCTTCAGTCCTCATGCCTCCTTGCAGCATGCCTAAGGCACGTTCACACAGATGAGCAGGGACCCTGGGCATCTTTCTTTTGGTGTTTTTCAGAGTCCGTAGAAAGGCCTCTTTAGTGTCCTAAGTTTTCATAACTGTGCCCTTAATTGCCTACCGTCTCTAAGCTGTTAGTGTCTTAACAACCAGGTGCATGTTCATTAATTGTTTATGGTTCATTGAACAAGCATGGGAGACAGTGTTTAAACCCTTTACAATGAAGATCTGTGAAGTTATTTGGATTTTTACGAATTATCTTTGAAAGACCGGGTCCTGAAAAAGGGGCTATTGTTTTTTTGCTGAGTTCATCTCTTACATCAATAACAGTCAACTATTAATTATTTCTTCATACCGTTCTCATTCTGAACATCGTTGACTTTGTAAATCTGCTCGAACCCTAACCTAAGTGATGAATCAGTGATACACAAATTGGCTTAATTAATTATTTACTAACTAACTAAATAATCACACAGAAATACACACACACACACACACACACACACACACACACACACACACACACACACACACACACACACACACACACACACACACACACACACACACACACACACACACACACGGTATAGGTTAGTGATTACTAACATAATGCAATGAAAACAGGTCCCTAGTGTACTGACATGATATGATGGCTTGTTACACAATGGAAAGTGGGTGGGGAAAGATAAAGAACAGGAGAGACAAAGAGAGTGGACTTACTGTACCTACATTTGGAAACTACGCTTACTGTAAATATGAATATTTAGCACCCTAACAACCGCTCATTCGAATTAGAAATGCAACATATTTACGCATAGATGTCTTTCTCTGTTGAAACCACTCCATCCGTCGTTGGGGAGTAGTTCGATGTAAGTCTCTGCTTGTCCACCAGAGGTCACAATGTCCTTCTTAGTTGTAGGCTTCTTTGTTCTTAGAATGGATCCCTCCAGGTGTACCACACGGTGGTGAGATGGATCTATTCTTCCCTCCCGTCTTTGGTTCAGTTGAACTTGACTACTTCACATACCCAGCTGCAGACTGTGAATGTTTGGTCTAGGCTTCACCTTCTTCACTCGTTGAGAGTTTCAGAGGGTCTTACCATTTTCTGGTCTTGTAGTTTTAACCATTTCAACGTGTGGACCACGTCCTCACGTTCTCTGGTCTGTATTTAAATTCTCAGCGAGTCATTTTAAGCAGTCTGGCCTTGGAGGGTGTTTCGTCCTGTTGACACAATGTATGTGTTCACATGGGCATGGTTACTCTCTTGGCCCAGGTTTATATGAAAAGCCATTATCTAATTTAGTAGGCTAAAATCACATTTCTATATTTTCAAAAATAGTTTCATATTTAATCATATAATTTTTACAACATTTAGATGTAAATCTGATATATACAGCATGAAAGCTCTTAAAGTTACAATGTTTCCGTTATAATGTCTTTCTGATCATTTTAATGACAGTACAAAATAGACATTACTTTTATTTATTTAACCTTTATTTAACTAGGCAAGTCAGTTATGAACAAATTCTTATTTACAATGACGGCTTACCAAAAGGCAAAAGGCCTCCTTCGGGGATGGGGGCTGGGATTAAAATATATATATCCTCACCAAGTAGAGAGAGTCATGACAATGGGTAGTGAATTTATTGTCCTTTTATGTCCTGTTCTGAGTTATGATGCTATTAATTTGTTTATCTAGTAATCTACTCATTGTATAATGAGTTTTCTGGTTCAAAAAAGTTAACCCAAAATAAGCTAGCAGTGTTACAAAAAGTATTTTTGAGACATTCAGTAAAAGTTTTAAGGAATTTATTAAAATATCTCTAAATAACCAATATTTTTCATTGTCAGAGCGTTAATTAAAACATCCCACAAAGGCAGATCCTGAGAAAGTGAAGGCTGGCTTGGACATAACCCCCTCCATCTGACATGAAGGCACTGCACGCTTCGTCGTGTTCGTCACCTACCTGGCCAAGTTCCTGCCGCGGCTCTCGGAGGTCTGTGAGCCACTAATGAGGCTCATGGACAAGGATGCCATCTGGCATTGGCTCCCAAAACACAACACAGCGGTGAGGGAAATAAAGCAATACTACGATGTGTCAAAACCTGTCACGATTCAGAGTGACTCGAGCCAGTATGGACTGGGCTGTTGCCTCATGCATGACGGCCAGCCTGCGCGTTCACCTCTAGGCCACTCACTCCAACAGAGCAGAACTATGCCCAGATACAGAATGAGTGCCTGAGCATTGAATTTGCATGCCAATGCTTCCACCACTACCTCTACGGGCGTGACAACATTACAGCAGAAACAAAATCACAAGCCCCTTATTGCTATATTCAGCAAGCCTGTCCTGAATGCCACGAAACACCTGCAGAGCATGCTACTGGCTCTACAAAGCTACAACCTCAACGTGGTGTATAAGCCAGGGCCAGAGATGTATGTGAGTGACACGCTCAGCAGGGATACTGCATTAGTCACACACGCATGCGCTCCATGCATGAACAACAAACAGTGTACAGCTTACAAACAGAGCAAGGGGATGTTGAACACATAATCCAGGCTGACTACCTCAATGTTACTGACCAGCACCTTGTACAAATCAGACAGCACACAGACAGGGACAAGAACCTTCAGGCATTGAGATCTGTGATTCTGATAGGATGGCCCGACTTCAAGGAAGAAACTGCTCTAGCTGTCAGAGAATATTGGCCAGTCAAATAGGAGCTCAGTGTTCAAAATGGAGTGATATCCAAGGATCAGAGAGTCGTTATTCCCCGGTCCCTGCGCCCTGAGATGTTGGCGCGTGTGCACTCAAGTCACATTGGAGGTGAGGCTTGTTACAGACAAGCACGTTACACACTGTATTGGCCTGGAATGCAGAGTGAAATAAAATACTTTGTCAGTAAATGCACACAATCTGCAATGAATACATCATTGAGCAACAAAGAGAGACAATGATGTCCCACGAGCTACCTACTCGCTCCTGACAGATAATACATGTAGATCTTTTCCAGCACAGTGGCAAATACTTCCTTCTGTTAGTCGATCATTACTCAGACTTCTGGGAGATTGACATCCACCCCGACCTCTCAGCAGAGACACCTATCAAACACGGCAAGGCTCAGTTTGCTCGCTATGGCCAGCCAGATAGGGTCATCTCAGATAATGGCACCAATTCTCCTGCAGAATGGGATTTTGAGCACCTCGCCTCATCCCCACGACACCCAAAAGAGGCAGAGTCGGCAGTCAAAATCAAAAACTCTGCGAGAGGGCAAGGATACCTGGAAAGTGGTCATCACAAAATATTGCATTAACCTGTTATGGCTAGGGGGCAGTATTTTCACGGCTGGATAAAAAACGTACCCGATTTAATCTGGTTACTACTCCTGCCCAGTAACTAGAATATGCATATAATTATTGGCTTTGGATAGAAAACACCCTAAAGTTTCTAAAACTGTTTGAATGGTGTCTGTGAGTATAACAGAACTCATATGGCAGGCAAAAACCTGAGAAGATTTCATGCAGGAAGTGGCCTGTCTGACAAGGTGTCGTTCTTCTTGTCTCTGTTTATTGAAGAGTGAGGATCTTAGCTGTCCCGTGACACTTCCTACGGCTGCCATAGGCTCTCAGAAGGCGGCAAAACGCTGAATCGTGGCTTTGCAGGCTCTGGCTGAAACAAAGTAGCGCGTTTGGGTAGTGGCTGGTTACAGTACTGTGAGACTCAGGCTCGTGCCCGCGTCGACCGAAAGCTTTGTTTTCTTTCCTCTGTTTAGCTAAATGGACATTCCCGGTCGGAATATTATCGCTTTTTTACGAGAAAAATGGCATAAAAATTGATTTTAAACAGCGGTTGACATGCTTTGAAGTACGGTAATGGAATATTTAGATTTTTTTTGTCACAAATTGCGCCATGCGCACGACCCTGATTTACCATTCCAGATAGTGTCTGGGACGCACGAACAAAACGCCGCTATTCGGATATAACGATGGATTATTTTGGACCAAACCAACATTTGTTATTGAAGTAGCAGTCCTGGGAGTGCATTCTGACGAAGACAACAAAAGGTAATCAAACTTTTATAATAGTAAATCTGATATTGGTGAGTGCTAAACTTGCCGGGTGTCTAAATAGCTAGCCCGTGATGGCTGGGCTATGTACTTAGAATATTGCAAAATGTGCTTTCACCAAAAAGCTATTTTAAAATCGGACATATCGAGTGCATAGAGGAGTTCTGTATCTATAATTCTTAAAATAATTGTTATGCTTTTTGTGAACGTTTATCGTGACTAATTTAGTAAATTGTTAGCAAATTTCCCGGTATGCTAGTTCTGAACGTCACATGCTAATGTAAAAAGCTGTTTTTTTTATATAAATATGAACTTGATTGAACAAAACATGCATGTATTGTATAACATAATGTCCTAGGTGTGTCATCTGATGAAGATCATCAAAGGTTAGTGCTGCATTTAGCTGTCTTCTGGGTTTTTGTGACATTATATGCTAGCTTGAAAAATGGGTGTCTGATTATTTCTGGCTTGGTACTCTGCTGACATAATCTAATGTTTTGCTTTCGCTGTAAAGCCTTTTTGAAATCGGACAGTGTGGTTAGATAAAGGAGAGTCTTGTCTTTAAAATGCTGTGAAATAGTCATATGTTTGAAAAATTGAAGTTTTTCTATTTTTGAGGAATTTGTAATTCGCGCCACGCCTATCATTGGATATTTGAGCAGGTGTTCCGCTAGCGGAACGTCTAGATGTAAGAGGTTAATGTTGCCTTGAATATGCAAAACCATATGGCGTATGTTTTTCAGTTGAACTGGTAGCATTTTGGTTTCTTTTTCAACGCTGTTATTTCTTGCATTATGTGGTATGATTTCTCATGACATTTTTTATGGGGAAATATTCTGCGAAATGTTTTGAAGGGATCAGGAAGTGTTAATCATTTGTACGTAGAACTGGCAAATATCTGAATTATTGTTGATGAGGAACAAAGCAATGTTATGCTTTCCTAATTAATGACATAATTGTGTTCTGGGTTTATTTTGTAAAATAGCTTTTATGGTCATACCCCAACAGAAGGCATGAACAGCAGCCCGGCCCAGCGCCTCATGGCACGGCGCTGAAAAGCAGCTCTGCCAGTAGCCAACACTCTCCTGGAGACCTGTGTGGTGACAGACGTGCTGGAGAAGCTTTGTCACAGAAGACAGGCATCCAAGTTCATCTATGGACCACTGTACTGTCGTAACAGGGTTGACCTTCGGATTGCTGAGCCAGCACTTACTCAGAACCCTAATGACAATAGGGGTTGCATGACAAAGGATGGACCCCAGCAAGTCATGTGGGGCCTGAGGCACAGTACGAAGAGCTAGGGGATCACAAGGCAGCCGCTCCCTCACCCATCAACACTCCCCTCAGACAGTCAGGTGACACGCCTGCAAGTGATCTCACAGAAAAGCCCCGTCTTTTCATTCTGTTATGTACTGTTGACAGACAGAAAAAAATACATGTAAAAGAAGGGGAAAAATAAGTATTTATTTTATACCTGAAAAAACTGTTCATGATGAATATTATTACTAGGTTTGTTTTGTTATTGAATTGACAGCTCCTGTCCTACTTTATAAAAGGGTGATGTTATGGGTGTAAGACGGCATGTTGATGCAGCAGTGTTTTTACCGGTGTGCTTGACATACCTGGATGTATTGCAATGTGCTGAACAAGACTGGTTACTCGCATCAATGACTCTGTCTAGTCATTTACGTTCCAGACAGCATTGAAAGTATTGAAAAACCATCCAGTGGCTTTTTTCAAAACCCCCGGTATACGGTATATACTGTATAACGCCTAAGCCTATCGTGAACTCATCAGGGTGTCCAGTGTGGCAGTCCCCTGCACCAACCTCTCCTAACTGTATATGTGTGTGTCTTTCAGAGGGGTTGGGATAAAGCAGAAGTCCTTGGACCTTGTGTTCAACAAATAAAGGGATCTTAATCTTAATAGTATCTCTTTGCCATTCACCCATGTCGTCTTCCTGTCATTTCATGACCTTACTACTTATCTGTCATGACCCTAATCAACTTGTCTTTGCAGCCATTCCTGGGAAGCCCCTTTCTACTGTACTATTATTATGTTTTAGAATTTACTTGTAATTTACTCTGCAGCTTCTAATTTAAACCATAGTACCATTGTGGTTTTCTTATTCACTTCCAATTATTAGCTATTATGTACAGTTTTCCAAGAGACATCTATGCTACGCTGCTACACTACACTGTATGTAACAGGTGACATCATTCACATGAGGTAGTGATGGATGCCCCATATTGTTGATGTCTTCCATGCTGTTACACAGCTATTATGTACCGTTTTCCAAGAAACTCGTTCAACGTTTATGCCACACTGCTACACTATGTAACAATGAGGTGGTGGCGTGTATTCATGGGTGCCAAGAGAAGCCAGACTTCCCCAAAAAATGTAGCAAGAAAAATAAATGCAGATAATAATTGATCTTTCGTCTCTGTGTTTCATAATTTTCCTTCAATTCGCAAAAGGCTGAATGTTTCTCACAGGAGAAAACATCAGTGTGAGCGAAACAGCGCCCCTCTGTCTCTCTACGTGTAGGCTATCTATCTGATGCTGTCTGGTCCAAAACAGTATGACATTGCTGCCACCCGTAGTGTTGAAGGCAAGGGAAGCCAGCGAGCATCTGGCCTCTCTTGACAAAAAAAGTATAAAACATTTGCCAATCAGCTTGAGCTAAACTGAGGGCGCTCACTAGAGCGGCAGTTTTACGAAGGGTGACATTTTCCGAGGTAAACTGACCAAGACACAATTCCAACTAGGACCGGTCCTGGACATTCTGCCGCCCTAGGCGACTCACCCAACCCCCATAGGTTTGCCCTTGGGCCAATTTGTTTCTCGGCTAAAAGTCGGAGGAACAGAACATAATTGCAGCCCAATTCATAGGCCTGTGCTACAATTAAACACAATTTTACCACATTTGGTAAGTAGGCTATACAATCAGTTCAATGTCAATAACGTAGCCTAATATTTTCAATCTGATTACATTGATAAAATCACCAATGACCTGCATGTTCTGCCGCCCTAGGCAATACAAAAATAATTACATCTTAGACATCCTTATGAATCTAAGCATGGCACTTTGAAAAGTTACCTTCCCACCCAGACAGAAGCTCTACTGATGCAGAAAACTGTAAGCTTCAACTGCTGGCTAACCCAACAACATAAGTGCTTCCCTAAAAGCTGCCTGGGTTGAAACAAACATATTCTCTTTTCAGAAAGAGAAAAGCTCAATTAATAGGGACAAAATAGCAAAGTCATTTTTTATCTCCTTGAATACTATAGGCTGCAGTTTAGCTTCAGATTGTCATAGAGAGGAATCAATATATCCCCATATGCATCGGAGAGAGTTATTTTGCGGCCATTTTAGAGCTTGTTTCTACCATAAGGCATCACCGAATTAAGCATTGTTATATAACGCTTGATATAATATGGATACATTTAATGTATTTATTTCAAAATATAAAGCAAACAATAGATATCCTTTTTGCCCTTTTCTTTAACAAAGGGTATATGATACCCTCACTCAATTCGAGCCCTGATTTTAGTCAAATACACCAAGCCCTTCCCAGACACTGTGGTATTTAATCAGTGCGTGCGACAGTATTGGAGTATTTGGCTATACTGACATCTATGGATAGGATAATTGTGTCTGTCAAACAGGTAGGCTAAACACTTACTTTTTGGAAGATTAAGAAATAAGCAATTATATTTAACCCCTGCATCGGAGAGTTGCAATGTTGCTATCACTATGCAACCTACTACCTATAGTAGGAAACCGAGTTTCTTATTAATAAAATCCCACCTGTTATCACACATGGCACGACCCCATAATTGTAACAATTACAATAAAAATAACACTTTAATATAACATATTTAACATATATTTTAATATTTCTGTAGAACTGTAAAACAGAGTAAGATCATTTGAGCCTTGGAAACAAGTGCTTTCATAAATGCATGGAGGGCCCGGTTTCACTGGAGCAGTGTAAAATAATCTTTATGTCAATGACCCAGCCTTAACGAAAATGTGTTTATTTACATATCGAATTTGATTATCCAACATCAGTTTCAACAATTCATTTATTTCGTCGCCACCTAAAACAGAAGGCTCTCTCGCCACTCTCTCCCTGTTCGCCATCCTGCTATTGTAGTTGGCCACCGACAACTTTTGTTGCCCCTCATCTCTTGGGAAATTCCCCTCCTTATCCTGATGTGGCCCAGCCTGCACTGACATATCCCGTAAAAATCCCTTCCTATATTTTGTCCACTCACCGGGATCTTTTATGTTTTTTGTCTTGGAGTCGGATTTAGCAGCAACACCACCACTGTCATCCGGGACGGGAGCGACGAATTTGAGTCTGGATCCAAGATAGTAGGGTCTTCGCTGGTATTGTTTGGAGGTATGGCTTGGCCTGGTGCCACCACATGTTCTTTTCCAGCCAGAGAGCTTTCATCATCGGTGAAAGTGCATGGCTTGGACTCCTCAGGTTTGCCCTCTTCGCTGCTAGAATCAGCGAACGGGGCACGTCGTTCTCGGCGAATGAATGGCCTGTCCATGTAGGCTTGTCATTCTCCACACCGGCTGATGGATATTGCTGCACGCTGATACATTTTACCAGCAAATTTCTTTGGTTTAGAGATTGTAAAAATATTACTTATATCTTCAGTTATATCCACTAGTAGTAGCTAGCTGACGTTAACAGGTTAGGTTAGGCTACTGCCTTAATCACTAGTCATCTTCGTCACACAAACATTAAACAAATACAATCATTTAATTGTCAGATTAATTTTTATTCATGTTTCACAATTGGATAATCCCATGTAAACACACACATCTCCATAGCTACCAAGGATAGTGGGAGTGGGGTGGGGGCGGGAACTGCAGCAATGCTATGAGCTGTTGGCTGGGGTGCCGCAGGCGGTCTAGTAACCGACGAGTAGCCAGCTGTTGAAGCTTAAATTGTTCTGTGTCGGTGGAGCCTCATTATTCATCTTTCTTTTGAGACTTTTTCAGAGGACATTTTCTTAATTGCAAGCAGTTTTTCCCCCAAACAGTGCGCAAACAAATATAAAACGAATTGAATAGAGACATCGGTGATTTTGTCTGTGTAATCAGATCGAACCCATTAGGATATGTTATTGACATTGTGTTGTTGACATTGAATGCTATTGATATTGAACTGATTATATAGCCTACGCTGTGTGATTTTGTTTGTTTCATTTCCCTATGAAGTGGGCCGCTATTATGTTCTGTTCTGGCGACTATTAGCTACTCACAGTTCAGTTGCAGTTACCTAATCGTGCCTAATCGGCGGGCCAGCCATGGGGCCTAAATCATAAAATGACAAGACCATGGTGATTGTCAGAAACCTGTAGGCTACTATTCAAAGAAATTGGATGATGTGGCGTTGGGATGGGGTCCCTGTCTCAGAGTTATGCAGGCTACTTACGTCGCTGTGTTGATGGTGGCATCACTTGTTCTCGACCAACATCTTACCATCAAGTGTCCACATGCTGTTCATACTCTTTTGACAATGAATTGAGCTGCACAGGTTACTGCTGCTCCATGGAACAAATGGTTGACTGTGTTGGAGGCTCCTAACATCATCATACAACGTGGCACACCATGTAATCCAGCTACTCTGATGCTTCCTTCAGATACCACATTACATGAACATGACTGTTGTGAGTTGGTTTTGGATCAGCTCTCTGATGGGTTTATTAAGAGTCATCCTTTGGGAAACCCTGAGTTTATCTTATACACAGACGGTTCAAGCATTGTGAAGGCAGGCTGGGCAGTTTCTAGAATGGACAATGTGATAGTGACAGGCACGTTACCTGCAGGAACATCAGCACAGGTGGTGGAATTGGTGGCTTTGATAGAAGCATGCAAACAGGCTGAAGGAAAAACAGCTAATATCTACATAGACTGAAAATATGCTTTTGGTGTTACCCATGATTTTGGAAGAATATGGAAAAACAGTGGATTCATGACATCACTGGGAGCTCCAGTGAAGAATGGACCAGAGGCGATGGCTCTACTGATTGCACTCGTTACCTGGACAAGTTGCGATTTTGAAAATGAAAACACATGGAAAAATCATAGACAGACAAGTTAAAGAGGCGTGGGGAATAACTCCCGAGGGGGGACATGACGTAATGCCAGAACAGTGGGCGATGGTAATAAAAAAACATGTAACAGACACATTAGGGCCAAAGTCCAGGGAAAATCACAATGGATACATGGCACTCATTGCAAGGTTGTCCATTTTGACGACAAAGCGGAGCCTGGAGAATAAAGAACTGATTGATTAGCAATCGGGGGTCAATCTCGGGTGAAGAAGCATAGTAAGATGATCAGAATCTGATAAGCTTCTATGTTGTACACTGCAGTCATCATATTAGGGATATCTAGGTGAAATGACCAACTTTTCCCTGAAAATTGGGTGATGCTTACTTTGGGAAATCTATGTGAAATATCAATTTCTCTTGAAACCAGGACATGTTAGTTTCACTTTTTTGTTTCCTTCCTTACAGGTTATGAGAATCTATCGTCTGAGGCTGCATCAATATCCCTTGACGCGAGGACTGTACCTGAAATGATACAAGATCCCCGGAGAAGTGTTCATTAGAGAAGTCCTTATCAACCAGTGGAACGGAAGAATTCCTCACTACCGGCAGACTGTCAGAATATAATTTCTAATAGTTATCTATGTGGTACTGATACCAGTGTGGAAGAGCTGGTCACGTTTAAAGGACTTGGTGAATGATTACCTTGCCAATAGGATGATTGATTATTATTGTCTTGCAGCCAATTTTTCTTTTCGGTGTTTCCTTCTAACACAGGATGTGGTAGGAATCGTAAGGGACATCATCATTACATCTGTTAATACTTATTTTCTATGACTTTGTTTGAAATCTATTTCTTATTGCAACAGCAAGTATAAAATGCACTTTGTGTTTTATAGAAATGCAAGGTGTTTAATGTGAATGATTTTATGCTTACTGCTGTTTTTTATACTGTCTTTTTTCATGTTTTCTATTGTTTCTTTTTAAAATGGTCTAGGGGGGAGTGTAAGAATATTTTAAGGTAATACACAACGCAGAAGACTAAAAGTACTAATGGTCAAGAGGCACCCCAATGGTGGAACAAGCTCCCTCACGACGCCAGGACAGCGGAGTCAATCACCACCTTCCGGAGACACCTGAAACCCCACCTCTTCAAGGAATACCTGGGATAGGATAAAGTAATCCTTCTAACCCCCCCCCCTTAAAAGATTTAGATGCACTATTGTAAAGTGGTTGTTCCACTGGATATTATAAGGTGAATGCACCAATTTGTAAGTCGCTCTGGATAAGAGCGTCTGCTAAATGACTTAAATGAATTAACAATCAATGGAAATAAACCCAAAGGGTTAGAGTCATGGGAGGAATTTGTCTAGGCATTAAGCCTGAAACAGGATACTTGATATTTGTCCATTGGCCCAGTTTTATTGTAAGGAATTCTAATTGGTCAACCATAGGCTAGGGTTGGGTTATAAAACTACATCCTGTCTCTTTGTTCTGTGGAGAGAATCATTGAGGACAGGGGAGAATGAACATCTACCTCTCAGCATAACATCTATGATTTGTCCTCTTTGAATAAACCTATTTTTTCTCCCCCTGATTTGGGGTCTATGTTATTGAAGAGTAACATCAACTGCTAACACTGGCTATCCATCAATAATAAAAATAATAACAATTGTGCTGTCTGGTTTGCTTAATATAAGGAATATTTTAATATTTTAGCAATTGCCTGGCATGTAAAATAACCAGAACTGTATAGATCGCGTTCAATCACGGTTATTTTTCTGTTCCTCAAAACATTATTTTCCTGTTTAGGTTTTGGTCCCTGAACTGGTTCCAACCCCGGATGAAAATGCCCTCATAAAAGGTAACGTTCTGTACAGTTGCCTCATATGAAACATTTGATTTGTCATCCAAAATGCCAGAGTATAGAGCCAAATTGAACATTTAGCTTCAGTGTCCAAATAAATACACAGGGGAGTGTATTTGTACATTTACCGTTTACCAAACACCCACCTTTAGAGGAAAACTAGTGTGTGAAATGAGCTCCTAAAGAGAAGCTGCAGAATGATCAGAAGAGAGAGACACACAGTGGAATCTGAATGCCTTAGGCAACCTCCCACACAACATCTAACTTCAAGTTTGAAGTTTTAGTCATATGTACGGGATACGCATGGTATACATCATCCAACTAAAGTCTTACTTGCAGGTTTCTTCTTGACAATACAACAACAATAAAAACAATAAAAGAAAATAATATGAACATAAAGTAAATGGCAGTGGAATAGAATATATATTTTTGCATAAGTATAATATAGTCCAATATTTAATTGTGTAATATGTGTATTGGGGAAGGGGGGTATGGAATATGTCTGAATCAGATTTTCCATGCCCTTCTACATCTGAATCGAAACCTCCAAGCCCTTCTAAGCTCCCTAAAAAGTGCACTACGAAGGGCCCTCCATGTTGACGGTGGTCATGAAGCCCCCCTGGAACAGTCTCTCAGGGTTGGGCGGCTGGTTGTCACAGTCCAGCTTCCTGCTGAGGAAGTGCATCCTGAAGCTCTGGGGGCCGGTGGGATAGGCTGGGCTGGAGTGACTGGGGCCCTCACTGGGGTCCAACCCTGGAATAGAGACACACACACGCAGGCATGGACACACACACATGCGCGTGCGCACACACACACACACACACACACACACACACACACACACACACACACACACACACACACACACACACACACACACACACACACACACACACACACACACACACACGCAGCAGCAGCTTTACTTGTTCATAGTGAGACAGAAACTTGTCTTCTTGCTGTCTTATTTTTTTATTCCCAACCCCCCGGACACCACATATACACACCTAGATTAGGCTAGGGGTGAAGAAACTTGTTGAAGGGCACAACGGTAGTAGATGCCACCAGTTTCTCCTCATCTGCCCAGAAGATTCAATCCGCCAGCCCTTCAGTTACTGGCGCGTTTCGCTAAGCTCAAGGTTCATTATTATAATGACATGTCGCTAGCTAGCCCATCATCATGGTATGTCACTGGCTAGTCTATGATAATTACATGTTGCTAGCTAGTCTATGATAACAAAATGTTGCCACCTCTGGCCAGATATGTTACCTGGTGCTCGTAGCGGCAGGCTATTGTCAAGGCGACTGTGCTTTGTGGCGATGAAGAGGTAGCAGAGAACAAATACGGTGATGAGGAAGGCCAGTAGGACCACCGCTGCTATGGACAGACCTATCAGAGCCCCAACACTGGGGAGGAAGGGAAGGGGGGAGAGAGGGAGGGGGGATAGAGAGAGGGATTATGAGATGGGAAATCAAAGGGAGAGAAAAAATCACTTTCTCTATACCTGACAATGGTACTGTTGGATTTCTATGAGATATTTGCCACACAGCCACCTAACTCCACATTCACAACCCATATAATGAACAGACACCCTATGGGCCCTATGGGCTCTGGTTACAAGAAGTGCACTAACTAGGCAATAGGGTGTCATTTCGGATGTAGGCTTATTCATATGTGAGCAGCAGCCTTCCTGTAAGGACCTATCCCATTATAAGAAGATATCCCATTATCCCAATGGAAGACTCATCTCAGGAATAACAAACAGCCAGGGGCCACAATCATAGCAACACAGGTTGTGCCCCAAATGGCACCCTATCTCTTTTATAGTGCAGTACTTTTGACCAGGGCTACTTCAATAGAAGAAACTTGAGTTTCTATGGAGGTATGAATCAGACCAAAATAAAATGAAGTAGAATGTTTAGATTGCTTATGAGAAATTGATAAGATCATTCTCTCATTAGATGATTCATATTATGATGAAATCTCAAAGCTCATTATTGGGGGGAAATCAGTTTCCCATGATTTCAAATTTTTCTATTGATATTTACACATTTGGTTTTAATTGAGGTATTTATCACCTTCCATAAGAGTGGGATACAATAAGTAGCCTATGTATAAAGACCACCAAAAACTACTGCAAACCCAAAAGTCCATTGAAATGTAAATATACTATGCATCTGTTATCAGTAGTCTAAAACTAACCTTTGTTCTGGTATAATAGCCTTTTCCTGCAGTCAATGACCATGGGTGGATCATTATTCATATTTTCATAATTTCACAATAAAGCTTATTTAAAAAGAATTAAACAAAATCTATGTCAAACAGTTTTGTTATATTTCATGTAAATAAAGTGTAATATTGGGATGCAAACTCAAAATGGAATACATTTCCACTCTATAAACATGTGTGTGAGGTAGATTTGGTTAAGGCTAAGAATCACTCTGTGTGTCCCTGGCTTAGCCCACTGCAGAAAAATAATATTATTATGTGTGCGCAAGCTTTCTCATTTTGTAGTTTCTTGAGATTGCCCCAAAATATGTGCAAAAGACAACGGAATTCTTAATATCATAGTTTACACTCGTGTTGTAGTTTCTTGAGAATCCAAAAAGAATGTAAAGATCCCTTACATACCTGAGCCACCACATGTATCCATACTCGTAAGGGAAAAAGCTGTTGGGATCATCACAGCAATACTTGATATCGTTAAATCCGCAGCAGAACGCCGCGCGCGCATCGCCCCCCGCTTTAGGACAAGAAGAACCGTTCACAAACACATGATCTGCGCTGCAGTAGCTCGTGCACTCTGCACTCATGCTGGTAGAAAATACACTCTCCGTGAGAAAAGACCGTGAGCTAAAAAGTGTAATGCATTTAGTTCGAGCATACCAGTGAAATGGGATAAAACTTCGCATTTCCTCCTGCCATATAGAATTCTAGAGTCGCCCCACCCAACACCACCTGCATCTTTCTTTCTCCATCACTTAAGAATTTTTTTTACAGAATACACAAACAATATTTCTGAGTGACTTCTATCTAATCCAGATCTTCCTTTGTTGTTACAAACGTGTAGGCAACATTTTTGATTATTTAAGTTTCTTAATTGACTGATTTCATTCATTCGAAACTGAATAGAACGTAAGTGACTTGTATGAAACGTGACTTACGGGAATACAGTCATTGAAAAAAATCTACCTTGGAAAAAACGCCGCTCTCCATTTCATTTGTAGATAAATTATTGCCTTGAACATTTCTAAGAAGCACTAAATGCTCACTACAACAAATACCCAACTTTTATTGTCTTGTGCAATGTGCGTGCAGCAAAGTAAGATAGGCTTTATAACCTTTCCCAAACAAAGAGTCAAAACCAATATTCGTCATTTGAATATTTTGTTTGTTTGCTATTCAAACAACTAAACTATTACAATAGCCTGTTGATGAAGTCGAAAAATAATTGTATCTCCCAGTATAGTCAAATAATTGTATTGAGCAGTGTTCAGTCAGTGTATGCTTGTGGAAGACAACATTTTCAAACAAACCAAGAACACTTTCCTTCGAAGATGAGATTGGATAGCTTGCTATGTGTGCGATTTTCGATTTCTTGACCACATTTAATTTCACGGACTGCATATTTTTTTCTAACAAATTGAACAACGATTTTCCATTGGTTTGCTAGTTCCTCATTTAAAATAAACACTTGAACACAACGCTGAATTAAAAGTCCTATTGTGTTCAAAACTCTAAAAGTAGGAGAACTAACATAGCTTTACAGATTTCCACCGGAGCTGTCCGCTGTGGTACTGTCCATGGTGCTGACGTGTTGAAAATAATAATGGCACTACACACAGTGCCTGCTGCTCACTTTGGTCTGGATATAATTGAGAAACAAACAAGAACATAGAATAAAGTAATATAGGTTGTTTACAATGCCTTTCTCAAGACCAGTCTCTTTTGTGGCGCTGTCTGTCTGCTGAAGTGTTGATAAAACAGAAAAGCGGTCACAGGCGCATTCTTATAGTCTACACGTTACACACATCTTAGCGCAACACAACAACTTGGCTATTGTCAGTTGGTTCCGGCCAAAATAGCTTTTAGCTACATGTATCAGCCAACAGTCTGTCTCTCAACCAAAGACTGGACGACCATTACTGATATGAAGATACTAGAAGGCCTTCACGTTTGATGTAAAGATCCAATACCGAGTTAAACCATCATATTTGTTCCTGGCTGCTGCTCTGTGGCTGAGATTATCACTCTGCTTGATAGATTGATTTTATTTGTCAGTAAAAAAAACTAAAACACAGTAAATAACACAAAGTCAGAGACTTACTTCCATTGGTGTCCCTAGCTTCATGGACTCTGGTGATGATCAGGCCAACTGGTACTGTAGACCTCAGAGCTACTGTATGTAAATATACACTGAGTAGACCAAACTTTAGGAACACCATCCTAACATTGAGTTCACCTGGTCAGTTTATGTCATGGAAAGAGCAGGTGTCCTTAATGTTTTGCTTACTGAGTGTATGCCTCTGGTAGCTAGACCTCAGAACGCAATCAGATGAAAGTCTCACAGGTCAAAATATTGGCCTCAATCTCTTGAGTAAAGTCTGACGACTAATCTTAAAGTAATATGTACTGTCAGGGGAGGACTGGGACCACAAACCGGACCATTTTTGTCCTCAAGGGCCCCATTATTAGCCAGATAATTGTCATTTTGCACAAAACCCCCAAGTTAGACAGGCCCACTAGGTTAAAAATTGCATTTTCCAGATGGCCAGTCCGCCCTTGCAGACTGCTGTGGGATACAGCCTCTTTCTCATCAGAATTTCCTTTCTATTCATGTGTAGATTTATGGTTTTGTATAGCATTTGTTGACCTGCAGACTGAAGAGTCAAGGCCATTTTCAAGCAATCATTATCCATGGTTCTTTATTCGTGTATTGGTGATAGTTATTTACTCTGAGTAGTCTGTAACACATCATATATGTCATGTACACTGTAGCTGTTTGAGACTTTCTTTCATGACTAATCCATTCTATTAGTTTAATTGAGTAAATGCATTCCTTGTTTTACAATGTAATTCTTTGATTGAATATACACTTATAATTGAGTAGGTCTATTGGTAGTTGTTACATACACTATACACATAGCATATGCTTTGGTCCCACCTTGACCTCCCTGATCTGCTTGCCTTGATAAATTAATTCCAGAACATTAGTCGCCAGGATTTCCTATTTGTATCTAGTCTCTTAATAATTGCATAACAGTGCAAGTTAGACGCATGTTCATTATAGTCATACCTAGTGCTGACACAAGGCTCGCTACCTTGACTAGATCCTCTAGAGACACTCAGGGCCTGTTGCATTTATTCACATAATATTGGAGATATTGATCAATGTTGTTTATTATTATATTCAACATCATTTCTACATAATGGTTGGATCATTTCCATCCAACTACAAGAACAGCCCTTAGCCGTGGAATACAAACAGTGTAGCGATTCCCTCCGCAAGTCAATCAAACAAGCAAAGCGTCAGTATAGAGACAAAGTAGAGTCGCAATTCAACGGCTGAGACACGAGACGTATGTGGCAGGGTCTACAGACAATCATGGACTACAAAAGGAAAACCAGCCACGTAGCGGACACCGACGTCTTGCTTCCGAACAAGCTAAACACCTTCTTTACACGCTTTGAGGATAACACAGTGCCACCGGCGCGGCCCGCAACCAAGGCCTGTAGGCTCTCCTTCTCAGTGGCCGATGTGAGTAAGACATTTAAGCATGTTAACCCTCGCAAGGCTGCTGGCCCAGACGGCATCCCTAGCCGTGTCCTCAGAGCATTGCGCAGACCAGCTGGCTGGTGTGTTTACGGACATATTCAATCTCTCCCTTTCCCAGTCTGCATGCTTCAAGATGGCCACCATTGTTCCTGTACCTAAGAAAGCCAAGGAATGACTATCGCCCAGTAGCACTCACTTCTATCATCATGAAGTGCTTTGAGAGACTTGTCAAGTATCATATCACCTCAATCTTACCTGTCATCCTAGACTCTTCAATTTGCTTACCGCCCCAATAGATCCACAGACGATGCAATTACCATCACACTGCACACTGCCCTATCCCAATCTGGACAAGAGGAATACCTACGTAAGAATGCTGTTCATTGACTATAGCTCAGCATTCAACACCATAGTCCCCTCCAAGCTCATCATTAAGCTTGAGGCCCTGGGTCTGAACCCCACCCTGTGCAACTGGGTCCTGGACTTCCTGACAGGCCGCCCCCAGGTGGTGAAGATATGAAACAACACCTCCACTTTGCTGACCCTCAACACTGGGGCCCCACAAGGGTGTGTGCCTAGCCCCCTCCTGTACTCCCTATTCACCCATGACTGTGTGGCCAAGCACGCCTCCAACTCAATCATCAAGTTTGCAGACGACACAACCGTAGTAGGCTTGATTACCAACAATGACGAGACAGCTTACAGGGAGCAGGTGAGGGTTCTGTGAGTGTGGTGCCAGGAAAATAACCTTTCACTCAATGTCAACAAAACAAAGGAGAATCACGTGGACTTCAGGAAACAGCGGAGGGAGCACCCCACTATCCAAAACGACTGGATCGCAGTGGAGAAGGTGGAAAGCCAAAGAGTTCCTCAGTGTACACATCACTGACAAACTGAAATGGTCTACCCACACAGAAAGTGTGATGAAGAAGGTGCAACAACGCCTCTTCAACCTCAGGAGGCTGAAGAAATTTGGCTTGGCACCTAAAACCCTCACAAACTTTTACAGAAGCACAATTGAGAGCATTGTTAGACATTACTTGTTAGATATTACTACACTGTCAGAGCTAGAAACACAAGCATTTCACTTCACCTGCAATTACATCTTCTAAACACGTGTATGTGACCAATAAAATTTGATTTGATTTGATAAGGTGAGGTGAATCAGAGCAGGTGGTCAGTCCAGTTCAAGTGTTCAGCAATCTGATGGCTTGTAGATAGAAAGTCTCTGAGCCTGTTGATATCAGACCTCATGCTCCGATACCGTCTGCCCGATGGTAAGTGAGAGAACAGCATGTGGCTGGGGTGTGTGGGGTCCTTGATGACGCTGCGCGCCTTTTTAGGCACCGTTTCGATTAGATGTAATGGATGGGTTGAAACACGGTCCCAATGATGTACTGGGCCACCTTCACCACCCGCTGGAGGGCCTTGCGGTCATGGATGGATAAATTCCCGTACCAGGCCGTGATGCCTCCGGTCAGGATGCTCTTGATGGTGCAGCGGAAGTACTTGGAGAGGACCCAGAGTGGCATGCCGAATTTATTTTTTTATCACTTTTTCTCCACAATTTCGTTGTATCCAATTGGTAGTTACAGTCTTGTCTCATCGCTGCAACTCACGTACGGACTCGGGAGAGGTGAAGGTCAAGAGCCGTGCGTCCTCCAAAAGACAACCCAACCAAGCCACACTGCTTCTTGACACAATGCCCACTTAACCCGGAAGCCAACGTGTCAGAAGAAACACTGTACACTTGGCGACTGTGTCAGCGTGCACTGTGCCCGGCCTGTCACAGAAGTTGCTAGTGTGCAATGGGACAAGGACATCCCTGCTGGCCAAACCCTCCCCTAACCAGGATGACGCTGGGCCAATTGTACGCCACCCCATGGGTCTCCCGGTCGCTGCCGGCTGCAACAGAGCCTGGACTCAAACCAGAATCCCTAGTGGCACAGCTAGCACCGCGATGCAGTGCTTTAGACCACTGCGCCACTCGGGAGGCAGCACTGTTGCGCCCTTTGACAAGAGTGGTGGTGTTTTATTGGTCCATGACAAGTCCTCAGTGATGTGGATGCAGAGGAACTTAAAACTTGTGACTATCTCTACTACAGTCCCATTGATGTGGATCGGGGCTTGTCCCTCCTCTGCTTCCTGAAGTCAACAATCAACTCCTTTGTTTTGCTGATGTTGAGGGAGAGGTTTTTGTCATGACACAACAATACCAGTTCAAAGCCACGCAGTCGTGGATCAACAAGGAGTAAAGCAGATGACACATCACTGGGGGGCCCCTGTGTTGCTACTTGTAGGCGGGGAGTAGGAACAGAGAGATGTGATCTGATTAGCCAAAGTGGGGGCGGGGTATGACTTTGTATGCATCGCAGATATTTGTGTATACATGGTCAAGCATGGGGGATCCTCTTGTAAGGAAGAATACATGTTGGTGATATTTTGGGAAAATGTTTTAGACAGTCTTAGTTAAAGTCACCCGTGACAATAAAGATTTTTGCTGGGTAATGATCTTTTACAGTTCGCTGAGTGTTATGTGTTTGCTTGTGGTGGTATGCACACAGTTGTGATAATAACACATGCTAATTCCCTTGGCACATAGTGTGGTCGGCATTTTAGCACAAAAAACTCCAGGTCGGGTGAACCGGAGCTTGCAATGTTTTCAACTTCAGTACAGCAGGAATTGTTTATAAGGAAACATAACCCTCCCCCCGACTCTTACCAGAATCCACCTTTCGATCCATTCGGAATATGGAAAAGCTGACTGGTTGATTAGCTGAGTTGAGTGTGTGGTAAACACATGCTTAGGAGATCTTATAGTTTGGTTCTATGAGATAATCTTCATCAGCTAACGTCACCATTTGTGAATTTTGAAACATTTACAGTGCCTTCAGAAAGTATTCACACCCTGTCATGTCCTGACCAGTATAAGGGGTTATTTGTTATTGTAGTTTGGTCAGGACGTGGCAGGGGTGTGTTTGTTTTGTGTTGTCGAGGTTTTTGGGTAGTGTTCTATGTTTTGTATTTCTATGTTCTATTTTCTAGTTATTCTATTTCTATGTTTAGTTTATTGTTTTGACCTTCAATTGGAGGCAGCTGTTCCTCGTTGCCTCTAATTGTAGGTCCTATTTAGTAGGGGTGTTTTTCATGGGGTTTTTGTGGGTAGTTGTTTCTTGTTTAGCTGTGTGCCTGACAAGACTGTTTTCGTCGTTCTTTTTGTTCAATGTTCATTTATTTTAATAAAGAAGATAATGAGCATTCACGTACCTGCTGCATTTTGGTCCAATTCATACGACGGTCGTGACACACCCCTTGTCTTTTTCCACATTTTGTTGTGTTACAGCCTGAATTTCAAATTGATTACATTGAGATTTTATGTCACTGGCCTACACACAATACACCATAATGTCAAAGTGGAATTATGTTTTTAGAAATGTTTACAAATTAATAAAAAATGAAAAGCTGAAATATCTTGAGTCAGTAAGTATGCAGGACAGGGCCGATTGAACGCCATTTCTTCAGCCGGTTAGAGGGGGTTTTGAGGTCCACACCGTTTAGTCAAATTGTCCCTTCCATGCATCTAGATACCATCTGTAGTCACCTTAGCCATAATCTCGAAAGAGGAAAGATCAGAACAACAATTTAGTTCAGTGCATTTCTGATTCAAGAAATCCGGACAAGCATTGACTGTATGACAAATTATTACTTTTACCAATATTCTTAATACCAATTTCTAAGACAAATGTCAAAAGGAATAACAACACATTCTGTTGAAACAGTTTTTCATATTGGCTTATACTCCCCTTATCACACTGTCGACCTCATCACAGAGTCACAGGATCAGGAAATTAGACCGCTAATCTTTGGGAGTAATCTCGATCATCCAGCAGACCCAATCTGGTGAGATTTGTATCAAAACAAAACAAACAAACAACAATACAATCCTTCAAACATCATTCGATACATTTCTATATATCACTCAATGTGTGTAAACTTCAATCCCAAAAAACTCAAAGGACTGGTAATTCCCCCATTTTGACACGACTGACAACGTGATTAATGTGTAAAAAAACACAACACTGCAAATCAAATTAGAATTACTACCATTAACCTGTTGGGGATAGGGGGCAGTATTTGCACGGCTGGATAAAAAACGTACCCGATTTAATCTGGTTACTACTCCTGCCCAGTAACTAGAATATGCATATAATTATTGGCTTTGGATAGAAAACACCCTAAAGTTTCTAAAACTGTTTGAATGGTGTCTGTGAGTATAACAGAACTCCTATGGCAGGCCAAAACCTGAGAAGATTTCAAGCAGGAAGTGGCCTGTCTGAGAAGTAGTGTTTCATCTTGGCTCTTTTTATTGAAGACTCAGGATCTGTGCAATAACGTGACACTTCCTACGTCTTCCATAGGGTCTCAGAGCCCGGGAAAACGTTGAACGATATCGAGGCAGGCTCTGGCTGAAACACTTTATCGCTTTTGGCAAGTGGCCACTCAGAGTACTATGGGCTTAGGCGCGTGCCCGCTTCGACCGAATGGTTTCTTTTCCTTTGTCTGTTTATCTAAACGCAGATTCCCGGTCGGGATTTTATCGTTTTTTTATGAGAAAAATGGCATAAAAATTGATTTTAAACAGCGGTTGACATGCTTCGAAGTACGGTAATGGAATATTTAGAATTCTTTTGTCACGAATTGCGCCATGCTCGTCACCCTTATTTAGCCTTTAGGATAGTGTCTAGAACGCACGAACAAAACGCCGCTGTTTGGATATAACGATGGATTATTTTGGACCAAACCAACATTTGTTATTGAAGTAGAAGTCCTGGGAGTGCATTCTGATGAAGACAACAAAGGTAAGAACATTTTTCTTATAGTAAATCTGACTTTGATGAGTGCTAAACCTGCTGGGTGTCTAAATAGCTAGCCCTGTGATGCCGGGCTATCTACTGAGAATATTGCAAAATGTGCTTTCACCGAAAAGCTATTTTAAAATCGGACATATCGAGTGCATAGAGGAGTTCTGTATCTATAATTCTTAAAATAATTGTTATGCTTTTTGTGAACGTTTATCGTGAGTAATTTAGTAAATTCACCGGCAGTGTTCGGTGGGAATGCTAGTCACATGCTAGTCACATGCTAATGTAAAAAGCTGGTTTTTGATATAAATATGAACTTGATTGAACAAAACATGCATGTATTGTATAACATAATGTCCTAGGGTTGTCATCTGATGAAGATCATCAAAGGTTAGTGCTACATTTAGCTGTGGTTTGGGTTTATGTGACATTATATGCTAGCTTGAAAAATGGGTGTCTGATTATTTCTGGCTCGGTACTCTGCTGACATAATCTAATGTTTTGCTTTCGTTGTAAAGCCTTTTTGAAATCGGACAGTGTGGTTAGATTAACGAGAGTCTTATCTTTAAAATGGTGTAAAATAGTCATATTTTATATATATAATCCTGTGGCGCGATTTTCAAAACCTTAAAAATCCTATTACTTCAATTTCTCAAACATATGACTATTTTACAGCCATTTAAAGACACGACAACGAAAGCAAAACATTAGATTATGTCAGCAGAGTACCAAGCCAGAAATAATCAGACACCCATTTTTCAAGCCAGCATATAATGTCACCAAAACCCAGAAGACAGCTAAATGCAGCACTCACCTTTGATGATCTTCATCAGATGACAACCCTAGGACATTATGTTATACAATACATGCATGTTTTGTTCAATCAAGTTCATATTTATATCAAAAACCAGCTTTTTACATTAGCATGTGACGTTCAGAACTAGCATACCCCCCGCAAACTTCCGGGGAATTCGCTAACATTTTACTAAATTACTCACGATAAACGTTCACAAAAAGCAGAACAATTATTTTAAGAATTATAGATACAGACCTCCTCTATGCACTCGATATGTCCGATTTTAAAATAACTTTTTGGTGAAAGCACATTTTGCAATATTCTAAGTACATAGCCTAGGCATCACGGGCTCGCTATTTAGACACCCGGCAAGTTTAGCACTCACCATAATCATATTTACTATTATAAAAGTTTCATTACCTTTTGTTGTCTTCGTCAGAATGCACACCCAGGACTGCTACTTCAATAACAAATGTTGGTTTGGTCCAAAATAATCCATCGTTATATCCGAATAGCGGCGTTTTGTTCGTGCGTTCCAGACACTATCCGAAATAGTAAAGAAGTGTCGCGCGCATGGCGCAATTCGTGACAATAAAATTCTAAATATTCCATTACCGTACTTCGAAGCATGTCAACCGCTGTTTAAAATCAATTTTTACGACATTTTTCTCGTAGAAAAGCGATAATATTCCGACAGGGAATCTCCTTTTCGGCAAACAGAGGAAAAAATCCCAAAGGCGGGGGCGGTCGGGGTCACGAGCATAAGCCCAGTGTCCCTTGATCGGCCACTTGAGAAAGGCGATAATGTGTTTCAGCCTGGGGCTGGAATGACGACATTCTGTTTTTTCCCGGGCTCTGAGCGCCTATGGACGATGTGGGAAGTGTCACGTTAGAGCAGAGATCCTTAGTAAATGATAGAGATGGAAAAGAAGTTCAAGAAATGGTCAGACAGGCCACTTCCTGTAAAGGAATCTCTCAGGTTTTGACCTGCCATTTGAGTTCTGTTATACTCACAGACACCATTCAAACAGTTTTAGAAAATTTAGGGTGTTTTCTATCCATATGTAATAAGTATATGCATATTGTAGTTACTGGGTAGGAGTGGTAACCAGATTAAATCGGGTATGTTTTTTATCCAGCCGTGTCAATACTGCCCCCTAGCCCTAACAGGTTAATCTAACCACGTTTTACGATTTCAAAAAGGTTTTACGGCGAAAGCATAAATTTTGAGTATGTTAGGACAGTACATTTACAAGAGTTGTGTGTAATGTTTTGTCAATTCAAAGACAGGGTCACCAAAACCATAAAACCAGCTAAAATGATGCACTAACCTTTTACAATCTCCATCAGATGACACTCCTAGGACATTATGTTAGACAATGCATGCATTTTTAGTTCTATCAAGTTCATATTTATATCCAAAAACAGCGTTTTACTATGGCATTGATGTTGAGGAAATCGTTTCCCTCCAATAACCGGCAGTCAAGTCAGCATCACAAATTAAATAATTAAAATTAGAAAACATTGGTAAAATATTATATTGTCATTTAAAGAATTATAGATTTACATCTCTTGAACGCAATCAACTTGCCAGATTTAAAAATAACCTTACTGGGAAATCACACTTTGCAATAATCTGAGCACTGCGCCCAGAAAAATACGCGTTGCGATACAGACTAGTCGTCATGTTGGGGAGATCTAAAATCGAAAATACTATGTAAATAATCCATTACCTTTGATTCTCTTCATCAGATGTCACTTCCAGGTATCACAGGTCCATAACCAATGTAGTTTTGTTCAAAAAAGCTCATCATTTATGTCCAAAAATCTCCGTCTTGTTAGCACATGATCTAGGCCCGCCGGACTTCACTTCATGAACGAGGGGAAAAAATATATTTACGTTCGTTCAAACATGTCAAACGTTGTATAGCATAAATCATTAGGGCCTTTTTTAACCAGAACATGAATAATATTCAAGGTGGACGAATGCATACTCTTTTATAACGTATTGGAACGAGGGTACCCAACATGAACTCGCGCGCCAGGTGTCTAATGGGCCATCATCGTTCCATGGCTCTTGTTCGGTCAGATCTCCCTCTAGAAGACTCAAAACACTTTGTAAAGGCTGGTGACATCTAGTGGAAGCAATAGGAAGTGCCAAAATATTCCTCAGCCCCTGTGTTTTTCAATGGCATAGGTTTAAAGGTAATACAACACATCAGGTATCCACTTCCTGTCAGAAAATGTCTCAGGGTTTTGCCTGCCAAATGAGTTCTGTTATACTCACAGACACCATTCAAACAGTTTTAGAAACTTTAGAGTGTTTTCTATCCATATATAATAAGTATATGCATATTCTAGTTACTGGGTAGGATTAGTAACCAGATTAAATCGGGTACATTGTTTTTATCCAGCCGTGCAAATACTGCCCCCTAGCCCTAACAGGTTAATTCAATCCACATTATTATTTATTTTCAACTACCAAAATAATGTAGTGTTAAAGCCTTCACATATTTGATTCATAACTTTGTATTCATCTGGAACCTCCCTGAGGATGCCAATAGCATCCATCTAGACAAAGCTAATCCCATCCTGATCAAAACTCCTCCTGTACCTTCTTTAGCCTCCTATAACTGGTCTCTGATAGTTAATTCGAACTGGTTGGACCAATAACCCCAGGGCGCAAGTTCCTAACCACCCTTTGTGGTATTTTCTTTCGTATGCGTCCTTTGCTGGTACTAGCCCACCCTTCATCAGTTGTAGGTGCTATGAGGTTAAACATTTTCTCCTGTGCTTTCAAACCTAAGTCAGTCACATTAACAATTAGTTTCCAGCCATTAAAATCATCTTAATTCTCGGTGCCATTCTTGTATCTATACCACTGGTGCTCATCAGGAATTTAGGTGAACCGAGGTGGGTTGGCTGAATACTTCAATCTGGCCAACCCCTATTCCTGTACAGTTGTCTGCTTCCCCAGGAAATTGTTTAATGTTTACCTTAAATTCTACATCTTGATCTTCTTTGATTCCTTATTCTGTACGTCACTCATCAGTGTATTATATAGTTTATCTTTTACTTCTTCTCAATGACAACGGTAACCTATGTTTAGTACCAGTAGGTGGTGGATCTGAATATATCAGAAAGATTAGACTATGATGCAGCTCAGAGTTTCTACTCTTCCCAAAAACCGTCAACCCTCTCCTGCCCTTAGTCTCT
This sequence comes from Salmo salar, assembly GCF_965601325.2. Lineage (NCBI taxonomy): Eukaryota > Metazoa > Chordata > Actinopteri > Salmoniformes > Salmonidae > Salmo > Salmo salar. The sequence continues at coordinate 44,305,800 of NC_138293.1, forward strand.
CTGCTTGGTACCACCCCATACTCACACCTCTAGGAGCACACACAGTGATGAACGGTCGGGATAGGAAATCTTCGTTAAGGAGGTAACCCCCGGACCTTATTGGTTCTCGGTTCTTCTCCTAACTCATATGTGTACATACCTTCTTGCAGTGGGTAACGTGGACCCAAGTGACTCTCTCAGCTTTCCTAATGGCAAAGGCAATGGTTTAACAGCACCTGGTGTGGGCCTTCCCAACGGGACTGCTTACAGTTTTTTCTCCTCAGGGACTGGATCCACACCCAGTCTCCTAGTTGGATTGAGTGAATCACCTTCTCCTGTAATTCACCTGTTGGACACAAAATCTTGGACATACGGGTTTGGTTAACAGTCTTCTCATGTGTTCTGCTAGTATTTCTTCAACTTCCATGTCTACCTGTTCTGGTCTCTCTAACTCTGGCATTCTATAGGCTCTACCTAATTAGCTAAAATGTCATCCATCATTTAAAGAGATAGATCCCAGTATCAACACTAGGGATATTATCTTGTCCTAATATTCTAGCTACCATATTCATGTCCACCAAGTAAGTTGGGAACACTTCTACCCATTTGCTATGCTTATCTGTTATTTTTAAACACCCCTTCTTCCCCTCAATTCGGAATAGTTCAATAAGTCCATTTCCAATTGTTGGAATGGACATTCTACAAAAAATGTTTTTGTTCTATTAGCATCCTATCCTGTTCTATCGCCTGCTCTACTATACTCCCCCTTTTTATACATGGCTCAAGCCATGTATCAATTTTGCTGCATTTCTTAACAATGTCTTTTGTAAGGTTAGTAAATTATCCTTATGTCAGCCCTTGTCTTGTAGGATTGCCCCCTTCTACTTTCCACATGTCCAATTCTCCCTGGGGCATTCCTCCTTAGCTACCCTGTAACAATTCTCTATCAAGTGTCTTAAGATTTATCTGTGCTGCTTTGTGTGGTTTTAAATGCCTATGTGCTTGTCTGTGTAAATAGTAATATCTCTTCTTAGAGAATTTACCAAACATAACCTTCAAATCAAAACTATAATACATGCCTATGGAGCCGATAGTCTCTCCATGTATTAATATCCTAACTAAATGAACCTAACTAAATTATCCTTCTATCTTCTATTCTTATGTCTTTTCTGTCTCTCCCAGTGTTATTTCTGTCCTCACCCGTTTATAATTTAACTATGCTGGTCGACACTCACTAACCGTTATCTAATTCTTCTGTTTCACTTTTATCTTCTCTTCCTTGCTTATGCTCTCCTCCTACTTCCAACCCATCAAGGTCTCAGCAGTGCAGGGCTTTACTAAATGTCTCATGGTCTTATTACATAGCTACTTAAATTTATCTCGATACCCTCAATAATCCTGGATTCCCTACAGATGTCATATTTCCCTGTCCTGTTGACTTAAGTTTACCATTATTAACCTTAATTAACAACACAATATAATATTACTATTATATTAATTCCACAGTCTTGTTGTGTTAAATCTCTTCCACTAAATACAACCACAGCTGACTTCCTAAAGGAAAATAAACTAATCTAGATAATGTAAAAAGTACTCTTGCTTATTAATCTGAACTACTCCACTAAGAAAATGTATTATACCCTTGTTGTCATTCTGTCTTTTCATTAGTTCAAATTATCACTTGTGTCCAAGAACTTTAACTCCATCATAATTATCAGTTATCCAAATTTCCTTAAGGTCAGTATCACAAATGACCTTAAATTCACCATCCAAATGGCTTTTCATTGCGGCTGATCAGACCACAAAAGGAAAAGTCACCAGTGGGGTCAAAAATCATACCCCCTTTTCAGAACCGTGTTTCTTACTATATTAGACAAATGAAGCTAGTAACTTTATCTACATTTTGTATCTCAATTTCCCAGAACATTCCCTATTAAAAGAATTTCACGTGTTTAATTAAAACTCAGAAAACAAAACTTCAAAATGCCATGTGTGTATATACCCCTTTAAGATATCCTGTCCCTAGGAATTTTTCTCAAAAGAGCTAAGCGCTCCTTTTTCCATAAAATAACCACTTTGTCAGCATTTCCTCATACTACACCAATTCAGAAACCCAAAAGTTAACAACAAACAAAACCTAAAAATGCTTATAATTCCATTGTACTCCCCCCAATCATTAGTTTTAAACTTAATTGAACATGCGCTAACCTTGGATACAATACTGTACTTCAATCTATGAAACCCCATATTTTAACGTACTATTTAACCAATTTGACCCAAGATTGCTTAAAACGTTAAAACCCCTTCAGTTTGTCTGCAAACCGGCCCATTTCTGTTTGTTAGGAATACCCTACCATTATACACAACTGTGTTTAATGTGCACCTTCCCTGTTAATATAAAATTAACTCCACCTGTAATTCACTTTAATGACTTGACATTTTTCCACGTAATGGAAACGGAGTATAATGTTTAAATACATAAACTTCCTTTTCTAATTCACTGGTGTTACCTAAACATTCAAACCAAGAATCAATAACCAGCTTCACATCACCAAATGTTTCCTTCCAGCCAAGCATAGCTCAGCGCACATAACCAATTCTCTTCTCATCTTTTGTTTTACCCGTAAGCAAAAATATAACCCACTACTCAACCAACGTTCTGCCTTACCTCTATAGTAAGATTAAAACCCAACTTCACAACTTCCTCTTCTCTTTCAGCTTCACATTTATGAAATATCCAAGACTTTAAAAGTAACATGTAAATCGCCATACTTATAAAAAATAACATCATTCAACTCTTTCTCTGTATGCCATTTCCAGCAACAGACAACGTATTATATCAAAATTCCCTCGCTATTATTTTCTAATTAGTTAGCCTTTCAATTTAAACTAATCAAGCTATCAAAACGTTACATTTATATCTTAAACAAACGTATCTCTCCAGGCAAAACATATCTTCTTACATTTTAGTCCCATGGTGCATGGGCTGGGATCCGAACCCGGCCTCCCGCGTGGCAGGCGAGAATTCTACCACCGAACCACCAATGCTATTGCTTTTTCGTTAATAATTTCAAACAGTAAACTATCCCCTTTTATTATACCATTATTCTCTTATCTTTAAATCCTCAACTCAGCATTCCTCTGTTACTTCGCCTTATAACCTCACCTCCTTTCCCAAGAATTACTCTACCGAACCCAACCGCACCTGTATATGAACGGATCTTGCCGGTCATCCAGTATTCTTATCTACAATTTCACGATCATTGTCGTGGTAATTCCTCGAACCTAACCGTAATTGTATATGTACGAATCTTGCCGATAACAATTACTAAATCAATTATTCCCTATTTCTCCGGGTCGCACCCTACTCGTGTCGATCCCAGCCGGAGAATTCCGTTTCTATATTTTTATCTCCGGGTCGCACTCTATATGTTACGATCCCAGCCGAAGATTTCAGTTTTCAATTATTCCCTATATCATCGAACCTAATCGTAACCTCCCTTACGAATCTCGCCGATAGATTTCAGTATTCTCCCTGAACCTAACCGCACCTTTCATATTTTACGGATCTCGCCAGATGAATAATACTCCACGGTACCATTGTAATAACCACACATTTACCACAGGTTTGCATGTCACAATAGTGACTTTTTCAAATTTCTTATCTAACTCATTATAATTCATACATTTGTTCACTTACATCGAACAGGTACTTCACAAAATTAATTTGGTTAAAGCCAATATGCAGATCTTTAGTTATTATAACAATAGGTGTCTGCTTACCTGTTTTTAGTAGCCCGGACACTTTGAAAAGTACACCGTTTCCCCGAAAGCGAAGTCCAATTGGCTGATTAAATGCTCAGCGTAAACGTCCTATATACCAGAACGTCGGGGTTCACCATGTTAATGTTGCGACAGTTCTTTTCTGGTAACAGAACAAAATAGTCAGCTCATGGTAACTTCTGATTTAGCTGTACTTTAATCAATGCAAACACGTGCGTGGTATATGTGTGGTTCGTATATATACGGTCTCGCTGTTTTACCTTGCAGGGCAAAACAGAGAAGAGAGCGTCACATTCTATTGTTATCTCTTTTATACTGAGAGATATTTCCCGCTCAATGCCGACCTGTCCGAGGGAGGAGGAGCGTGGTTTAAACTTGCTCCTCCTGTCGTCGGCGTGTAGGCTGATCCCAGCGTCGTGACGCACTTCCTGTTGCCGGTTGTAGTTCTTGTCTTCAACAGATGATTTACTCGTAGTTTATGTACTTAGCATAGCTTCCCCAGTATATTATAAAGGTTATGCATACAAATAGCCAGTTCAACCCTAACACAAACACTATGTCAGATTTTAAAATAGCTTTTCGGCGAAAGCACATTTTCAAATATTCTGAGTACATAGCTCAGCCATCACGTCTAGCTAATTTGACACCCACCAAGTTTGGGGCAACCTAAACTCAGAATTACTATTAGAAAAATTGGATTACCTTTGCTGTTCTTCGTCAGAATGCACTCCCAGGACTTCTACTTCAACAACAAATGTTGTTTTGGTTCCAAATAATCCATAGTTATATCCAAATACCTCCGTTTTGTTCGTGCGTTCAGGTCACTATCCGAAGGGTAACGCGCGAGCGCATTTCGTGACAAAAAAATGCAAAATATTCCTTTACCGTACTTAGAAGCATGTCAAACGCTGTTTAAAATCAATTTTTATGCTATTTTTCTCGTAAAATAGCAATACAATTCCAACCGGACAACGTTGTATTCATTCAAAGAGTGAAAGAAAAAAATTGTGAGGTCCCGTGAACACGCATCTCCAGTCTCACTGTCCCCAGGCAGACCACTTACAAACTCTGCTGCTGTACTTTGCCCAGAGACAGGAGACGTGTCATTCCGCTTTCTGAACGCTTTAGCGAGCCAATGGAAGCCTTAGAAAGTGTCACGTAACAGCACAGATGCTGTAATTTCGATAGAGATGCAACAGAAGGACTACAAATTGTCAGACAGGCCACTTCCTGCATGGAATCTTCTCAGGTTTTTGCCTGCCATATGAGTTCTGTTATACTCACAGACACCATTCAAACAGTTTTAGAAACTTTAGAGTGTTTTCTATCCAAATCTACTAATTATATGCATATTCTCGTTTCTGGGCAAGAGTAGTAACCAGTTTAAATCGGGTACGTTTTTATCTGGCCGTGAAAATACTGCCCCCTAGCCCAGACAGGTTAAACACTAGCAAATATTCATAATGTAGGGTAAAAACAAACAAAATATGTCAAAATCAGGTACCTTTATACTTTATAAAACTGCAGAATTTTACTAATTGCTCTTCCAAGACAACAGTCTTGGAAACATCTCAAATGGAGAAAAATATACATTTAGTTCAGTTTATAGTTTGCTAAATCTTAATCAGTCCATACAATTCAAATTCAAAATTCTTAATTTCCAACTCATTTACTTTCCTTTGTTACTTTCACTAGTCTACATCTCTGTTTCTTTCAACTCAGAAAGCCCTCTACAATCTCTACCATACTCTACCTCTGTCTTTTTACTCCTCATTACTTTACCAGGTGAATAATGTTTTTTTTGTTATTATAGTCAAAACAAACATAGTAACTTCTGTTCACACTTCTGCCACTTTAATTACTATGTTATTTCTTGTTTTTCTGGTTGTACTTCCCCATATGATGCCTTGTGACACTGCTCTACCAAATAGTTGACTGATGTGGTGATGGTCAGTAACAAATTCACTACATTTTGTATCAACACAGAACTCTCAAATTTACACCCTTTAGCGATTGTTTAAATGCGTGATACAAAGTTTGATTATATGTAAACAGAATTCGTGCCCTCGCCCATATATACTGCCAATTTTAATATGTTACCTAATATCCACTGTCCTTGATTCTTACAAGGATTATTCAACCCCAAAATCATCCAAGAAGCAGGGTTGATCCAAGCTCTCTGACCTCACAAAGGCAGTCAAGCACCCAAGCTAACTGGCTAAAGTTAGCCAGCTTGCTAGCTACTTCCAGACATAAATAAGAGAACACATCCTCACTCTGACCATTCTACTCACCCTAGCAGAGATGGTTGGACTTTTTTCATGTTATTCAAAGTGCTGCTAACTAACTGTGTTGCTGGCAATAATTGAATTACATTCTTTCCTTGACTTTTACTGACAACGGCCATATTCAATGGGTGTTGAGTATTCGTAAATTCATCAGTTATTCTGCGCTCTGTTACATTCAGACTAGTGCCCTGAAATCCAAACAGATAGCCAGAGCAAATTTACAAAGCATCCATTTAACAATGTCCATTGAGAATGTACAACGACTATATACTTTAGCTAAGCTAAGAGTGATGTTAATAATCAAGTTAACAAATGTTGGGTAGTTGGATAGCATATAGTTAATATACTAGCAAGTTTGATGCAATGATGTGCTATGCAGTTCATAAGGATAGTGTAACCAACAAATGTGTCAGCCAACATAACGTTCAACACAACTTCATTTGAAAAGTCATTACTTTACAACATTGCTCAACATTTTCTTAACATTTGTCATAATTAGGGATAGGGGGCAGTATTCGTAAGTTTGGATGACTGAGGTGCCCAAAGTAAACTGCCTGTAACTCAGGCCCAGAAGCTAAGATATGCATATGCATGGCAGTATTGGATAGGAAACACTCTCAAGTTTCCAAAACTGTTAAAATAATGTCTGTGAGTATAATAGAACTGATATGGCAGGCGAAAACCTGAGAAAAATCAATCCAGGAAGTGGAATTATTTTCATGTGTCTGTTTTTCAACTCAATGCCTATACAGAATCCAATGGGTTAGGAATCAGATTGCAGTTCGTATGGCTTCCACTAGATATCAACAGTCTTCAGACATGGTTTCAGGCTTTTATTTTGAAAAAAAAACAAGTAAAAAGCAATTTTGGTCAGAGGACAGAGGAAGTATGCAGACCTGCAGATTGTTATTTTTCCTTTCTTTTGAAAACGGTATTGTCCGGTTGAAATATTATTGATTATAAAGACAATAAACAACCTGAGGATTAATTATAAACATCGTTTGACATGTTTTGACGAACTTTACTGCCTGTTGTGACTGCCTTGGAGCCATTGGATTATTGAACAAAACCCGCCAACAAAACAGAGTTTTTGGGACATAAAGAGGGACTTTATTGAACAAAACGAACATTTACTGTGTAACTGGGAGTCTTGTGAGTGCAACCATATAAAGATCATCAAAGGTAAGTGATTAATTTTATCACTATTTCTGACTTAACCTGTTGGGGGTAGGGGGCAGTATTTGCACGGCCGGATAAAAAACGTACCCGATTTAATCTGGTTATTACTACTGCCCAGAAACTAGAATATGCATATAATTATTGGCTTTGGATAGAAAACACCCTAAAGTTTCTAAAACTGTTTGAATGGTGTCTCGGAGTATAACAGAACTCATATGGCAGGCAAAAACCTGAGAAGATTCCTTACAGGAAGTGACCTGTCTGACAAGTTCTTGTTCTTCTTGGCTCTGTTTATTGAAAACTGAGGATCTTTGCTGTAACGTGACACTTCCTACGGCTCCCATAGGCTCTCAGAAGGCGGGAAAAAGCTGAATGATGTAATTCCAGCCATTGGCTGAAAAACATTAGCGCTTTTGGTAAGTGCTCTATCAGAGGACAATGGGACGGAGGCGCGTGCACGAGTCGACCCCATGTTTTTATTTTCTCTCTCTTTGAACCTATCACTTTTTTACGAGAAAAATTGCATAAAAATTGATTTTAAACAGCGGTTGACATGCTTCGAAGTACGGTAATTGCAATATTTAGACATTTTTTGTCACGAAATGCGTCGTGCGCGTCACCCTTCTTTACCATTCGGATAGTGTCTTGAACGCACGAACAAAACAGAGGATATTTGAACATAACTATGGATTATTTTGAACCAAACCAACATTTGTTATTGAAGTAGAAGTTCTGGGAGTGCATTCTGACGAAGAACAGCAAAGGTAATAACATTTTTCTTATAGTAAATCTGACTTTGGTCAGGGCTAAACTTGGTGGGTGTCTAAATATCTAGCCCTGTGATACCGGGCTATCTACTTAGAATATTGCAAAATGTGCTTTCACCGAAAAGCTATTTTAAAATCGCACATAGCGAGTGCATAGAGGAGTTCTGTATCTATAATTCTTAAAATAATTGTTATGTTTTTTGTGAACGTTTATCGTAAGTAATTTAGTAAATTCACCGGAAGTTTGCTAGTTCTGAACGTCACATGCTAATGTAAAAAGCTGTTTTTTGATATAAATATGAACTTGATTGAACAAAACATGCATGTATTGTATAACATAATGTCCTAGGGTTGTCATCTGATGAAGATCATCAAAGGTTAGTGCTGCATTTAGCTGTGGTTTGGGTTTATGTGACATTATATGCTAGCTTGAAAAATGGGTGTCTGATTATTTCTGGCTGGGTACTCTGCTGACATAATCTAATGTTTTGCTTTCGTTGTAAAGCCTTTTTGAAATCGGACATTGTGGTTAGATTAACGAGAGTCTTGTCTTTAAAATGATGTAAAATAGTCATATGTTTGAGAAATTGAAGTAATAGCATTTCTAAGGTATTTGAATAACGCGCCACAGGATTCAACTGGCTGTTGAGTAGGTGGGACGATTTCGTCCCGCCGACCCTAGAGAGGTTAATGACTCCTCTACTTGGCTGGTAAGTGTTTGTATGCTTTTTTACACGGGGCGCTGTCCTCAGATAATCAATCGCATGGTATGCTTTCGCCGTAAAGCCTTTTTGAAATCTGACACAGCGACTGGATTAACTTCTCTAGGGTAGGGGGCAGTATTTTGACGTCCGGATGAAAGTCGTGCCCGTAGTAAACTGCCTGCTACTCAGGCTCAGAAGGTAGGATATGCATATTATTAGTAGATTTGGATAGAAAACACTTTGAAGTTTCTAAAACTGTCTGTGAGTATAACAGAACTCAAAAACTCAAAAACCTGAGAAAAATCCAACAAGGAAGTGTGGAAATCTGAGGTTTGTAGTTTTTCAAGTGATTGCCTATACAGTGTACAGTGACTTAGGGTTTTGGAAACTTTAGAGTGTTTTCTATCCAAATCTACCAATTATATGCATATCCTAGCTTCTGGGCTGAGTAACAGGCAGTTTACTTTGGGCACGCTTTTCATCCGTAGGTGAAAATATTGCCCCCTACCCAAGAGAGGTTAAGACTTCACAAATAGTACGGTTAGTATGGTTACGCTGAGTACATCTACTAAACTTGATTTTATCGATTTTGCTTTTCTGTTGATAGGACGCTAACATCAATACGCTGGTGTATTGAGCTTTTGATTCTTATTTTATGTCATTGTGCCAAGTCACAATTGCATCCCTGAATGCTCTATTAGATTGGAATTTTCCTGTCAGCAGGGAAAGGCTGCCGAATTTTATCCATGAGCTGAATTCGCAGTGAGCCGAATTGGTAGTATGCTCGTGCACTTCTCCCAGATCCTGTAGACAGTCATATAATGATTTAACCTTATCTCTATCAAGTGATCCATAAAGAGACCACTCTTTGAACCTTTCAGAATAATTTGTACACCCCTTACGTATGGGTGTGCAAGGTTGTAAATTATTATTTCCATTATCAAATCTCCAGTAATCGATTATACGCACATGCAACTTCTCATGTTTTCCATATCTTCACAGAATCCATGTATAACGTAGGAAATCTTAGGTACTCACATTAATTAACCACTCCATGTGCGTTTCCAACGACTCTCCATCGCCCTACTCCCAGCATAAAAAAAATAACGTTTCCCGGACACTGCCCCGCCGGTCAGGGAAATAATGCTCCACACGAATCCTCAACGGTTCTCTAGACTTCCAGAAATGATAGACTGCTACTGTCTAAAATAACATCTTGCGCTCAATACCACCCCGTGATATTCTATGATGGGCAGTGATGGACGGAACCCCAAGACAACGCTACATATCGAAACTTATTATCCAAATTTAAATCAGCTTATTATACACATTTCCATATCTTATTATCCAAACTTCAGATTAGCACTTATTTCCACACTCACACAACTCTCAAATCACATTCACAAACACAGGACACACAGTACTGTTCCCAAAACATACTTAATCAATTAGTTGTTTTCTACAATCTTTTTTTATAACCTGCAGGAAAATTTTCTAATTTCTATCTCGGGGTCAGGTTCTGGGATAACGCAACTCATACATTTACATCTTACAATACTAACCCATGGCATTACAATGCATCACGGCATGTAGGACTCCAAATAATTTCTTACTTCAGGATAGTACGATCACGACTTCCTATTTATTATGACGATACCATTAGGATCTCATAACCTTAAAACGGCAGTAACTTCAGGACTTACTTTTAAAATGGGGTTTGGTTTAAACAATTACAGGTGCACCTTACTATCTTATACTATATCATTGTAATGCATTCTCTAATATTTCTATAGTGCTTTTCTCAGTCCACACAGGGTTGTAGCCCACACAGGACCTTTTGCTTTAAAGTCTTATCTAGTTAACACAGATTATAATTTCCAAACCTTCGAAGTCTTAACTAGTTCACACAATTCTAGTTTCATCCAGTTCACACAGATTCTAGTTTCATCCAGTTCACACAGATTCTGGATTCATCCAGTTCACACAGACTCTGGATGTTAACTTCAGATGGCAGCTCCCTCGGAACTCAATTTTCTCAACAAAAAATGTATAATTGCTTTCAAGAAATGCCAGTGTCACTCTATTTATCTGTCTCTGTTCGGAACACCGTAACCACCCGCCTGACACCCTCCTTCAGATCTTAGGCAGGGACCTGGCTTCTCCTTCAGTGGAGAGCGGGTTACCTTGATCCAATGGGTGTGGCCCCGTGCATGGTTAAACCCAGGTCCTCAGGAGCAGTCAGCAGATGGGGTTTGGTGTCCCATCTGGGTTTCCAAATATTGTTGTGGAATATTCTTATCAAGTGAGAGACACTTTGTCATTTCTTCAAACAATCATATTTATTTAATATTGATTTAATTACTGCAATAATGAGGCTGGTCGTCCCAACACTCCTGAGTGTTGGAGCGAGAGTCTAACCTTTACAGAAAATTCTGGTTCTTATATAATGTAGCGGACACTAAAAATGCTTAGTAATGGCTGGTTCCACCCCTTCCATGCAGATCGGGGGGCATCACAAGCCACTTTGGGTTCATATTGTGGTTATCTGCACCTGGTGTTTTAACCCCCACCCGGCTTAGTCTCACAGATGCAAGGATGATTTTGAGACAATGAGACAAAGGGATTGTTCTACCCCTAAACTATCTATAGTTAAACCCATTCTTGAACATACACCCAGTGGAGACCATAAAAACACAGCATTAGTAGAACAGAAATGTCTTACTATCTGTTAAGTATTAATTGTTAAATATCAAACAAATCAGGTAAATACGTAATTTTTCTCTCAAAGTCCCAACTCGGGATCCATAAGAGCAGGGACGGTCATGTGATCATGTGATCTTCCACCACCTGGGATAGGTGTGAGTATCTCATCTTCATCAGTTTCTGCTAGACCCTTTTTAGTGTCGATCACACTAACTGGCTGTCCCTCGTGCTGTTTCTACAGCGCTAGTGGATTACGGTGCCGCAGGGAACTTCATTGACCAGACCCTTACCTCCTCTCTGAACATCCCCTCATACCCGCTCTCCTCTCCGTTTGCGGTGCAAGCCCTTGACAATCGGCCAATAGGATCCGGAACCATCACGGTTTTACCACCATTTTGGTGGTTGTGGATAGATTTTCTAAATCAGGTTGTTTTAGTCCTCTCTTTGGTCTCCCGACTGCTCTCCAGGTTGCTGAGGCACTATTCCAGCAGGTCTTCCGACATTATGGATGGAAGACCTGCTGGAATAGTGTCTCCGACCGTGGGCCCCAATTCACAGCACGGGTATGGAGAACCTTTATGGAGAAGCACGGGGTCACGGTCAGCCTCACATCTGGGTATAGGCCTCTGTCCAACGGGCAGGTGGAGAGGATGAACAAGGAGATGGGGAGGTTCCTGAGGAGTCACTGCCAGGACCGGCAGGGAGTGTGGGCCCAATTCCTTCCATGGGCGGAGTACGCACAGAATCCATTACATCACTCCTCCACTGGACTGACTCCCTTCCAGTACGTTCTGGGTCAGAAGGAGCAGTGAGACTCCACTGCAGTGAGACTCCAGGTTCCATCCTCGGGATCGTGTCTGGCTCTCTCTACCAGGAAACTCCCACTCTGCCTGCCGCATCTTGTTTGCAATAAAGCACAAAAGTAAAACTTCATATTTTCAAGCATGGTGCTGGTTGCATTATGTTATGGGTATGCTTGTCATTGGCAAGGACTAGGGAGTTTTTTAGGATAAAAATAAATGGAATAGAGCTAAGCACAGGCAAAATCCTAGAGGAAAATCTGGTTGTCTGCATTCCAACAGACACTGAGAGACAGATTCACCTTTCAGCTGGACAATAACCAAAAACAAAAGGCCAAATATACACTGAGTTGCTTACCAAGACAACATTGAATGCTCCTGAGTGGCCTAGTTACAGTTTTTACTTGAATAGGCTTGAAAAACTATGGCAATACCTAAAAATAGATGTCTAGCAATGATCAACAACCAACTTGACAGAGCTTGAAGAATTTTCAAAATAATGTGCAAATATTGTACAATCCATGTGTGCAAAGCTCTTAGATTTACCCAGAGACTCACAGCTGTAATCGCTGCCAAAGGTGATTCTAACATGTATTGACCCAGGGGTGTGAATTCTTATGTAAATTAGATATTTCTGTATTTCCTTTAAAATTTGCAAACATTTTTGAAAACATATTTTCACTTGGTCATTATGAGGTATTGTGTGTAGATGGGTGATTCAATTTTGAATGCAGGCTGTATCACAAGAAACATGTGGAATAAGTCAAGGGCATAAATACTTTTTAAGGGCACTATGTAAAAAAAAAGGCTTCATAATTCATAAAGGTCATGCTAACTGACTGGTATTCTCACAGAACAAAACGGATACAATCTCCTAAGCCTGTGTTAACCTCAGACCTTATTTTTGTTGTTTATCCCAAAACCCTTTTCTTTCCACATAGATTTTCCCATTGGAAAGGCTGAACGAACCGGTTATTAGAACTACAAGCTGGCAGCTCTATGGCTAGTACTTTCTTATTGGGGATAAAAACAGATTACCTTAATTTTTTCATGTAACAAATCAAATATTAAACCACATACTCATCTTATATTTCAGTTCATGAAACATAGGACCAACACTTTACATGTTGCGTTTATATTTTTGTTCAGTATATTTAGGAATAGCTTATTATTAGCCACCCATTCTAAAACTGAATGCAGCTTTTTGTTAAGGGTTGCAGTGATTTAACTTGCTGTGGTAGTATAACGTTGAGTCATCAGCGTACATAGACAAACAGACTTTATTCAAGGCTAGTGGTAGGACATTAGTAAAAATAGAGAACAGTAGAGGGCCAAGGCTGCTGCCTTGAGGTATACCACACTTTACCTGGTTTATGTTAGCGTCTTCTACCAAGGATTACCGTTTTGGTCCTATACCTACTGAGAATTCAGATATCCACAAAGGACGGCATCAATATGTACACTACCGGTCAAAAGTTTTAGAACACCTACTCATTCAAGGGTTTTTCATTATTTGTACTATTTTCTACATTGTAGAATAATAGTGAAGACATCAAAACTATGAAATAACACATATGGAATCATGTAGTAACCAAAAAAGTGTTTGAGATTTTTCAAATAGCCACCCTTTGCCTTGATGACAGCTTTGCACACTTGGTATTCTCTCAACGAGCTTCACCTGGAATGCTTTCCCAACAGTCTTGAAGGAGTTCCCACATATGCTGAGTGCTTGTTGGTTGCTTTTCCTTCACTCTGCGGTCCGACTCATCCAAAACCATCTCAATTGGGTTGAGGTCAGGGGATTGTGGATTGTGGTGGCCAGGTCATCTGATGCAGTACTCCATCACTCTCCTTGATCCTCAAATAGCCCTTACACAGCCTGGAGGTGTGTTAGATCATTGTCCTGTTGAAAAACAAATGATAGTCCCACTAAGCCCAAACCAGATGGGATGGCGTGTTGCTGCAGAATGCTGTGGTAGCCATTCTGGTTAAGTGTGCCTTGAATTCTAAATAAATCAAAGACAGTGTCACCAGCAAAGCATCCCCATACCATAACACCTCCTCCATGCTTTACGGTGGGAAATACACTACCGGTCAAACGTTTTAGAACACCTACTCATTCAAGAGTTTTTCTTTATTTTTACTATATTCTACATTGTAGCATAATAATGAAGATATCAAAACTTTGAAATAACACATATGGAATCATGTAGTAACCAAAAAAGCGTTAACTTCTTCTCAATGTTCTTCTCAATGTTTTATATTTGAGATGCTTCAAATAGCCACCCTTTGCCTTGATGACAGCTTTGTACACTCTAGGAATTCTCTCAACCAGCTTCATGAGGTAGTCACCTGGAATGCATTTCAATGAACAGCTGTGCCTTCTTAAAAGTTCATTTGTGGAATTTCTTTCCTTCTTAATGCACCAATCAGTTGTGTTGTGACAAGGTAGGGTGGTAAACAGAAGATAGCCCTATTTGGTAAAATACAGAGTCCATATTATGGCAATAACAGCTCAAATAAACAAAGAGAAATGACAGTCCATCATTACTTTAAGACATGAAGTTCAGTCAATAAGGAACATTTCAAGAACTTTGAAGTGCAGTCGCAAAAACCATCAAGCGCTATGATGAAACTGGCTGTCATGAGGACCGTCACAGGAATGGAAGACCCAGAGTTACCTCTGCTGCAGAGGATAAGTTCATTAGAGTTACCAGCCTCAGAAATTGCAGCCCAAATAAATGCTTTGCGGAGTTCAAGTAACAAACACATCTCAACATCAACTGTTCAGAAGAGACTTTTATAGGCCATCTTACATGCAGTTCTCATACAATCATGACCTGAAAAGCATGACACACACACACACACACAGGGAGGAGGAGGAAGGAGGAGTGAGTGGAGGAGGAGGATGGGGAGGTGTTCATAAGTGGTGGGTGAGATCCCCAAGGCCAGTATTTATTCATCATCTCATCTCCAACTTTCTCCTCTCTCGTCATACCCCTCCCATTCTCTCTCCCCCCTCTCTTCCTTGCTCTGACATAACATTTACATAAGTAGTCAGACCCAGTACTTTGTTGAAGCACCTTTGGCAGCAATTACAGCCTCGAGTCTTATTGGGTATGACGCTACATGCTTGGCACACCTGTATTTGGGGAGTTTCTCCAATTCTTCTTTACAGATCATCTCAAGCCCTGTCAGGTTGGATGGGGAGCGTCGCTGCACAGCTATTTTCAGGTCTCTCCAGAGATGTTCGATTGGGTTCAAGTCCGGGCTCTGTCTGGGTCACTCAAGAACATTCAGAGACGTATGCCAAAGCCACTCCTGCGTTGTCTTAGCTGTGTGCTTAGGGTCGTTGTCCTGTTGGAAGGTGAACCTTTACCCCAGTCTGAGGTCCCTCCATTCATCTCTCCCTCTATCCTGACCAGTCTCCCAGTCCCTGCTGCTGAAAAACATCCCCACAGCATGATGCTGCCACCACCATGTTTCACCGTAGGGATTGTGCCAGGTTTCCTCCACACATGAAGCTTGGCATTCAGGCCAAAGAGTTGAATCTTAGTTTCATCAGACCAGAGAATCTTGTTTCTCATTGTCTGAGAGTCCTTTAGGTACCTTTTGGCAAACACCAAGGTGGCTGTCATGTGCCTTTTACTGAGGAGTGGCTTCCGTCTGGCCACTCTACCATAAAGGCCTGATTGGTGGAGTGCTGCAGAGATGGTTGTCCTTCTGGAAGGTTCTCCCATCTCCACAGAGGAACTCTAGAGCTCTGTCAGAGTAACCATTGGGTTCTTGACCAAGGCCCTTCTCCCTGATTGCTCAGTTTGGCCGGGTGGCCAGCTCTAGGAAGAGTCTTGGTGGTCTAAACTTCTTCCATTTAAGAATGATGGAGGCCAATGTGTTCTTGGGGACCTTCAATGCTGAAGAAATGTTTTGGTACCATTCCCCAGATCTGTGCATCAACACAATCCTGTCTCGGAGCTCTACTGAATAATTCCTTTGACCTCATGGCTTGGTTTTTACTCTTACATGCACTGTCAACTGTGGGACCTTATATAAACAGGTGTGTGCCTTTCCAAATCATGTCCAATCAATTGAATTTACCACAGGTGAATTTACCACAAGTTGTAGATACATCTCAAGGATGATCAATGGAAACAGGATGCACCTGAGCTCAATTTTGAGTCTCATAGCAAAGGGTCTGAATACTTACAGTATGTAAATAAGGTATTTCTGTTTTTTATATTTAATACATTTGCAAACATTTCTCAAAAACTTTTTTTGCTTTGCCATTATGGGTTATTGTGTGTTGATTGGTGAGGATATTTCATACATTTTAGAATAAGGCTGTAATGTAATAACAAATTTCTGAAGACTTTTAGAATAAGGCTGTAATGTAATAACAAATGTCTGAAGACTTTCCGAATGCCCTGTATATATACCCTGCATACTAATGCCCTGGCCAGGTTATGGTTTAACCCAGCTTGGTCTACCAATCTAATATAATTAATTAAAAATACATCATATCACAGTAGTCATTTCTATGACTCATTTACACAGTGCACAAAACATTAGGAATACCGTCCTAATATCGAGCTGCACCCCCTTAATTCGTCAGGGCATAGACTCTACAAGGTGGCGAAAGCGTTCCACAGGGATGCTGGCCCATGTTGACTCCAATACTTCTCACTGTTGTGTCAAGTTGGCTGGATGTCCTTTGGATGTCCATTCTTGATACACACAGGAAACTATCAGCGTTGTAGTTCTTGACACAAACCGGTGCACCTGGCACCTACTGCCATACCCCATTCAAAAGCACTTATATATTTTGTCTTGCCCATTCAACCCTCTGAATGGCACACATACACAATCCATGTCTTAATTGTCTCAAGGCTTAAACGTACTTATTTAACCTGTCTCCTCCCCTTCATCTACACTGATTGAAGTGGATTTAACAAGTGACATCAATACGGGATCATAGCTTTCACCTGGTAAATCTGTCATGGAAAGAGCTGTTCCTAATGTTTTGTACACTCAGTGTATGACAGACTGGGAATAGGCTATAATCTAATTCCTCAACTCTGAGAAACAGCAGTCATTCATAACGCATTGTTTAACATGCTAGCTCTGGTAAATAGTGAATTAGTTTGATAAATTTCAAGTATGTGAGGATCTGTACTGGTATGTGTTTGGACTCAAAGGACATGACTAGTAGATGTTGAACATGTTGGTCAGATATTCTAAATGAATGAGGGACAGATAGACCAGCCCTCACTGGTCGTTTTAATCCCAGATTATCTCCTGAGTCCAATCCTGAAACAGGACAAAATTGGCAAAAGAAAGGGATTATTTGTCCATTGGTGTAGGGAATGTTGGTTGGGGGATGTGGTGGAGAAGGCATGTTCATCATGCTCTCACACACACGCAAGCGTGGGCACAGCTTTGTTTTCATCAAATTTCTGAACTTTTTGGAGCAAAACATTTTTTGCCCACGTGCTTCACGAGTGGCGCAGTGGTCTAAGGCACTACATCGCAGTGCTTGAGGCATCACTACAGACCTGGGTTTGATTCCTGGCTGTGTCACAACCTGCCATGACTGGAAGATGCATAGGGTGGTGCACAATTGTCCAGGTTAGGGGAGGCTTTGGCTGGGGGGTCTTCACTTGTCTCATTGTGCTCTAGGAACTCCTTTTGGTGGGCTGGGCGCCTGCAGGCTGACTTCGGTTGTCAGCTGAAAGGTATTTCCTCCAATAAATTTGACCATTAAAAATCCTATTTTCCCTAATCATAACCCCAATACTCCTATCCCTCTAGTAAGATAACATATAGAATTGTTTTAATATTGGCATTCCACAGATCATTTGGCTATTTGATTTAGAATTTTATGACCCCTTTAAGTATAAAAATGTATATTTAAAAATGATTTGATTACATATTGAATTTGGCCTTAGCTAATATAGCCCATACTATGGCATTGAATAACACATTCATAAATGGCAAAAAAGACAGTCAAAGAATACATCATAAAACCAGGGAAGTCCAAAAAAAACTAAAATATTTTGTGAGCTTTCTTATATCTCCTAGATATACAGTGCATTCGGATAGTACTCAGACCCCTTGACTTTTTCCACATTTTGTTACTTTACAGCCTTATTCTAAAATTGGTTAAATTAGTTTTTTTCCTTATCAATCTACACACAACACCCCATAATCACAAAGTATATACTATATTTGTTTACATCTCCGTTAGTGAGAATTCCTCCTTTGCCAAGGTAATCCATCCTCCTGACAGGTGTGGCATATCAAGAAGCTGATTAAACAGAATGATCATTACACAGGTCCACCTTGTGCTGGGGAATATAAAAGGCCACTCTAAAATATGCAGTTTTGTCACACAACGCAATGCCACAGACATCTCAAGTTTTGAGGGAGTGTGCAATTGGCATGCTGTCTGCAGGAATTTCCACCAGAGCTGTTGTCAGAGAATTTAATGTTAATTTATCTACCATAAGCTGTCTCCAATGTTGTTTTAGAGAATTTGGTAGTACGTCCAACCGGACTAAAAACCGCAGACCAAGTGTAACCACGCCAGCTCAGGACCTCCACATCCGGCTTCTTCACCCGCGGGATCGTCTGAGACCAGCCACCTGGACAGCTGATGAAACTGAGTAGTATTTCTGTCTGTAATAAAGCCCTTCTGTGGGGAAAAACTCATTCTGATAGGCTGGGCCTGGCTCCCCAGTGGGTGGGCTTATACCCTCCTAGGCCCACCCATGGCTCCGCCCCTGCCAAGTCATGTGAAATCCAGAGATTAGGGCTTAATGAATTTATTTCAATTGACTGATTTCCTTATATGAACTGTAACTCAGTACATTTTTGAAATTGTTGCATGTTGAATTTACATTTTTCTTCATTATAGATGGTCTTTCTGCCTCTCTGTCTGATTACCTCTCTCACATATACCAGGGGCCAATATTCAGTAGGCCTAAACTCAATGGCCAGTACTGCATAACTTCTCCGTATTTAACTTCTCAGTTTTTACCATAAATGTTCTGTTTCCTGGCAGCATGTTATGGCATTCCGCTAAAAGCCACTTACATCACCATAAATATATGGTTGCAGGACAATGTAACTTCACAATCACGGCTTCAACAAAACAAACACCACAAAAACAACATTTACGTCTCTCTTTTACAATTTTTATAAACAAACAAACATTATGGGGCCACACTGTTGACCAATTGAAGATAAGGACTGAGTGCCTGTAATTTACCTCCCTCCTCTCTTCCTCCCCTCACTGCGTAGCATTTCAACTAGATGACCTCTGTGTGTCACATACAGAGATCCCCAACCAACAGAGTAGATACAATAGCAGAGAGTACCACAGATGAGAGATGATTAAACAGAGCTTTGGGAGCTGTGGGACTCAATCAGGATTATGATTTTGGTATGTTATAATATTATCTCTGTTTAGTTTAGATAGCGTGAGTAGGCCTTGCTGTGAGCAGAGGGCATTACACTCTTAGAAAAAAAGTTTCCACATAGAAAAAAAGTGTTCTGTCGCTTGCTTCATATATGGAACCCCTAAAGGTTTGATATAGAACCCTTTTATAGGGTTCTTTGATCAGAACACCAATGGTTCTTCTTCACGGAACCACAATTGGTTCCATATAGAACCCTGTATGGGGCCATTTATGAAATATGGCTACTACTAATTAATAATAATTTTTTAGCAAAGAATATAATATTATAAACAAGTAATGGACAAAAGAATACCAGCATAGTTTTGAAATAGTATTGTCATTATATGCAAACATAGTTTGGAAATATGCACTGGGGGCCAGGGAGGCATCTCTGTTTAAATAATGGACCACGCCAATCTTGGTACCAACTCTAACTTCTTTATGGAACAGTCAGCTACAGTACGGGTTGTTGCCTAGCTGGTTCCGGAGGAGATTAAAAAATGAGCACTAACATGAGTTAATCTTCAGAAATAAGCATTTGTAGATCTGCCAAAATGAATACAAAATGCTATGCAAACATATAATTATTATGATGTAGAAGAACAACTTACATGTAGCTGTTGTCAGCAGCAGCCAAAAGAGAGATCCTGTTCCTCTGATAGTTGGTTACTTCCACACTGAGCAAAACATAGATAGTGTGTTAAAAGTCATGTAATGATTAACTAGGCTATTGGATCACCCAGACTTATTATACATCATTAATTATGAATCATTTAGATACATACCTGCTCTGTCAGCTCACTGCCCATTACATGCATTCAACAGGGGTCAGCAACAGTCTAATGGCTTCATGAAACCTAATAGTTCCCTCATCTGATTCCACACTGAAATACTGAAATTAAAGTAAAAATGAGCTAATTGCCAATGTCAGGCTTGGTCTGTAGCTCTATATGGCATATGCCATAATACAAATTAAGTTTATTTGTAAGAGTTAGCTGGCTAGCTTGTAAAACGGCAAATTAAAGTAGCCTAGCTTTTTCCTGAGCTAGCTATCTTACAAACGGTACTCAAATTCTAATACAACTTTATTTATCTAGCCTATAGTTTATCATTTGACTTTGGCTTCATTTATTTGAGTAAAAAAATCAACTACGCTTACCTTAATACATTGAAAAATAACGAGCTTATTGTTAGGCTATTTTCAAGTTCAACCACTGTCCTCTTGCCTCATCATGCTGGAATGGCAGTTGGTTTTTGAATCGGAATGGCAGTAAAAATTTGGATTGACCAAAAGGTTCTATACAAAACCCCTTTTATTTCTTTATTTTTTTATTAAACACATTATTTTCTCTTGCTTCTAGCTAGCATTTAGATTGCCACTCTGACCTCGGTAGCAATGTTGCAAAATAAGAATTCGATCTCCCCCTGCCATAAAGAGTTAACGGTGTCGGACTTCAGCTAAACATTTTTCTGACCAGGCGAAATCATACAGCAGCATCATTAATATGGATATATATGTCAATGCAAAAAAGCTAAAACTGATGAATTGCTGCATCAGATGACCTGGCCTCCACAATCACCCAACCTCAACCCAGTTGAGATGGCTTGGGATGAGTTGTAGGAAAAGCTAAGGAAAAGCAGCCAACAAGTGCTCAGCATATGTGGGAACACCTTCCAGACTGTTGGAAAATCATTCCAGGTGAAGCTGGTTGAGAGAACGCCAAGAGTGTACAAGGCTGTCATCAAGGCAAAGGGTGGCTACTATGAGTTATTTCATAGTTTTGATGTCTTCACTGTTATTCTATAATGTAGAAAATAGTAACAATAAAGAAAAAGCCTTGAAAGACTAGGTGTGTCCAAACTTTTGACTGGTACTGTATATAGAACCTTTATTAGTAAAGTGTTCTTCAATCTCGTCCAAATAACCAAAAGGTTCTATTTAGAACTCCAAATAACTGTTTTTTCTAAGTGTACAGTACGGCGTGCGTGTGTGTGTGTGTGCCTGTGCTAGTGTGTGTGTGTCTGCTTGTTTGTTCCGTGCTTTTGTATGCGTTCTGTAGGTGCACACAGGCATTTGTGTGCATGTGTGTCATCACACGCCCCAATCTGGGAATCCTGAGCACACAGCTGTATGTAGGATTACCATTACTGTAGTATAATCCCAAAGCTTGTTAAAATGTTAAGATAATACGAAATGCCATTTTCCCCTCATGGGGCTAAATGCTCCTAGGTTATTTTATTTCCTGGGCTGTATTAAAGGGGCAATTTGCTGTTAAAATAACAACAAAGGCAGTACCCCAACTCTGTTTTGGTAAACAGCGGAGGGATGGTGCTGGAGAAATGCAACCACTCTCAAATTCATAGACAGCTATGGATGCAAGTACTGACCATCCATAGTTTGAGGATATACAGTGTTACAGTGATACATTTGTAAAGCAAGCTTATATTTTGGGTTCTGATGTGATACGACAGTTGATCTAAGCTCATGAGGCAATTAAAAGTTATATTCCTCAATAATGAATGGTTGTGTATATATACAGTGCAATCGGAAAGTATTCAGACCACTTGACTTTTCCACGTTTTGTTACGTTACAGCCTTATTCTAAAATTGATTGAATTTTTTTTTTCTCATCAATCTACACACAGTACCCCATAATGACAAAGGAAAAACTGTTTACATTTTTACTAATGAAAAAAATGTAAAACTGAATCACAGTACATAAATACTCAGACCCTTGACTCAGTACTTTGTTGAAGCACCTTTGGCAGTGATTACAGTCTTCTTGGGTATTATGCTGCAAGCTTGGAACACCTGTATTTGGGGAGTTTCTCCAGAGAATCTTATTTCTCATGGTCTGAGTTCTTTAGGTGCCTTTTGGCAAATTCCAAGCGGGCTGTCATGTGCTTCCGTCTGGCCACTCTACCGTAAAGGCATGATTGGTGGAGTGCTGCAGAGACGCTTGTCCATCTGGAAGGTTCTACCATCTCCACAGAGGAACTCTGGAGCTCTGGAACACCTCCTTGACCAAGATCCTTCTCCCCGATTGCTCCGTTTGCTGGGTGGCCAGCTCTAGGAAGAGTCTTGGTGGTTCCAAACCTCTTCCATTTAAAAATGATGGAAGCCACTGTGTTCTTGGGGACCTTCAATACTGCAGATCCCTAGATCTGTGCCTGTCTCGGAGCTCCACGGACAATTCCTTCGACCTCATGACTTGGTTTTTGCTCTTACATGCACTGTCAACTTTTGGACATTATAGAGACAGGCCTTTCCAAATCACATCCGATCAATTGAATTTACCACAGGTGGACTTCACTCAAGTTGTAGAAACATCTCAAGGATGATCAATGGAAACAGGATGCACATGAGCTCAATTTTGAGTCTAATAGCAAAAGGAAATAATGTATTTCTGTTTCTTATTTTTAATACATTTATAAACATTTAAAAAAAATTGTTTTCGCTTTGTCATTATGGGGTATTGTGTGTAGATTGATGATTGATATATTTTAGAATAAGGCTGTAACGTAACAAAATGTGGAACAATTAAAGGGGTCTGAATACTTTCTGAATGCACTGTATATACAGTACCAGTCAAAAGTTTGGACACACCTACTCATTCAAGGGTTTTTCTTTATTTTTACTATTTTCTACATTGTAGATTAATAGTGAAGACATCAAAACTATGAAACAACACATATGGAATCATGTAGCAACCAAAAAGGTGTTAAACAAATCACACTCTTTGCATTCTCTCAACCAGCTTCACCTGGAATGCTTTTCCAACAGTCTTGAAGGTGTTCCCACATATGCTGAGCACTTGTTGGCTGCTTTTCCTTCACTCTGCGGTCCAACTCATCCTAAACCATCTCCATTGGATTGAGGTCAGGTGATTGTGGACGCCAGGTCATCTGACGCAGTACTCCATCACTCTCCTTCTTGCTCAAATAGCCCTTACACAGCCTGGAGGTGTGTTGGGTCATTTTCCTGTTGAAAAACAAATTATAGTCCCACTAAGCGCAAACCAGATGGGATGGCGTATCACTGCAGAATGCTGTGATAGCCATGCTGGTTAAGTGTGTCTTGAATTCTACAATAAATCGCAGACAGTGTCACCAGCAAAGCACCCCCACACCATCACACCTCCTCCATGCTTCACGGTGGGAACCACACATGCGAAGATAATCCGTTCACCTACTCTGCGTTTTACAAAGATACGGCAGTTGGAACCAGAAATCTCAAATTTGGAATCATCGGACCAAAGGACAGATTTCCACCGGTCTAATGTCCATTGCTCGTGTTTCTTGGCCCAAGCAAGTCACTTCTTCTTATTGGTGTCCTTTATCGGTTTCTTTGCAGCAATTTGACCATGAAGGCCTAATTCACACAGTCTTTGGTCTGTAATCTGAGGTGCAGTTAACTGTAATGAATTTATCCTCTGCAGCAGAGGTAACTCTGGGTCTTCCATTCCTGTGGCGGTCCTCATGAGAGACAGTTTTATCACAGCGCTTGATGGTTTTTGTGACTGCACTTTTAAAGTTCTTGAAATTTTTCAGATTGACTGATCTTTATGTCTTAAAAAGTAATGATGGACTGTCGTTGTCTTTGTTTATTTGAGCTGTTCTTGCCATAATATGGACTTAGTCTTTTACCAAATAGGGCTATCTTCTGTTTACCACCTCTATCTTGCCACAACAAATTCAACAAATGAACTTTTAAGAAAGCACACCTGTTAATTGAAATGCATTCCAGGTGATTAGCTGATTGAGAGAATGCCAAGCGTGTGCAAAGCTGTCATCAAGGAAAAGGGTGACCACTTTGAAGAATGTCAATATAAAATATATATACATATACTATATATATACTTTTTTGGTTACAATGTGATTCCATATGTGCTATTTCATAGTTTTGTTGTCTTCACTATTATTCTACAATGTAGAAAATAAAAATAAAGAAAAGCCCTTTTTTCAATTTCTTTTAAATATCCGGAAATGGATGTACCAATTTCAGATTGCCTACTACAATAGCATATTTATCAGGTTTATACCGGTATCTATTGTCTATTGTTTAATCTCCCCTCAGGTACTGTAATTATCAAGTGCTATCTTGTGATCGGTGTAAATTAATCAAAATATGAGCAGGCAGGCAGAGCTGTAATGAAAAAGCCCTCAAGTTTGGCGCATGCTTTCATAATTAAGAGCGAGAGAGAGAGCGAGAGAGAACCTTTTTCAGTTCCCTCATCCGCCACCTCATGATCATACAATTAACATCTTAACTATTGGCCCTGGTCAAAAGTAGTGCACTACATAGGGAATAGGGTGTCATTTGGGAAGCAGCCCCAGTCTGCTCTGCTGTAGGCTTGGAGGCTCTGTGTCACGGAGGCTCTCCTCACTGCTAAAGCTAACTCTCTCTCCTCTGCTCTCATCCTTCTAGACCTATCTGCTACCTTTGATACTGTGAACCATCAGATCCTCCTCTCCACCCTCTCCGAGTTGGGCATCTCCGGCACTGCTCACTCTTGGATTGCGTCCTACCTGACAGGTCGCTCCTACCAGGTGGCGTGGCGAGAATCCGCCTCCGCACCACGTGCTCTCACCACTGGTGTCCCCCAGGGCTCAGTTCTAGGCCCTCTCCTATTCTTGCTATACACCAAGTCACTTGGCTCTGTCATCCCCACATGGTCTCTCCTATCATTGCTACGCAGACGACACACAATTAATCTTCTCCTTTCCCCCTTCTGATAACCAGGTGGCGAATCGCATCTCTGCATGTCTGGCAGACATATCAGTGTGGATGACGGATCACCACCTCAAGCTGAACCTCGGCAAGACGGAGCTGCTCTTCCTCCCGGGGAAGGACTGCCCGTTCCATGATCTCGCCATCACGGTTGACAACTCCATTGTGTCCTCCTCCCAGAGTGCTAAGAGCCTTTGCGTGACCCTGGCCAACACATCGTTCTCCGCTAACATCAAGGTGGTGACCCGATCCTGTAGGTTCATGCTCTACAACATTCGCAGAGTACGACCCTGCCTTACACAGGAAGCGGCGCAGGTCCTAATCCAGGCACTTGTCATCTCCCGTCTGGATTACTGCAACTCACTGTTGGCGTGGCTCCCTGCCTGTGCCATTAAACCCCTACAACTCATCCAGAACGCCGCAGCCCGTCTGGTGTTCAACCTTCCCAAGTTCTCTCACGTCACCCTGCTCCTCCGCACACTCCACTGGCTTCCAGTTGAAGCTCGCATCCGCTACAAGACCATGGTGCTTGCCTACGGAGCTGTGAGGGGAACGGCACCTCCGTACCTTCAGGCTCTGATCAGTCCCTACACCCAAACAAGGGCACTGCGTTCATCCACCTCTGGCCTGCTGGCTCCCGTACCTCTGCCGAAGCACAGTTCCCGCTCAGCCCAGTCAAAACTGTTCGCTGCTCTGGCACCCCAATGGTGGAACAAGCTCCCTCACGACGCCAGGACAGCGGAGTCAATCACCACCTTCCGGAGACACCTGAAATCCCACCTCTTTAAGGAATACCTGGGATAGGATAAAGTAATCCTTCTACCCCCCCCCCCAAAAAAAGATATAGATGTACTATTGTAAAGTGGTTGTTCCACTGGATATCATAAGGTGAATGCACCAATTTGTAAGTTGCTCTGGATAAGAGCGTCTGCTAAATGACGTAAATGTAAATGTAAATGGTAAAAGTAACAGGTGTGTGCGATCGGCATGGTCACAGCAGCAGGTGTGTGCACCTGTTAAATTTACCTAGGATTAGGATTAGAAAGTATCTCAGTATGTCACAGGAATCTCACCTTCTCTGAATTCACACACATTCTGCCTGCAGAGAACTGGAATTGGCGATGGAGGGCCATGTGTGTGTGTATGTCCGGGGCTGTCAGCGTTGAGTGGAAAACACCTAATTAGAGTTTCCATCTAGTAGATCTAAAGTTGCCAAATTTTAAGATATATCTATCCCTCTCCCTCACAGTCCTTCACAGGTGTGTGTCAGGCAGGCCAACAGCCCAGACCGTCTGGCAGGGTTCGCAGGGTGGCAGCTGTGGGTCGTTGGGCATATAATTGAATACCTGTATTAGAACTTTAGAATAGACATTGCAACATAAAAAATCATGCAAAACAAATCTTGGTAAAACTTTAATAAAAGAACTCAGAAAATGTGATACAATATTGCATAAAACAATGCATTTTTAGATATATCTGCACAATATGTTTGTTAGCTAGCCAGACAGTTTTTGATT
Organism: Salmo salar; assembly: GCF_965601325.2. Lineage (NCBI taxonomy): Eukaryota > Metazoa > Chordata > Actinopteri > Salmoniformes > Salmonidae > Salmo > Salmo salar. The sequence goes on from NC_138293.1 coordinate 44,332,708, forward strand.
CCATTATTTTATTTTTATTAACTGTCACTATAACAACATTCCATATTAACAATGGCTGTTGGTGGCTGTTGGGTTTGGGTGAATGGCAATGAGTGGCTCTGTGGTCACATGCAGTGTCAGGGAGGATCCAGGAGGCCTCATTTTACCTGATTACACACATCGTCATGGGAACTAAGCTCACCACATGAGTGTGTCCGGTTCCCTTGTCCCTGGTGTGAAGCAGTACGTCTCTCCCTCTCCATCATACACACATGCAGTTGTTTATTTCCTTATTATTTGCCTTCTGTCCCCTTACAGCCATCCTGTTGTGTGTGCGTGTCAGTGTGTGTGTGTGTGGTGTATGTGTGTGTGCGTGCGGGCGTGCATACCTGTGTGCGTAAGCATATGTTTGCTTGTGTGTCTGTGTACAGTATGTGTAACACCACAGATGAATAACCATAATATATCACGGTTGTCATATGATGAAGGAGCGGACCAAAGCGCAGCGAATGTTGTAGAGCATGAACCTACAGGATCGGGTCACCACCTTGATGTTAGCGGAGAACGATGTGTTGGCCAAGGTCACGCCAAGGCTCTTAGCACTCTGGGAGGAGGACACAATGGAGTTGTCAACCGTGATGGCGAGATCATGGAACGGGCAGTCCTTCCCCGGGAGGAAGAGCAGCTCCGTCTTGCCGAGGTTCAGCTTGAGGTGGTGATCCGTCATCCACATTTTCTTTATTAAACTGTGAAACTATGCAATAGATACAAATAAACAAAACAACAAACCGTGACGAAGAGGTGCAACATACACTAACTCAAAATACAATCTCCCACAAACCCAGGTGGGAAAAACAACTACTTAAGTATGATCTCCAATTAGAGACAACGATGACCAGCTGCCTCTAATTGGAGATCATCCCAACAAAAAAACATAGAAATACAGAAACAAGAACATGACAACATAGAAAATCTAAACTAGACACAACCCCATCACGCCCTGACCTACTCTACCATAGAAAATAAAAGCTTCTATGGTCAGGACGTGACATAATATCCTTAATCAATCAAATCAATTAATCAATCAAATTTATTCATAAAGCCCTTTTTACATCAGCCGATGTCACAAAGTGCTATACAGAAACACAGACTAAAACCCCAAGCAGCAAGCAATGCAGATGTGGAAGCACTGTGGCTAGGAAAAACTCCCTAGACTCCCTTAATGTGTCTCCATTCCCTCCCCCCTTCCAAGGCCAGTGGTTTTTCCCTCCTCTTGTTGTCTCCTCCATCTTTTTTGTGGTTGCCTGGCTGGAACAATCCTCTGTCTAATTGTTGGTAGGTCTTTAATCCTGCCAGATCCCAGTAATGCAGCACAGTGCAGTGTAGCGTGGCCCGGTCCGCTCCTAATAGGATCTAGTGTATTAACCCTCAGGACAATACTGCCAGCTGTCGCAGACTAGAGCCCCCTACTGGCAAGAGAGAGAGGGAGGTAAAGAGGGAGAAAGAAAGGGAGGGGGTGGAGAGAGAGAGAGAGAGAGAGCGAGAGAGAGAGAGAGACAGAGAGAACGTGTGTGTGCCTGGAAAGTGTAATGTTCTTAGTCCTGTGTGGAATGACAGAGAGAGCAGCTCATGGAGTCGCAGAAAACCCCCTAAAGTGCAAAGAGGGGACAACTGCCTTTCTCCCTACTACTTTTTTTTCTGCAAACCTATATCTATTCCACCCACTCCTCTTTCTCTCTATCTCTATCTTCCTCTTCTTAGTTATTTTCTCTCTTTAATCACTTTTCAGTCCCTCCCTTCTCTCCCCGTCTCTTTGTTTCCATCTTTCACCCAACCCTCTCCTGCCATCCAGTCTGTCGCCTCTCTACTGGCTCTATATGGTTGACTGAGTGACCGACCAGGGACTCTGGTGGAGTGAGTGTCCGTGTCCGGGACTGTGGAGGACTTTCCGGGAGAGTCAGGATGGCGGTGAACTTTGCAGAGGTGCGGGGTCGGGTGAAGAATGTGTGTGCGCAGAACGGGCTCCTCATCCTGTCTGTGCTGGCTGTGGTCATTGGCTGTATGATGGGGTTCCACCTGCGGGGCAAGCAGCTCTCCGACCAGGTCAGTGTCAAAACTAACACCTGTAGGGTGTCCTGTTCCCTCAACCAACCAACACACACCCTTCAATAGTACCCTTCCTTCAATAGTCATTCCCACCATCCCATAAGGACCTGTTCCTTCACACCTCCGCTACAGTTACCACTCCTCTGCTGACCTGAAACACCCTGGGTCTCCTGTTCCCTTACCCCCCCAACCCCCACCCCATGTTCCCAAAAAGGGAATGGCAGGTAGCCTAGAGAGAGAGAGAGAGAGAGAGCCTAGTTAGAGCATTGGGCCAGTAACCGAAACGTTGCTAGATCAATTCCCTGAGCTGACTAGGTAGAAATCTGTCGTTCTCCTCCTGAACAAGGCAGTTCCTAGGCTGTCATTGTAAATAACAATTTGTTCTTAACTGACTTGCCTAGTTAAATATAAAAATCACTGCTCCTTACAAATGTGGTGCCCCTGAAGTCCTTGACCCACTACTCTGCTCCACCCTGTTCTCCCTGTCCACTGGTCCCCCTGTCCTCCTATCCTTGAAAAACACCTTACATAAGAACTGTCCTCCCAAAAATATCCCCAAACATTCCCCCCTTTCTTAACACCAACCTCTCCTCAAACACAGCTGTTGTCCTACCATGTGATAATACCAACCTTAATAGCACTGTGTGATTGAATTGTGAATTACCACACACACTTATGTTGTAGGTGTGTGAGTGTTGAGGTGGGTGCAATGGGGGTTGAGAAAAAGGGAGATCGCTCTATAAGCTGTTGCTGAATACAGACGATCCAACAAAGCCTCTCTGCTCTTTAATGTCGCAGTACCAATGGCTGCTGTCGCTTAGTGGCTAGACCTGAGGCTAGATCACTGTTCTGTCTCTAGGAGGACACTGATCAGACTGACTTATGGAAAGAGACACATTTTCTGTTTACAAAACAGCTGGTATACTCAGCTAAAAAATTATATTAAAGTTGAAACACTTCCAAACACAACTCATCCAGTGATTCATGCTGCTGGGTAATGCTGTCCATCCTGCCCCTATTGATTTGTTTGGCTTCACTTGTCCTGTCTGAGTTTGTTTTCAAAATAAACATCTTCTCATCAGCCGCGCTCCATATTTGTGAGATGAAGGATTGTCAGTGGCTGTTGCTGTGGCTGTGGAGGCTTAGCTGTGAATCACATAGATGGGATATAGAGCAGCACACTGCTGTCATTCCCTGTTTGTTTTTTCCCAATATTTGTTGAAAAGGTATATTCACTTTATTTGGACAGAGATAGATTTGAATAAGACAGGGGATACAGAGAGGGGGGAGATGCAGAGTTACCCGCTAGACCAGCTTCAAGCATGGCATTCGCTGTTTATCAGATAAATAACAGAATACATTGAAATTGGACTCAGTTCATTTGAGAGCATTCTGTTCAAATTAAATATACAAAGGTAATTACGGCACACAATGTACACAATCGGCTGTGCTAATTTTACACATGGGGGGAGTGACAATCCACCAGCCCTGTGGGTTATGAAAATGAACATTGACTGTTTGTTCTTAGCGACTGTCTTATTACATTGTGTACTGGTGTACTGGTATCTTGTAATTTCAATGATTGACGTAATAAAACAGGACTGTATGAATAATTGGTTATGTGACATTATACATTATTTAGAATGTACACTGAGTGCACAAAATATGACAGACTGACAAGGTGAGTCCAGGTGAAAGCTATGATCCCTTATTGATGTCACTTGTTAAATCCACTTCAATCAGTGTCGATGAAGGAGAGGAGACAGGTTAAAGAAGGATTTTTAAGCCTTGAGGCAACTGAGACATGGATTGTGTATGTGACAAAAGATTTAAGCGCCTTTAAACGTGGTATGCCAGGAGCACTTTCTTGTGTCAAGAACTGCAACGCTGCTGGGTTTTTAACGCTCAACAGCTTCCTGTGTGTATCAAGAACGGTCCACCACCCAAAGGACATCCAGTCAACTTGACACAACTGTGTGAAGCATTGGAGTCAGCATGGGTCAGCATCCCTGTGGAACGCTTTCGACACCTTGTAGACTCCATGCACCGGCGAATTGAGGCTGTTCTGAGGGCAGAATTTGGGGTGCAACTCAATATTAGGAAGGTGTTCCTAATGTTTGATATACTCAGTGTATAATTCAAGAATAAAAAACAAATGTATCATCTATGGAGATGACAAACTTTGCAGAAAATAATATCTCAAATTGGAAAAGGAGAGTTTCCTGGGGACAAAATAATATGAAGTTACAAAACATTATGGATATCTCTTCCAGCAGTTACCGTCTGTAGGTAGCCCACGAGACCGAGTGGATTTTGTCAAAGTAGTATATTTGATAAGAGTCTGAAGCTCTGATAATACCACAATATTGCAACCGTTTAAAGGTCCATTAGACTGGTGGATAAGAGAACAAGGAGAAGGAAATGGCTTCGGTTTACAGTAGTAGTGATGGTGATAAGAGCTACTCATTACTGACATAAAACATCCTAGTTGGTTTTCTTTGAACATTCCATATGTTCTAAACATTAGTCCCAAAAAGATTCCCCCCCCCAAAAAGTTATCTCCGGTGCTGTCATATAAGTGGGTGTCACGTCCTGACCAGCAGAGGGAGTAATTGTATTAGTTTTGGTCAGGACGTGGCAGAGGGTTTGTGTTTTGTATGTATTTCTACGTTCTGTCTAGTTTAGTTTTTCTATGTTTAGGTTTGGGTGTTGGACTCTCAATTGGAGGCAGGTGTTTCTAGTTGCCTCTGATTGAGAGTCCTATATATAGGTGTGTGTTTGGTTTGGGTTTTTGTGGGTAGTTGTATTTGCACTGCTGTTTGTTTAGCCTGAAAATCTGTTCACTGTTGTTCTGTTTCTTGTTTTTCCCTGTTACTCACTTTAAATAATAATATTAAAGTATGAGTATTCAGGTACCCGCTGCGCCTTGGTCTCATCTCTTCGACAGCCGTTACAGTGGGAGAGGAGACTTAGGAGAATATGATGGAAAAATCAACAAAGTGGAATTCAAGAGGCATCTAATGGTGCCTTGGGAGGGTTTTTGTTTTCGGTTGAAGTAGTTCCTCAATAGCTACTCTTCTGTCTCAATTTCTACCAAAAACATGTTCATGGGTGCTGTATTTCTGCTCGTGGTGGAGCTCTATCTACATTACCACACGTTTCTTCGAGATGGCCTTCCAAAATATCCAGCACTTCCTTCATTTATATGACTGACCAAGTGGAATGTTGTTTTTACTGAGCTTTGTGCTCCCTTCCTACCTTCTGGCTAGTTGCTACTCACTGTGTATCTCTTGAACACAATTGCTACTCACAGAGTTTACACATGCAGCCAAATTCTGATCTTTTGCCAAATTATTGGTAAATGATCTGATCTGATTGGTCAAAAAGATCATTTAGTGCCAAAGATCCGAATTAGGCTGCCCGTATATACGCAGCCTAGGAGAACACTGTGGGAAGCAACTTTTTGTGATTTTTTTTAAAATTTATTTTTAGAATTGGGCTACTTGTCTAAATGCAGCTATAGAGCCACAGTGAATCCAGTAGCTCTTTTACATGGATTAGGCTAATGTTGTACTATGGAGGGGAAGCAAAGGAAATGTTTGAGGGGTAACCAAAATTATACTATTATTTGTTATGAGAGCTGGTTTTCTATCCCCTCTTTCTGCTGTGAGGTAGAGTGGGTAGGAGAAAGTAGGGTACTGGAGGCGGAGGAGGTCCTGAGGGTGTAGCCATGTCTTCATAGGGAATGGGAGTGGGGGAGTGAGTGGATAGATGCACACAACATACCATCACCCCTACTCTCCCCCTCCACTGTCTTGAAGGTTATTTCTCAAACCGACAACGGTTTGTTCTGCACTAAGGCAAAAAACCAAACCATACAAAGTATACACATAGTTGAGGTGGAGGAAGGAACAATTGAATGTTTGTTTGCGTTGTATTTCTCCTGTTTGTTTGGGAATGGTTTAGATACCTTTTTTCCCGCCACCTAAAACTAGTCTATAGCAAAAGGATCGTCTAATATAATTAACCAGATTAATAATTTGCTTAATTTGAGAGACTGTGATGCCACTGCTTTTAAGCCTTGTTCACTCTGGCAGTTTGAAGTCACTAAAATCAATTTTTTATGCATATTTGAGTCAGTTCTTTTTCCTGTAGTCTGAACAGCCAAAAAGCACATTGAATCGGATATTTCAAGCCATCTTCATATGTTGTTTGAAAGCAGATACTAATCTGATTCCTGGCCATACAACTTCACATTTATGTCATTTAGCAGACACTCTTCTCCAGAGCGATTTACAGGAGCAGTTAGGATTAAGTGACTTTCTCAAGGGCACATTGACAGATTTTCACTTAGTCGGCTCAGGGATTCAAACTAGCAACCTTTCAGTTACTGGCCCTACGCTCTTAACGACTAGGCTACCTGCCACCCTCGTGCCTGAATGGTCAAATCTGATTTATTAAGTGGTAGACTGTTATTTGGCATATCTTGTTGCTTGCTAGCTACTCTGTTGACAGTTTGACAAGAACATGTGGTAGCTAACTAGCTTGTTCATTCTTTACAAACAAATTTGTGAATGTGCTTGAATGCTAAACAGATAGCTAGTTGACTGCTGTGGCTAGCCAAAAAAGGACTTGTTTTGAACACACCCGTCGTTACTATGACAACTAGCGTAGCCGTGTCAGCAAATGACCGCTGTCTGAACACACACAAATCTGGATTGGTCACTTGTAACTTGTTGTTTGGACAGTCAGTTTCCAAAACGCATTTGAAAAACAAAACTGATTTGAGCATTAACGCCTGCAGTGTAAACAAGGCTTCAGAGCAACTGACTCAAACTAATCTTCCCAAATCTAGATCTCCACATAATTATTTTAAAACCCTCTGAACCCTATCCCCGGTCCCCTTTCCCTCCCATTTTGCTGTCCTGCTATCATGCAACAGATGTATTGCATGATATTACAAACAAGATGAACCATCAGGTCTTATATAGCGATCATTTATGGGTTATGATATGATCAACCTCCCAAAATGTCACTGGGTGTTTCATTTATTGGGATTAGGTGGTTATAATTGGGGCAGTGTGTGCATGTGCCACATGTCAGCCTTGTGTTCGGCAGATGCCAGGGCCTGATACCAGCTGTGTGTGCGCGTCTCTCTCACCCGTGACACACACACTCACTACTAATCAGCCCGCCATTTGACTGCAGTGATCCTGATCTAATCGCCGTCTCCTCCTGTCTTTCCGCCCCCTCTTCCTTCCTAATATTAAACAACAGCTAAAGCTCTTTAGCTGTTATCATCTCTCAGACTTATTGTGTTTGAATTCATCCCTCTCGCTCCCTTCCTCTCTCTCTCTCAAAACCTTCTCTCTATCTCTCCACACCTCTCTGTTCCCAATATCTTTGTTTCTCCCCCTACTCTCCATCCCCCCAACCATCCCTCTCTCTATCCTCCTCATATCCACATCCTAAGGAATTGTAAACACCCCCCATCTTGGTAAATACAGTAGAACAGATGATAGTAAATACCTGAGAGGTTGATGTTCTAACAGATGCCTATTTAATTATTTATCTGGATTGAATATTCCCATTCATATCACATGCTGTTTGTAACTTGCCACTGAAGTTTAAAGGGGATCATTTTATGTTGGTGAGTAATTTAGAACCACAATGTGCTCATTTGAAACACCACTCTAAAATGCTTAAATACGCACTCCAGCAATTAAAAAAAAGACTTTTCCTGTTGAAAAATAATATCTGACGTATAAATACAGTAATGTACACACACTTAAGGGTAAAAAAAATATGTTTTGAGCAACGTAGTGTTTGTTTTTTTACACAAATGCAAACTTCACGGAGTAGGCCATTCAAGGAGTTGGTCTGATGGTGGTCCCATTAAGTGTGTTTTTACCTTTGTGTGTACATTACTGCATTTATTCTTGGCATAAAGCTTTTAAGTTGGTCTGAAACTCTTTGTTTACAGGCCACATTAAGCCTGCAAGTCACGTTATGCTAGCTTACAAAGTGATGTGTAATTTCTAATGGAATCCAACAATTGAAACGTTTAATTACCCCATACCTGCATTCAGAATGACTGCCAGGGTTGGGGAAATGTATTATTGAGACTACCTAAATCATATAAACTGGAACAGCTATCTCAGTAACAGGTGCAATAAGTCCAACTACAAACTGATTTGATTAGTTAAAAAAAACGTATGTTATTTATGTTTGTGTAGCATAATATTAACCAACCAAACAAAGTACATGCAAAAACACAGGTATTGAAACAAACAATTCTGAAAAATCTACCTGTAAGAGCACATGCTGGGAAATATGATAATGATGAGCGTGGTTTTGAGTTGTTTTGATCAAACATGGTTGTTCAAATTCAGTTGAATTTGAGCAGAGTTTGTTGAGTAAACACACTAACACATTAGCTCAAATTCTTGTCCTTTTGAAGTCTGCTCAACTCACGTAGTAACGCTGATTAAACGATTGGTTGAGTTGGCTTTTTGACAGTGTTGCCTTCCAAAGGCAACATGAATTTGTAATTTTACTCAACAAGCTTTTTAAATTCAGCTTACTTCGAGAAGAGTTTGTTGAGTAAACAAACTTGAACACATTACTTCAAATTATAACGCTGAATAGGAATTGGTTAAGTTGGCTTTTTACAGTGTGGTAAATCCAAAATGCCTATCTACAGTAAACCTACCCAATATTTACAGTAGGTCTATCTACCCTAACTAACATCCTGCTCTGCTTTGTTTGTCCTCTCTGTGTTTATGTAGGAGGTGAAGTACTTCCAGTTTCCTGGAGAGCTCCTGATGAGGATGTTGAAGATGCTCATTCTGCCTCTCGTCGTCTCCAGGTAGGAACACAACAGAGGGCATGCTGGGTAGTTCACCCTCCTCCCAACACACACACATACACAGTACTTGGAAAATATTTGTGCTTGTATTGATCTTCGCTGACAAAACGACAACAACATCTACTTCCATGCCCTGTCCTTCTGACTTGGAAACTAGCTGCAGTATGTCCTAGAATTTGCTGTTGTTTATTTATAAGATTACATTTTCAGGTCATGCAGTTCTGCTGTTGTTTGCAGAACTGTGAGTGTATTTGGTGTTAACTACATATGACTGCTAAGAAATGTAAAAGAAAACTACATAAACACACTCAAAAGCCATGAGGTCGAAGGAATTGTCCATATAGCTCTGAGACAGGATTGTGTCGAGGCACAGATCTGGAGAAGGGTACCAATTCATTTCTGCAGCATTGAAGGTCCCCAAGAACACAATGGCCTCCATCATTCTTAATAAATGGAAGAAGTTTGGAACCACCAAGACTTTCCCTAGAGCTGGCCACCTGGCCAAATTGAGAAATTGGGGGAGAAGGGCCTTGGTCAGGGAGGTGACCAAGAACCCAATGGTCACACTGACAGAGCTCCAGAGTTCATCTGTGGAGATGGGATAACCTTCCAAAAGGACAACCATCTCTGCAGTACTCCACCAATCAGGGCTTTATGGTAGAGTGGCCAGACGGAAGCCACTCCTCAGTAAAGTTTGCCAAAAGGCACCTAAAATTCTCTCAGACCATGAGAAACAACATTTTCTGGTCTGATGAAACCAAGATTGAACTCTTTGGCCTGAATGCCAAGCGTCACGTCGGAAGGAGACCTTGCACCATCCCTACGGTGAAGCATGGTGGTGGCAGCATCATGCTGTGGGGATGTTGTTCAGCGGCAGACTAGTCAGGATCTAGGGAAAGATGAACGGAGCAAAGTACAGAGTGATCCTTGACGAAAACCTGCTCCAGAGCGCTCAGGACCTTAGACCTTAGACCCACAGCCAAGACAAAGCAGGATTGATTTCGGGACAAGTCTCTGAATGTCCTTGAGTGGCCCAGCCAGAGGGCCTTGAACCTGATCGAACATCTCTGGAGAGACCTGAAAATAGCTGTGCAGTGACGCTCCCCATCCAACCTGACAGAGCTTGAAAGGATCTGCAGAGAAGAATGTGAGAAACTCCCCAAATACAGGTGTGCCAAGCTTGTAGCGTCATACCCAAGAAGATTCAAGGCTGTAATCGCTGCCAAAGGTGCTTCAGCAAAGTATTGGTAAAGAGTCTGAATACTTATGTAAATATAATTTCCATTTTATTTTCATTAATAAATGTCCCAAATTTTTTTTCTAAAAATGGTTTTGCTTTGTCATTATGGGGCATTGTGTGTAGATTGATGAAGGCAAAAAAGATTGAATCCATTTTAGAATAAGGCTGTAACATAACAAAATGTGGAAAAAGTCAAGAGGTATGAAAACTTTCTGAATACACTGTATATATTTCAGGAGCTTTCTTTTATCTCCTAGATATATATCTCCTAGATAAAAGACAGTCACTTCAAAACCTTATTCCTTATGATTTATTTTTTGACTGTCTTTTTTTTTGCCATACATTTTTATGGGCTATAGTGGTTGTCACGTCCTGATCCTAGTAAGATGTAATTTTATATAGTAGAGTAGGTCAGGGCGTGACAGGGGGGTGTTTTTGTGTTTTTCTATGTTTTCTATTTCTATATTTAAGTTCTAGTTTTTCTATTTCTGTTGGAATTGTTTGGGTTGATCTCTAATTGCAGGCAGCTGATCCTCGTTGCCTCTGATTAGAGATCATATTTAAGTAGGGGTTTTTCTTCCTGGGTTTTGGTGGATGTTTTCTGTTTAGTGTATTTCACCTGACGGAACTGTTGTCGGTCGTTTTGTTGTTTTGTTCTAGTGTCTTCATAATAAAAGTGAATATGAGCACTATACACGCTGCGCCTTGGTCCCCTTTATGGGACCCGCGTTACAGTGGTAAAGGCCAAATTCAATATTTTATCAAATTATTTTGCAATCTTAAAACAATTCAATTTAAAACAATATGTAATCTTAGTAGAACCCCATAAGGTGAAACGTTTGAATGAAATATAGGCCTACTGCTTCTATATTCTAATATTCTAAAAGTATATATATTTTTTATTAATCAGCTTCATGGTTTAATATACAGTTGGCTGTTTTTTCCGTGCATCGGCAAGACAGAACACCTGGGGTAAGACAAGGGGTGGCGGTCTGTGTCTATTTGACAATAACAGTTGGTGCGCGAAATCAAATATTAAGGAAGTCAGTGGTGTAAAGTACTGAAGTAAAAATACTTTAAAGTACTACAGTACTTTAAGTAGTTTTGGGGTATCTGTACTTTACTATTTATATTTTTGACAACTTTTACTTCACTACATTCCTAAAGAAAATAATATACTTTTTACTCCATACATTTTCCCTGACAACCAAAAGTACTTGTTACATTTTGAATGGCTAGCAGGACAGGAAAATAGTCAAATTCATGCACTTACTGTATCAAGAGAACATCCCTGGTCATCCTATTGCCTTTGATCTGGCGGACTCACTAAACACAAATGCTTTGTTTATGTCTGACTGTTAGAGTGTGCCCCTGGCTATCCGTAATTTTTTTTTTTTTAAATGGTGCAGTCTGGTTTTCTCAATATAAATAATTTAAAATAATTTATACTTTTATATTTACTTTCAATACTTAAGTATATTTTAGCAATTACATTTACTTTTGATACTTTTACATACCCCAACCTGAAGCCATGGATAACAGGCAACATCCGCACTGAGCTAAAGGACAGAGCTGCCGCTTTCAAGGAGCGGGACTCTTACCGTACACTAATAAGAAATCCTGCAATTCCCTCAGACGAACCATCAAACAGACAAAGTGTAAATACAGGACTAAAATTCAAGGCTTGCAAACTATTATGGACTACAAAGGGAAGCCCAGCTGCAAACTTCCCAGTGACACAAGCCTACCAGACGAGCTAAATTACTTCTATGCGCGCTTCAAGGCAGCAACACTAAAGCATGCGTGAGAGCACCAGCTGTTCCGGACGACTGTGTGATCACGCTCTTTGTAGCCAATGTTATTTAACCTTTATTTAACTAGGCAAGTCAGTTAAGAACAAATTAATTACAATGACAGCCTCTTATTTTTCTTAAAACTGCATAAAAGTTTGTAAGGAAACATTTCACGGTAAGGTTGTATTCCTGTTGTATTCAGCGCATGTGACAAATAATAACATTAGATTTTTTTGATTTTAAGAAATCCAGCGGTAACCTGCAGGAGCACGTTGACCTTCTACCTGTGCGTTGCAATTGACGTTTCACAATATTGTTGAGCCATTAACTATCTCTCCTGATTCACCTAATCAAGGGATTAATGATTAGTTGACAAGTTGAATCAGGTATGCTAGCTGAGGAATAGTTAAAATACATGGAACCGCCGGGGGCCCCCGAGGAGAGGTTTGAAAACCCCTGGCCTAACTAAGTCCTGTGAGTTGCCTTTCCTCCTTGTTGCAATGTTGGTGTTTATGCAAGGCTTTCATGCAACAGAATGTCAGTGCAGTTCTACAAGTGATTATTATACAATTTCTACGTCAAAAGCGTTTTCACCTGAATTCTCCTCACAGAGAAAAAGCAGGGAATAATATTTATGTGGCGGTACTATAAATCTGATGCCGTTTTATGGGGTTTGATAAGTTCTTGCTAATGGTGAGCCGGACAGATTCTCTCCAGCCCGACTCTATTTTGGAACCAAATCTTCTGTTCCCTGGCTACATGAGGCTGCAGCGATGTTGACCGACAAAAAATGAAATAACAAATCATGCAAACGGACTGATTACATGCTGGACGCTTTACGGAATAAGCTACTTACAATCCCTGCTACGGCAAAGACTGGATGAGAAGTTGATCCCCCTCTCTCTCTCGCTCTCTCTCTCACCCTCTTTTTATGTCTATCTCTCTCGCTCTCTCACCCTATTTTTATCTCTATCTATCTCTACCTCTCTCTCTCGCTCTCCATCCCTCCCTCCCTCCTCACCTCTAAGCAGAAGGGCCAGGCCAGTCAGTGTTCTAGTCCCTCAGTCACATGCACAGCAGGAGTTAACTTTAGTCCACACTAGGTTTACTGCCAAAGAGGCACATGATGGTTAATTACGTTAAGAACAACTTATCTGATACTCTATATTATTGTATAAAGACTGTAGTATTACTATATTTACATACTATAGTATTCATTGTAGTGTTTTTGCTGACTTTACAGTAGTATTCAATGTAGTGTTTTTGCGGACATGACTGTAGAAAAGTTGTAATTAACGTAACGTGCCTGGATATGGGCTCTGTTCCTTGGTGTCCACATCACTAAGGACTTAACATGGTCCTCTTACACCAGCACAATTGTGAAGAAGGCATGACAGCTCCTCTTCTCTCTCAAGAGGCTGAAAATATTTCGCATTGCCCCTCAAGATCCTCAATAATGTTTACAGATGCACCATCGACAGCATCTTGACTGGTTGCATCACCAGCTGGTATTGCACCTGCAACGCCCTCAACCACAGGGCAAGCTCCCAGATATTCAAGACACTCATACCAGGCGGTGTCTGAGGAAAGCCCCAAAAAAATCGTAAACAACACCAGTCACCCCAGCCATGGACTGTTCTCTCTGCTACCGTCCAGTAGACGGTACCGGAGAATCGGGTCTCAAAACAACAGGCTCCGAGACAGCTTCTTTCCCCAAGCAATAACCCAGCAAACCAAAATTGGTTCTGTGAAAGTTCCCAGAACATTTGTTAGGTTGCGGCTAATGTTCTCATAACAAAATAACTGTCCGGTTGTCCTGGTGATTGTATAGAACATTCGCCTGATGTCCTCGCAAGAACGTTCCCAGAACACATTTTGTCTGTTTGTGTTATTACATTGCCTGGAACCTAATGAGAACGTTTGGGGAATGTTATGTGGTGGTTGTTACAGATGCTGAGCACAATATTTTAGTGAATGTTAGGAGAACATTCCAAAGATCTTAAAAAACATTTTTTTGTAATGTTAGATAACGAGAACTAAATGGGAAGCTTAGCTAATGTTTACATTTTAGCAGACGCCCTTATCCAGAGCAACTTACATTAAGTAGTGAGAACATACATTTTTGTACTGGTCCCCCATGGGAATTGAACCCACAACCCTGGTGTTGCAAGCACAATGCTCTACCAACTGAGCCACTCAGGACCAAATGTTCCTGGTTTGCTGGGAAGAGTGGTGAACAGTTAAACAACGGCTGCCTACCCTCTCTCATGGACTATCTGAAGTGACTATCTGTACAGACTCTATGCTCACTCACTGGTCTCTACCCACACATTCACACACACACACCTAGACCGACACCCTGCACACACACGCATACACATGCGCACACACACTCACTTACTGATGTCACACACTTACACCCACACTCACATTTACCACCACGCACCCACCCACTCACCTTGCTGCTGCTATATTGATTATAATTGACTATTATTATTATCATTATTTATCCTGCTACAGTCACCTTTACACCTGTTTACATGTCCTGTACATATCTACCTCAACTACTAAAGTACCCTTGCACACTGTAATTATTGCACTGAGCCTGTATATAGCTTGCATTCTTGTGACTTTTTTTTCTACCTGTATTTCTTGTGTTCTTGTGTGTTTTTCATACTTTTTATTATTACTTTACATAATTTCCCTTATATTATTTCCTTGAATAGTGAATTTTTAGGAAAGAGCTAACAAATAAGCATTTCATTGTACTTTTCAAACCTTTTGTATTCTGTGCAAATGATAAATAAAAGTTGAAAGTTGAAACTATACTTTAGTATTTACTCTAGTGTTTTTGCATACATGACTAGTACAGACCTTTTTAGATAGGCCTATGTTTCAGCCATTTTGGTAGGCTATTTGTTAGTCAATGTCAATACTCTCTAGGAGTGTGTGTGTGTGTGTGTGTGTGTGTGTGTGTGTGTGTGTGTGTGTGTGTGTGTGTGTGTGTGTGTGTGTGTGTGTGTGTGTGTGTGTGGAGGGGGATGAAGTCAGGCGCAGGAGACCAAATACCAAATATCCAAAACACCATGAACAGGCATAAAAACCAGACAAAATAATCCACCCAAAAGGGCCGGAACGCAGTCCAGAAAGAAACGCCAGTCCTCATAAGACAAAGAAAATATAATGCAACCCCAAAACTACGACAGGTAAAACAAAACAATCGCGCACGAACCCAACCTGGTAGGGCGAGACTAAATAACCCACTAATAAACCTAACTCAAAACAGGTGTAACACAGGACAGACAAAACCAAATGAAAAGGGAAAAAGGGATCACTGGCAACTAGTAGACCGCCGTGCGCCGCCCGAACAGGGAGAGGAGCCACCTTCGGTGGAAGTCGTGACAGTCAACTTGTCTATAATTTTCTTTTGTCGTTACTTGTTGCCCTAGAATACTAAATAAACCTTTGCTCACTAGAATAATGTGATAAATCAATAAACGGAATACTTCAGCAGCAGTTATTTTATTAGCGGTGAGGAATAAACAGGCGCCAAATACT
The DNA here is from genome assembly GCF_965601325.2 of Salmo salar. Lineage (NCBI taxonomy): Eukaryota > Metazoa > Chordata > Actinopteri > Salmoniformes > Salmonidae > Salmo > Salmo salar. Next base: position 44,348,252 of record NC_138293.1, read on the forward strand.
TACAATATTTACAAAGATAACTAACCGGTCAAAGAGCAACAAAGAACATAAACTGAATCAAATATGAGCTCATTCTAAAGAAAACCCAGGCTTCAATCATGCCTGAAAAACCTGGCAGCATGCCAACCTGTTCCCTGTCTGTCTCCCTATAAAAAACAATGAATTACAGGGTTTAAATAGGACTCCCCATCATGCAACAGCCAATGAGAATCAGTTTCACATCAGGATATTCAATTAACATTACAATGCACAAATTACATTCCAGACATATTAAGATCACAATCATGCATAGAGATTTATACTAGCACACATCTCAATAAATGTGCTAACCCCACATAATATAAAATAAATTAATGTGCGCTTTGTAAACAGTGTCTGGTTATTATAATCGTGAAATACTTTAGATTGTCTGATTGAGGACATACAGTATAGTACAATTGTCACAGTTCTACACATGATTGAGGGATACTACAGTGTGGAGTGTAGTATTCTATAGTATACTATATAATTCTATAGTAAGTACTATAGTATTCTATAGTAAACTCTAATATTCTTTCATGTGGGTAGGGTTGAGGTTAGCTGTCTGGGGAACTACGTACAATTCCCACCCACCAACCTACTCATCCGCCCATCCGCCCCACCCACCTGAAGCCCATCATCCGCCCAAATACGTCCGCCCACCCACCCACCTCCAAGAAACCCACCCACCCACCAGCCTCCACCAAGGATCCCCATTAGGATATGGAACAGGCTTCATACAACAAAATGCGTTTTGAATTGATCAGTGGTTCCCTTTATAGTTATTTTGTTATAGGTATCCACATGGGTAAACAAGCCAACTCCAGGCTACAATACAGTTGTTGTTTGTTGCTATATACTTCCGTACTAATCTTTATGGATTGCATATTCTCTACATCTCTATGGTTCTGATTATGTTGATTGGTCAAGTTAATAATCCTGACAAATTTATTTATTTTATTTTTTATTTATTTCACCTTTATTTAACCAGGTAGGCAAGTTGAGAACAAGTTCTCATTTACAATTGCGACCTGGCCAAGATAAAGCAAAGCAGTTCGACAACATACAACAACACAGAGTTACACATGGAGTAAAACAAATATACAGTCAATAATACAGTAGAAAAATAAGTCTATGTACAATGTGAGCAAATGAGGTGAGATAAGGGAGGTAAAGGCAAAAAAAGTCCATGTTGGCAAAGTAAATACAATATAGCAAGTAAAACACTGGAATGGTAGATTTGTAGTAGAAGAAAGTGCAAAGTAGAAATAGAGATAATGGGGTGCAAAGGAGCAAAATAAAATAAATAAAATAAATAAAATAAATAAATACAGTAGGGGAAGAGGTAGTTGTTTGGGCTAAATTATAGATGGGCTATGTACAGGTGCAGTGATCTGTGAGCTGCTCTGACAGCTGGTGCTTAAAGCTAGTGAGGGAGGTAAGAGTTCCAGTTTCAGAGATTTTTGTAGTTCGTTCCAGTCATTGGCAGCAGAGAACTGGAAAGAGAGACGGCCAAAGGAGGAATTGGCTTTGGGGGTGACCAGAGAGATATACCTGCTGGAGCGCGTGCTACAGGTGGGTGCTGCTATGGTGACCAGTGAGCGGAGATAAGGGGGGACTTTACCTAGCAGGGTCTTGTAGATGACCTGGAGCCAGTGGGTTTGGTGACGATTATGAAGCGAAGGCCAGCCAACGAGAGCGTACAGGTCGCAGTGGTGGATAGTATATGGGGCTTTGGTGACAAAACGGATGGCACTGTGATAGACTGCATCCAGTTTGTTGAGTAGGGTATTGGAGGCTATTTTGTATATGACGTCGCCAAAGTCGAGGATCGGTAGGATGGTCAGTTTTACGAGGGTATGTTTGGCAGCATGAGTGAAGGATGCTTTGTTGCGAAATAGGAAGCCAATTCTTGATTTAACTTTGGATTGGAGATGTTTGATGTGAGTCTGGAAGGAGAGTTTACAGTCTAAACAGACACCTAGGTATTTGTAGTTGTCCACATATTCTAAGTCAGAACCGTCCAGAGTAGTGATGCAGGACAGGCGGGCAGGTGCAGGCAGCGATCGGTTGAAGAGCATGCATTTAGTTTTACTTGTATTTAGGAGCAGTTGGAGGCCACAGAAGGAGAGTTGTACTGCATTGAAGCTCGTCTGGAGGGTTGTTAACACAGTGTCCAAAAAAGGGGCAGAAGTATACAGAATGGTGTCGTCTGCATAGAGGTGGATCAGAGACTCACCAGCAGCAAGAGCGACATCATTGATATATACAGAGAAAAGAGTTGGCCCAAGAATTGAACCCTGTGGCACCCCCATAGAGACTGCCAGAGGTCCGGACAACAGGCCCTCCGATTTGACACACTGAACTCTATCAGAGAAGGAGTTGGTGAACCAGGCGATGCAATCATTAGAGAAACCAAGGCTATTGAGCCTGCCGATGAGGATGTGGTGATTGACAGAGTCGAAAGCTTTGGCCAGGTCAATGAAAACGGCAGCACAGTATTGTTTCTTATCGATGGCGGTTACGATATTGTTTAGGACCTTGAGCGTGGCTGAGGTGCACCCATGACCAGCTCTGAAACCAGATTGCATAGCGGAGAAGGTGCGGTGGGATTCGAAATGGTCGGTAATCTGTTTGTTGACTTGGCTTTCGAAGACCTTAGAAAGGCAGGGTAGGATGGATATAGGTTTATAGCAATTTGGGTCAAGAGTGTCCCCTCCTTTGAAGAGGGGGATGACAGCAGCTGCTTTCCAATCTATGGGAATCTCAGATGACAAGAAAGAGTGGTTGAACAGGCTAGTAATAGGGGTTGCAATAATTTCGGCAGATAATTTTAGAAAGAAAGGGTCCAGATTGTCTAGCCCGGCTGATTTGTAGGGGTCCAGATTTTGCAGCTCTTTCAGAACATCAGCTGAATGGATTTGGGAGAAGGAGAAATGGGGAAGGCTTGGGCGAGTAGCTGTGGGGGGTGCAGTGCTGTTGACAAATCAGTTTAACACCTAATATTCATACCTTTCAACATAGTTGGAAATGGCATTGTCTGGGTCTGTCTGGTATCTTCATATCTTAATGTAAAATGTAATGTAAATGTCTGTGGTAACGTCATGTCTGTCAGTTTTGGGAGCTGAATGCCCAGTGAATCGACAGTGATTAATTCCCAGAGCATTTATTTCCCAACTGATTCAATCCCTGTCGTCCTCTGTCTGCCCGCCCACCCGCCCCCCGTCCATCCGTCTGTCTGACTCTACTAGTAATAAAAGGCCTCAGCCCTCTGATAAACCCCTTATGGAAGAAAATCCCAACTGATTATTAGTTCAGCAGAGCAGGTTAAACATCGTATTCAAGTCAGATGAAATATGAGTTTTAGAGTGAATTGTTTTTCTGGCTTCTTGATCGTGATGGACAGGACAGAGCTTTGGAAACTACTTGTATGGTGTTCTTGTAGGAAGATACACTAGCTGCGCAGCAAAGGGCAAGGAGGGTTTCTAGATTTGGACATACTGTAGAATAGTGTCTGTTTGTTTTTTGTTTGTCCATAATAGTAGTATTGCCTCATGACAATTTTTGTCTCATTTGTTATGTCACTGTAATCTTTAATAGCACTAATGGGGTATTGGTAATAGTCTGGATGGCCAGCTGTCATCTTTCGTATGTACAGTAATATAGTGGTCTTGTACTGCAACATGTCTGAAAATAGTATTCATGTATAATTATTTATTATGCTATAATTTAATCCTACTGTTTTTATGTTGGTTTGCTGACCATATTGGATAAAGGATGTGAGGGCTAGAATGTCATTGTTTTTGCATAAAAGAGATCAATAATAAGGATTTATGATGCCTCTGTGTGTTAATTATCTGATCCTTTGATTGTGCCTCCACATTTTCATGCAAGATAAATTAAAGCTAAAAGACAGAGACCTAAGGTTAATGAGTGATGGCAGGCATGTCATTTCTTTGAGGCTGTACCCTGCTGCACACATAAGATCAGGAACTGTTGGCCAAGCTATGTTACTTCCTGAGACTATTTCAGCCTTGCGCGTGCATGTGTGTTTAGATATCGATACAGTAAAGGAAAGGAGCACTCAGTCAGCTCCACTGTTTCCACTCGAGGAGGAGGAGGGGTGGATTAGTATAAGTCTCTTGTCCAAAGAAGGGAAGGTAGAGTACAGTGCAGTAAGCCTCAGATGGCAGATAGTCATATGCGAAATTATTGGCACCATTGGTATAGATGAGCAGAAAATACTGTATAAAATAAATACTGAGCTATAGTGAGCTATAGTAAGGCGTCTAGGTGTAGCAGGTAAGGCGGAGTCAGGCGCAGGACACAGAGATGAGTAATTCACGTAACTTTACTCAAAACAACAAATATTCCAAGAAGGAAAATAATCAAGCTCACAAATACAGACCAACTTACAACGAACAAACACGCACAAAACCATGGGGGAAACAGAGGGTTAAATAAGGAACATATAATTATGGGAATGCAAACCCGGTGTGTACAATGAAGACAAAACAAATGGAAAATGAAAAGTGGATTGGTGGCAGCTATAAAACCGGTGACGTCGACCACCGATCGCCGCCCGAACAAGGAGAGGGACCAACTTTGGCGGAAGTCGTGACATGTATGCTCTAATTTTTTTATTTATTATCTTCTATGGTACTAATACAATTGTTCAGAGGAAAAATATTTAGTTTAACAAGTAATACAAAAAAAATCTCAAAAATATAGGTGTCATTATTATTGGCACCCCTGTTTGCAATACTTTCGGCACCCTTCTCTTGCGAGGTTAACAGCACTTATTAGCCTTTTTCTATAATGTTTTATGAGATTGAAGAACAAATTGGGACGGATCTTAGACCATTCTGCCATACAGAATATTTTAAGATTCTTGCTATCCTTCGGTCTGTGCGGAGTCCGGAGTCATTGCAAAATGTTGATTTTGTGGTCATTAACCATTTCTTTGTGAATTTTGATGTGTGCTTGGGTTATTGTCTTGCTGGAAGATCAACTCGCGGGCAAGTTTCAGCTTCCTGGCAGAGGCAATCAGGTTATTGGCTAAAATGTCCTGGTACTTGGTAGAGCTCATGATGTGGTTGACCTTAACAAGGGCCATAAGACCAGCGGAAGCAAAACAGCCTCATAACATAAAAAATCCAGCACCATATTTTACAGTAGGTGTCTTTTCTGCATATGCATTCCTTCTTTTGGCGCCAAACTCACCACTGGTGTGAGTGGCCAAAGAGCTCTATTTTCGTGTCATCTGACCATAACACTGGTTCCATTTCAAATACCAATGCCGTTTAGCAAACTCCAGGTGTTTACATTTGGGGGTTTTTTTGCTCTAAAAAAGTGGGAAACTTGCCTGCTAGAGGACCCAAGTGTATATTGTCCCCACGCAGAGTGAGCAACGTGGTTCGGAAGGCAAATGAAAGTCCAAGGGCCGCTGCGGGAGAGTTACAGAACTGGGTCGCTTCTTGGGGTCACCAAGTCTTCAAATCTATAATTAGTCACCTCCTTGCCAATAGGCTTTTTGGAAGGGTTGCCAGAAACAATTCCTATTGACTTTCATTTGCCTTCCGAATCATCTTCCTCACTCTGCGTAAGGACAAGATACACTTGGGTCCCTTACCAGGCAAGTTGACCATTGTTCCAGTTGTTTTAAATGTATTAATTGTTTCCCTACTAGTGGTAAGTGGTATATTTGTATTTTTGAGTAGTTTTTTTGTACCCATGGCCTAAGTATGAAAGTCAACAACCTTAGTCTCTTTTAATTTGTGAGTTATTTAATTTTCCCCATGGTGATGGATGACACACACACACACACACACACACAGTGAAAGATACGAAGACACTGGCGTGCGTGTCAGGATGGTTGTCCAGAGTTTGTCGGTAATAATAACGAATGATAACGAATGATCAATTCTCACAACTGAAAAACAATGCTATTAAGATAGTAGTATACGTAATAGTACAGCTCTGAAGTAAAAACCCTTCATAAAACCTTTATTAAACCCTTATAACCCCCTATGTAGCTTTAGCCTCATGTAAGTACAAGTCAAAGAGTGTATATCCAGCCAGTTCTGTCTGTCTCATCCACTCATACAGACACAACATACAGGAAAGATAATACATGAAAGACTACAGTATATAATCTCCGAAACAATTCCCCAGCATTTACAACAGTTCCAACATCATCATGATCTAATCTGCTACGTAACGCCACTTTAACGCTTTTTTTATTAGGGTAAAAGATTAATCAGTCAGACTATGAGTGTGGAGGGTGATTATATCAGATGCATGTATGCACACCTGTGCGCAAACATGCATGCATGCACACATACACACGCACAAACACGCATGCACACATGCACAGTGACAAACGCACGCACAAACACGCATGCAAGCACGCACACACACACACACACACACACACACACACACACACACACACACACACACACACACACACACACACACACACACACACACACACACACACACACACACACACACACACACACACACACACTCTGGGACTCATGTCTACTGTAATGCAGCCCCATGATCTGGTCTGGTTTTTGTGTCACTGGACATCTCTCTCTCTCTCTGTGTGTCTGTCTGCATCTGTGTGTTTGTCTGCAGCTGTGTGTGTGTGTGTGTCTGCAGCTGTGTGTGTGTGTGTGTGTGTGTGTGTCTGCATGTGTGTGTGTGTGTGAGTGAGTGTCTGTGTCAGCATTTTGTGTGTTTGAGTGTCTGCATCTGTGTCTATGTGTGTGTGTTTGTGTGTGTGTGTGTGTGTGTGTGTGTGTGTGTGTGTGTGTGTGTGTGTGTGTGTGTGTGTGTGTGTGTGTGTGTGTGTGTGTGTGTCTGCATGAGTGTCTGTGTCTGCATGTGTGTGTGTTTGAGTATCTGCATATGTGTCTGTGTGTGTGTGTGTGTGTGTTTGTTTGTGTGTGGATTATTACTGCATCTCCATTTAAGACTCTAATCTCTGACCTCTGCATACATCCCTGAGTGGACCCGTCAACCTCTGGACTCATTGTGGTATGACATCAACTCTGTACACTATGCATGTGTCCCAAATGGCACCCTATTCCATATACTGTATAGTACACAACTTTTGACCAGAGCCGAATTGGGCTATAGGGAATAGGGTGCCATTTGGTATGCAGCCCAGTAGTAGACCTACATGCCCTTGTTAAGTCCTTTACCCCTACCTTGTAGACTAGATTATACATATGTATGGTAATAGGGTTCTCCAGAGGGGGCATTCTTACACATTTAGAATAAATCATTATTCCAGCGGTAATCAGCATGGCATCAGCCATTCTGACACACATTCTAAAATATACATACCGGTATGGAGAAACCGGTATGTATATAGTGCATTCGGAAAGTACTCAGACCCCTTAAATTTTTTCCACATTTTGTTACGTTAGAGCCTTCTTCTAAAATTGATTAAACTATTTTTTTTCTTATCAATCTACACACAATACCCCTACATGACAAAGCAAAAACAGGATTTTTTTGCAAATGTATGGAGTCCACCTGTGGTAAATTCAATTGATTGGACATGATTGGGAAAGGCACACAACTGTCTATATAAGGTCCCACAGTTGACAGTACATGTCAGAGCAAAAACCAAGTCATGAGGTCGAAGGAATTGTCCGTAGAGCTCCGAGACCAGATTGATATGAGGCACAGATCTGGGGAAGGATACAAAAAAGCATTCTGCAGCATTGAAGGTCCCCAAGAACACAGGGGCCTCCATCATACTTACATGGAAGAAGTTTGGAACCACCAAGACTCTTCCTAGAGCTGGCCACCTGACCAAAATGAGTGATCGGGGGAGAAGGGCCTTGATCAGGGAGGTGACCAAGAACCCGATGGTCACTCTGACAGAGCTCCAGAATTCCTCTGTGGAGATGGGAGAACCTTCCAGAAGGACAACCATCTCTGCTGCACTCCACCAATCAGGCATTTATGGTAGAGTGGCCAGACGGAAGCCATTCCTCAGTAAAAGGCACATGACAGCCTGCTTGGAGTTTGCCAAAAGGCACCTAACGGACTCTCAGACAATGAGAAACAAAGTTTTCTGGTTTGATGAAACCAAGATTGAACTCTTTAGCCTGAATGCAAAGCCTCACATCTGGAGGAAACCTGGCACCATCCCTAAGGTGAAACATTGTGGTGGCATCATGCTGTGAGGATGTTTTTCAGCGGCAGGGACTGGGAGACTAGTCAGGATGGAGGAAAAGATGAACGGAGCAAAGTATAGAGAGATCCTTGATAAACACCTGCTCCAGAGCACTCAGAACCTCTGACTGGGGTGAAGGTTCACCTTCCAACAGGACAATGACCCTAAGCACACAGCCAAGACAACACAGGAGTGGCTTCGGGACAAGTCTCTGAATGTCCTTGAGTGGGCCAGCCAGAGCGCAGACTTGAACCTGATCGAACATCTCTGGAGAGACTTGAAAATAGCTGTGAAGAGACGCTCCCCATCCAACCTGACAGAGCTTGAGAGGATCTGCAGGGAAGAATGGGAGAAACTCCCAAAATACATTTACATTTACATTTAAGTCATTTAGCAGACGCTCTTATCCAGAGCGACTTACAAAATGGTGCATTCACCTTATGATATCCAGTGGAACAACCACTTTACAATAGTGCATCTAAATCTTTTAAGGGGGGGGGGGGGGTTAGAAGGATTACTTTATCCTATCCTAGGTATTCCTTAAAGAGGTGGGGTTTCAGGTGTCTCCGGAAGGTGGTGATTGACTCCGCTGTCCTGGCGTCATGAGGGAGCTTGTTCCACCATTGGGGTGCCAGAGCAGCGAACAGTTTTGACTGGGCTGAGCGGGAACTGTGCTTCCTCAGAGGTAGGGGGGCCAGCAGGCCAGTGGTGGATGAACGCAGTGCCCTTGTTTGGGTGTAGGGCCTGATCAGAGCCTGAAGGTATGGAGGTGCCGTTCCCTTCACAGCTCCGTAGGCAATCACCATGGTCTTGTAGCGGATGCGAGCTTCAACTGGAAGCCAGTGGAGAGAGCGGAGGAGCGGGGTGACGTGAGAGAACTTGGGAAGGTTGAACACCAGACGGGCTGCGGCGTTCTGGATAAGTTGTAGGGGTTTAATGGCACAGGCAGGGAGCCCAGCCAACAGCGAGTTGCAGTAATCCAGACGGGAGATGACAAGTGCCTGGATTAGGACCTGCGCCGCTTCCTGTGTAAAAATACAGGTGTGCAAAGCTTGTAGCGTCACACCCAAGAAGACTCGAGGCTGTAATCACTGCCAAAGGTGCTTCAACAAGGTACTCAGTAAAGGGTCTGAATACTTATGTAAATGTGATATTTCATTTAATTATTTTTTAAACATTTGCAAAAATGTCTAAAAACCTGTTTTTGCTTTGTCATGATGGGGTATTTTGTGTAGATTGATGAAGGGGAAAAAACAATGTAATCCATTGTAGAATAAGGCTGTAACGTAACAATGTAGAAACAGTCAAGGGGTCTGAATACTTTCAGGACGCACTGTATTTCTCATTGCTAAGAAAAATATATGCTCTCATTTCTAAGCAGACTGAAATTCTGACATATCTAAAACAAATTGATTAAATGGAGCAGAGGAGAAACCATCTCCGCTCTGCTTTGCTCTCATTTCTAAGAAAATTGTTGTCAGTCAGTCGTCATGGCCTTTAGGCTTTCCAGGCTTGACCTTTTGAGAGGGAGTTTCCTCTTCAACACCTCACAACAGCAGTGGAGGCGGATGGGAGGAGCTATAGGAGGACGGGCTCATTGTAATGGCTGGAATGGAATAAATGGAACAGTATCAAACATCACACATATGGAAACCGCATGTTTGACTCGGTTCCATTTTGACTGAGTGACTGCGGAACTTGACAGCCATGTTGTCTTTAGACAGATACATTCTATTGTTCTCATAGAGCAAGATTGTTTTCACAGTCTCTGTTACATACAACATGAAAATCAACACACAATCTGATACATCACAGAAACACAATACAATATACAACAGTGTTGTTGTACTTCTTCGTGTCAGCAAAGGGAGGAAGTGAGTGAGATTGTGAACTACCTATCTATTACATCGGCAATGGAAATATATTCAGTCAGTCACAATTATCACAAGATTCCAAAGTGATATGCAATTGCAAGTAAACAACCGCAAAGTGTGATTAACATAGAAAACAATGACAGCGAATTATAAATCTCCTTTAAAAGTGATGAAGAATTTAATTCCAGGAAAAAGACACATGCATACCTCCAAGCTCTTCTGGCACCAACTCTGTTGTATTTTCCCTTGAGAAATCAACAAATGAGAATTGGGATCAGTTCTTGATGTCTGATGCATGTCTAATGCCTCGAGATCTGATTATCATTTTGGATTTTCTAATTTTGCAGCATCCAAACATCTTTAATAAACCATAGTTGAATAATGAATGAACATCTAATGAATTTATTTGTTTTCATTTCATTTGTGACCACAGAATGATGTTTGAGTTCTGTAGCAGACTTTACTGTTAATTGGGAGATGTCTGATGCTTCATGATTCTTCTCTTTTGACATCTCTGATAAACCATACTTGAAGAAATCATTGATTTCTATTTAATGTATTTGCTTTTATTTGTGATGACAAGGACGGATTTCCCTGTGTAAAAATTAACAAGTGTTCATCAGTCATCACCCAGCTGGTCTCTTGTGTAGACTGGATGAATACATTGCGTCCCAAATAGCACCCTATTCCCTTTATAGTGCACTACTTTTAACTAGGGGGCCACACACACACACACACACACACACACACACACTAATCTCGGCACTCAGACCCAAATGAGTGTCAAGACCGTGTCATGAGAGACTTAGTCTCGTACATTAGAAGCCTTCCGAGGCTATGAGCAGCTATATCTTAGTGATATATGAACAGTTATATACATACTCTACATACTGTACACACACACCCTCCCCCTTCATTCACTGCCTCCTGTGCCCATCTCCTGCTGGTAAGAGACTGTGTGACGATCAAGGACATCCAGAAAGCTATCTCAGCCTCAGCACGGTCTCAAGATCAGGATGGTTCACCTCATCTACGCCCCAAATGGCAGTAGAGGGGAGTACAGAAGGGGAGGAGGAGAGGGGAGTAGAGAAGGGGAGGGGAGAGGAGAGAAAGGGAGAGTAGAGGAGAGGAGAGAGGGGAGGGGAGAGGAGAGTAGAAAGGGGATAGGAGAGGGGAGCAGAGGAGAGGAGGGAGGGAAGAGGAAAGAATACATGAGAGGGGAGGAGAGGGGAGCAGAGGAGAAGAGGGGAGAAGAGAGGGGGGGAGTAGGAGAGGGGATGAGAGGAGAGCAGAGGAGAGTAGAAGCAGAGGAGAGGAGAGGAGTAGAGGAGGGGAAAGAATTCAGCCATAGACAGTCAAGCAGGAAGAAGTGTTTTCATTCACCACTGCTCTGCTCTGTCTGCTCATCTGGCTGCTCTGATGGGAAACATTTGGAGACAGTCAAGCATGGTCCAGAAAAATCTGTGACCTTTCCTTACTTATGTAAAGGACTTCTCTCTCTCACACGCTCTCTCTCTCTGATTTAGTAACAGGTTTCTTGAGGATACTGACAGACTGAGATCAAGAATCATTTTCTTTCTATGAGCTCTGAAATGTTTGTAATGTTACCATTTGACTTACTATTTGGAGAAGCTCTCTGAGAAACTCTGAATGTCGGTTGATCAAAAATGTATAAGCTGGTTGCTGGTTTCTATGAGCATTAATCTCATGCTTGTAATGTTACCATTGACCTATTGACTTATTGCTGACAGCCTCTGAATAAGAGGGACTTTGTGAAGAGGGAACCACCTGGTGCTACACTGCAGGTGGCCACAGCATTATTGACCAGGGTCACGTCCCTGTCCTCCATCCTCTGCCCTGCACTGGGAGAGAACTGTAAAGCCCCTTGCCCAGTCTTTATACACAGTCTGCTGCTGCTTCAACGAACTCCAACACACACTATGGGAGAATCTAAATAGCATACTCCTCTCATCCTCTCTCCTCAAAACCCATTGGATAAGCCAGAGGTCACTCCCCTCTGACTTTTTCCTCCAATGGGTTTTGTGAAGGAGGAGTGTGCAACTGAGATTCTTCCATAGAGATACGTAGATAGAGGACTCATCTTTGTATTTATGCCATTATAGTGTCTGTGACAGCATGGACAGCGCCATTGAGGCAATCTCCATTTTGAAGTAGTCCATTTTCTTCTTCACGATTGGTTGATCCCTCCCGATGACCCGGTTGGACATGGCCCAATGAAGTTGGAAATCCCACCCAGTTGACTACATGAAAATGGTGGACACTCCACATCTATCCCCCTCCAACACACTATCTCTATCTCAATGAGAGCAGCAGACCTGGATTGAAATCCCTTCAAATAGTTTGTCCGTGCTTAATTGAGGTTGCCTGTCTTAATGGACCAAGGGGGAATTCTGACCCGAGTTAAGCACGCTTAAATGGAACGCAATTCCCTTTTTAGGCACTTTTCTCTCTATGCATATTCTGACCTTGAACTTCTGCATGAGAATTGCATGCTATTCAAAATGAAGGTGTGGTGGTGTGTAAACAGATACGCCGTATTCTGACCTTTACTTAATTCCCTAATAATTCCAATACCTTCACGCAAGAGGCAACCATGAATAACGTCTAGCAAACCTACCGGTTCCAAGTGGAAAAAACATATACTTAGTTTTTTCAGTGTTTATTTATTTTATACTTTTTACTTGTAGCCTAATATGTCACCATCAATCTAATGCATTCTAACAACTGATCAGCAATTGCGACAGACCTTTGATCATTTCCAATTTAATTAACTGAACATGGCCATTAATAATTGCATAATAACACAAGGCTACAACAACAATAAACTGAAGTTATAGGCTATTTATTTAATCTGTTTGCCAGCTCCAGGTAGGCTACACAAGTGGCACAAATTGATTTGCAATGACTCCAGTGATATTGTAATTTCAACATATTTATTTTATATAATGGTAGCCTACAGTAGCCTACAATGGCATATAAATTAATAGGCTAAGTGATGGCCAACAGAGGCAAATGTATCATTCTCCACATTTAATGGATTTTTTCACATAAAAATAACCATGCGAGGGAGTTCCATAACTTCCATTTTAAATTTCCACTCGCAGCCCCCAAGACTCAAGAACTGAGCATGCTTTAAACAGTTCGCTTGATGCTGTTTTCTTTAAGCAAAGTTGACATTAGAATAGAGTTTAAACCACCTCTGAGCAAATTTTTGTAATGCGCTCTAGTGCGCCCAAAGTAGTTTTCCAGTGCTTTGTCTCCATTATTTATTGATGTGCATCAGTTCAATGTGTTAATATGTTTTATAGAGAAAAATAGGTGTCTCCATAATGCCAATCTAAATAGCCTACTTACAACTGGTAAAATGTTGTCACGACATGCGCGAGTGCTGCTTTGTCTCCTCTCGATCAGGCGACAATAGTGGACTAAAGGCATGCTTCAGTTTGGCTGGCGCCTAGCCGAATTAGCCAACCGAACATCACATATTCCGTAAAAGACCTTTGCTTGAAAAACGAGAAAAAACAGCAATAGTACTGTTTGTCTATTTTGAGACGCTGTAGCCTCAAAATAGTCAGAATTAATCTAAGCTAACTCAAGAAATCTGTCATTAATTTTGACGTTTTTGCCGAAGATATCTTAGTCGCGCAATTTTACATCTAACTAAGATGTTTGATGCAGTATTTTTCATGCTTCCCAGCTGAAACAGTTTGGTAAAGTTCATGCATATATTATAACATTTTGTGATGTTTTTGTTCATTTTGGACTTCGGTGAGAGTTTTTTCGACTGTTGGGACACCACATTTTTTCTGGAGCCAAGCCGAAGTTCGGAGCTGGTCTACGCCCTTTCATTGGTGATGGGTCAACAGTCTTTGTTGTCGTTCAACTAGAGGCGACTTGCTTAATGCACATTTTTTCATGTAAAATTAGATGTAAAATTGCACGACTAAGGTCTCTTCGGAAGAAACGTCAAATTGAATGACAGATTTCTTGAGTTATCTTAAATTAATTCTGATTATTTTGAGGAAGTGTATACTGGCTACGTGTCTCAAAATGGACAAACTAATGCCGCTTTTCTTTTTTTTCCCAAGGGAAGGTATTTTAAGGGAGTATGCCAGCACACTTGTTCGGTTCCTCTAGCCGAGTTTGGCTAGGCGCAAGAAAAACTGAAGCATGCTGACCCCTTAAGCTGCCTGCTGTAGTGCTCTCTCAACAAACACACACCCCTCCGGCCCTCCCCACCACTCATTCACTCACTCAGCAACAGCCTGCCTCACTGCCTAACAGTCAGCAGCAGGTCACAGTGAAATATAAATATTTTCAAAGATATAATGTTTAAATGTAGCCCAATTCGCTACAAAACTACGGACATGGCAACCCTGTCAACACCTATCAAAATAAAGTAATCTTTCTTCTGATGTAACTGTCGAGACAATGCGTTAAATCTCAGACTAAGTGTTCTTATAGAAAGCTAATGTATTCCATTGAGCCCATTTTAGCTTTTACTGGAGTGTGTTTGACAGGTCATTACAAACGTTTCCACGGTCGTTACGTTAGCTGGAAAAAACAAATGGCACAGGCAAGAGTGGGAAGAGTCACGAGAGTAAAATGAAAGCAATCAATCCAGCGAGATTTAAGTAACAAGTGGATTTTGCACCCCTCAAACACAGAAAATAGATGACTGAAAGGATCCTCGGGTGGGCGTTGCTACTTATTACCAAAGGGACAGGGTTCTGGTCTGGAAGTATGTTTTCGATTGCACCTACAGCCTTGCTTCAGTAATGCAGTTTAACTGACGTCCTGCCCAGAAAGGCAATTTCCGTAGTCGGTCCCATAGAGAAGTCAGATTAGGAAATGTCTGATAAGACACTTTAGTCATCACCTTTGTTCACAAAACATCCATTGAATTATATGTTTTTTTCATCACTCACAAGCGAAGATATTAAAATGTCATATTTATCCAATGTCGCGCTACTCCCTGTGCGCACTGCACAGAGTGCTAACCTGTGTTCGAATACCCATACTAACATACTGTATACTACATACTTAATGAGTATATACTCATACTATTAGTTCATTTTAGTATACTGAAAACCAACGGTATACTTTCAGTTGAGCGTACTAGCGCTTTGCCTGTCTACCGGAAGTTGATGCTGTCGATATGCAACTACTTGCCAGCTTGTTAGCATACCAAATGACGAGCTAAACTCAGCATAAAAATAAATGTCCTCTCACTGTCAACTGCATTTATTTTCAGCAAACTTAACATGTGTAAATATTTGTATGAACATAACAAGATTCAACAACTGAGACAGAAACTGAACAAGTTCCACAGACATGTGACTAACAGAAATGGGATAATGTGTCCCTGAACAAAGGGGGGGGGGGGGTCAAAATCAAAAGTAACAGTCAGTATCTGGTGTGGCCACCAGCTGCATTAAGTACTGCAGTGCATTTGCTCCTCATGGACTGCATCAGATTTGACAGTTCTTGCTGTGAGATGTTACCCCACTCTTCCACCAAGGCACCTGCAAGTTCCCGGACATTTCTGGGGGGAATGGCCCTAGCCCTCACCCTCTGATCCAACAGGTCCCAGACGTGCTCAATGGGATTGAGATTCGGGCTCTTCGCTGGCCATGGCAGAACACTGATATTCCTGTCTTGCAGGAAATCATGCACAGAATGAGCAGTATGGCTTGTGGCATTGTCAAGCTGGAGGGTCATGTCAGGAGGTCATGTCAGGATGAGCCTGCAGGAAGGGTACCACATGAGGGAGGAGGATGTCTTCCCTGTAAAGCACAGAGTTGAGATTGCCTGCAATGACAACAAGCTCAGTCCAATGATGCTGCGACACACCGCCCCAGACCTTGATGGACCCTCCACCTAGAAATTGATCCTACTCCAGTGTACAGGCCTTGGTGTAACACTCATTCCTTTGACGATAAACGTGAATCCGACCATCACCCCTGGTGAGACAAAACTGCAACTCGTCAGTGAAGAGCACTTTTTGCCAGTCCTGTCTGGTCCAGCGACGGTGGGTTTGTGCCCATAGGTGACGTTGTTGCTGGTGATGTAAGGCAGGTCCTCACCAGACAACAGGCCTACAAGTCCATTGAGGACAGTCTGAGCACTGATGGAGGGATTGTGCATTCCTGGTGGATGGCAACAACAACTCAGGCAGTTGTTGTTGCCATCCTGTACCTGTCCCGCAGGTGTGATGTTCGGATGTACCGATCCTGTGCAGGTCTTGTTACACGTGGTCTGCCACTGCGAGGATGATCAGCTGTCTGTCCTGTCTCCCTGTAGTGCTGTCTTAGGCGTCTCACAGTACGGACATTGCAATTTATTGCCCTGGCCACATCTGCAGTCCTCATGCCTCCTTGCAGCATGCCTAAGGCATGTTCACACAGATGAGCAGGGACCCTGGGCATCTTTCTTTTGGTGTTTTTCAGAGTCAGTAGAAAGGCCTCTTTAGTGTCCTAAGTTTTCATAACTGTAACCTTAATTGCCTACCGTCTGTAAGCTGTTAGTGTCTTAACGACCATTCCACAGGTGCATGTTCATTAATTGTTTATGGTTCATTGAACAAACATGGGAAACAGTGCTTAAGCGCTTTACAATGAAGATCTGTGAAGTTATTTGGATTTTTACAAATCATCTTTGAAAGACAGGGTCCTGGAAAAGGGACTATTGTTTTTTTGCTAAACTGTTGCTCAGTTTAGAAGTGTTACGATTTCGGGTGTGTTCGTAAATTCAATCTGGAGTGTCAGAGTGCACTCCGGGCGTTCGTAAATCCAGAGCGTTGTCAGATTGTCCGTTCATAAATTCAGAGTGTTGTCAGATTGTCCGTTCGTAAATTCAGAGCATTTCGCTCTCGGAGCGTACATTGGACACTCTGGCCGAGGAGTAGGGCTGATCCGAGCGTTCTGACCTCACAACGGCAGTCAAGCACCCAAGCTAACTGGCTAATGTTGGCTAGCTACTTCCAGACACAAATGAGAGAACACCTCACTCTGAACATTTTACTCGCCCTAGCAGAGCTGGTTAGGCTGTTTTCATGTTATCCAGAGCGTTGGTGACTGTAACTGTGCTGCTGGCAACAATTACATTTTTTTTTTGTCAACGTTTACCGACACCGGCCATATTCAACGGGTGTTGAGCGTTCGTAAATTCAACAGTTATTATGCGCTCTGGCACACTCAGGCGAGACGAGTGCTCTGAAATCGGAGTAGATAGCCAGAATTAACAATGTCCATTGAGAACGCACAATGACTCTACCACTTAGCTAAGAATGACATGAATAATCAAGACAATAAACATTGGGTAGTTAGTTAGATAGCATATAGTTAATACACTGCCTGGCAAGTTCGATGTATTGGTAGCCAACCAACGTTAGGTAACTAGCTAACATACCGGTACATGCTGTAATGCTATGCAGTTCATAAGGATAGCATAGCTAACAAATTGTCAGAGAAGATACCGTGTAGGGGACCTTATTTGAAAAGTAATTAATTTATTACATTGCTCAACATTTTCTTAACATTCGTTATAATTAGTTAAAGCAATAAATATGTATCCGCTCTAGTCAGACTTTGGCTGCATATTTTCTCGCATTTTCTTCAAATCTGAAAACGTTGTGAAGCCACGCCCATTCTTTGTCTTCTATGATATCATGGCGGTCTGCAAACAATCGTTTAAGTGCATGCCGCCACCTACTGTGCTGGAAAGTACGATCAATCATGATCTGCCCAATTCTGTACTACCATGAAAATAAAATTCTAAACCAAATAAATCCCTCACTTCTACCGCACCCTCCCCCAAAACCCCTCCCTAACCCCATTCAACTTTATCTATATCATGCTGGAACACTCCACCCTTAGGATTGTTCAGCATGTCAATAACCATTTAAACAGTAACATTTGTTACCCCAAATATCTCTTGCCGTCTTCACAATAAACTTCAACCTGGCATTTCTGCTTTCCATAACTTGAGTTGTATTGATAACCCTACCAATAAAAGCTATGAAGTCAACTTTATTAATTATCAAAGTGTCCTTTGACACCACACATTCATGAGCACAAGATTTCTGAAAAGGCCTGAAACCATGCCAGGACCAGAAGAAGCACCAGCACAGACAGTAGGTCCACTTACTACAGGTACATCCATGTAAGATCCTTCAGTCTGACAGTAGGTCCACTTACTACAGGTACATCCATGTAAGATCCATCAGTCTGACAGTAGGTCCACTTACTACAGGTACATCCATGTAAGATCCTTCAGTCTGACAGTAGGTCCACTTACTACAGGTACATGCATGTAAGATCCATCAGTCCACACTGTAGTTCTACCAGTCTGTTTTACGTCCTCTGCATATTATACATCATGATGGATCCTATATCTCTTAGCCTCTCTATCCTCTCTCTGTACCTGACATCCACCAAATGCTGCCCTTTGTTCTCCCCCACAATTACAGCACTTCATTTAACCTTCACATTGCTTCCACATTCACTGTAATCATGTGCTCCTCCACACTTGGAACATCTTTTCTTTCCTTTACATATGTTTAGGCAATCTCCCACATGCCTTTAGGCAAACACCAAACATGTTTGCTTATTTTTTTCTTTAAGCAATGGCTTTTTTCTGGCCACTCTTCCGTAAAGCCCAGCTTTGTGGAGTATACGGCTTAAAGTGGTCCTATGGACAGATACTCCAATCTCCGCTGTGGAACTTTGCAGCTCCTTCAGGGTTATCTTTGGTCTCTTTGAGCAGCTACATGTCCCATTCTTTGACATTTAAAACATTCTCTGGAAACTAAAGAATCCTATCTATACTTTTCCTGGCAAGACTTTCACTTCTTTGACCCTCTTTCCTACTGATCAACCTTTAAGCCTCAATCACTCTGCCTCCTTCACGGTTTCTTTAATATCATCTGTGGACATAGATATTATGACCCCAGTGATGACTCCCCTCAGTCTAGCTTAAGCAACAGGGACATGGCTTTTAATCTTCATCCCAATAAATTTGTTCATTTTCTAAATCTTCTCTTGCTGCTGAGCCTGGCTACCACACAATATTAACAATCTACCATTTCCAATTAACCAAGCTAATTTCACTTCACCTACATCTTTCTCTATGGCATTAGTTAGTCGGATAGGGTGTAAGTGAGGCCCTGTGGTCTCATCAAACACTTTCACCACTTTCCACATCACTACTCTTGCTTTCTACCTTGGCCCTCTTTATGCTTCCTTTACTAGACGATCCTCTGCTTTCTGTATCATGATCTCTCTTCTTCCTATGTCTTTCCACTACCGACCATTTCGGCCCTTAACCCTCCCGCTCCATACAATCAGAACTGACACCCATATTGTTCGTATTCCAGCACAGCTGTTGCTTCATCAACTTTTTCTCAATTTCCTCTATTTTGTCCACACTACTCGCCACCATTTCCCATTAACCTCTTACCACATTTCTGCAATAGCAAACAAGATTCAACGATATCAAACAACTCTCACTTGTGGTCAAACAATCGGTCTCATGGGGGAGCACGTGATGCCGCGGAGCTGAGCAGACGTTGGAAAACCGAGCTCTTCAAAGTTATTATATTATCACCTAAATAACAACGTTGAAACAATATTCTAACATTCTAACTGATAAATTGTAAAGTTCGGATGTACCGATTCTGTGCAGCCTCTTGCGAGCCTGCCGATATGCTGGCTATTCTCCTCCAGGAAATTCAGGATGGTAACAAAGGTCTTTCTATGAAAATTGACAAGAAATCGGCTTAACTCCATTCTTCTATTGACGACCTGAAATCCTCCATGAATGATCTCCTTTTGAGAACGACTGAGGCTGAGTTGCGCATTAGCACAGTTGAAGATACTATCGCTCGACATGACCAGGTTCTGATACAACTGCAGAAGGACAATGCCTACCTCAAAAACAAGGTAGATCAGATGGAGAACCAGAGCAGACGTAGTAATATCCGTGTGGTGGGCTTGAAAGAGGACAGCGAGGGCCATGACCCGGTCCGTTTCTTCACTCAATGGATCCCGGATGTCCTAGACATAATCAACTTCACCAAGCCGCTGGAAATCGAAAGCGCCCACAGAACATCAGCGCCGAAACCCCGGCCAGATGAGCCCGCACGAGCCATCCTGATCAGGTTCCTCCGTTTCCAAGACAGAGAGAAGATACTGCAACTCGCAAGAGCCAAAGGGGACATCACCATCGATGGCAAGATGGTCAGCCTTTTCCCGGATATGAGAGGGGATCTCGCCAGACGTCGCAAGCAGTTCAGACCTGTTGCCAAAGCACTGAAGGAGAAGAACAACACCGGCTACCTCATCTATCTTCTTGGAATTTGGATCCGTTTACCCCGCTATCCGGTCGCTATAATTGATTTGTACATTTTCAACGAACCATTTTTTCCCCGGGGTGAGTTCTATTACATTTACAGGAGAGTATATTTTGGTTTAGTCAATATCCACTGGGCGAAGCAAATAAGTGGGCTTAGGCCCACTGCTTTCCCCCCCATTTATGTTTCTCCTCTCCTGAAAAGAGACTCAAGCAGCCCTTACCGTGGGCAGTAAATATTCAGCCATAAATGTCTATTCACAACGATTGTTTTCAACTTAGAGTGCTCGCAGGTTTTAGTTTACGCCAAGGTTTAGCTAATAAGAGCAAGATGGAAAGCGAGCAGCTACGTATCGCTACAAGTGTATTCATGTTTGATTGTTGGGATTGTTGTTTTATTCTGACAATCGGGGTTGGTGGGATTTTTTTTCTATGTTTGTTGTTTCCTTCCTAAAGAGACACATAGGTCACTTCTGTGTTCAAACCAAAGTTGAAACATTTCCTGACCATTTACATATGAGAGATTTCCATTCGGTTACATATTTGAAACCCAACCTATGCTTAATCCACTAAAACATGTCACATTCAATGTAAGGCCGTAACAGCCCGATTAAAAGAAAAAGAGTCTATACATACCTTAAGAAATTAAAGGCTGACATTGTGTTTTTACAAGAAACACATCTTACAGCTAGTGAACACAAGAAATTGAAGAGAGAATGGGTAGGACAAGTTTTTGCGTCCTCTTTTAACTCCAAAGCAAGAGGAACTGCAATTTTGATAAGTAGACATCCCCTTCTGCGTCAACAACACCATCTCTGATCCCTCGGGCAAGTTTGTTTTGGTGCAGTCTTGGACCCTATTGAATATTTATGCTCCTAACTTCGATGACCATATGTTTATACAGAATGTCTTCCTTCAGGTCTCTCAAGCACCACCAGGATGGCTACTGGTTGGAGGAGATTTTAATTTTTGTTTAGATACAGTTCTTGATAGGTCCTCTGATAAACCCTCACTTCTTACCAAAGCCGGCAAGCTCACCATGTCATTCATGAAAGATGTCAATTTACTAGACATCTGGAGACAGTTGCACCCACAGGATAGGGACTACTCTTTTTATTCACACCCACATAAGACACACAAACGCATAGATAACTTTTTACTATCAACCCAACTGTTTCATACAGTGTTAGATAGCGAGTATCTCCCCAGTGTCACGTCTGTCGAAAGGAGCGGACCAAAGTGCAGTGTGGTTGTAGTTCCACATTTTATTTAATCCGTGGACCAGCTGCCTCCAATTGGAGATCAACCCAAAAAACAACCACATAGAAATAGAAAACTAGAACTAAACATAGATATAGAAAACAGAAAAAAACACAAAACACCCCCTGTCACGACCTGACCTACACTACCATAGAAAATAACATCTTACTATGGTCAGGACGTGACAGTACCCCCCCCCCCCCCCCCCCCCCAAAGGTGCAGACTCCGAATGCCACTAAAACACAAACAAAAACAAAAGGGAGGGTTGGGTGGGTAACTCCTATCTATGGCGGCTCTAGTGCAGTCCACATAACCTCATCCTCCAGCAGAGGAGGCGGCTCCGGTTTGGGGCATAAACCCCGCTCCACCCGCTGATCCCTCTGCTTTAGTACCACCGGACCGTGGATAGTCGGCGGAGACTCTGGGCTGCAGGCCGCCACTGGAGACTCTGGGCTGCAGGCCGCCGCTGTAGGTTCCGGACTGGGGGACCGTCGCTGCAGGCTCCGTGCCATGGATCATCACTACAGGTTCCGTGCCATGGATCATCTCTACAGGCTCTGGGCCATGGATCATCCCTACAGGCTTCTTGCCATGGATTATCCCTACAGGCTCCGGGCCATGGATTATCTCTGGAGGCTTCATGCCATGGATCATCTTTACAGGCTTCGGACCATGGATCATCACTGGAGGCTTCTTTCGTGGAGCTGGAATAGGTCTCACCGGACTAGGGAACGTCGCTGGGAGTTCTGGACTAGGGAACGTCGCTGGAGGCCGGGTGCGCAGAGCAGGCACAGGGTATAACTGGGTCGTGGAGGCGCACTGGAGGTCTGGAGCTTATGGCTGGCACAACCTGTCCTGGCTGGATAACCACCGTAGCTCGACAAGCACGAGGTGTTGTGACAGGTCGCACAGGTTTATGTTGGCGAACTGGGGGTACCGTGCGTAGAGCTGGTGCAGGATAACCTGGGCCGAGAAAACGCACTGGAGACCAGGAACGCTGAGCAGGCATACTCCTTCCTGGCTGAATGCCAACTCTAGCACGGCACCTGTGAGGAGCTTGCACCGAGCGCACCAGGCTGTAGCTGCCCACTGGCGACACAGTGCGTATCTCAGCATAACATGGTGCTTGCTTTATCACTCACCCTCCACAGTAAGCACGGGGAGTTGGCTCAGGTCTCCAACCTGACTCTGCTAATCTCCCCGTGTGCCCCCCCCCCCCAATTATTTTGGGGGGGCTGCCTCTTGTGTTTGCCTTGTTGCCGGGCTAGTTCCTCCTCTCGTCGCTGCTCTGCTCTCGCTGCCTCCACCTGTTCCCATGGGAGGCGATCCCATCCAGCCTGGATCTCCTCCCATGTCCAGGATCCCTTGCCGTCTAGAACTTCCTCCCAGGTCCATTCCTTTCCACGCTGCTTGGTTCTTTTGTGGTGGGTTATTCTGTCACGTCTGTCGAAAGGAGCGGACCAAAGTGCAGCATGGTTGTAGTTCGACATTTTATTTAATCTGGGAAACTTTGCAATACATAAATAACTGAAATGACAAAACAACAAACAGTGACCAGAGAGAAACAAACACTACTCAAAATATAATAACCCACAAAACCCAGGAAGAAAAACCCCTACTTAAATATGATCTCCAATTAGAGACAACGAGGACCAGCTGCCTCCAATTGGAGATCAACCCAAAAAACAACAACATAGAAATAGAAAACTAGAACTAAACATAGTGTGGCAAGCCTCTTCAAAGTTAGGAGCGTTTGTCACAAATTAAGTGGGAAACTGTCACCAAAGTCAGCCCAGAATGAAAGTTCTTTCGAACATGACAGTACCTGTGTGTTTGTTTCGCTGTCCTGGTCCACCCAGGCCACAGGTAAGGTCAAGGATAGCAGGGTTCGGTACACAAATCTGGTTCTCGGTAGGTCCAGATCTAAACGCCAACAGGTAAGTCCAAAACAGTCCAGCTCGTACACGGTAAATCCAGCCAATGTAGATTGTCTCTTTCTCTATGGTTCATAGATCCTTCCCGCCCTCTCTCTCTCTTCCTGGTTTTTCTTGACCTTTTATCTGTGGGTCGGCTCCACCTTCTGAGGGTTCCCCTTGCTTCTGGGAATTGTAGTTTTGGCAGTCGGCCATTTTGTGATCTGTAGTTCTGATCGGGGTGGCCATTTTAGTGGTCGGGCAGAGCCCGTTTATTAGTTCTGCCCTCACATATCTGCCATTTATCACTTGACCCCCTTCTTTGCCACACATCTCCCCCCCTAGATCCGACCCCCTAGGTCGGGCTACCGCAGCAAAATATGCGTGCATGCGGGATAACCCATCCACATTTCCCATTTCCTTTCCTGCTCTGTGTTTCAAGTCAAAGTGAAATGGTTGGAGACTCAAAAACCACTGCATCACCTGAGCGTTCTTCTCTTTAGCCCTATGCATCCAGGTGAGTGGTGCATGGTCACTGATGAGGGTGAAGTGGCGCCCCAGCAGGTAGTATTTCAGGCTTTCCAGAGCCCACTTTACTGCCAGCGCCTCTTTCTCAACAACTGAGTAGTTGGTTTCCCGTGGTTCCAGCTTCCTGCTTAAAAACAGGATGGGGTGTTCCACCCCTTCTACCTCTTGGGACAGCACTGCTCCCAAGCCGACCTCTGAAGCATCCGTCTGAACCACAAACGCTCTCTCAAAGTCTGGTACCACCAGCACTCGATTACAGCAGAGGGCCTCCTGTAATGTCCTAAATGTTTTGGTGGCCCTTTCATCCCACTTGACCATGTTTGGCCCTCTGGCTCTAGTCATGTCGGTGAGTGGGGCGGCCACTGTGGCATAACTTGGGATGAACTTCCGGCAGTACCCGGTCAGCCCTAGGAAGGCTCGAACCTGCTTCTTATTTACTGGTTTCGGCCATTCTCTAATTGCCTCCACCTTCTTACGTTGGGGTTTGATTAATCCTCTTCCCACTGTGTATCCCAGATACTCCGTTTCCTCTAACCCCACATAACACTTGGCAGGGTTCGCCGTGAGCCCTGCCTTTCTAAGGGCGTCTAACACCGCCTGTACCCGGGGTAAATGGGATTCCCAATCTGGGCTGTAGATCCCCACGTCATCTAAATAAGCTGCGGCGTATGTTTGGTGCGGTTTTAGGACCTTGTCCATGAGCCGTTGAAAGGTGGCTGGGGCCCCGTGTAGGCCGAATGGCATGACGGTGTATTGAAACAAACCGTCAGGGGTTGCAAAGGCTGTCTTTTCTTTGGCCCTGGGGGTCAGAGGAATTTGCCAGTACCCTTTTGTCAGGTCCAGGGTCGTAATGTACCGAGCTTTACCAATTTTCTCCAGTAGTTCGTCTACTCTGGGCATGGGGTAGGCATCAAACTTGGAGATTTCATTTACCTTCCGAAAGTCGTTACAGAACCGCAAAGACCCATCGGGCTTGGAGACCATCACAATTGGGCTAGACCACTCACTATGTGACTCTTCGATCACTCCAGCTGTCAACATTTTCTCCGTCTCTGCTCTAATCGCTGCCTGTCGAGCCTCGGGTACCCGATATGGCCTCATGCTCACTTTTCTCCCTGGTAACTGAGCCCCAATTTGGTCCGCTAGCCCCTTTAGGCCTTCTCTTAACTCCCGGGTGTTTCTCTCTTGCTCTTCTCTGAGCAGCTGGTTGGTGCGGTGCTGGACCTGTAACGTGTCCTGATACATTCGCATTGCATCCTGATGAGCTATTTGTTGAGCTCTAGTTGCCTCTTGTTGGGCGGCCGCCGCTTGTAACAGGGCCTGTATGGCTCCCTCCATACTCATTTTCCGGAAAAAAACTGTCCTAACCAAACAAAGCCCCCCAAAAAAAAAAAAAACCTGACTCCCCTTTGGAGTGCTAACTAAACTTTTTTTTTAATTTTTATTTTTAATTTTATTTTTTCTACCTAACCAGCGGTATGGTTAATCCAGTGCCCACACTCTCCACCACGTGTGGCAAACCTCTTCAAAGTTAGGAGCGTTTGTCACAAATTAAGTGGGAAACTGTCACCAAAGTCAGCCCAGAATGAAAGTTATTTCGAACATGACAGTACCTGTGTGTTTGTTTCGCTGTCCTGGTCCACCCAGGCCACAAGTAAGGTCAAGGATAGCAGGGTTCGGTACACAAATCTGGTTCTCGGTAGGTCCAGATCTAAACGCCAACAGGTAAGTCCAAAACAGTCCAGCTCGTACACGGTAAATCCAGCCAATGTAGATTGTCTCTTTCTCTATGGTTCATAGATCCTTCCCGCCCTCTCTCTCTCTTCCTGGTTTTTCTTGACCTTTTATCTGTGGGTCGGCTCCACCTTCTGAGGGTTCCCCTTGCTTCTGGGAATTGTAGTTTTGGCAGTCGGCCATTTTGTGATCTGTAGTTCTGATCGGGGTGGCCATTTTAGTGATCGGGCAGAGCCCGTTTATTAGTTCTGCCCTCACATATCTGCCATTTATCACTTGACCCCTTTCTTTGCCACAATAGATATAGAAAACATAGAAGAAGAAAAAACACAAAACACCCCTGTCACACCCTGACCTAGTCTACCATAGAAAATAACATCTTACTTTGGTCAGGACATGACACCCAGATTGCTTAGTGAACATTCTCCTCTGGTATTATCAATCTCCATTCCTACCAAGGTAAATGGAGCATATAGATGGAGAGTAAATTCTACACTCCTAAAGCAACCTGAATTTTGTGCATTCATCAAAGAGCAGATCAATATTTTTACTTTGACAAACCCTCCAATCCTGACAGTTTCATTCTTTGGGACACATTGAAAGCCTATCTGAGGGGACAGATCATTTCCTATACTAAAGGGCTGAAGAGAAAACACGGTGCAGAACTGAGTGCCCTTGAATCTGAAATCTCTGAGCTAGAGAAAACCTACCAAAGAGGCCTGACTAAAGATCTATACAGGCTTTTGGTAAATAAAAAACTGAAATATAATATTCTGAACACATATCAAACTGAGAGGGCCGTCACTAAATCAAAACAGCGTTATTACGAGCTTGGAGAGAAAGCTCACAAAGTATTGGCATGGCAACTGAAAGCAGAGGAAAGTAAGAGGACAATTAATGCTATAGAAACTCTTACTAATGAGATATCTTTCGACCCTACTGAAATTAATAATACTTTTAAGAAATACTATGAAGACCTCTACACTTCCCAATCAAGCGATGATCTATCAGAGATCGATTCCTTTCTCTCCTCTCTCAACCTCCCATGCCTGTCAGAGGAAGATAGAGAGCGCCTGAGTGAACACTTCTCAGTTCCTGAATTGTTGGAGGACATTAAATCCTTACCTTCTAATAAATCTCCTGGGGAGGATGGCTTCCCTCCAGAGTTGTATAAAGAATTTAGGGAGCTGTTGGTATCCTACCTTATGGAGGTACTTAAAAAAGCCGGGGAAGACAACTGCTTTCCAGAGTCTTTCTCTCAAGCAGTGATTACTGTAATCCACAAGAACGGGAAAAACCCACTAAAGTGCGCCTCCTATAGACCAATCTCTCTCCTTAACACAGATTGTAAACTGGTCACCAAGATGCTTTCTAAGAGACTGGAGTCATCAAATCAAATCAAATGTATTTATATAGCCCTTCGTACATCAGCTGATATCTCAAAGTGCTGTACAGAAACCCAGCCTAAAACCCCAAACAGCAAGCAATGCATGTGAAAGAAGCACGGTGGCTAGGAAAAACTCCCTAGGAAAAACTCCCTAGAAAGGCCAAAAACCTAGGAAGAAACCTAGAGAGGAACCAGGCTATGAGGGGTGGACAGTCCTCTTCTGGCTGTGCAGGGTGGATATTATAACAGAACATGGTCAAGATGTTAAAATGTTCATAAATGACCAGCATGGTCAAATAATAATAATCATAGTAGTTGTCGAGGGTGCAACAAGCACGTCCGGTGAACAGGTCAGGGTTCCATAGCCGCAGGCAGAACAGTTGAAACTGGAGCAGCAGCACGGCCAGGTGGACTGGGGACAGCAAGGAGTCATCATGCCAGGTAGTCCTGAGGCATGGTCCTAGGGCTCAGGTCCTCCGAGAGAAAGACAGAAAGAGAGAAAGAGAGAATTAGAGAGAGCATATTTAAATTTACACAGGACACCGGATAAGACAAGAGAAATACTCCAGATGTAACAGACTGACCCTAGCCCCCCGACACATAAACTACTGCAGCATAAATACTGGAGGCTGAGACAGGAGGGATCAGAAGACACTGTGGCCCCATCCGATGATACCCCCGGACAGGGCCAAACAGGCAGGATATAACCCCACCCACTTTGCTAAAGCACAGCCCCCACACCACTAGAGGGATGTCTCCAACCACCAACTTACCGTCCTAAGACAAGGCCGAGTATAGCCCACAACGATCTCCGCCATGGCACAACCCAAGGGGGGGGGGCACCAACCCAGACAGGAAGACCACGTCAGTGACTCAACCCACTCAAGTGACGGCATGGAAGAACACCAGTAAGCCAGTGAC
Organism: Salmo salar; assembly: GCF_965601325.2. Taxonomy (NCBI): domain Eukaryota; kingdom Metazoa; phylum Chordata; class Actinopteri; order Salmoniformes; family Salmonidae; genus Salmo; species Salmo salar. Next base: position 44,376,458 of record NC_138293.1, read on the forward strand.
TCAGCCCCTGTAATAGGGTTGGAGGCATAGAATCCCAGTGGAAAGAGGGGAACCGGCAAGGCAGAGACAGCAAGGGCGGTTCGTTGCTCCAGCCTTTCCGTTCACCTTCACACTCCTGGGCCAGACTATACTTAATCATAGGACCTACTGAAGAGATAAGTCTTCAGTAAAGACTTAAAGGTTGAGACTGAGTCTGCGTCTCTCACATTGGTAGGCAGACCATTCCATAAAAATGGAGCTCTATAGGAGAAAGCCCTACCTCCAGCCGTTTGCTTAGAAATTCTAGGGACAATTAGGAGGCCTGCGTCTTGTGACCGTAGCGTACGTGTAGGTATGTACGGCAGGACCAAATCGGAAAGATAGGTAGGAGCAAGCCCATGTAATGCTTTGTAGGTTAGCAGTCTTCCCATGTTGGTCAACCCAGATCAGACTGGCTTCATAATTAATAGATTGTCCTCCAATAATCTCGGAAGGTTCTTTGATATAATTCACCTTGCTAACAAAAACAAAATACCTAGTGTCGCAGTCTCCCTCGACGCTGAAAAGGCCTTTGATAGGGTTGAATGGCCATACCTCTTTCGCGTCTTGGAAAAGTTTGGTTTAGGTACCGTGTTTGTAAATTTGATAAAATCACTCTACAAATCTCCTAAAGCTAGGATTGCTACCAATGGGATTACTTCCTCCTCTTTCCCTCTCTATAGGGGGAACAGACAAGGTTCCCCAATTACCCCCACCTCTTTGCCCTCGCCATCGAACCATTGGCTGAGGCTATTAGAACGTGCCTTGACATACATGGCTTTGAGGTGGGCCCCCAGACCCATAAGTTATCACTCTTTGCGGACGACCTTATCTTATTTCTAACAAACCCAGAACACTCCCTCTCTCACTTGCAGATCCTACTACAGTGTTATAGTTCTGCCTCTGGATATAAGGTACATTTTGATAAAAGCGAAATATTATTATTATATTATATTATATTATCATACCATCAAGCACAAGTTTCCTTTTAGATGGTCGCCTATGGGCTTCACATATTTGGGCATAATGGTGGATGGTAATCTGAACAACCTCTATAAACTCAATCTGGCCAGTTTGTTGTAAAAGGTGGAGGGTAACCTGTGTAAATGGATGGACTTTCCTCTCACTCTACTGGGTAGAATCAATGTAATTAAAATGAATGTCCTGCCCAGATTTCTATATTTGTTTCACTCTGTCCATATCCCTGTTCCCGCAGCATTCTTTTCCTCTCTCGACAAGCTGACCAGACAGTTTATCTGGCACGGCAAAACTCCTAGGGTTGGCCTGGATAAACTGACCCTTGATTACGGTCAAGGGGGCTTAAACCTCCCCAATTTTAGAATGTACTACTGGGCTGCACAGTCTAGGTTTCTGGCTCAGAGGTTTGACAATGGTCCCTCTCCCTCATGGTTGAACATTGAAAAGCTTGAGGTAAATGATGACACTCCGGCAGAATTGTTTTACAAATGGGACAGACAATCTATAAAAACCATCACAGACAACCCTTTAATCATACATTCTGTCCTGGCATGGTGCAAACTGCATGAGCTGTTCAGACGAGGGAGATACCTTTCCCCTAAAACCCCTTTATGGAACATAAAACCCCTGTTTTTCCAGAATAGTAACTTTCGACCATGGTCTGATAAGGGGATCACTCTTCTGGAACATTGTTATGAGGAGGGAGTTCTTATGTCTTTTGATCAGCTGAAACAGAAATACCACTTGTCTAACAGGGACTTCTTAATCTACCTACAACTACAACACTTTATTAGGGTGACTCTCAAGTGACAGTGGAACCTACCTAAGATGTCACCTATTGAACAACTCTGCCACGCAGACCAACCACTGTTCAATACCATTTCCCGTGTTTACGATGCTCTTATGTCAGGACTAACACTGCCTGAGCTACATAAACCCCAACTTAGATGGGAAAAAGATCTGGGTATTGATCTTGATGAGGGTCTATGGAGTGACCTATGTAGGGATGGTGTTACATCCACATTGAACTCCAGATACAGATTGATCCAGTTTAATTTCCTCCATCAGCTCTATATCACCCCATCTAGACTGCACAAGTTCATATCTCCTCCCTATGTTTTAGATGTGGCTCAGATGAAGGAACATTCCTCCATTCCACTTGGCAGTGTTTAAAACTACACGGTTTCTGGCAGGGGGTATGCGATACCATATCCTCAATTCACGGGGTTGCATTCCCTTTAGACCCGGAGGTCTGTCTACTGGGTAACTTTACTAACACCAATCTTAGGCAAAGCCATACTATAAAGCTAACAGAAATATTGCTAGCGATTGCCAAGAAATGTATTGCCTTGAAATGGAAATCGGATTCTTCCCTGCAATGTGGCTATCGGAAGTTAATAGTTGTATCCCACTGGAGAAAATCACTTACTGCTTGAGGAATAAGTTAGAGACATTTTACAGAATTTGGCAACCTTTTATTGACTATATGGAGAATCTTCCCCCACATCACATTGATTGAATCTCTATATAATCCTTATATAATGTTTCACACGTAATGTATAATATGTAGCTTACCAATGTCTCATTATTATTATTTTTTATTGTGCACTTTATTATGACTTATATGTTTGTATATATATTTATACTTTTTTTTGTTTTGTTACGCTCGTCTGTTACTGTCACTTTGTCCTATTGTTGTCTAATATCTTTTCACTTTTGAATGTTCTTAACTGGAAAATGCAAAAATAAAATATAAAAAAACCCAAAAAACAATCAGTCTCATTGGTTTCAAGTCGCCCTTCTCTGCGCATGCTCTATCCCTCCCACTGTTTACTTATAGCCGACGTACTATTTTCTGATGTATCTGTTTGTTAACCTCTATGGGATCGGTGAACCCCCACGGGACGGCTGAGCTAACGTGAGCTAATGTGATTAGCATGAGGTTGTAAGTAACAAGACATTTCCCAGGACATAGACATATCTGATATGGGCAGAAAACTTAAATTCTTGTTAATCTAACTGCACTGTCCAATTTACAGTAGGTATTACAGTGAAATAATACCATGCTATTGTTTGAGGAGAGTGCACAGTTATGAACTTGAACATGTATCAATAAACCAATTAGACACATTTGGGCAGACTTGATACAACAGTTTGAACAGAAATGCAATGAAATGCAGTCTAAAACTTTGCCCATACACTGCTGCCATACACTGCTGCAATCTAGTGGCCAAAATCTAAATTGCGCCTGAACTGGAATAATACATTGCGGCCTTTGTCTTGCATTTCAAAGATGATGGAACAAAAAAACTAAACAAAAACACATGTTTTTTCTTTGTATTATCTTTTACCAGATCTAATGTGTTATATTCTCCTACATTAATTTCACATTCAAAGTGTTTCCTTTGAAATGGTATCAAGAATATGCATATCCTTGCTTCAGGCAGTTTGATTTGGGTTTGTCATTTAGGCGGAAATTTAATAAAAGGGTCCGATCCTTACTGGAGCTAAACTACGAGAGAGAAGCATTGAAACTCCCCGAAGGCATAGTACAGCCACGCCCATTTCCTGAAGAATTGCATTATGGGCCCTAAAAGCACGAAAATAGTGCCACTGCTTGTATACTTTGTATTTTGGCAGATTTAGTACGACATCCGATAACTTTTGGCATACTAACAACATCCATACTACGATCAATAAGCATACTACATACTCAATTTACATCACAAAAAGTACAGTTAATGCGGTTAGTATGAGTATTCGAACACAGATCTAGTGTGCATGTGAATTTGGGCCGTGTAAAGCAGATGCAACCTGGGTACGGTCCATGAATCGTATGTGAATGTAAATACTAGATTATGTTGAAAACAATGGTCCGCCATCTTGGTCACAGTCTCGAGTTATTTTATACTTCAGTGCTTATTACTCAACTGAGATCATTAGTGGGATGGTTGGAGTTCTCTGGAAGTTGGAATGTTGCAGTAGTGTTGGAAGTTATGTCCTAAAGGGTTTTACCCTGTGCTTTGAGTGTTGGATTTCTTATGTTCATGTCATAGATCTGTTTCTATTGATTTCTGTGTATATTTGATGTGCCTGATGATTAAATATTTAGGGAAGGCTACTAAGAAGAAATGAACAGTGGCTTGCGAAATTATTCACCCCCCTTGGCATTTTTCCTATTTTGTTGCCTTACAGCCTGGAATTAAAATTGGGGGATTTGTATCATTTGATTTACACAGCATGCTTACCACTTTCAAGATGCAAACAAACCTGAAAACTTGAGCGTGTATAACTTTTCACCCCCCCAAAGTCAATAATTTGTAGAGCCACCTTTTGCAGCAATTACAGCTGCAAGTCTCTTGGGGTATGTCTCTATTAGCTTGGCACATCTAGCCACTGGGATGTTTGCCCATTCTTCAAGGCAAAACTGCTCCAGCTTCTTCAAGTTGGATGGGTTCTGCTGGTGTACAGAAATCTTTAAGTACAGATTCTCAATTGGATTGAGGTCTGGGCTTTGACTAGGCCATTCCAAGACATTTAAATGTTTCCCCTTAAACCACTCAAGTATTGCTTTAGCAGTATGCTTAGGGTCATTGTCCTGCTGGAAGGTAAACCTCCGTCCCAGTCTCAAATCTCTGGAAGAATTTCCCTGTATTTAGTGCCATCCATCATTCCTTCAATTCTGACCAGATTCAAAGTCCTTGCCGATGAAAAACATCCCCACAGCATGATGCTGCCACCAACATGCTTCACTGTGGGCATGTTGTTCTCGGGGTGATGGGAGGTGTTGGGTTTGTGCCAGACATAGCATTTTCTTTGATGGCCAAAAAGCTAAATCTGACCAGAGTACCTTCTTCCATATGTTTGGGGAATCTCCCACATGCCTTTTGGCAAACACCAAATGTGTTTGCTTATTTTTTTCTTTAAGCAATGGCTTTTTTTCTGGCCATTCTTCCGTAAAGCCCAGCTCTGTGGAGTGTACGGCTTAAAGTGGTCCTATGGACAGATACTCCAATCTCCGCAGTTGTCATGATCGTGTGGAGAGACGGACCAAGGCGCAGCTTGATTGGAGTTCAACATCTTTATTTTTGTGAAACTTAAACAAGCCAAGAAACAAACGACCATGCAGTACTGAGGTGCGACATGCACTCACTCAAAAACAATATCCCACAAAACACAGGTGGGGAAATAGCTACCTAAATATGATCCCCAATCAGAGGCAACGATAAACAGCTGCCTCTAATTGCGAACCATATTAGCACCAACATGAAATGATAAACTAGAACACCCCCTAGTCACGCCCTGACCTACTACACCATAGAGAACCAAGTGCTCTCTATGGTCAGGGCGTGACAACAGTGTAGCTTTGCAGCTCCTTCAGGGTTATTTTTGGTTTCTTTGTTCCCTCTCTGAATAATGCCCTCCTTGCCTGGTCCGTGAGTTTTGGTGGGCGCCCCTCTCTTGACAGGTTTGTTGTGGTGCCATAATCTTTCCATTTTTTAATAATGGATTTAATGGTGCTCCGTAGGATGTTCAAAGTTTCGGATATTTAAAAAAAAAACCAACCCTGATCTGTACTTCTCCACAACTTTGTTCCTGAGCTGTTTGGAGAGCTCCTTGGTCTTCATGGTGCCGCTTGCTTGGTAGGCCGCTTGCTTAGAGGTGTTGCAGACTCAGGGGCCTTTCAGAACAGGTGTATATATACTAAGATCATGTGACACTTACATTGTACACAGGTGGACTTTATTTAACTAATTGTGTGACTTCTGAAGGTAATTGGTTGCACCAGATCTTATTTAGGGGCTTTATAGCAAAGGGGTGAATACATATTCATGCACCACTTTTCCGTTTTAAATTTCTTTTAATTTTTGGAAACAAGTCATTTTTTTCATTTCACTTCACCAATTTGGACTATTTTGTGTATGTCCTTTACATGAAATACAAATAAAAATCAATTTAAATTACAGGTTGTGTTGCAACAAAATAGGAAAAACGCCAAAGGGGATGAATACTTTTGCAAGGCACTGTATGCACTGTATGCTATTAGCTGAAATCTTTCTTAAAAACCTTGTTTTCCTGTTGTTTTTTTTACATGCACTGAGTATAGCAAACATTAGGAACACCTTTGCCCTCAGAACAGACCCAATTTGTCGAGGCATGGACTCTACAAGGTGTCGAAAGCATTCTACAGTGATGCTGGCCCATGTTGACTCAAATGCTTTCCACAGTTGTGTCAAGTTGGCTGAATGTCCTTTGGGTGGTGGACCATTCTTGATACACACGGGAAACTGTTGAGCGTGAAAAACCCAGCAGTATTGCAGTTTTGACACAAACTGGTGCGCCTGGCACCTACTACCGTACCCCGTTCAAAGGCACTTACATTTTTTCTCTTGCCCAATCCCCCTCTGAATGACACACATACACAATCCATTGTCTCACAGCTTAAAAATCATTTTTTAACCTGTCTCCTCCCCTTCATGTATACTGATTGAAGTGGATTTAACATGTGACATCAATAAAGGATCATAGCTTTCACCTGGATTCACTTGGTCAGTCTATGTCATGGAAAGTGTTCTTAATGTTTTACGGCTGTTTTAAAAGGCCGACTGAAATTTCAGCCTGTTTTGGTGGGATGGAGTTTCGTCCCATCACCAAGTGGTAAATTAGTTAATAGACCAATAAGAAAGAGTTCCAAACCTCTCTGCCAATTACAGCTAGTTTTAAGTTCACCCCTCCCCACTCAAACTACTCCCAGACAGTCCTAGCTAAATTCTTTCTTGTTTCTTTTGACCTTTTGAATTGAAAACAATCACAGTAAGGTAATCAATTGTTACCCAGAAATTATTTGATGTTGAGATAAAAACGGCTGCGTTCGACCTTTAAAAAGTGTATTTCACATGAATGTCCCAATACACTATTCAGACAAGAACAAGAGGTAGCTAACCATTTCAACAACCGTTAGCACTCTCTCTCTTTCTCTCTTTCGCTCACTCACTGTCTACAGTTTGATTTGCTAGTCTCTCTCTTTCTCTTTCTCTCTCTCTTTCTCGCTCTCTCAATTCTATTCAATTTGCTTTATTGGCATGACGTAACAATATACATGTTGCCAAAGTGTATTTAGGAGATTGAGTGATTCATTTACAATATTAACATAGTTAAAATAATAATAATCAATATTGTCAAAAGGACAATCAGTAGCAACAATAATCAAGGTAAAAAATAATCATACAATGGAGAATAACAATAACAATGGCATAGAGGACATGTGCAGGTTGGTCTGTCAGACACGGTCCCTCATCTTATTGCAGGCAGCAATGTAATGCGCTGCCAACCTACAGCTCTCTGCGTCTTCCCCGAACAGGACGGTAGCCTATTCTCATCAGATAGGTCTCTGAAACCTTGAATAAGGGTTTCAAATTTGGGGAAATTACACTTTTAGATTGTTTTATATTTTTTTACATTTTGTCAGGAAATGCAGCTGTGTCTCTGGTCCTGCTGTGGTGCAGTGGTTGCACAGCCTTTCCTCTACAGGGAGCCATGTTTCCTGTGTCTACCGTTCTCAATAGCAAGAATGTGCTCACTGAGTCTGTACTTTGTACAGGTTTTGAACAGTAACCGTGGTCAAATAGTTTGCCATGGTTTACTGTTGATGTGGTGCCAGATAGCAATGCATTTTGCTTTGTACTTGTGTTTCCCAATAGGTAATGTAGTTTTGTTTTGACTGTGTTGTAATTTGGTTTATTCTGATTGATTGGATGTTCTGGTCCTGAGGCTTTAGTGTGTTAGTAGAACAGGTCTGTGAACTCAACCCCAGGATCAGCTCGATTAGGGGACTTTTTTCTTTGCCCAGTGTTTGGCATCGCAGAGCTTGGTAATGATATGAGAGGGGATCACTGTATTTTAGATATTTCCAAAACTTAATTGTTATTTTTTTAGTTTTTATTATTAGTGGATATTGGCCAAATTCTGCACTGCATGCATTGTTTGTATATTTCCTCTGGAGATGTAGGAGAATATTACAGGGTTTCGATGGGGTTTGTCCCACTGGGTGAAATCTTGTTTTGCAAGTGGACTCCACACCTTGCTGCCATAAAGTGCAATTGGTTCAATGACACATTCAATTAGTTTAAGGTATTTCAATTTGAATTAGTTTTTTAATGTCGTAGAATGACCTGCGAGCTTTCTCTCTCAGTTCATTCACTGCCTCATTTAGGTGTCCAGTTGAGCTTCTATTTAAACCTAAGTAATTGTGGTGATATATTTTGTACCAATTGATACCTCTGGTCGAAGTCCCTGAGACCTGGATCTTCTCTGGAAAATCATTCTTTTTGGGGTTTACTGCCAAGGCCCAGGTTTGGCAGGACCACTCTAGCAGGTCCAGGTTCTGCTGTAGGCCATGTGCTGTGGGTAACAGCAGGCACAGGTCATCTGTGAAGAGCAGGCATTTAACATTTGAATTGTGGAGACTAACACCAGGGGCTGAACATTTTCCTAGAATAGCAGCCAATTCGTTGATGTAAATATTGAGGAGCGAGCGCCTCAGATCCCACCCCTGGTTAAAGAATTTGGTTATTTTCTTGCCAATTTTGATGCTGCATGTATTGCCAGTATTGCCATTGATTGAATTATGTCATATGTTTTACCAACCTACAACACTTTTAATAACTTTGTAGAACAGTCCTGTATGCCAAATAGAATCCAATGCTTTATGGAAGTCGACAAAGTAAGCATAAATTTGGTGGACATGTTTATCTATCAGGTCGTGTAGGGTGTAAATATGATCGGTCGTGCGATGCTTTGGTATAAATACAATTTGGCTTTTACTCAAGACATTGTGCTTTCCCCAGGTTACTGTTCACACAAATGCCTCTGTAAATGTTAGGGTCAAATTTGTCTCCATTCTTAAAGATTGGGGTTATGAGTACTTGATTACAGATGTCAGGGGAATAACCTACACTCAGGATCAAATGAAACAGTTTTAGCCAATTAAAATGTTGCACTAGTGAATTTGAGCATCTCATTTAGGATACCATCAGGTCCGCATGCTTTTTCAATTTGAGGGCCTGAAGTTTCTAATATAGCTCCTGGTCAGTAATTGGGGAGTCCAATGGATTTTGATTGTTATTATAGCGTTTTCTAATCCATTCAACTTCTCATGAATTTGACGTTGTTCTTTCTGCGTTTGCATCAATTTGAGCTGTGTTGTAGAGTGTTTCAAAATGGGTTGTCCTTAAGCCACCATTTTGTATCGCTAATTCCTCTTGTTTTTCCCCCCAATTTTGACAGAAGTTGTTTGTGTTTATGGACTAGAGTCAGCTGCTTGCTGTTGTGCTGTGCTTTTTTGGTTCTGATTGTACGCTTATAGAGTTTTAAAAGTCTCATAGTAATAAAGGTGAAATTCACCATTATTTGGCACTTTGTGCTTTTGGTTTGATAGTGTTCCAATTTTTTTCCTGATAATTTTACAATCTGTATCAAACCTATTTCAGTTTTTTTCCTGATAATTTTACAGTCTGTATCAAACATATTTCAATTGTGCTTCATTTGCAGTTTGCCTGATAATATTGTTTATATGATTTACTACTAGATTGAAGCCTTCTTTACTATGAGTGTATGTGGTATCTAGAAAGTTATTGTGTTTGGATTTTTTGGTTACTGGTTGCCTTCTGGTATTCTTCTGTGCTGTTTTGGGCCCATCTGTATGAATTTCTGAAGTTGTACAGCTTGCTGGGCTGTGAATGTGTGGTTGTTTCCAAGTCTGTACTTTTGAGGAACAAGGTAATTTGGCTGTGGTCAGACGGAGGTGTTAGTGGCTTGATGGTGAATGAGCTGAGAGAGAATGGGTCAATGTCTGTAATCATATAGTCTACTGTGCTGTGGCCAAGAGGTGAGTAATAGGTGAATCTCCCCAAAGAATCCCCCCGTAACCTACCACTAACAAAGTTCAGACTCAGGCTTTGACAGAGCTGCAACAAATCCCTTCCATTTTGTTGATGGTGCTGTCACTGTTGTTTCTATGGGGCAGATTAAGACAGAAACAGTATGGCCTGTAATAAAGCTGTCCCCTCGTGTGGTCATTAGGTCAGATAGTGTGCCTGTGAGCGCATGTGTGTCCCCACAGATCAGCACATATCCCTGGGCCTGGAAATGGCACTTCTCCTCAATATTATCTCCCCCGAGTAATATGGGATTCTGAGGGGGGAGGGGGGAATATATATTGCACAAAGTAACACATCTTTTTCTGTCAGTACAAGTTACTTTTTCAGTTTAACCATATGTCATATTTACCAATTTTGAGAGGATCAATTAGATTTTGTAGTTTGGGTTTGTGCCAAATGATCAATACTCCAGAGTCTCTACCTCTATTGACAGATCTGTGTTTCTGTGATGGCACAATTACCTCTCTGTAGCCTGTGGGACAGTGAGTGACAATGTTTGCCTTACACCATGTCTCCTGCAGAATGATGACATCAACATCTTTCAGATGACATCAACATCTTTTCAGTGGTAAACTCTTCAGTCCAAAGGTTGACAAGTTTAGGCCCTGAATGTTTCACATGCTAACTGATAGTGATTTCACGTTGCAAATTAAGAAAGAATAGTGCAGTAAAAAATACAGTAACTACTAAGTTGTTAGGAATGAGATAAACAATGGATAACAGCAAACGTGTTCTCTTTTTTCCTTCTTTCTATTCATTGAACAAGTAAACTCTTAGTACAGCAGTGTATGCGTGTGCGTTGAGTGGAGTTTAGTGCAGATATACTGGAGGAGCTGTTTAATCTCACTGTTACGATCGTCAAAAGGAGTGGACCAAAACGCAGCGTGTTGAGTGCTCATATTTATTACTACAATGAAGCACCTAAACAAAGAAACAAAAAATGAAAGCAAACAGTTCAGTCAGGCAACAGACAACTAAACGGAAAACAACTACCCACAAAAACCCAGGTGGGAAAAGGCTGCCTAAGTGTGGCTCCCAATCAGAGACAATGCTAGACAGCTGCCTCTGATTGGAAACCATACCAGGCCAAAACATAGAAATAAAACACATAGAATGCCCACCCCATATCACACCCTGACCTAACTAAACAGAGAAAAACGGCGCTCTCAGGTCAGGGCGTGACACTCACTCAATCCTACAGAGTTCTCCTTTCCTCTGAGGGCCTCAGCATAGCTGCGCTGGTCCTGCTGTTGGGCCCCTGGTGTGGGGTAGTAGGCTGGGCCCGGTCCAGTCTGGCTGTGCCGATGGAAGTGGTGATGCTCTGGTGGTGGGTAGGGCCTGTGGGGTGCGCTGGGTCTGGTGTGGAATTGAGGGGGCTTGGGGCTCCTTGGTGGTCTGGTATGGGGTCTCTGGGTGGTCCTCTGTCCAGTAAGACGTGGGGTGTTTGTCTACCAAGTGCCCCCTAACCATTCTGTTTCTCTCTGTTGTCGTGTCTTTGGCTATGCCGGATTAAGTGATATGACATGCTAACTTATAAAAGGATTTTTCTGTAATTAATATTACCTGATTAAGCTAATCATGTAAATGTAATTAACTAGAAAGTCGGGGCACCACGGAAGAACGTTTATAGAGCTGTTATCTTCTGAATAAACTCTTAAAATACTTAGTAATATTTTACATCGATAGCAGTCAATATTAACCCTTATCTTATTTTCAGTCTCATAATGAAAGTTGTAAATTCTTGGCTATCTTCATGAACCCTGGCTAACAAGTTGAATCAGCAATACAAAATTGGGTTTAATTATTTATTTACTAAATACCTAACTAATCACACAGAATTACAAATACACAGAATACAATGATGTCATACAGAATTCACCCCTGGTGAACGGAACCTGTATGAAAGCTGGTTACACAAAGGAAAGGGGGTTGGGCTTGAATGAAAGAGCGGGAAGATTTAGGAACACAGAAACAGCAGCTATGCTATCGTAAATACATTATCTTATGCATTCTAAATTACCGCCCATTTGGAAAAGGAAAATGCAATAAATATTTACTCTGAGCTGCGCTTCGGTAGATTGGTCGTAGATGCTGGCCGGGTTGGCCAACAGACCTTCCTGTCCTCGCAAGAATGTCTCTGGTGGTAAATTGGATACGTGGTGGTATCTTCGTCTGTCTGTTAGACTGGATCCGTCGTCCGTCCTTTCCTAGCCCCCGTCTACAGTGGCCGCTCCTAACTCAACGGCTAGGAAGTATCACTTCTGTAGTGAATAAGCTCAAAGTTCATACCATTCGCCACCAAAGCTCACGCCGAGGTTGGCTTAGTTCTGTACTTGACATGTGTGTCCTTCTAACGTAGAGGCTGCAGACCTCACGTGCTGGAACAACCTGGTTATCTATTCGTCAAAGGCTTATATAGTGGAGAGGGGGAGGGAGGTGTTTCATCGTTTATAACCCCTGTCTCTTCACAGGGTTGGGCCACTGATCAAGCAGGGCACTTTCCTTATGAAAACCCAATTCTCTCATTTGGAAGCTAAAATTACATTTAATCTCCTAACAAACAATTTCAATATCAAACATTTCAATTGCATAACAATTACATGTGACTCTGATAACTAGAGGGTGGATACTTTCCCAGGTACAGTTTATGTCGTCCTGTCATCAGTCATAATGTCTCAGATGACAACTGAAATGAAATCCAAACTCATTACGTTCCAAAGCATATTTCCAACTGGTTTTATTACCAAAATATGGTTCCTTTTCCCCATTTGTTTGATGTTCCCAGACTCTCTATATTTAACACAGGCTATTCAAGTCCTTCAGTAGGGTCAGAGAGGGGAAGGGAGAAAGGTATTTATGGGGGGGGGGTCATAAACCTTACCCACAGGCCAACGTCATGACACTGTCTTCTCTCTCTGTGATGATCTGCCTGGCTCTTTCACTTCCTAACCATTATTTTTCTCTTCTCTCTCTCTCTCCAGTTTGATGTCAGGGCTAGCAGCCTTGGATGCCAAGTGTTCCAGCCGCCTGGGCATCATGACAGTCTCCTACTACCTGTGGACCACCTTTGTGGCGGTGGTGGTGGGCATCCTCATGGTTACCATTATCCACCCAGGGGGCGCCGCCCAGAAGGAGGACAACGAGGACAGCGGCAAGCCAATCATGAGCTCCGCTGATGCCCTGCTTGATTTGATTCGGTAAGAGACAGGAAGAAGATCATTACATTGACCTTTGACCTTTGTTGTTGCGTGTCCTACTGAATTGAATCATTCTAAAATCAGCCTACAGCGAAGGTTCAATTGTTCAAGGATTCCAATGTTGAGGGGTTTTATTTGTCACGTTTACAATAAACATTTGTTTCCCCAGTGCAAAACATATTCTAGACAGGAATATTGCTATTACTTTGTTAGTTCCTCTTCAAGCCTCTGTACTCTGTGACTGTTGACATGCTAAAGGTTTTGCTGTTCAATAAATCAAATGTATTTACATAGTGACTTTTATAAAAGCAACATTTCATAGAAGGGTTTTACACAGTAACCTGGCAACTGCAGATTCCCAAGACCCTCTAGACCTCACTCAGTAAGATACCTCCCCTTCATCAGAATTTGTTTGAGGCAGGCTTTAGAAAAATGATTTGATATGATAAATGACAAATGATAAAACCAGTAAGACATGCGTGTGTCCATGAGTGTGTGCGTGCATGTGTGCATATGTGTGTGTGCGTTCCGTGTGGAGATTGTACAGTGGGGAAAAAAGTATTTGATCCCCTGCTGATTTTGTTCGTTTGCCCACTTACAAAGAAATGATCAGTCTATAATTTTAATGGTAGGTTTATTTGAACAGTGAGAGACAGAATAACAACAAAAAAATCCAGAAAAACGCATGTCAAAAATGTTATACAATTATTTGCATTTTAATGGGGGAAATAAGTATTTGACTCCTCTGCAAAACATGACTTAGTACTTCGTGGCAAAATCCTTGTTGGCAATCACAGAGGTCAGACGTTTCTTGTAGTTGGCCACCAGGTTTGCACACATCTCAGGAGGGATTTTGTTCCACTCCTCCTTGCAGATCTTCTCCAAGTCATTAAGGTTTCGAGGCTGACGTTTGGCAACTCGAACCTTCAGCTCCCTCCACAGATTTTCTATGGGATTAAGGTCTGGAGACTGGCTAGGCCACTCCAGGACCTTAATGTGCTTCTTCTTGAGCCACTCCTTTGTTGCCTTGGCCGTGTGTTTTGGGTCATTGTCATGCTGGAATACCCATCCACCACCCATTTTCAATGCCCTGGCTGAGGGAAGGAGGTTCTCACCCAAGATTTGACGGTACATGGCCCCGTCCATCGTCCCTTTGATGCAGTGAAGTTGTCCTGTCCCCTTAGCAGAAAAACACCCCCAAAGCATAATGTTTCCACCTCCATGTTTGACGGTGGGGATGGTATTCTTGGGGTCATAGGCAGCATTCCTACTCCTCCAAACACAGCGAGTTGAGTTGATGCCAAAGAGCTCCATTTTGGTCTCATCTGACCACAACACTTTCCCCCAGTTGTCCTCTGAATCATTCAGATGTTCATTGGCAAACTTCAGATGGGCATGTATATGTGTTTTCTTGAGCAGGGGGACCTTGCGGGCGCTGCAGGATTTCAGTCCTTCACGGCGTAGTGTGCTACCAATTGTTTTCTTGGTGACTATGGTCCCAGCTGCCTTGAGATCATTGACAAGATCCTCCCGTGTAGTTTTGGGCTGATTCCTCACCGTTCTCATGATCATTGCAACTCCACGAGGTGAGATCTTGCATGGAGCCCCAGGCCGAGGGAGATTGACAGTTCTTTTGTGTTTCTTCCATTTGCGAATAATCGCACCAACTGTTGTCACCTTCTCACCAAGCTGCTTGGCGATGGACTTGTAGCCCATTTCAGCCTTGTGTAGGTCTACAATCTTGTCCCTGACATCCTTGGAGAGCTCTTAGGTCTTGGCCAGGGTGGAGAGTTTGGAATCTGATTGATTGATTGCTTCTGTGGACAGGTGTCTTTTATACAGGTAACAAGCTGAGATTAGGAGCACTCCCTTTAAGAGTGTGCTCCTAATCTCAGATCTCATTACCTGTATAAAAGACACCTGGGAGCCAGAAATCTTTCTGATTGAGAGGGGGTCAAATACTTATTTCCCTCATTAAAATGCAAATCAATTTATAACATTTTTGACATGCGTTTTTCTGGATATTTTTGTTGTTATTCTGTCTCTCACTGTTCAAATAAACCTACCATTAAAATTATAGGCTGATCCTTTCTTTATCAGTGGGCAAACGTACAAAATCGGCAGGGGATCAAATACTTTTTTCCCCCACTATAGCAGACAGCAAAGGGGCTTCCAGCTCTTAGCTTCACCTCATCAGTTAACAACAACAATCCTCAGCAGAGCCTTGGAATATAATTACCATTGGTTGCATCCAAAATGGCAACCTATGAATAGGGTGCCATTTTAGCAAATATCCATGGCCCTCAACATGCCTTATGCACTCCAAGATCTTAAGCACAAGAAATGTATAAGATATAGCGCTAACTGGATTCGTAACATATCATCCACATTTTTTTATAAAAAATTTAAGGACGTAACAAATATTTCTAAATGGATGACGCTATTACACAATTTGATGACGTAGTGCACAGAAAATGGGGACCACTTTTGGCTCGTGAACACCACTTTCAAAACTACTGGCTGAAATTATGCAAAAGTTCGAGAGTGCATCTTTGATGCTTTATTAAAAATCATTAAAAAAACAGCATTTTTATTCTCTTTGTTTGTTCTCTTTCCATCCAATGCCACCGTGTCAAAGCTCCAGCTAATGGATCATTATTGTGTCCTACATACAGTTGAAGTCAGAAGTTTACACACTTAGGTTGGAGTCATTAAAACTCGTTTTTCAACCACTTCGCAAATTTCTTGTTAATAAACTATAGCTTTGGTAAGTCGGTTAGGACATCTACTTGGCACATGACACAAGTCATTTTTCCAACAATTGTTTACAGATAGATTATTTCACTTATAATTCACTGTATCACAATTCCAGTGGGTCATCTGTACAAACAATAGTATGCAAGTATAAACACCATGGGACCACGCAGCCGTCATACTGCTCAGGAAGAAGACGTGTTCTGTCACCTAGAGATGAACGTACTTTGGTGCGAAAAGTGCAAATAAATCCCAGAACAACAGCAAAGGACCCTGTGAAGATGCTGGAGGAAACAGGTACAAAAGTATCTATATTCACAGTAAAATGAGTCTTATATCGCCATAACTGCAAAAATCACTAAAGCCTCCCTCACTAGCTTTAAGCACCAGCTGTCAGAGCAGCTCACTGATCACTGCACCTGTACATAGCCCATCTGTAAATAGCCCATCCAATCTACCTCATCCCCATACTGTATTTATTTATTTATCTTGCTCCTTTGCACCCCAATATCTCTTCTTGAACATTCATCTTCTACACATTCTACCATTCCAGTGTTTAATTGCTATATTGTAATTACTTTGCCACCATGGCCTATTTATTGCCTTACCTCCCTTATCCTACCTCATTTGCACATTCTGTATATAGACATTTCTACTGTATTATTGATTGTATGTTTGTATATTCCATGTGTAATTCTGTGTTGTTGTATGTGTTGAACTGCTTTGCTTTATCTTGGCCAGGTCGCAGTTGCAAATGAGAACATGTTCTCAACTAGCCTACCTGGTTAAATAAAGGTGAAATAAAAAAATGTAATAAAAAATAACCTGAAAGGCCGCTCAGCAAGGAAGAAGCCACTGCTCCAAAACCACCATAAAAAAAAGCCAGACTACGGTTTGCAACTGCACATGGGGACAAAGATTGTACTTCTTGGAGAAATGTCCTCTGGTCTGATGAAACAAAAATAGAACTGTTTGGCCATAATGACCATCGTTATGTTTGGAGGAAAAAGGGGGAGGCTTGCAAGCCGAAGAACACCATCCCAACCGTGAAGCACGGGGGTGGCAGCATCATGTTGTGGGGGTGCTTTGCTGCAAGAGGGACGTGGTTCACTTCACAAAATAGATGGCATCATGAAGAAGAAAATTATGTGGATATATTGAAGCAACATCTCAAGACATCAGTCAGGAAGTTAAAGCTTGGTCGCAAATGGGTCTTCCAAATGGACAATGACCCCAAGCATACTTCCAAAGTTGTGGCAAAATGGCTTAAGGACAACAAAGTCAAGGTATTGGAGTGGCCATCACAAAGCCCTGACCTCAATCCTATAGAAAATGTGTGGGCAGAACTGAAAATGCGGGTGCGAGCAAGGAGGCCTACAAACCTGACAAAGTTACACCAGCTCTGTCAGGAGGAATAGGCCAAAATTCACCCAACTTATTGTGAGAAGCTTGTGGAAGGCTACCTGAAACGTTTGACCCAAGTTACATAATTTAAAGGCAAAGCTACCAAATACTAATTGAGTGTATGAAAACTTCTGACCCACTGGGAATGTGATGAAAGAAATAAAAGCTGAAATAAATCATTTTCTCTACTATTATTCTGACATTTCACATTCTTAAAATAAAGTGGTGATCCTAACTGACCTAAGACATGGAATTTTTACTAGGATTAAATGTCAGGAATTGTGAAATACTGAATTTAAATGTATTTGGCTAAGGTGTATGTAAACTTCCAACTTCAACTGTATGACCACCTCTGTCGCCTCAGTTCAACCCAGTCATGTGTATAGAAAACATATAATGTCTCTGGTTCAACCTCTGTTCACCATCACTGCAGAGAGGATAAATCATTTGGTACTGTAGCTTCCCAAGACAACATTTGATCCAGACCTGTCCTTTTCACATTTCTCCGGTGAGAGTTTTGAACTGTTTAATTCAACTGTGCCAGAGATATAAGGCCCTGATATATTTGGAAAATGTTAAGCTATGAACTGCTTAATTGACAATATAACTGCTCTTTTAAAGCTAAGATTCGCGATAGGCAAAACTGCGCCACTGGCTGCCCCCAGGTGGGTTTGTTACTGTTTTTGTTCTGAGGAAATTTGCATCCAGCATCGTGGTATAAAAAAAATGTGGTACATACTCTGATCTACTGTGCATGCAAATCTCCAGCGCTTGGTTGTCTCTCACCCAGCCACCCTGGTGGTTAACCATGTGTGCAGTGTCATGTGCCGTCTCAGCCTCACAGAGTGTGTGTGTGTGCGTGCATGTGTGTTTCAGTGACACGAACACAAACAGGATGCAAAGCCTAATGCCTCCTCTGTCAGTGGGTCACAGCTAAGCTAATTAACCAGGTGAGGGATGGAGGGTGGGGTAAGGGTTATGGTTAGACACAGGGACACGCTAGACTGGCTCAGAGCATCACAGTGTGTATCACCATAACAGCCGGTCAGTGGGCCACTGTCACAAGCACTTAGTCACCCAGTCACAGGCCTATGGCCCTACGAAGCTCCCAGTCACAGGCCTACGGCCCTACACATCTCCCAGTCACAGGCCTATGGCCCTACACAGCTCCCAGTCACAGGCCTACGGCCCTACACAGCTCCCAGTCACAGGCCTATGGCCCTACACATCTCCCAGTCACAGGCCTATGGCCCTACACAGCTCCCAGTCACAGGCCTATGGCCCTACACAGCTCCCAGTCACAGGCCTACGGCCCTACACAGCTCCCAGTCACAGGCCTACGGCCCTACACAGCTCCCAGTCACAGGCCTACGGCCCTACACAGCTCCCAGTCACAGGCCTACGGCCCTACACAGCTCCCAGTCACAGGCCTACGGCCCTACACAGCTCCCAGTCACAGGCCTACGGCCCTACACAGCTCCCAGTCACAGGCCTATGGCCCTACACATCTCCCAGTCACAGGCCTATGGCCCTTACCTACACACAGGGACCTCTCGTAGGGAGGCTTTACTACACAGACAATTGCACTTTATTATTGCTTTATTATCGCTTAGTATTAATGATTTAAACATTTACCATATGTTATAGTAATCGTAATAAATAAAAAGACAGTAAGTTGGCATACGTGTTTGTTCACAAACGTGTATATTTTTTTGTTAGCACTGAACACCAACCTTGTCATGTGCTGTCCTGCATCAAAAATTGTAACAGGTAATCAGATTTATGATGTGAAAAAGTGTATGTTAAGCCAGACAGGGATTCTGTGGCCCTTACCTACACACAGAGTCCTCATGTGAGAAACTCTACACAGACAATGACACTTTATTACTACATTATTACTATTAAGTATAACAGATTAAGGAACAATGACTATCTTTTATTGTCATTGTGTAAGTATAGGTGGTACTCATTCAGGTGTATTTTGATTAGAGCTGAGCATGTGCATTAGCCTGTTACATGCTGTTAAACATAGGGAACTGATGCAGAGGGTAACTGCGCAATTATTGATGTTTTTTTTTCAACTTAAAATGAAAAGTGAGTGCTAAGCACTGTGACATTTTGAAAATGCGTGGGAAAATGACCTGTGTATCTATACCAGGGTTGAAGTCAATTCCATTTAAATTCTAGAAGTACACTGAAATTCCAGTTCCAATTCACTTTAATGCTTTTCAATAAGGAACATGTGGAATTGTAATTGACCCCAACCCTGGTATCTACCTAGGCAGCAGCTATGGCACATGTACGTGAGGCCAGGAGGAGGGATCCTGCCTGTCCTTGTTGTTGCTGTGTGGTTTTTTTTATCCCAGAGGACAGCTGTGCTCAGGATTTACCCTAAAGCTTTAGAGCCTCCCTCCCTCCCTGCCTTCATCTATCATGCCAGTGTATATATATGTGCTTATGTCTGTGCGCCTGTTTTTGTGCATGTTTGTGCGAGGTGCATGCGTGCGTCTGCATGTCCAAGTATGTGTGTGCTTATGGCCGTACGCTTGTGTGTGTGTGTTTAATGTGATGTGTGTATGAACGTGTGTAATGGTGCAGGTGTAATTAGTGGCATTGAGGTCAGTGTTTCGTTCTGATCCACACTGTGTTTGATTACCAGAGTGGTTTATTGGCATGCTTGACTCTCATAGAGGACCGAAATGGATGACTTAGTAATGGAATCTACTATAATTCAAATCCAATTTATTGGTCACCTACACAGTTTACAGGTGTGACCTCGTGATTAAATATACTGCACTTCAATACTCTATATCAGTATTTTTATTTTAAATAATCATTTTTGTTTTTTTTCTTAAAACCATCAATCAACAAATTAATCACATTATATTTATACAGTGAATTTTACAAATGTTTAGCGAGCATGTTGTTTATTATTGCACTGTATACATATTTTTTAAAATGTTTATTGAACCATTATTTAACTAGGCAAGTCAGTTAAGAACAAATTCTTATTTACAATGACGGCCTACCACGGCCAAACCCGAACCTGGACGATGCTGGGCCAATTGTGCGCTGCCCTATGGGACTCCCAATCACGGCCGGTTGTGATACAGCCTGGAATCGAACTGTAGTGATGCCTCTAGCACTGGCCAGATGTTTGCATTTCAAATAGCAACGCTCATCCTGAGCTCGCACCTCCAGCCCTGGGAGGGACATTCCCGCAAAGTGCAGGAGATTCCATTTGTCTCCTGGTGCCTTCCAAGGCTGAAAGTAATTAAAACTGGACTGAGTTTGTGAATGTAATTATGTGAATTAAATTGTTGTGCTTGAATTGTTTCAAGAGCTGTATATTAAGTATGTTCAGTGAGACCGGGTCAAAATTGTATGTTTGGTTGACCAGTTATCAGGCACATTCCTGTTGTCTGGTCATAACATTCAAAAGGTCAGAGTCTCCTTTGGTTTAACTGAGAACTTGTTTTGCAAGCTGCATCAAAAGACACGTGTATTTCTCATTAGTTGAGAGTCACTTACTCTGTCTTATACTGTAATGTATAATGTATTTTATGTACATAGTAATTGTTTGAGTGTCAATTAATTTGTGACTAATAAATCGTATTAGTTGATTTGAGTAAATGGATTCCTCATTTATAGAGTAACTCTTTGATTGACTGTACATTCATCATTTAGTATGTGTCACGGTTGTCGTAGGGTAAAGTGGACCAAGACGCAGCGGGGAAATGTGCACTCATCTTCTTTATTAAATGGACAAGAAGGTGAACCAAAACAAACACGTACACAACAAAAACACAACGACTAATAACAGGCCGGTAAGGCAACAAAGCTATACCAAGCACAATCTCCCACAAAATACCAACACAAACACATACACATTATAGGACCCTCAATCAGAGGCAACAAGAAAACACCTGCCTCCAATTGAGAGTCCAACCCCCAATTACCTAAACATAGAAATACAAATGACTAGACTAAACATAGAAATACATAAACATAGAACATTGCCCAAAAACCCGGAATAATAAATCAAACACCCCACTAAACACCCCGAACCACATAAAACAAATACCCCCTGCCACGTCCTGACCAAACTACAATAACAAATAACCCCTATTACTGGTCAGGACGTGACAGTAGGTCTATTGGTAAATGTTATTTACACTATACACGTAGCATTATGCATTGGTTCTAACTTTACATCTCTGGCTAAGATAGACCTAAATTAAAGCTTGGACTGTGGTTGCTATAAACAACTCATAAGTCCTATAAGCCACTTAATAATCACATAAAGCTATCTTACAACACATGTAATTACAGTACCAAGTGGTGACGTGCAGATTCTCAAGCAGGCTAGACCCTTCGGTATACAGTACCTGTCAAAAGTTTGGACACACCTACTCATTCACAGGGTTTTTCTTTATTTTTTACTAGTTTCCACCTAGTAGAACAATAATGAAGACAACAAAACTATGAAATAACACATTTGGAATCATGTAGAAACCAAAAAAGTGTTAAACAAATCAAAATACATTTTAGATTTTAGATTCTTCAAAGTAGCCACCCTTTTCCTTGATGAACGCTTTAGACATTCTTGGCATTGCTACTACTATGCGTTCTACTGAAAATGCTATTACTGTACACATTGTGTAAATCGTTTCTGGTTATCCACAAGATGATGTGAAAGAGACAAGTGGTGTACCAAAAAAGGTTATAAATAAAGTGTAAAGCTTTTGGATGCGGTCAAATTCTCTGACTCCTCATTTGGAACATTCTGTGCTTCCATGTTTGTTATTGGAAAGTCTAGTCACATAACAGATTTGAACTTTGCATTAAAAAGTTTGATTGAAAAATTGTGAATCATGCTTTTTCATTTATTTCAACAATTTAATTTCTGAAACCTGTCAGCCGGCTACAGAGTTTAACACTTTTCTATATTCTTCCCTTCCAGAAACATGTTCCCAGCAAACTTGGTCCAAGCAACTTTCCAACAGGTGAGCAGTATGACATTATCATACTGTATATAGTAGAAATGTAGGCGTTTCCATTTTAGTTTCCTAAAGAGTTTTAGGAGGAGTGCCAAAGCATGAAATGCCGATGATATGAGATTATTTAAATGGAAGTCTGTGTGTTTGAAATACAAATTCACCAAATTATGGGTGACCGTTGACCGGATTGCATTCAGTACAGTATATTTAACTAATTCCGACTCTTTTTCACACACGTACCATCATCATGCTTAGCTTGTATATCTAGCTACACATAACATGTTAGATACTTCAATATGACATTAATGTATATACTGTATATATACTGTATATACACTGAGTGTACAAAACATTATGAACGATCTTTCCATGACATAGACTGACCAGGTGAATTTAGGTGAAAGCTATGATCCCTTATTGATGACACTTGTTAAATCCACTTCAATTAGTGTAGATGAAGGGGAGGAGACGGGTTAAAGAAGGATTTTTAAGCCTTGAGACAATTGAGGCATTGATTGTTTATGTGTACCATTCAGAGGGTGAATGGGCAAGACGAAAGTTTTAAGTAAGTGCCTTTGAAAAGGGTACGGTAGTAGGTGCCAGGCGCACTTTTTTGTGTCAAGAACTGCAACGCTGGTGGGTTTTTCACGCTCAGCAGTTTCCCGTATGTTTCAAGAATGGTCCATCACCCAAGGACATCCAGCCAACTTGACACATCTGTGAGAAGCATTGAAGTCAACATGGGCCAGCATCCCTGTGGAACGTTTTCGACACCTTGTAGAGTCCATGCCCCAATGAATTGAGGCTGTTCTGATATTTGGAAGGTGTTTTGTACACTCAGTATATATCTGGTCTTGTTAATTTAGTAACGTACCAGGAGTATTCTCATAATGAAGCCCCCCCCTGCCCAAAGTGGCAGCTGCCCTGACAGAGCTTTATACAGTATATGTTGAATACTTTAATATGATATTCATGTATACATCTGGTCTTATTAGTACCGTACCAGGAGTATCCCCATCATGAAGGCCCCCCCACCCACGGTGGCAGCCTCCCTGATGGAGAGCACCACCCGGAGGGTCTATATCTACGGTGTCCAGGACGACAACGGCATCGACATACAGAACTTCTCCCTAGACTTGACACCTCCGCCAGACATCCAGATGCGCACACTGCCCGGGACCAGCGATGGCATGAACGTCCTGGGGATTGTCATCTTTTCCGCCACCATGGGTGAGTGACGTCATCACTGACCTCTAACCCTAACCCCCCTGTGATGTCATTATGGGTGAGGGACAGTTCCACTAACAAATGCACAAACCGACGTGCATGCATGCATGCACACACACAAACACACAGACACACACCCACACACAAACCCCCTAAGGCACACTGCCTTGTAGTGTCATTATGTTTGAGTGACATCATCGACACTATCACACTATCACTACTACTATCACTGCCCTTCATCTAGTTAAACTTCACTTCACTTTACACTTTAGTTCTCTCCTCAATGTTTATCAATTCCCTATAGTTAAAGCACAAACTATTAGCAAATCAATCAGGCCCACGGTATGGTGTCCATGTTGTCTCAGTCTAACACCATGTGTTGTTGTTGTTGTTGGTGGTCTCTCCAGGTATCATGCTGGGAAGAATGGGGCCTAATGGCAGCGCCTTGGTCAACTTCTGTCAGAGTCTGAACGAGGCTGTCCTAAAGATTGTCGCCATAGTGATCTGGTAAGAGCTAGAGGCCCTTCACAAAAAACAAGGAACTGAGTTGGGGTCTCAACTTACTGTTGAGAGTTAGAATAGTAGAATGCACGAGGTGCAAGATCAACATTTGGTTGCAGCAATTTTTCTCTTGTTATGTCAGTCACTGACAGTCACTCAATTAGCCATGTCAGCTTTAAAAATATATATAGGTGTAACAAGCATCGTTGTAGGTAGACCAAACTACAGCGGGTATATTGAACATCTTCTTTTATTAGAAGGAAAACAAAACACTTACACAAAACAAACGACGAAAACAGTCCCGTAAGGTGCACAGACTAAACAGGAAACAACCACCCACAAACACAAGAGAAAACTAACCCACTTAAATATGGCCTCCAATTAGAGGCAACGACAACCAGCTGCCGCTACTTGGAGGTCCTACCAAAACCCAACATAGAAATAGAAAAACTAGATAAACACATAGAAATAGAAAATATAGAAAATAAACCAAAAACCCCAAAACACACTAAACAAACACCCCCTGCCATGCCCTGACCAAACTACAATAACAAACAACCCCTTATACTGTTAAGGACGTGACAATAGGTAAGTTAAGTCTAGCCAGCTATCTAAACTTGTAGTAATCATGGCTGACCACCGACCAGGCACAGAGGGCACGTGCCCAGGGGCCCTGACCTCCAGGGGGGCCCCATTTATTTGGTTTGTCACTCTCACTCAGACATCATTAACATAGCATAAGTAATGGCAAAGGTGTAAAAAATATATATCTTCAACGCATGGCAAAATGGGTCGAAAAAAATTATCTCTGCCCCATGGCAAAATAAATAGAATTGCCTGACATGTTTTATAACATAACCAGGAGTATTCTCACAAAATGTCTCTCCGCCACATAGCAAAATGTGTAGAACTGCAGAAATCTCGCTTTAAAACTGCCACATTTTCTGTACACCCCAAATGTGTAGAATTGCAGGAAAGTAACTTAAAAACCAAAATGTTTCTCTCCACCGTCAAGAGCAGGGCCAACCAAATCTCGCTTAGGGCCCCCAAAAGGCTAGAGTCGGCTCTGTTAAAAAACTAGCCTGTTTGGGTAAAACAAAATGACCTACAATGAGAATCTACAATGTAAACAACTCTTAACTTCCTGGTCCACCGCAGGTACTTTCCTTTCGGCATTGTGTTCCTGGTCGCCGGTAAGATCCTGGAGATGGATGACCCGTCGGCCATGGGGAAGAAGTTGGGGTTCTACGCTATCACCGTGGTGATGGGGCTGGTGCTGCACGGTCTCTTCATCCTACCAGCCATGTACTTCTTCATCACCAAGAAGAGTCCCATCGTCTACATCAGGGGCATCCTGCAGGCCCTGCTTATCTCCCTGGCAACCTCCTCCAGGTAAACAACAACAACCATAACACTGACCCTAACCCTAACCCTAGCTTCATATCCACACACCGGCTCAAAGCTAACCCTAGCTCCAGTCACAGTCCTAGCTGTAACCCTAACCCTAGACATAATACTAACCCTAGACATAACCCTAACCCTAGCTCCAGCCACAACCCTAGCCATAACACTAACCCTAGTCATAACCCTAGCCATAACCCTATAACCATAACCCTAGCTCCAGCCACAACCCTAGCCATAACACTAACCCTAGTCATAACCCTAGCCATAACCCTACAACCCTAACCCTAGCTCCAGCCACAACCCTAGCCATAACACTAACCCTACATTTACATTTACATTTACGTCATTTAGCAGACGCTCTTATCCAGAGCGACTGACAAATTGGTGCATTCACCTTATGATATCCAGTGGAACAACCACTTTACAATAGTACATCTATATCTTTTTTTGGGGGGGGGGGGTTAGAAGGATTACTTTATCCTATCCTAGGTATTCCTTAAAGAGGTGGGGTTTCAGGTGTCTCCAGAAGGTGGTGATTGACTCCGCTGTCCTGGCGTCGTGAGGGAGCTTGTTCCACCATTGGGGTGCCAGAGCAGCAAACAGTTTTGACTGGGCTGAGCGGGAACTGTGCTTCCGCAGAGGTAGGGAGGCGAGCAGGCCGGAGGTGGATGAACGCAGTGCCCTTCTTTGGGTGTAGGGACTGATCAGAGCCGGAAGGTACGGAGGTGCCGTTCCCCTCAAATGTGAATGTATTCAATTTCTGCTTTTATTTTTAATCATCTACCAATAGGTGCCTTTCTTTGCGAGGCATTGAATATGAATTCGTAAGGCAGAAATTATTACATTTTAAAGCATTAGACCCCTCACCAAAGGCTTCAGTCATACAAAAGTTATACTTAAATCCGAACTGGTTCTCTAGCAAATTAGTAAGAATGTCTCACCCTATGTTCAAGAAAGGAATTTTTCCCTTTATTCAGGGGGAAAAAGTAAGGAACTTGTCTGTCGGCCTTGCATTAAAGACCATACAGTAATTGGTTAAAGAAAATTGTGATAAATAAAAAAGTATACCGGTTTCATTTAAGGACCCAAAAATTGACAGCCGTGCCATATAGATTGCAAAATAGTTGGGAAGAGATTTTTGACATACCGATTCCATGGCACATGGTTTATGAAATGATACGCAAAATGATGCCGGATTCAAAACGTAACATTTTTCAATTTAAATTATTGTACAGAATTCTTGCAACCAATAGAACATTATTTATATGGGGGATACAACCTTCCCAGCTCTGCAGATTTTGCTGCGAAAGGGCAGAATCATTAGATCATTTGTTTGGTACTGTCCATATGTGCTGTAGCTTGTTTTTGGTCACAGGTCCAGGAATGGCTGAAGAATTGCAATATTTACCTGGAGCTAACCCTGCAGATAGCACTACTGGGCGATTTGAAAAGTCATAGTCAATCGATCAATAATATAATAATACTTTTAGCAACAAAAAAAGTATTTTCAATTTTACAATCTGTAG
Organism: Salmo salar; assembly: GCF_965601325.2. Lineage (NCBI taxonomy): Eukaryota > Metazoa > Chordata > Actinopteri > Salmoniformes > Salmonidae > Salmo > Salmo salar. The sequence continues at coordinate 44,403,406 of NC_138293.1, forward strand.
AAACAATGAGAATAGAAAGGTTCAGAACTTTGGTGAAACATCACAGCACAGTTGAAAAATATATGGCAGATAGAAATCCAAAATGGATGGTGTTAAGAGATAGATGGGAGGGATTGAATGGCGCTGAAGGTTGGGACTAATAACAAGATAATTAATGTAAAACATACCGTGCCCGCAAAATGTATATAGGTTAAGAACTTGTTTTGAAAGAACACAGTTTGAAAGATATGACAAATAGTAATCAAAACGGATGGACATCATAAATATATAGGAGAGGTTGAGGATAGAGGAAGGACAGGAGTAAAAACAAACAAAATATAACTATTGTAGAACAGACTGTGTCCATAAAATGTACACTACCGTTCAAAAGTGGGGTCACTAAGAAATGTACTTGTTTTTAAAAGAAAAGCACATTTTTTGTTAAAAAACATCAAATTGATCAGAAATACAGTGTAGACATTGTTAATGTTGTAAATGACTATTGTAGCTGGAAACGGCAGATTTTTTATGGAATATCTACATAGGCGTACAGAGGCCCATTATCAGCAACCATCACTCCTGTGTTCCAATGGCACGTTGTGTTAGCTAATCCAAGTTTATCATTTTAAAAGGCTAATTGATCATTAGAAAACCCTTTTGCAATTATGTTAGCACAGCTGAAAACTGTTGTTCTGATTAAAGAAGCAATAAAGTGGCCTTCTTTAGACTAGTTGAGTATCTTCAGCATCAGCATTTGTGGGTTCGATTACAGGCTCAAAATGGCCAGAAACAAAGAACTTTCTTCTGAAACTCTTCAGTCTATTCTTGTTCTGAGAAATGAAGGCTATTCCATGCGAGTAATTGCCAAGAAACTGAAGAGCTGGTACAACGCTGAGAACTACTCCCTTCACAGAACAGCGCAAACAAACACCTCACGGCCTTCCCTGTGGCTCAGTTGGTAGAGCATGGTGTGTGCAACACCAGGGTTGTGGGTTCGATTCCCACAGGGGGCCAGTACAAAAAAAATATATATACACTGCTTGAAAAAATAAAGGGAACACTAAAATAACACATCCTAGATCTGAATGAATGAAATAATCTTTTTACATACTTTTTTCTTTACATAGTTGAATGTGCTGACAACAAAATCAAACAAAAATAATCAATGGAAATCCAATTTATCAACCCATGGAGGTCTGGATTTGGAGTCACACTCAAAATTAAAGTGGAAAACCAAACTACAGGCTGATCAGACTTTGATGTAATGTCCTTAAAACAAGTCAAAATGAGGCTCAGTTGTGTGTGTGGCCTCCACGTGCCTGTATGACCTCCCTACAACGCCTGGGCATGCTCCTGATGAGGTGGCGGATGGTCTCCTGAGGGATCTACTCCCAGATCTGGACTAAAGCATCCGCCAACTCCTGGACAGTCTGTGGTGCAACGTGGCGTTGGTGGATGGAGCGAGACATGATGTCCCAGATGTGCTCAATTGGATTCAGGTCTGGGGAACGGACGGGCCAGTCCATAGCATCAATGCCTTCCTCTTGCAAGAACTGCTGACACACTCTAGCCACATGAGGTCTAGCATTGTCTTGCATTAGGAGGAACCCAGGGCCAACCGCACCAGCATATGGTCTCACAAGGGGTCTGAGGATCTCATCTCGGTACCTAATGGCAGTCAGGCTACCTCTGGCGAGCACATGGAGGGCTGTGCGGCCCCCCAAAGAAATGCCACCCCACACCATGACTGACCCACCGCCAAACCGGTCATGCTGGAGGATGTTGCAGGCAGCAGAACATTCTCCACGGCGTCTCCAGACTGTCACGTCTGTCACATGTGCTCAGTGTGAACCTGCTTTCATCTGTGAAGAGCACAGGGCACCAGTGGTGAATTTGCCAATCTTGGTGTTCTCTGGCAAATGCCAAACGTCCTGCACGGTGTTGGGCTGTAAGCACAACCCCCACCTGTGGACGTCGGGCCCTCATACCACCCTCATGGAGTCTGTTTCTGACCATTTGAGCAGACACATGCACATTTGTGGCCTGCAGGAGGTCATTTTGCAGGGCTCTGGCAGTGCTCCTCCTGCTCCTCCTTGCACAAAGGCGGAGGTAGCGGTCCTGCTGCTGGGTTGTTGCCCTCCTACGGCCTCCTCCACGTCTCCTGATGTACTGGCCTGTCTCCTGGTAGCGCCTACATGCTCTGGATACTACGCTGACAGACACAGCAAACCTTCTTGCCACCTGAGCCACTTGTGTGGGTTGTAGACTCCGTCTCATGCTACCACTAGAGTGAAAGCACCGCCAGCATTCAAAAGTGACCAAAACATCAGCCAGGAAGCATAGGAACTAAGAAGTGGTCTGTGGTTACCACCTGCAAAACCACTCCTTTATTGGGGGTGTCTTGCTTATTGCCTATAATTTCCACCTGTGTTCTATTCCATTTGCACAACAGCATGTGAAATGTATTGTCAATCAGTGTTGCTTCCTAAGTGGACAGTTTGATTTCACAGAAGTGTGCTTGACTTGGAGTTACATTGTGTTGTTTAAGTGTTCCCTTAATTTTTTTGAGCAGTATATATAAATGCATGAAATGAAAATGAAATGTATGTATTCACCACTGTAAGTTGCTCTGGATAAGAGCATCTGCTAAATGACTAAAATGTAAAATGTAAATGTAAAAAGGCTCTAACCAGAATAGAAAGAGGAGTGGGAGGCCCCGGTGCACAACTGAGCAAGAGGACAGCACTTTGTGACATCGGCTGATGTAAAAAGGGCTTTATAAATGCATTTGATTGAATTTGATTGATTGACAGGTACATTAGAGTGTCTAGTTTGAGAAACAGACGCCTCACAAGTCCTCAACTGGCAGCTTCGTTAAATAGTACCCACAAAACACCAGTCTCAACGACAACAGTGAAGAGGCGACTCCAGGATGCTGGCCTTCTGTATATGTATGTGGGTACATACAGTTGAAGTCGGAAGTTTACATACACTTATGTTGGAGTCATTAAAACAAATTTTTCAACCACTCCACAAATGTTTTGTTAACAAACTATAGTTTTGGCAAGTCGGTTAGGACATCTAGTAATTTTTCCAACAATTGTTTACAGACAGATTATTTCACTTATAATTCACTGTATCACAATTCCTGTGTGTCAGAAGTTTACATACACTAAGTTGACTGTGCCTTTAAACAGCTTGGAAAATTCCAGAAATTATGTCATGGCTTTAGAAGCTTCTGATAGGCGAATTGACATTATTTGAGTCAATTGAAGGTGTAGCTGTGGATGTATTTCAAGGCCTACCTTCAAACTCAGTGCCTCTTTGCTTGACATCATGGGAAAATCAGGCAAGAACCTCAGAAAAAACTATTTGTAGACCTCCACAAGTCTGGTTCATCCTTGGGAGCAAATTCCAAACACCTGAAGGTACCACGTTCATCTATACAAACAATAGAACGCAAGTATAAGCACCATGGGACCACGCAGCCATCATACCGCTCAGGAAGGAGACGCGTTCTGTCTCCTAGAGATGAACGTACTTTGGTGCGAAAAGTGCAAATCAATCCCAGAACAACAGCAAAGGACCTTGTGAAGATGCTGGAGGAAACAGGTACAAAAGTATCTATATCCACAGTAAAACGAGTCCAATATCGACATAACCTGAAAGGCCGCTCAGCAAGGAAGAAGCCACTGCTCCAAAACCGCAATAAAAAAGCCAGACTACGGTTTGAAAATGCACATGGAGACAAAGATCGTACTTTTTGGAGATATGTCCTATAGTCTGATGAAACAAAAATAGAACTGTTTAGCCATAATGACCATCGTTATGTTTGGAGGAAAAAGGGGGAGGCCTGCAAGTCGAAGAACACAATCCCAACTGTGAAGCACGGGGTGGCAGCAGCATGTTGTGGTGGTGCTTTGCTGCAGGAGAGACTGGTGCACTTCACAAAATAGATGGCATCATGAGGGAGGAAAATTATGTGGATATATTGAAGCAACATGTCAAGACATCAGTCAAGAAGTTAAAGCTTGGTCGGAAATGGGTCTTCCAAATGGACAATGACCCCAAGCATACTTCCAAAGTTGTCACAAAATGGCTTAAGGACAACAAAGTCAAGGTTTTGGAGTGGCCATCACAAAGCCCTGACCTCAATCCTATAGTGAATTTGTGGGCAGAACTGAAAAAGCATGTGCGAGCAAGGAGGCCTACAAACCTGACTCAGTTACACCAGCTCTGTCAGGAGGAATGGGCCAACATTCACCCAACTTATTGTGGGAAGCTTGTGGAAGGCTCCCAAAACATTTCACCCAAGTTAAACAATTTAAAGGCAATGCTACCGAATGCTAATTGAGTGTATGAAAACTTCTGACCCACTGGGAATGTGATGAAAGAAATAAAAGCTGAAATAATGCATTCTTTCTACTATTATTCTGACATTTCACATTCTCAAAATAAAAGTTGTGATCCTAACTGACCTAAGACATGGAATTTTTACTGGGAATAAATGTCAGGAATTGTGAAAAACTGAGTTTAAATGTATTTGGTGTATGTAACGTAAACCTCTGACTTCAACTGTATGTATGTATGTATGTATGTATGTATGTATGTATGTATGTATGTATGTATGTATGTATGTATGTATGTATGTATGTATGTATGTATGTATGTATGTATGTATGTATGTATAGTTGAAGTCGGAAGTTTACATACAGCAAATGAGTAGATAAAGCATGTCTGGTTGGAGGGGTGTATGCAGTGTGAAGAACATTCAGAAATCTCTTCCAATACACATTGCCGATGACCATCAGAGGTGAACCAGTTGCATACACAGCTTGAGCAAGGCATTCATCAGCATTTCTCTGACTACTTTCCTCCACTGAGTCAAAAAACCTTCTGATTCCAGGAGGACCATGAGCTGTTGCTATTGATAAGGTGTCTGATTTATAATTTTCACCTCTTTATTTTATTTATGTCACCTTTATTTAACCAGGTAGGCCAGTTGAGAACAAGTTCTCATTTACAACTGTGAACTGGCCAAGATGAAGGAAAGCAGTGTGACAAAAACAACACAGAGTTACACATGGGAACCTCGAATAGAATAGAAGTAGAGGGACTTTTGTCAGAGGTTGCTTGTTGTGGGCGCTGAGGGAACTTTATGCACTTGGCCAGATGAGGCTACTATTTACTAGTTAACAAAAAATCATGTATGTCATATAAAATATATTCACCCCACCCAGTATTGTAATCAAAACTTACCAGAAAGCATGTAGTCCTTGTCTCAGACAGTTTAGCAGTGTGGGCTCAATAGCATCTCATTAGTGTGAAAGATCTTGAGAATCAGCTGTACATGTGATGGAAGAGTGCACTGTACATGTGATGGAAGAATGCACTGCGCATGCAGAGGGTTGCAATTCCATTGATTTGGGGATAGTTTAACTAAAATATGTCACAAGACCTAGAATTGCCTTATGTGTATCCCACAAAAAGGTTCACTGTTATAAGCTAACTTTTTTGATGAATTTAAGCAAAAATCCCCAATTCCAGGGCTTAACTTCACATGGAATATTTCCGGAAATTTCTGACATTTACCGGAAAGTTTACAAACCTTTTACAACCCTAGTAGAGGCTTTTGCAGAAGTTGAACACATGGGGACATTTTTTGTGGCCTAGGGTTTGGTACAAATGTGGCCTTTATAAACACATTTCATGCAATTCTACATCATTTTAGATGACTGGAGACTTTAGCAGAATATTTTTTAAGTCCTAGCAAATGATCGAAATGACAGACTATTTTGACACTGACAAACTGAGATAAAAAAAAAAACTTCAACCCATCAATAGCCTATACATACTGTAGGTGTGTGAAGACACATATTGTGCAATATGAGGAGGAAATTATAGTCCTAAAAAAGCTTTCCCTTTTCAGCTCCTGAGTGGCGCAGCGGTCTAAGGCTCTGCATCTCAGTGCAAGAGGCATCACTACAGTCAATTGGCCCAGCATCGTCCGGGTTTGGCCGGAGTAGGCCGTCATTGTAAATAAGAATTTGTTGTTATGACTTGCCTAGTTAAATAAAGGTTAAATTAAAAATACATTCACTGACTCACCCAATGATGCTGAGTGGCGATGCGCTCGTGCCAAAAGCTCATCTCTCTCAATAGGCTTATTTGAAAATTGATAACTTGGACAGATTAGTCTTCTCTTTTCAGCAGGATCCATTTGCTTTCAAACCTGTATTTTCCCGCAATTGTATTTTAAATATTGCAAAAGCCTGTTTTGGCTGCATGCTGTTTACTACCAGATGTGCCGCACGTACCCGACTTTCGGCATGCCTCGTGATTGGGCTACACACAATCCACAGCTAGACATTGTTTTTTAAAGAATTATAGCCATTCTCCTGGTGTAGTATTTGGAATTATTTCATTTATTTCTGAACAAACAGAAGTAATTCTATAACTTTGGCACCTCCAGAACCCTTTGTGTGGCTATGATTCTTTAAGGAAATAAATGATAAAGTGTAATGCTGGAGAGCTGACAGTTGCAGGTGCATGTCTATCAGACTAGAGAGAGGGAGAGAGACCATAGAAAGTGAATCTCATTCTAGTTCTGTGTGAGATAGAGGTAGGCTTCTCTCTCTCACCACAGCAATGTCCACGTGCTGGTCTATATAGGCGACAATGTTGCATAAATCATAAGCCTGGGCCGGGCCAACACGAATCAATTATCAGGCACGTTTTCACATTACGTTTTTTTAGGGGGCAGCCAGGAGAATTACAGGGGAGTCAACTTTAATTTGACTAACTCTGATTGTAATGTAAAAATTGGAATAAAAGCAAACAGTTAAAAGTATTTTTCATGCCAGGAGAGGTACCGGATGAAGGCAAATAGGTTCCAGAACGAAGCAGTCCAAAACTGAGAGGTGCCGGATCCTGGTCCGGTAGGATCCGATTCAAATTAAGCACTGACTTTGGAGCAAAGCTCTGCAGCATTAGAGCAGAAATTATCAATATAAGTGGATGTCACAGATCCAACACTATTGGTATGCACTCGTTGATTGAGTGATAACCTGGGTCACATTACAGCCATTATTAGTACAAACAGTTAAAAGCTTCCTCTTGAGAGAACAGCTAGTTGCTAACCAGTCAATGTTCAGGTCACCCAGATAATAGACCTCTGTTAACATCACACATGTTGTCAAGCATTGCACACACACAGTATTATTAAAATACTGACTGTTAGCACATGGTGGCCTGTAGTAGCATCTTAAAAGAAGAGACTTTAGATGAGGCAGGTGAACTTGTAACCACAACACTTCAACAACATTTGACATGATATCCTCTCTAAGCTTTACATGAATATGCCTCTGAACTTATTCAGCAACACCTTCCCCATAGGCTTTTCTGTATTTTCTGTAGATGTAATATCCCTTTGTTACTACTGCTGTGTCATCAAATGAATTTCAGAGTTTGCCAGTATATCAAATCAATCAATCAATCAATCAATCAATCAATCAATCAATCAATCAATCAATCAATCAATCAGAGTTGGGCAGTATATGAATGCTATCCAATGTTAGAAATTATTGATTTCATGTACCTTATTTCTAAGGCTACATGTATTAATATGGACTATTGTTAGCCCTTTCCTTGGTAGCTTATCGCAGATAGACATAATATGTAGACAAAATAAATAAATAAGTGTGTGTGTGTGTGTGATGTTAGGCTGAAGCTACTGACCCAGAAGCTTGGCTCTCTCACTCCTCCCAGTCTTTTGGGAGGGAGGGTGGACAATGAGCCTGTAGTAGTGGATGTAAGCAATGGTCCCATGCTCTCTGGCAGCTTTCATAACTGGGATAAGTTCTTTCTGCCTCTGGCGCACAGCTTCAGAAAAGTCCTCATTGAGGAAGATGTTGGTTCCACTCAAGTTCTTGGCTCTCTTTAGAACAGCCATCTTGTCCTTAAACCTCAAGAAATTGGCCACTATCGGCCTGGGTCTGTCAGCTAGGCTGGTTACATGTTCTAGACCTGTGGATGGCCTCCACCTCAATCTTCTTATGATCCATCTGCAGCTTTTCAGTGATCATTTTTCTTACTTTCTCTTCAGACTCGACCCAGTTCTCATGTGAAGACTCTGGTATGCCATCCACAACGATGTTATTCCTCTTGGATTGCCCCTATAGATAATATTTTTTCCCAGTCATTGTTAATAATGATTTACAGAGAGTGCTAATGTCCTCTCAAGAGTACTTACAGTTTGGTGTCATCTTGCCGCAAGTATTTTAGGACATCCACCTTTCCCTGGGAGAACTGCAAACTGTTCTTAAGGTCCTACCACTCTAAATTCCAAGCATCTGCCTCTAACCCTAGGAAGCTCTTTGCCACCTTCTCCTCCCTCCTGAATCCTCCTCCCCCTCCCCCCCCCTCCTCCCTTTCTGCGGATGACTTCGTCAACCATTTTGAAAAGAAGGTCGACGACATCCTATCCTCGTTTGTTAAGTCAAACGACACCGCTGGTCCTGCTCACACTGCCCTACCCTGTGCTTTGACCTCTTTCTCCCCTCTCTCTCCAGATGAAATCTCGCGTTTTGTGATGGCCGGCCGTCCAACAACCTGCCCACTTGACCCTATCCCCTCCTCTCTTCTCCAGACCATTTCCGGAGACCTTCTCCCTTACCTCACCTCGCTCATCAACTCATCCTTGACCGCTGGCTACGTCCCTTCCGTCTTCAAGAGAGCGAGAGCTGCACCCCTTCTGAAAAACCTACACTCGATCCCTCCGATGTCAACAACTACAGACCAGTATCCCTTCTTTCTTTTCTCTCCAAAACTCTTGAACGTGCCGTCCTTGGCCAGCTCTCTTGCTATCTCTCTCAGAATGACCTTCTTGATCCAAATCAGTCAGGTTTCAAGACTGGTCACTCAACTGAGACTGCTCTTCTCTGTGTCACGGAGGCTCTCCGCACTGCTAAAGCTAACTCTCTCTCCTCTGCTCTCATCCTTTTAGACCTATCTGCTGCCTTTGATACTGTGAACCATCAGATCCTCCTCTCCACCCTCTCCGAGTTGGGCATCTCCGGCGTGGCCCATGCTTGGATTGCGTCCTACCTGACAGGTCGCTCCTACCAGGTGGCGTGGCGAGAATCTGTCTCCGCACCACGTGCTCTCACCACTGGTGTCCCCCAGGGCTCTGTTCTAGGCCCTCTCCTATTCTCGCTATACACCAAGTCACTTGGCTCTGTCATATCCTCACATGGTCTCTCCAATCATTGCTATGCAGACAACACACAATTAATCTTCTCCTTTCCCCCTTCTGATAACCAGGTGGTGAATCGCATCTCTGCATGTCTGGCAGACATATCAGTGTGGATGACGGATCACCACCTCAAGCTGAACCTCGGCAAGACGGAGCTGCTTTTTCCTCCCAGGGAAGGACTGCCCGTTCCATGATCTTGCCATCACGGTTGACAACTCCATTGTGTCCTCCTCCCAGAGTGCTAAGAACCTTGGCGTGACCCTGGACAACACCCTGTTGTTCTCCACTAACATCAAGGCGGTGACCCGATCCTGTAGGTTCATGCTCTACAACATTCGCAGAGTACGACCCTGCCTCACACAGGAAGCGGCGCAGGTCCTAATCCAGGCACTTGTCATCTCCCGTCTGGATTACTGCAACTCGCTGTTGGCTGGGCTCCCTGCCTGTGCCATTAAACCCCTACAACTCATCCAGAACGCCGCAGCCCGTCTGGTGTTCAACCTTCCCCAAGTTCTCTCATGTCACCCCGCTCCTCCGCTCTCTCCACTGGCTTCCACTGGCTTCCAGCTCGCATCCGCTACAAGACCATGGTGCTTGCATACGGAGCCGTGAGGGGAACGGCACCTCCGTACCTTCAGGCTCTGATCAGTCCCTACACCCAAACGAGGGCACTGCGCTCATCCACCGCTGGCCTGCTGGACCCCCTACCTCTGAGGAAGCACAGTTCCCGCTCAGCCCAGTCAAAACTGTTCGCTGCTCTGGCACCCCTATGGTGGAACAAGCTCCCTCACGACGCCAGGACAGCGGAGTCAATCACCAACTTCCGGAGACACCTGAAACCCCACCTCTTTAAGGAATACCTAGGATAGGATCAAGTAATCCTTCTAATCCCCCCCCCCTAAAATATTTAGATGCACTATTGTAAAGTGGTTGTTCCACTGGATATCATAAGGTGAATGCACCAATTTGTAAGTCGCTCTGGATAAGAGCGTCTGCTAAATGACTTAAATGTAAATGTAAATGTAAAATGTCCTGGACCTTTCTGGTCAGATTGTCCATTCTTTTGTTAGTTGAGTCCATCAGTATTTGGACAATGCTCTTTAAGCCATTTTTCTGTTGTTGCAAAAACTGCTTGTATAACCCTTTTTGTTTGTTTAAAAGATTCTTTACCTGTGATAGAGAAACACTGTCCTCGCCATGACTCCCATCTTTGGCTTTGGATGCCACGGTAGCAACTTAGGCTAATACTGGCACTCCACACATTTCCAGAGAGGGCAGGTCGCAGGTCAGATTTAAACAACAACAAACAGAAGAGATTTAGACAGCCACAAGTCCGGGACAATAAATGGTCCCAGTGACAAGGGCTAACCGTGTCGCAGGCTATGTTCAAGCTGTCAAGGAAACTTTGCTAGTTTGATAGCTTGTTAGCAGCTAGGTTAGCTGCTATGCCAAGCAACTATATTACTCATTATGGAAAGCACTAATATCTTCAAATACCATTCCTCAGTGAAATACTGTTACCTGAGTTTGTCAGTTAACACAGACTGCCTGCAGCTAAAATAGAGTTGAGCACAGCCCATTTCACATTAATCTAATCATAGAAATAGAATCCCTAGAATGGGAAAAACCCCTCAGACCATGCTGATTTGACTCATACACATAAGTACAATCAATATGGCCGCCTGTCCACCCATCATTAATGTTGAATGGTAATGCCTGTTCAATTTACAAGACAATAGAGTTGACCGAGTTTAATCCAATATTAATACTTATCTAAAACGCAATCTGCTCCTTTGTCTCATCAGCTCTGCCACACTGCCTATAACCTTCAAGTGCCTCCTGGAGAACAACCACATCGACCGACGCATCATCCGCTTCGTACTCCCCGTGGGCGCCACCATCAACATGGACGGGACGGCACTCTATGAGGCAGTGGCGGCCATCTTCATCGCCCAGGTTAACAACTACGAGTTGGACTTTGGCCAGATCATCACTATCAGGTATGCATCCTATAGTCTTAGGGGGAGGGGAGAGTCAAGAAATTCTTGTGAGAGGGTTTCTAGTATTTTAGGCCGGGATTCAATCAGAAACCACACTATAGCACGCTTACTTTTAAAGGGGCACTGTGGTTGTATTCCCATTTTTGGTCTCATTATTTAATTATATGTACCCATTGATTCTTGATAAATATAACTTAAAAATGAGCTTACCCAATCAGATCCCAAAATATAAGCTTGTTTTACTCCAATGTTTGTAAATAAAGTAAATGCAAACAAACACTATATAGCCACAAAACATGGTTAAGGGCCCGATTCAATCAGATCCGCTTTAGCCGACATCCACAAAGCTGATGTTTTGGCGGTGCCGGTTTGGAACTGGGTTAGAGCAGTCAAATCCACAAGCGGCTTCTGGCATTATACCTAAAGCGGACATTGCCATTGGCTGCACGGAGTCTCATTAAGAGAAATCCCACGCAGCCTTGTTTGTAAGTTAGAACACTGGAATGTGAAAAGTAATCTACACCTCGATTAGGCAGATAGAAATCCTCATTATTTAGTTTAATGATTTTCCATTTGAGCGTCATCATTTCTATATAGCCTACACTTTCTCGTTGTACACTTTAACATGAGTGGGACGTGTGTGGCTTCGTGACAATGATCACAAGAGCAGCTGTTCACTGATTCGACAGCTCCAACACAGTCTCACCTCCGACACCACCAAATCATCAGCTATGCAGGTGTCAGCGATCTCCGGTTAACGCTTGATCTGATTGAATCTAGGCCTAGAACTACTATTTTGGATATATACGTCCATATCATGAATGGTCAGTTCTTGCATCTATGGCTCTGTCTATGAATTTTGAAAGTGGTCACATTTCTTCAGGCCCATCACAATAGCATTTTACAGAAACGGGCAGGGAGTGCGCTTTGTTATTGTTTCAACTGCAGATTGCCGCTTTAAAACTCATTTGTAATTGAGCCGACATCTGTAGCGTTTGCCTTGAATGCAATCTCCACGAACGCATTTAAAATACATATTGTCTACAAGCGAAATTGGGACCACCGGCCTTAGTATGAAAATGGATGAATGGGGCATCTGAATTATAATTGCAGACTGACTTATTAAATACGTAGAAAGTATTTATGACTACAACACGTGATGTAAACAAATAGGTAAAAAACCTGGAGAAATGTTGGAAGATCCGATTATTGCAATGGAATTTCCTGGAATGGAATGGGGTGGAAAATACATGGTTATCATATTGATTGCTTAATCATCCAGATATGTGTATTGCCTGTGCGGCTACATTTTATAGGCACCAATGATAAGCATGTGTGGAATTATTTTGTCCAAAATAGCACCAAGGGTACAACAAATCTCTAGCTTTGCGTTTTGTGCCACACAGACATGTATCTGGTGTTACAGTTTTTAGGATGAATGAATGAATATTATGAGATTATACTGAATCAAACACGTAGATAAATGCATGCAGGCAGACAGACAGACAGACAGACAGACAGACAGACAGACAGACAGACAGACAGACAGACAGACAGACAGACAGACAGACAGACAGACAGACAGACAGACAGACAGACAGACAGACAGACAGACAGACAGACAGACAGGCAGACAGACAGGCAGACAGACTAGCCCAGACCCCTCCTCCTCCACCACACCTGCAGATCTGCAGTGTAAAATGGCTTTGCTCTCCCCTAATTTAATGACATGTTAAACTGTAATAACATTAAGCAGACCTATCCTATCCTCCTCTACTCATCACAAACTGTTGCTTTCTAAAAGGAACCCTATTCCCTATATAGTGCACTACTTTTGACCAGGACCCATAGGGCTTTGGTCAAAGTAGTGCACTAGATTGGGAATAGGGTGCCTATTTGGACGCAGACCGACTGTGGCCAGGCAGGCAGTAATCTCCTGGCAGTAAGACCCATATGACCTGTATTACTCAGCTATCTTGTCACGGCAGAGTTATAAGGAGGGTTTTTATATTATTTTGTAGCGTCCTGTCTTTTCCTGTGACGTTTGGCTGTTCTTAGCGGAGTACTGGTCAATCTGTACATTTACATTTACGTAATTTAGCAGACGCTCTTATCCAGAGCGACTTACAAATTGGTGCATTCACCTTATGATATCCAGTGGAACAACCACTTTACAATAGTACATCTATATCTTTTTTTGGGGGGGGGGGGGGGGGGTAGAAGGATTACTATATCCTATCCCAGGTATTCCTTAAATAGGTGGGGTTTCAGGTGTCTCCGGAAGGTGGTGATTGACTCCGCTGTCCTGGCGTCGTGAGGTAGCTTGTTCCACCATTGGGGTGCCAGAGCAGCGAACAGTTTTGACTGGGCTGAGCAGGAACTGTGCTTCCGCAGAGGTAGGGAGGCGAGCAGGCCAGAGGTGGATGAATGCAGTGCCCTTCTTTGGGTGTAGGGACTGATCAGAGCCTGAAGGTACGGAGGTGCCGTTCCCCTCACAGCTCCGTAGGCAAGCACCATGGTCTTGTAGCAGATGCGAGCTTCAACTGGAAGCCAGTGGAGTGTGCGGAGGAGCGGGGTGATGTGAGAGAACTTGGGAAGGTTGAACACCAGACGGGCTGCGGCGTTCTGGATGAGTTGTAGGGGTTTAATGGCACAGGCAGGGAGCCCAGCCAACAGCGAGTTGCAGTAATCCAGACGGGAGATGACAAGTGCCTGGATTAGGACCTGCGCCGCTTCCTGTGTGAGGCAGAGTCGTACTCTGCGAATGTTGTAGAGCATGAACCTACAGGATCGGGTCACCGCCTTGATGTTAGCGGAGAACGACAGGGTGTTGTCCAGGGTCACACCGAGGCTCTTAGCACTCTGGGAGGAGGACACAATGGAGTTGTCAACCGTGATGGCGAGATCATGGAACGGGCAGTCCTTCCCCGGGAGGAAGAGCAGCTCCGTCTTGCCGAGGTTCAGCTTGAGGTGGTGATCCATCATCCACACTGATATGTCTGCCAGACATGCAGAGATGCGATTTGCCACCTGGTTATCAGAAGGGGGAAAGGAGAAGATTAATTGTGTGTCGTCTGCGGATGCTGGAGTGAGTAGTCGTGCTGTACTTCGCTCCGCGGGTAATATTACATTTCATTACAACGGAACGATTTGATTTGATTAGCTAGCTAGCTAGCTACATAGTTGTCTTTGCTGTCTTTGTATCAAGGATAAAGGTGTAGCTTTGAGAAACTAACAAGGTTAGCTAGCCAGCGGTATTCATTCGTTCGCACCGTTTTCCAAACGCGTCAACACCACAAAACCACAGCCACTGCTAGCTAGCCAACTTTACCAACTAGCAGTACTGTAGAAACTAAATACATTACAACGGAACGTTTTGATTAGTGTAATGTTAGCTAGCTTCATAGTTGTCTTTGTATCAAAGATAAAGGTAAGATAAAGGTAAACGCAGCCATTGCTAGCTAGCCAACTCTAGCAGCTAGCAGTACTGTATCATTTTTAGTCAATAAGATTTTTGCATTAGTCAAAGGTAGACGTAGGGAGGTTAAAGTCACCCAGAACTGTGAGGGGTGAGCCATCCTCAGGAAAGGAACTTATCAAGGCGTCAAGCTCATTGATGAACTCTCCAAGGGAACCTGGAGGGCGATAAATGATAAGGATGTTAAGCTTGAATGGGCTAGTGACTGTGACAGCATGGAATTCAAAGGAGGAGATAGACAGATGGGTCAGGGGAGAAAGAGAGAATGTCCACTTGGTAGAGATGAGGATTCCAGTGCCACCACCCCGCTGACCAGATGCTCTCAGGGTATGCGAGAACACGTGGTCAGACGAGGAGAGAGCAGTAGGAGTAGCAGTGTTTTCTGTGGTAATCCATGTTTCCGTCAGCGCCAAGAAGTCGAGGGACTGGAGGGTAGCATAGGCTGAGATGAACTCTGCCTTGTTGGCCGCAGACCGGCAGTTCCAGAGGCTGCCGGAGACCTGGAATTCCACGTGGGTCGTGCGCGCTGGGACCACCAGGTTAGAGTGGCAGCGGCCATGCTGTGTGAAGCGTTTGTGTGGCCTGTGCAGAGAGGAGAGAACAGGGATAGACAGACACATAGTTGATAGGCTACAGGAGAGGAAGAGCAGCTAATGCAAAGGAGATTGGAATGAAAATTAAGTAAACAACTGGGGAAGCGAGAGAGCAGGGCCTCCCTCACTAACCATTCACTGAAACACTCAAATATAACTTTTCCAACTTCCACTTTAGAAATTATAATTGATGTAAACTACAGTGGTTCAATGTTTCCAGGAATAGGCTCAAACTTAGTTTATTCAGCTAGATAACTTGGTACAGTATTCTTCCGTGAAACCCACCCAGTGCACCGTGTCCTATGACGCCGTAGCTAACTAGCATGCTAGCATCCAATAACACACGGTTAGCACCAATACTTGGTTACAACAAACTATCAATGGATCATTCGTGTCCGTTTCTAGTTCCTTTCATAACGCAGAAGTAATTAAACATTGGCTAGCTAACACAAAGTCAGTCCTGCTAGCTACACAAGTGGACTACACAACTCGAAAGTTCAGAAAGTTAAGCTTACGTTGCAAAAATCTTATTGACTAAAAATGATACAGTACTGCTAGCTGGCTAGCTAGCAGTGGCTGCGTTTACCTTTATCTTTTATATTTGATACATAGACAACTATGTAGCTAGCTAATATTACACTAATAAAATCGTTCCGTTGTAATGTATTTAGTTTCTACAGTACTGCTAGTTGGTAAAGTTGGCTAGCTAGCAGTGGCTGTGATGTTGTGGTGTTGACGCCGTTTGGAAAACGGCACGAACGAACAAATACAGCTGGCTAGCTAACCTTGTTAGTTTCTCAAAGTTAGTTTCTCAAAGCTACACCTACACCTTTAGCTACACCTTTATCCTTGATGCAAAGACAACTATGTAGCTAGCTAGCTAACATTACACTAATCAAATCGTTCCGTTGTAATGTAATGTAATGAAATGTAATATTACCCACGGAGCGAAGTACAGCATGACTACTCACTCCAGCATCCGCCTCTAGGGCGTCCAGGGCTCCAGAGATAGACTGTGTGTCAGAGTGTATGTCCTAAATGGCACCATGTACCCATTATAGTGCACTACTTTTGACCAGGTTCCATAGGGCTCTGGTTAAAAGTAGTGCACTATGAAAGGAATAGGGTGCTATTTGCAACGCAGCATGTGTGTCAGTGTGTTCCCAGAGGCTTCCCAAACAGTGAGGCCAAACGGGACAGAAACTCAGCCATCGTGTCAAATGTCAATTACTGTATCTGTATTTTTGTGTATGTGTGGGTGCACATAATATACAGTACATGCTGTGTATGACAGGATGACAGGTCAAGGATTAGTAGTAGGCCTGATTACGAACAATGACAAGACAGCCTACAAGGAGGAGGTGAGGTCCCTGGCGGAGTGGTGCCAGGAAAATAACCTCTCCCTCAACGTCAACAAAATGAAGGAGCTGATCGTGGACTTCAGGAAAAAGCAGAGGGAGCACGCCCCTATCCACATCAACCTTTGGCTTGGCCCCTAAGACCCTCAGAAACTTTTACAGATGCACAATTGAGAGCATCCTGTCGGGCTGTATCACCGCCTAGTACGGCAACTACACCGCCCGCAACCGCAGGGCTCTCCAGAGGGTGGTACGGTCTGCCCAGCACATCACCGGGGGCATACTGCCTGCCCTCCAGGACACCTACATCACCCGATGTCACAGGAAGGCCAAAAAGATCATCAAGGACATCAACCACCGGAGCCACGGACTGTTCACCCCGCTATCATCAAGAAGGCGAGGTCAGCACAGACGAAGCTGGGACCGAGAGACTGATAAACAGCTTGTATCTCAAGCCCATCAGACTGTTAAATAGCCATCACTAGCCGGCTACTACCCGGCTACTCAAACCTGCACCTTAGTGGCTGCTGCCTGATATACTGTACATAGATATGGAATCACTGGCCACTTTAGAAATGGAACACTAGTCACATTAATAATATATACATACTGTTTTACTCATATCATATGTGTATACTGTATTCTATTCTACTGGATTTAGTCAATGACACTCCAACATTGCTCATCCTATTTCTTAATACCATTCTTTTACTTTTAGATTTGTGTATTGTTGTTAATTGTTAGATACTACTGCACTTTTGGAGCTAGGAACACAAGCATTTGTATGTGACCGATACATTTGATTTGATTTCGAATTGATTTATTGGTAAAATTCTATTCAAATGGCACCCTATTAACGAGTCCGACGCAAATTATATACTGCTTTCTCGGGAACAGGCCCAAATCCCCATCATTTGCGTGAAGAAAAGACAAAGAAAAAGGGGGCGGAGGTCAGGGTGCCTTCTGCAATCATTGCAAAATAAAGATTATCCTACCACATTAAAAACTGTAATATCTTATGTTTCCCCGAGTCGTGGCTGAACAATGACACGGATAATATAGAGCTGGCGGGATTTTCCATGCACTGGGAAAACAGAGAGGCTACGTCTGGTAAGACGAGGGGTGGGGGTGTTTGTCTTTTTGTCAATAACACCTGGTGCGCGATGTCTAATATTAAAGAAGTCTCGAGGTATTGCTCGCCTGAGGTAGAGTACCTTATGATAAGCTGTAGACCACACTATCTACAAAGAGAGTTCTCATCTATATTATTCGTAGCCGTCTATTTACCTCCACAAACTGATGTTGGCACTAAGACCGCACTTAACCTGTTAGGGCTAGGGGGCAGTATTTGCACGGCTGGATAAAAAAATGTACCCGATTTAATCTGGTTACTAATCCTACCCAGTAACTAGAATATGCATATACTTATTATATATGGATAGAAAACACCCTAAAGTTTCTAAAACTGTTTGAATGGTGTCTGTGAGTATAACAGAACTCATTTGGCAGGCAAAACCCTGAGACATTTTCTGACAGGAAGTGGATACCTGATGTGTTGTATTACCTTTAAACCTATGCCATTGAAAAACACAGGGGCTGAGGAATATTTTGGCACTTCCTATTGCTTCCACTAGATGTCACCAGCCTTTACAAAGTGTTTTGAGTCTTCTGGAGGGAGATCTGACCGAACAAGAGCCATGGAACGATGATGGCCCATTAGACACCTGGCGCGCGAGTTCATGTTGGGTACCCTCGTTCCAATACGTTATAAAAGAGAATGCATTCGTCCACCTTGAATATTATTCATGTTCTGGTTAAAAAAGGCCCTAATGATTTATGCTATACAACGTTTGACATGTTTGAACGAACGTAAATATATTTTTTCCCCTCGTTCATGAAGTGAAGTCCGGCGGGCTTAGATCATGTGCTAACAAGACGGAGATTTTTGGACATAAATGATGAGCTTTTTTGAACAAAACTACATTCGTTATGGACCTGTGATACCTGGAAGTGACATCTGATGAAGAGAATCAAAGGTAATGGATTATTTACATAGTATTTTCGATTTTAGATCTCCCCAACATGACGTCTAGTCTGTATCGCAACGCGTATTTTTCTGGGCGCAGTGCTCAGATTATTGCAAAGTGTGATTTCCCAGTAAGGTTATTTTTAAATCTGGCAAGTTGATTGCGTTCAAGAGATGTAAATCTATAATTCTTTAAATGACAATATAATATTTTACCAATGTTTTCTAATTTTAATTATTTAATTTGTGGTGCTGACTTGACTGCCGGTTATTGGAGGGAAACGATTTCCTCAACATCAATGCCATAGTAAAACGCTGTTTTTGGTTATAAATATGAACTTGATAGAACTAAAAATGCATGCATTGTCTAACATAATGTCCTAGGAGTGTCATCTGATGGAGATTGTAAAAGGTTAGTGCATCATTTTAGCTGGTTTTATGGTTTTGGTGACCCTGTCTTTGAATTGACAAAACATTACACACAACTCTTGTAAATGTACTGTCCTAACATACTCTAAATTTATGCTTTCGCCGTAAAACCTTTTTGAAATCGTAAAACGTGGTTAGATTAAGGAGATGTTTATCTTTCAAAGGGTGTAAAATAGTTGTATGTTTGAAAAATTTGAATTTTGACATTTATTTGGATTCAAATTTGCCGCTCTTGAAATGCACCTGCTGTTGATGGAGTGCACCACGGGTGGGACGCTAGCCCATAGAGGTTAACGAGCTGTGTAAGGCCATAAGGAAACAAGAAAATGCTCATCCAGAAGCGGCGCTCCTAGTGTCCGGGGACTTTAATGCAGGCGAACTTAAATCGGTTTTACCTCATTTCTACCAGCATGTGCAACCAGAGGGAAAGAAATTCTAGACCACCTTTACTTCACACACAGAGATGCATACAATGCTCTCCCCCGCCCTCCATTTGGCAAATCTGACCACAATTCTATCTTCCTGATTCCTGCTTAAAGCAAAAACTAAAGCAGGAAGTACCAGTGACTCGCTCAATATGGAAGTGGTCAGATGACACGGATGCTACGCTATGGGACTGTTTTGCAATATGTTCTGGGATTCATCTAATGGCATTGAGGTGTTTACCACCTCAGTCATCGGCTTCATCAATAAGTGCATCGACGACATTGTTCCCACAGTGACCGTACATATCCCAACCAGAAGCCATGGATTACAGGCAACATCCGCATTGAGCTTAAGGCTAGAGCTGCCCCTTTCAAGGAGCGGGACACTAATCCGGACGCTTATAAGAAATCCCACTATGCCCTCAGATGAACCATCAAACAATCAAAGTGTCAATACAGGATTAAGATTTAATCCTACTACACCGGCTCTGATGCTCATTGGATGTGGCAGGGCTTGAAAACTATTACAGACTACAAAGGGAAACCCAGACGTGAGCTGCCCAGTGACGAGAGCCTACAAGACGAGCTAAAAGCCTTTTATGCTCGCTTCGAGGCAAGCAACACTGAAGCATGCATGAGAGCACCAGCTGTTCTGCACGACTGTGTGATAATGCTCTTGGTAGTTGATGTGAGCAAGACCTTTAAATTGGTCAACATTCACAAAGCCGTGGGGCCAGATGGATTTCCAGGACGTATACTCAAAGCATGCATGTTTCAAGCAGACCACCATAGTCCCTGTGCCAAAGAAAGCAAAGGTAACCTGCCTAAATGATTACTGCCCCGTAGCACTCATGTCGGTAGCCATTAAGTGCTTTGAAAGGCAGGTCATGGCTCACATCAACAGCATCCTCCCGGATAACCTAGACCCACTCCATTCACATACCGCCCCAACAGATCCACAGATGACGCAATCTCTATCACACTCCACACTGCCTTTTCCCACCTGGACAAAAGGAACACCTATGTGCGAATGCTGTTCATTGACTACAGCTCAACGTTCAACACCATAGTGCTCACAAAGCTCATCACTAAGCTAAGAACCCTGGGACTAAACACCTCCCTCTGCAACTGGATCCTGGACTTCCTGACTGGCCGCCCTCAGGTGGGAAAGGTAGGCAACAACACATCTGCCACTCTGATCCTCAACACTGGGGCCCCTCAGGGGTGTGTACTTAGTCCCCTCAATGTACTCCCTGTTCACCAACAACTGCGTGGGTAAACACGACTCCAACACCATCATTAAGTTTGCTGACGACACAACACTGACAACGATGAGACAGCCTATAGGGAGGTCAGTGTGGTGCCAAGACAACAACCTCTACCTCAATTTGAGCATGACAAAGGAGCTGATTGTGGACTACAGGAAAAGGCGGGTCGAACAGGCCTCCATTAACATCGACTGGGCTGTAGTGGAGCGGGTTGAGAGTTTCAAGTTCCTTGGTGTCCACATCACCAACAAACTATTATGGTCCAAACAAACCAAGACAGTCGTGAAGAGGGCACGTCAACACCTTTTCCTCCTCAGGAGACTGAAGAGACTTGGCATGGGTCCTCAGATCCTCAAAAAGTTCTACAGCTACACCATCGAGAGCATCCTGACCGGTTGCATCACCGCCTGGTATGGC
This sequence comes from Salmo salar, assembly GCF_965601325.2. Taxonomy (NCBI): domain Eukaryota; kingdom Metazoa; phylum Chordata; class Actinopteri; order Salmoniformes; family Salmonidae; genus Salmo; species Salmo salar. The sequence continues at coordinate 44,424,632 of NC_138293.1, forward strand.
AACTGCTCGGCATCTGACCATAAGGCGCTACAGAGAGTAGTGCGTATGACCCAGTACATCACTGGGCCAAGCTTCCTGCCATCCAGGACCTATATACTAGCCGGTGTCAGAGGAAAGCCCTAAAAATTGTCAGTGACTCCAGTCACCCAAGTCATAGACTGTTTTCTCTGCTACCGCACGATAAGCGGTACCAGAGCGCCAAGTATAAGACCAAAAGGCTCCTTAACAGCTTCTACCCCCAAGCCATAAGACAGCTGAACAATTAATCAAATGGCCACCGGATTATTTACATTGACCCCCCCGCCAGATTTGTTTTGTACACTGTTGCTACTCGCTGTTTATTATCTAAGCATAGTCACTTCACCCCTACCTCCATGTACAAATTACCTTGACTAACCTGTAGCCCCGCACATTGACTCGGTACCGGTACCTCCTGTATATAGCCTCATTATTGTTATTTTAGTGTTACCATTTATAATTTTTTACTTTAGTTTATTTGGTAAACATTTTCTTAAATCTTTCTTGAACTGCACTGTTGGCTAAGGGCTTGTAAGTAAGCATTCCACGGTAAGGTCTACACTTGTATTCGGCGCAGGTGACAAATAAAGTTTGATTTGATTTGGTTCGAATCCAGGCTGTATCACATCCGGCCGTGATTGGGAGTCCCATAGGGCGGCGTACAATTGGCCCAGCGTCGTCTGGGTTTGGCCGGGGTAGACCGTTATTGTAAATAAGAATTTGTTCTTAACTGACTTGCCTAGGTAAATAAAGGTAAAATAAAAATAAAAAAATAAAAAAATTGGGAGGTGTTGGACACTGTACAGATTTGTGCTAATACAGTTAATAAGGTCACTGGTTTAATTTCCTCTCTCTCCTGATCCCAGTATCACAGCCACAGCTGCCAGTATTGGTGCAGCTGGAATTCCGCAGGCCGGACTGGTCACCATGGTGATCGTGCTAACCTCAGTGGGCCTACCCACTGATGACATCACACTCATCATTGCTGTGGATTGGGCGTTGTAAGTACACAACGCTTCTGTTTGATCTTCACCCCCAGTTTCTATTTATATTTAGATATAATAAAAGTTGATAAAGGGTGAGGTGTTGATAAAGTTAAGCCTAAGCAAAGTTTTCCGTATTTTACATAGTCAATCAAAAAGTAGTCTTATAGGATCATGTTATTAAAAATAACATTGTACTGAGATATTACGACAAGTTGATTTTAAAATATATAACAAAGGGATCTCAATATGTCACAAAAACTGTGATACTGTAATGTGTTACTAGTGCTCTCACAACACTGCTAGACTGTAGCTTCAGTGTGTGTGCAGTGCACCAACAGAGCCTCCCACCACCACCAAGGCAGCTGAACCTCCATTTTGTGTTCCAGAGACCGTTTCAGGACCATGGTCAATGTGATGGGAGACGCTTTGGCCACGGGGATCATGGCTCACATCTGTAGAAAAGATTTTGTCAAGGAGGGAGAGCAGGTGAGAGAAACTCTGTTTCTCAATATGCATTCCACCGTGCTCCACACTCTCATGCTCCGAGTGCATTCTCCGAGGAAGTTCTCGAGTACGTTCTTGTGAGGACGAGAATGTGGAGAACGCATAAAACATGACATTTTAGAAGCACTTGCACTCCCCCTACTGTATTATCTCAAGCTGCACCTCCCCATTCACTGAACCAAAGAAGATATACACAACGCAAACGTTTTACTTCATGACTATCAGCTAGCTATCTACAGAGCACTGGGAAAGTATTCAGACCCTTTGACTTTTTCCACATTTTGTTACGTTGCAGCCTTATTTTAAAATCCTCATCAATCTACACACAATACCCCAAAATGACAAAGTGAAAACAGGTTTTTAGAAATTCTTGCAAATTTATTACAAATAAAAAACAGGAATACCTTATTTACGTAAGTATTCAGACCCTTTGCTATGATACTCGAAATTGAGCTCATGTGCATCCTGTTTCCGTTGATCATCCTTGAGATGTTTCTACAACTTGATTGGAGTCCACTTGTGGTAAATTAAATTGATTGGACCTGGCGCCATCCCTACGGTGAAACATGGTGGTGGCAGCATCATGCTGTGGGGATGTTTTTCAGTGGCAGGGACTGGGAGACTAGTCAGGATCGAGGGAAAGATGAACAAAGCAAAGTACAGAGAGATCCTTGATGAAAACCTGCTCCAGAGTGCTCTGGACCTCAGACTGGGGCGAAGGTTCACTTTCCAACAGGACAACGACCCAAAGCACACAGCCAAGACAATGCAGGAGTGGCTTGGGGACAAGTCTCTGAATGTTCTTGAGTGGACCAGTCAGAGCCCAGACTTGAACCCGATCGAACATCTCTGGAGAGAGGATCTGCATTGAAGAATGGGAGAAACTCCCCAAATACAGGTGTGCCAAGCTTGTAGCGTCCTACCCAAAAAGAGTCGAGGCTGTAATCGACACAAAAGGCGCATCAACAAAGTACTGAGTAAAGAGTCTGAATACTTGTGTAAATGAAATATTTTTTTTTAGACATTTGCAAAAAAATATTTACACCCGTTTTTGCTTTGTCATTATGGGTATTTTGTGTAGATTGATGAGGAAAAAAACAATTTATTCCATTTTAGAAAAAGGCTGTAACGTAACAAAATGTGGAAAAAGTCAAGGGGTCTGAATACTTTCCGAGTGCACTGTATATGTGAATCGTAATAAAACTAACCAGATAGTTTAACAGCCAAAAATTACCTAAAACTAAAGTTATGCAAGGTAGATCTCAATTCGTTGTGGCTAGCTAGCTAACAATTATTTGTGGTTATCTGGCTAGCTAACAGTAGTAGCTAGCCAGTTATCCCAATTGACTTGCGGTCTACGGTACATAGGCAGGTAAACATGCCAAAATTAACACGGCATGTATTTCTTAACGTATCAAGATAAAATATTGTAGTCAGGCAACATGTGAGATGTGAATAGGAAACACTTCATTCTGAAGTCGGAGTGTATATTCTCTCGTTTCAGCTCAAATAATGTCTGCCATTGATTTGAAGTATTTTTCATATTTTTTTATCTGGAGGGCGTCATATTTCTTTGCATACTTTCTGTTAAAGCTTGCATCGATGCAAACATCAAAATATGTACAAACGGAGTGCACTTTTGAGAAGTGCCCTCCATGCTCCGTTTCACATACTTTGATTTGGACTCCGACCCTCCCGTGCTCCAATTTGCGTGCTCGGAGCACAGTAATATGCGTATGAGAAACACATGCTAACACAATTCTGGACACACAAGGATCAAGGTTATAAACTTTCCATTCGAGGAAGTTTAATTTCCATTTTCCAATAAAAAAGGGCTCTATTCAATCAGATCCACTTTAGCCGACATCTGCATAGTGGTGTCGGAGGTAGAACGATAATTACTGGGTATTGTAACTCCAGTTATGAGTAGAGCTCAGCCCCATAGGGGGGCTTCATTCCTACTGGTCTACCCTGCTGCAAAGCAGTATCGCCTGAGAAATGAATTATGCACACACCATCAGCCAATGAGAGTACAGGTGTCCCTATATATTGAGGCACTCCCAAAATGATTTGCAGCGAGTCTTCTGAAGTTGTACAGGGCTAGAAAGCCTATAGGGCTCCGCTCTACTCATATACAGTAGCTGTGCATGGGTAAAATCACAGGGGAAGCCAAACCAGAAGAAAAAAAAACATATTACAATCTATTTTGTGATACTTGTGTTGTTTGCTCTATAACCCATTCGTCCATACGTCACTGTGATATACAATGAGGCCTTGACAACAAAAAGACAGTCACACAGTGGCGGAATAAATTCAACCACACATACTGTACGTTTGTTTCATCACAAAACCAAAGAGCAACATCTGTCAGGTGAAGTTCACAAAGCAAATATTGCATACATGGTCAAGCAAGTTAATGCTTCCTAGCCTGCCTGCTAGCCTAACTTTCTCGCATGGGCAACAATGAACCAGCTAATTTAGCGAGCTAGTTAACGTGATCCTACTAGACTACATCTAGGCTACATATTGAACTTCAATCATCTCAGGCCAGTGGCACAATACAATATATGAATTTATGGTTAGATCAGAATCGCCTTTATAAACATTGGCCTGTACGGAGAATTAAGTCAAAACCACAAGTCAAAATCCCCATCTCCATCCATGGCTTAGAAAAGTGATGATTTTTGCCATGGAGACCAGAAACAGACACATTTTTCTGACAATGATGTTTTCCTTTTGATGTGTGGTGGTGGGTTGGTGCGCCAGGACTACCCACAGTTGAGCTCAGCTCGACGCTGATTGGCTAATTCTTTGATAAAAAAATTATCAAGGGAGGCTAAATGCTTTCTGGGATCAATCAACAAATACTAAGGCGCCAACATGTCATACTCTTTTTGTCCATACAGCATCAGATACAGGGAATGGGTAACACACACTGAGACAGAGGGGCTCTGTTTCCCTCGCTCGGATGATTTTGCTGGTGAGATAGATTCAGCGAATTGAAGGAAAATTATAAAAACACAGTTGTTTTTATAATAAAATGTGTTTTATTGTTCAAATATTTGGGGAAGCATGCCTTCCCTTGTCCTCCATGAATACACACCACTGCTCATATAACTGAAGTTACAATACAGTCGGCACTTTAACCTTATAGTCATTGTATTATTTCAAATCCAGTGCTGGAGTACAGAGCCTAAACAACAACAAATTTGTCATGGTCCCAATACTTTTGGAGCTCACTGTACATCGTAAAGGTCGCTCCTATTGGTTTAGGGCGGAGCCCTAGTCCCTACGATGCCCGAAATGTACTCCCTACCGAACTCAACACTTCCCATATAATGAAAAGCGTCAATACAGGACTAAGATCGAATCCTACTATGCCGGCTCTAACACACGATGGATGTGGCAGGGCTTGCAAACTATTACAGATTACAAATGGAAACCCAACTGCGAGCTGCCCAGTTATGAGAGCCTACAAGATGAGCTAAATGCCTTTTATGCTCGCTTCAAGGCAAGCAACACTGAACCATGCATGAGAGCACCAGCTGTTCATGACAACTGTGTGATTATGTTCTCCATAGCCGATGTAAGTAAGCCCTTCAAACAGGTCAACATTCACAAGGCCGCAGGGCCAGACGGATTACCAGGACGTGTACTCAGAGCATGCGCTGACCAACTGGCAAGTGTCTTCAGTGACATTTTCAGCCTCTCCCTGACCGAGTCTGTAATACTGTACCCACGTGTTTCCCAGAAACCCTAGACCCACTCTAATTTGCATACAGCCCTAACAGATCCACAGATGATGCAATCTCTACTACACTCCACACTCAGCTCGGTGTTCAACACCATAGTGCCCTCAAAGCTCATCACTAAGCTAAGGACCCTGAGACTAAACACCCCCATTGATATTGACAGGGCTGTAGTGTAGTGGATCGAGAGCTTCAATTTCCTTTGTGTCCATGTCACTAACAAACTATTATGGTCCAAACACACCAAGACATTTGTGAAGAGGGCACAACAATGCCTATTCCCCCTCAGGACACTGAAAAGATTTGGCATGGGTCCTTAGATCCTCAAAAAGTTATACAGCTTCACCGTTGAGAGCATCCTGACTGGTTGTATCACCACTTGATATGGCAACTGCTCGGCATCCAACCGCAAGACCCTACAGAGGGTAGTGCGTATGGCCCAGTACATCATTGGGCCAAGCTTTTTGCCATCCAGAACCTCTATACCAGGTGGTGTCAGAGGAAGGCCCTAAAAACTCAACGAAGTAATAGACTGTGTTCTCTATACCGCACAGCAAGCGGTACTGGAGAGCCAAGTTTAGGTCCAAAAGGCTCCCAAACACCTTCTACCCCCAACCCAAGACTGCTAATCAGTTAATCAAATTGCTACCCAGACTATTTTATGCTGCTACTACTCACTGTTTATTATCTATGCATAGTTACTTTACCTCTACCTACAGTACCAGTCAAAAGTTTAGACACACCTACTCTTTCAAGGGTTTTTCTTTATTTTTACTATTTTCTACATTGTAGAATAATAGTGAAGACATCAAAACTATGAAATAACACATATGGAATCATGTAGTAACCAAAAAAGTGTTAAACAAATCAAAATATATTTTATATTTTATATTCTTCAAAGTAGCCACCCTTTGCCTTGATGACAGCTTTGCACACTCTTGGAATTATCTCAACCAGCTTCATGAGGTATTCACCTGGAATGCATTTCAATTAACAGGTGTGCCTTATTAAAAGTTAATTTGTGGAATTTCTTTCCTTCTTAATGTATTTGAGCCAATCAGTTGTGTTGTGACAAGGTAGGGGTGGTAAACAGAAGATCGCTGTCATCAAGACAAAGGGTGGCTACTTTGAAGAATCCTAAATATAAAATATGTTTTGATTTGTTTAACAATTTTTGTTTTTGCAATCAGACTGGATTTATTAGGGAATTACCCTCTTACTCAAATATTTATAATCTTCTCAATTATATTTTCACTCCATCAACTAAACCTGATTAGTTTCCTAATTTCTCTGGACATAATACAAATATTAGATCAGGTACAGTAGTCACTGCCACAGCTATTTGTTTTGCATAGGGAATTATCATTTTGGCTATACAGACATGTTGTTATGAGATAAAAGAACATTAAAACAAAGTTTCAATTGCAACTTACAATATATCCAAATGTGTTGGCCGTTTAACATTTTTGTTTTCTTTGTACCTCCCATTGCGTCCTGACATTTGAACCAGCAGTGGACCTATCCATTTGTTTTGCATAGGGAATTCTTTGCTTTAGCACAAATTCATGGATTGGTTCCTTCTTCTACCTCCCGTTGTCTTCTACCCCCTTCAGGTACCTTTGATCTGCGAGACCAAGCCCATGATCAGCATCCAGCAGATGATGACGTACCAGAAGAACGGTGTGTACCAGCCCCCTCCCTGCGGACCGGGGAGCCCGGACGTAGCTCGTCTAATGCAGCTGGAGGAGGGGGTACGGCCGGAGCAAAGGAAGAGGAACCCCCATGCTCCCCAACACAAGAGGGAGCACAAGGTCAAGGACCACTGCTCCATCGACATGAATGGCCTGGAGACCAACGTATAGACATAATTATCATTGAGCTGCATCCTGATTCGTCACACTTCTCCCGAAGAGTGCACTTGCACACTCCCCGTCATGGATCTAATAAGGGTGGATCTAACAACTCCCTCCAGCCAATTCTTAGCCTACACCAATCCTACGCTTTTAAATCCATGATGAGAAGTGGGAAAATGCATACTTTGGAAAAAGTGTAGAGTAACTGAATGTAGCCAGGATCATAGCTACAGGGGAGAGAGGGAGAGAGGAAGGACTCACTAACTGCTCCAGAGCTCGGGACGACCAACCCGACCCTTGCTGGCACATTATGGCCCACTGTGGATGCAATTCAGAGGATGTGTAAAGAAAATACGATTTTCTACATTACGTATATTACGACCCACTATGATTGTGTATATTTTTGTGTACATATTTACAAGACTTATTATACTATGCACCAGCAGCAGAGTGATATGGTGGGAGACATTCTATACATTGAGACATTCTATATGATGAGACATTCTATATGAAGTGCAAACATTCTATTTATTGAGGAGACATTCTCTATGATGAGGAGACATTTCATACGATGAGAAGACATTTTACACAGTTTATTAGGTACACCACCACGTTCAATGGTTTGCTCCTATAGCCAGTAAATCATGTGGCCGTGGCTTGCTATATGAAGCAGGCAGACAGGCATCGAGGCAATCAGTTACTGTGACCTAAGTAACTGAGCGTAGTATGATCGTCGCTAAGGTAAAATCTAGAATCAGTTTGTTTTAATCTCCACATCTGAAACAAAGGGATACATAGGCTATCTAAACGTTTTATATCATTGAGAAACTGACCGGTACATTTAAACTGGCTGTTAAGTTTTCTGAAGACCTCTTTCATCGATATCTAGAATGGCTTTTCAAGACATTCGTGTTCACATTCAACAGAGAAGGGATCTACAGAACTCAAATACACTCTACTCTGCTCTTCTTCCTCAGCAAACTGACACATATTGCTTCTCTCTCTGATTTAAACCTTTTGATACCTTTCCTCCTTAAAATGTCCTTCCCATTATCTTCTTTGCCTTTTTATCCCCTTAAACAAGGTAGTACACAACTGCCTCATATATGGTGACTGGCATGATGGAAACAATTGCTGTGTACCAAATGGCATCCTATTCTCTATACAGCGCACTATATATGGTAGGGAATAGGATGCCATTTGGGGGACACACAATGACAGAGACAGGTATGTGTAAGAGCCATACTGCTCCGGGAGGTGTTAACCGTTGTTGAAACATTTCTGCAGTGTCAAGTTCTTTGCGCACACCCTATTCCCTCTTTGCCTTAAAGTACAAAGGAAAAGCATGTGGGGAGATAATACAGTATGGGTACACCACAGAACATATGGGGTTACACCTAATACATTCAGTGCAAGAGCAGCAAGCTGCAACAAAACAACCACAGGCCATACTCTGAACTTCGCTTCATATGTACATATATTTATTTTAAAAGTGAAAAATCATTTGCAGTTTGTATAGACATACAGTATGACTCAACAGGCACCATTTTATCTTTGTTATGAAATGAACAATTATTAATTGTTTAATCTAGTCCAATTGCACTAGATGTTTTCTGTTTTTCTGTATAAAAAAAGGGCAAAAAATGGAAATATATTGTAAGGAAACACAAATACACATTTTATTGAACTGTGGTGTGTAGTATGTTTTGATTGTCTGATGAGTTGGTTTTCTTATTTGAAACCCGTATTTTTGGATAGCTAGTTGGATTTTTGGAGTTTCATTTTCTTGGCATCACAAAAAACATATTTGGCACCTTATGGTGAACAAAAAGACAGGAAATGTAAAGGGTTCAAAGTAGACCCAGAACACAAAGCGACACAGGAAACATGCAAACATTATTAAATGCTCCTCTAATGGATACATTCTCAGATCTCTCACAGACTTAGGGCTAGAGTCTATCAGATCTGTGCTAGCCGCCACCCGCATAGTGGTTGTTTTGGCGGTGTCTCGGCATTTTACCTAAAGGGGACATTTCCATTGACTGCATGGAGTTCTATCAAGATAAATCCCATGCTGCCTTGTTTACAAGTTCGAGGACTGGAATATGAGATGTAATCTACTCCCCGATTAGGCTGATAGAAATATTTATAATTTTGTTTGCATTTATTGTAGCTGGGGATTTTAACAAGGCTAATCTGAAAACAAGGCTCTCTAAATTATATCAGCATATCGATTGCGCGACCCGGGCTGGCAAAACCCTAGATCATGGTTATTCTAACTTCTGTGATGCATATAAGGCCCTCCCCCGCCCTCCTTTCGGAAAAGCTGACCACGACTCCATTTTGTTGCTCCCAGCCTATAGACAGAAACTAAAACAGTTAGCACCCGCGCTCAGGTCTGTCCAACGCTGGTCCGACCAATCGGATTCCACTCTTCAAGATTGCTTCGATCACGTGGACTGGGATATGTTCCGCATAGCGTCGAACAACAACATTGATGAATACGCTGATTCGGTGAGCGAGTTTATTAGCAAGTGCATCGGTGATGTTGCACCCACAGCGTCTATTAAAACATTCCCCAACCAGAAACCGTGGATTGATGGCAGCATTTGCGCAAAACTGAAAGTGCGGACAACTGCTTTTAATCAGGGCAAGGTGACCGGAAACATGACCGAATACAAACAGTGTAGCTATTCCCTCCGCAAGGCAATCAAACAAGCTAAGCGTCAGTATAGAGACAAAGTAGAGTTGCAATTCAACGGCTCAGACACGAGAGGTATGTGGCAGGGTCTACAGTCAATCACAGACTACAAAAGAAAAACCAGCCCCGTCGCCGACCACGATGTCTTGCTCCCAGACAGACTAAACTATTTCTTTGCTCGCTTTGAGGACAATACAGTGCCACTGACACGGCCCGCTACCAAAACCTGCGGGCTCTCCTTCACTGCAGCCAACGTGAGTAAAACATTTAAACATGTTAACCCTCGCAAGGCTGCAGGCCCAGGCGGCATCCCCAGCCGCGTGCTCAGAGTATGCGCAGACCAGCTGGCTTGTGTAATTTACAGATATATTCAATCAATCCTTATCCCAGTCTGCTGTTCCCACATGCTTCAAAAGGGCCACCATTGTTCCTGCTCCCAAGAAAGCTAAGGTAACTGAGCTAAATGACTACCGCCCCGTAGCACTCACTTCCATCATCATGAAGTGCTTTGAGAGACTAGTCAAGGACCATATCACCTCCACCCTACCTGACACCCTAGACCCACTCCAATTTGCTTACCGCCCCAATAGGTCCACAGACGACGCAATCGCAATCACACTGCACACTGCCCTAACCCATCTGGACAAGAGGAATTCCTATGTAAGAATGCGGTTCATCGACTACAGCTCAGCATTTAACACCATAGTACCCTCCAAACTCATCATTAAGCTCGAGACCCTGGGTCTCGACCCCGCCCTGTGCAACTGGGTCCTGGACTTCCTGACGGGCCGTCTCCTGGTGGTGAGGGTAGGTAACAACATCTCCACCCCGCTGATCCTCAACACTGGGGCCCCACAAGAGTGCGTTCTCAGCCCTCTCGTGTACTCCCTGTTCACCCATGACTGCGTGGCCATGCATGCCTACAACTCAATCATCAAGTTCGCAGACGACACTACTGCCAGAGTGGCTACTGCCAACATACTGACTCAACTCTAGCCACTTTAATAGTGGGAAAATTGATGTAATAAATGTATCACGAGCCACTTTAAACAATGCCACTTTATATAATGTTCACATACCCTACATTACTCATCTCATATGTATATACTGTACTCTATACCATCTACTGCATCTTGCCTATGCCGTTCGGCCATCACTCATTCATATATTTCGTTGTACATATTCTTATTCATTCCTTTACACTTGTGTGTATTAGGTAGTTGTTGTGAAATTGTTAGGTTAGATTACTTGTTAGATATTACTGCATGGTTGGAACTAGAAGCACAAGCATTTCGCTACACTCGCATAAACATCTGCTAACCATGTGTATGTGACAAATTTGATTTGATTTAATGATTTTCCTTTTGAGTGTCATTATTTCTATATAGCCCAAACTTTGTCATTCTGAACTTCTAATATGAGTGGGACAGGTGTGACTTTGTGACAATGACCACATGAGCAGCTGCTCACCGATTTGACGCACTTACACCTGTCGGCAATCACTTGTTAACGCTTGATCGGATTGAATCTAGGCCATAGTTACAATAATCTATAGCAACCATTTGATGTACAGCACATGGCCCACAGCCTCAAAGAGAGATAAGATAAGCTCCTGTGTGATATGGTTTTCAATAGTCAAAAGTAGTGCAAAAAAGTACCCAGTTGAAATACTTGACAAAAAGTAAAGATACCTTAGTTGTCACGGATGTCGTATGAAAGAGACCAAGGCACAGCATGCGTATCGTTCCACATTTTTATTTCTATGTGAAACTATGCAAGACAGACAATAAACTATAAACAAAAACAACAAACCGTGACGAAGAGATGCTACATGCATAAACTCAAAATAATCTCCCACAAACACTAGTGGGAAAAACAACAACTTAAATATGATCCCCAATTAGAGACAACGATGACGAGGTGCCTCTAATTGGGAATCATACGAAAACCCCAACCTAGAAAAAAGAACCTAGAACAACATAGAAAACGTAAACTAGACAAAAAACCAACATAGAAAAAAGAACCTAGAACACAACATTGAAAATGTAACCTAGACAAAAACCCCAACATAGAAAAAAGAAACTAGAACTAAACATAGAAATAAATAAACTAGACAAAACCCCCCAGTCACGCCCTGACCTACTCTACCATAGAAAAATACGAGCTCTCTATGGTCAGGACGTGACATTAGTAGAAAATTACTCAAGTTTAAGTCACCCAGTGTATTCCTATTTGAGTAAAAGTATTTGGTTTTAAAAATACTTAACTGTCAAAAGTAAATGTAATTCCTAAAATATACCTAAGTATCAAAAGCAAATGTAATTGCTACAATATTCCTAAGTATTAAAATTAAATTATAAATCAATTCAAATTCCTTATAATTTACAAATAGCAAGGAGCTCGCTCCAACACTGACATAATTGACAAACAAAGCATGTGTTCAGTGAGTCCGTAAGATCAAAAGCAGTAGGGATAACCATTGATGTTCTACTGATACAGTGCCTTCGGGAAGTATTCAAACCCTTTGACTTTTTCCACATGTTTACGTTACAGCCGTATTCTAAAATTGATTAAGTCGTTTTTTCCCTCAATCTACACACAATATCCCATAATGACAAGGCAAAAACATTTTTTTAGAGATTTTTGCTAATTTGTAAAAAAATATAAAACTGAAATATGACAAAGTATTCAGACCATTAACTGAGTACTTCGTTGAAGCACCTTTGGCAGCGATTACAACATTGATTCTTAATAGGTATGACGCTACAAGCTTAGCACACATCTATTTGGGGAGTTTCTCCCATTTTTCTCTGCAGATCCTCTCAAGCTCTGTCAGGTTGGATGGAGAGTGTCGCTGCACAGCTATTTTCAAGTCTCTCCAGAGATGTTCGATTGGGTTCAAGTCTGGGCTCTGGCTGGGCCACTCAAGGACATTCAGAGACTTGTCCCGAAGCCACTCCTGCTATATCTTGGCTGTGTGCTTAGGGTTGATGTCCTGTTGGAAGGTGAACCTTCGCCCCAGTCTGAGGACCAGAGGGCTCTAGAGCTGGTTTTCATCAAGGATCTCTCTGTATTTTGCTCCGTTCATCTTTGCCTTGATCCTGACTAGTCTCCCAGTCCCTGCCGCTGAAAAACGTCCCCACAGCATGATGCTGCCACCACCATATTCACCGTAGGGATGGTGCCCGGATTTCCTCCAGATGTGATGCTTGGCATTCATGCCAAGTTCAATCTTGGTTTCATCAGACCAGAGAATCTTGTTTTTCATGGTCTGAGAGTCTTTAGGTGCCTTTTGGCAAACTCCAAGCAGGCTGTCATGTGCCTTCTACTGAGGAGTGTCTTCAGTCTTGTCACTCTACCATAAAGGCCTGATTGTTAGAATGCTTCAGAGATGGTTGTCCTTCTGCAAGGTTCTCCCATCTCCACAGAGGAACTCTAGAGCTCTGCCAGATTGACCATCGGGTTCTTGGTCACCTACTTGACCAAGGCCCTTCTCTGATTGCTCAGTTCTGGTACCCTTCTCCAGATCTGTGCCTCGACACAATGCTGTCTCGGAGCTCTACGGACAATTCCTTCAACCTCATGGCTTGGTTTTTGCTCTGACATGCACTGTCAGCTGTGGGACCTTATATAGACAGGTGTGTGCCTTTCCAAATCATGTCCAATCAATTGAATTTACCACATGATGGACCTGAGCTCAATTTCGAGTCTCATAGCAAAAGGTCTGAATACTTAAGTAGATAAGGTATTTCTGGTTTATATTTTTTATAAATTTGCAAAAAAATTACAGTTTTTGCTTTGTTATTATGGGGTATTGTGTGTAGATTGCTGAGCTTTTTTAATTTATTTAATCAATTTTAGAATAAGTCTGTAATGTAACAAAATATGGAAAATGTCAAGGGGTCTGAATAATTTCCGAAGGCACTGTAAGCGTGTGAATTAGACCATTTTCCTTTCTGCATTCAATGTACTTTTGCGTGTTAGAGAAAATGTATGGAGTAAAAAGTACATCATTTTGTTTTGGAATGTAGTGAAGTAAAAGTTTTCAAACATAAAAATACTTGTTATTCTACTGTCTTGATTTAAATGCAGTTTTCAAACATAAAAATACTTGTTATTCTACTGTCTTGATTTAAATGCTCTTGAATGACTTTATGATGTCTGAAGAGGGAGAAATGGATGATACCCCAAAAAAACGACTTAAGTAGTACTTTCAAGAATTTTTACTGAAGTACTTTACATAACTGGTGCACTATAGAGAATAGGGTGCCATTTGAGATGCAGCCCAAACCCACACGAGAGTCCTCAGGAGAATTTAAGGGATTCCCTTAGTCTTAACATCAGCCTGCCCTGCTCCCAGATCACAGATCAGATCCCACTAGTTGCCCTTATCTGTTATACGTTAATGTTCAGGAGCCATAAGTCTGGTGACCCGGGACTGGGAGGATGGACTAAACGTGACTAATCCCGGCCAAACAGCCACAGCAGCTGCTAAATGCCACCAGTTGGCACCATTGGATGGAGAGAGGGATGGAGGGAGAGATGGAAGGAGGGGTGTAGGAAAAGATTAAGAGCCCAGGCTGTGTCTGGCATAAGGTGCAGCCCAGTGGGGCTGGGAGCCAACAGGGACAGGTCTGGATCAGCTAAAAATGTTAAATGTAAAAATCCACAAGAAAAATAAAAATAAAAGTAGGGCATCATGAGATGAATGTACAAATAAGACAATTACAAAAGCATCTGAAGGCATCTAGAATTTGTTATAATTTGGATCATCTGGAAACATTGCTTTTTGTTTTGTTTTGTTTGTTTCATTTTCCCCAAAAGCCTCAGAGGCTTAGGCTGGGATTCAATCAATTACAGATCCTCCAAAAAGGTGTAAGAACAATTGTAAACTGAATGCTGAATGCTGATTGGCTGACAGCAGTGGTATATCAGACCGTGTACCACGGGTATGACAAAAAAAATATTTTTACGTCTCTAATTAGGTTGGTAACCAGTTTATAATAGCAATTATGTGATATATAGCCAATATACCATGGCTAAGGACCATGTCAAGGCACTCCGCGTTGCGTCGTGCTTAAGAACAGACCTTAGCCATGGTATATTGGCCATATACCACACCTCCTTGGGCCTTATTGCTTAAGTATACAACAGATGCACAAAGTAACCTTGATATAAATCCTCTTAAGGATCAGACCCTTTTTTTAAATTTTCGCTTAAAATGACATACCCAAATCAAGCTGCCTGTAGCTTAGGACCTAAAGCAAGGATATGCATATTCTTGATACACTTTTTGCTTGTGGAAATGTGAAATTAATGTAGGAGAATATAACACATTAGATCTGGTAAAAGATAATACAAACCAAAAAAACATGCGTTTTCCAAAAATGTTTTTGTACATCATCTTTGAAATGCAAGAGAAAGGCCATAATATAATATTGCAGTTTAGACGCAATAAAGATTTTGACCACTAGATGACAGCAGCGTGTGTGCAGCGTTTCAGATTGATCCAGCGAAGCATTGCAATACTGCACAGTATTTTGTATGTCTGCCCAAATGTGCCGAATTGGTCAATTGATACATTTTCAAGTACATAACTATAGAGAACATACAAAAATGATATGGTAATACAACATTTTAGTTTACACACTCCCAGGAATGTTATACATGGATCATTAGCTTATACACTAACTTTCACACATCTAGATGGCTGGGCGGGGTGGGTGCAGAGCCAGAGACAGCAGGGGTTCAAATTGTAGAACCCAGCTCCTACATTTGAATATATGCTACAAACTATGCTACATTTTTATCTCTGGGACCCACAGGATGACAAATCAGAGCAAGATTGAATGTAAGTACATTACTTACCTTCAAAGGTGAATGTATCAAACCAGTTGTCGTTTGTTGTTGCACACTCTCCTCAAACAATAGCATGGTATTTTTTCACTGTAGTAGCTACTGTAAATTGGACAGTACCGTTGGATTAACAAGAATTTAAGATTTCTGCCATATAAGACATTTCTATGTCCTGGAAAGTTTGCTGTTACTTACAATGTCATTCTAATCACATTAGCATCTACCGTCCCCGGTATAGGGACACCGATCCCATAGAGGATAAACCTTATAGGCTACCCTTCACATGTTCGAAAGATAATATTCAGAGGCCAGTAATTTGCAATCTCTCCACCACTAATCTAATCTGTATGTTGTATTACTTTATCTTCCGGATGCTGGAGTGAGTGGTCGTGCTGCACCTCGCTCCGCGGGTAATATTACATTTCATTACATTACATTACATTGGAACGATTTGATTAGTGTATTGTTAGCTAGCTACATAGTTGTATCTGCTGTCTTTGTATCAAGGATAAAGGTGTAGCTCTGAGGAACTAACAAGGTTAGCTAGCCAGCTGTATTCGTTCGTTCGCGCCGTTTTCGAAATGGCGTCAACACCATAACACCACAGCTAGTTAGCCAACTTTACCAATTAGCAGTACTGTAGAAACTATATACATTACAACGGAACGATTGGATTAGTGTATTGTTAGCTAGCTACATAGTTGTATCTGCTGTCTTTGTATCAAGATAAAGGCGTAGTACAGAGTAACTATCGAGGTTAGCTAGCCAGCTACATTCTCTAACATAGTCAACAACGCGCCCACTGCTAGCTAGCTAACCCTACCAGCTAGCTGTATCATTTTTAGTCAATAAGATTTTTGCAACGTTAGCTTAACTTTCTGAACATTCGAGATGTGTAGTCCACTTGTGTAGCTAGCAGGACTGACTTTGTGTTAGCAAGCCAACGCTTAATTACTTCTGCGTTATGAACTAGACACGGACACAAATGATCCATTGGTATCTTGTTGTTACCAAGTATTGGTGCTAACCGTGTTACAGGATGCTAGCATGCTAGTTAGCTACGGCGTCATAGGACACGGTGCACTAGGCGGGTTTTCATGGAAGAATACGGTACCAAGTTATCTAGCGGAATAAACTAAGTTTGAGCCTATTCCTGGAAACATTGAACCACTGTAGTTTACATCATTTTTAATTTCTAGTGGTAGCTAGAAAAGTTATATTTTAGCGTTTTAGTGTTTCAGTGAATTGTTAGTGAGGGAGGCCCTGCTCTCTCGCTTCCCCAGTTGTTTAGTTAATTTTTCATGCCAATCTCCTTTGCATTAGCGTAGCCTCTCCTGTAGCCTATCAACTATGTGTCGGTCTATCCCTGTTCTCTCCTCTCTGCACAGGCCATACAAACGCTTCACATCGCGTGGCCGCTGCCACTCTAACCTGGTGGTCCCAGCGCGCACAACCCACGTGGAGTTCCAGGTCTCCGGCAGCCTCTGGAACTGCCGGTCTGCGGCCAACAAGGCAGAGTTCATCTCAGCCTATGCTACCCTCCAGTCCCTCGACTTCTTGGCGCTGACGGAAACATGGATTACCACAGAAAACACTGCTACTCCTACTGCTCTCTCCTCGTCTGACCACGTGTTCTCGCACACCCCGAGAGCATCTGGTCAGCGGGGTGGTGGCACTGGAATCCTCATCTCTCCCAAGTGGACATTCTCTCTTTCTCCCTTGACCCATCTGTCTATCTCATCCTTTGAATTCCATGCTGTCACAATCACTAGCCCATTCAAGCTTAACATCCTTACCATTTATCGCCCTCCAGGTTCCTTTCGAGAGTTCATCAATGAGCTTGACGCCTTGATAAGTTCCTTTCCTGAGGATGGCTCACCCCTCACAGTTCTGGGTGACTTTAACCTCCCTACGTCTACCTTTGACTCATTTCTCTCTGCCTCCTTCTTTCCACTCCTCTCCTCTTTTGACCTCATCCTCTCACCGTCCCCCCCTACTCACAAGGCAGGCAATACGCTTGACCTCATCTTGACTAGATGCTGTTCTTCTACTAATCTCACTGCAACTCCCCTCCAAGTCTCAGATCACTACCTTGTATCCTTTTCCCTCGCTCTCCTCCAACACTACTCACTCTGCCCCTACTCAGATGGTATTGCGCCGTCGCAACCTTCGCTCTCTCTCTCCTGCTACTCTCTCCTCTTCCATCCTATCATCTCTTCCCTCTGCTCAATCCTTCTCCAACCAATCTCCTGATTCTGCCTCCTCAACCCTCCTCTCCTCCCTTTCTGCATCCTTTGACTCTCTATGTCCCCAATCCTCCCGACCGGCTCGGTCCTCCCCTCCTGCTCCGTGGCTTGACGACTCATTGCGAGCTCACAGAACAGGGCTCCGGGCAGCCGAGCGGAAATGGAGGAAAACTAGCCTCCCTGCGGACCTGGCATATTTTCACTCCCTCCTCTCTACATTTTCCTCCTCTGTTTCTGCTGCTAAAGCCACTTTCTACCACTCTAACTTCCAAGCATCTGCCTCTAACCCTAGGAAGCTCTTTGCCACCTTCTCCTCCCTCCTGAGTCCTCCTCCCCCTCCCCCCTCCTCCCTCTCTGCGGATGACTTCGTCAACCATTTTGAAAAGAAGGTCGACGACATCCGATCCTTGTTTGTTAAGTCAAACGACACCGCTGGTCCTGCTCACATTGCCCTACCCTATGCTTTGACCTCTTTCTCCCCTCTCTCTCCAGATGAAATCATGCGTCTTGTGACGGCCGGCCGCCCAACAACCTACCCGCTTGACCCTATCCCCTCCTCTCTTCTCCAGACCATTTCCGGAGACCTTCTCCCTTACCTCACCTCGCTCATCAACTCATCCTTGACCGCTGGCTACGTCCCTTCCGTCTTCAAGAGAGCGAGAGTTGCACCACTTCTCAAAAAACCTACACTCGATCCCTCCGATGTCAACAACTACAGACCAGTATCCGTTCTTTCTTTTCTCTCCAAAACTCTTGAATGTGCCGTCCTTGGCCAGCTCTCCTGCTATCTCTCTCAGAATGACCTTCTCGATCCAAATCAGTCAGGTTTCAAGGCTGGTCATTCAATTGAGACTGCTCTTCTCTGTGTCACGGAGGCTCTCCGCACTGCTAAAGCTAACTCTCTCTGCTCTCATCCTTCTAGACCTATCTGCTGCCTTTGATACTGTGAACCATCAGCACCTCCTCTCCACCCTCTCCGAGTTGGGTATCTCCGGCGCGGCTCACTCTTGGATTGCGTCCTACCTGACAGGTCGCTCCTACCAGGTGGCGTGGCGAGAATCCGTCTCCGCACCACGTGCTCTCACCACTGGTGCCCTCTCCTATTCTCACTATACACCAAGTCACTTGGCTCTGTCATATCCTCACATGGTCTCTCCTATCATTGCTACGCAGACGACACACAATTAATCTTCTCCTTTCCCCCTTCTGATAACGAGGTGGCGAATCGCTTCTCTGCATGTCTGGCAGACATATCAGTGTGGATGACGGATCACCACCTCAAGCTGAACCTCGGCAAGACGGAGCTGCTCTTCCTCCCGGGGAAGAACTGCCCTTTCCATGATCTCGCCATCACGATGGACAACTCCATTGTGTCCTCCTCCCAGAGTGCTAAGAGCCTCGGCGTGACCCTGGACAACACCCTGTCGTTCTCCGCTAACATCAAGGCGGTGACCCGATCCTTTAGGTTCATGTTATACAACATTCGCAGAGTACGACCCTGCCTTACACAGGAAGCGGCGCAGGTCCTAATCCAGGCACTTGTCATTTCCCGTGTGGATTACTGCAACTCCCTGTTGGCGGGGCTCCCTGCCTGTGCCATTAAACCCCTACAATTCATCCAGAACGCCCGTCTGGTGTTCAACCTTCCCCAAGTTCTCTCACGTCACCCCGCACCTCCGCACACTCCACTGGCTTCCAGTTGAAGCTCGCATCTGCTACAAGACCATGGTGCTTGCCTACGGAGCTGTGAGGGGAACGGCTCTGGCCTGCTGGCCCCCCTACCGCTGCGGAAGCACAGTTCCCGCTCAGCCCAGTCAAAACTGTTCGCTGCTCTGGCACCCCAATGGTGGAACAAGTTCCCTCACGACGCCAGGACAGTGGAGTCAATCACCACCTTCCGTAGACACCTGAAACCCCACCTCTTTAAGGAATACCTGGGATAGGATATAGTAATCCTTCTACCCCCCCCCCCCAAAAAAAAGATATAGATGTACTATTGTAAAGTGGTTGTTCCACTGGATATCATAAGGTGAATGCACCAATTTGTAAGTCGCTCTTGATAAGAGCGTCTGCTAAATGACGTAAATGTAAATGTATGTTCAGGGCCTGAGCACGAGCCTTCTCACCTTCTCTGTTTGCACACGTCAACATTATTGCACAGTTTAGGGAATAGGGTGTAATTTGGGACATACAGAGCTCGTTGTAGAAAAACAATAATTTCCTGAAAATGAGATCAACATGACCCTTAGATACAAAAAAGAAACTAGACGTCGAGGGCTGTTGTCAAAAGTAGTGCATTATATAAGAAATAGGGTGCCATTGAAATTACTTCAGAACAGAAGAAATGTAGAATGTTACATTTCTGCCAGACAAGTGTACAACATGATACTACAAAACCCTAAGAGGAAAACATTTGTTATAAAAATAATTATGAATAAAATAAACATCTGCACAGTGAATTGGTTGTGAAGTAATTAATGCAATCAGTTACACAAACACTAACGCAGCAAACAGGCATAATAGTGTCTCATCTGCAAGTTAAATGCTCTCAGACTACATCCCAAATGGCACCCCATTCTCTTTATAGTGCACTACTTTTGACCAGAACCCTATGAGCACTGTTCAAAAGAAGTGCACTGAATAGGGAATAGGTTGCCGTTTTGGTGTAGGATGCAGAAACAGACAAATAGACTCAGACAAACCATAACTGTTTTCTTCTCATTCACGTCTTGGAAGTAACTAATCAAATCAAATTTCAAATCAAATTTATTTATATAGCCCTTCGTACATCAGCTGATATCTCAAAGTGCTGTACAGAAACCCAGCCTAAAACCCCAAACAGCAAGCAATGCATGTGAAAGAAGCACGGTGGCTAGGAAAAACTCCCTAGGAAAAACTCCCTAGAAAGGCCAAAAACCTAGGAAGAAACCTAGAGAGGAACCAGGCTATGAGGGGTGGCCAGTCCTCTTCTGGCTGTGTAGGGTGGATATTATAACAGAACATGGTCAAGATGTTAAAATGTTCATAAATGACCAGCATGGTCAAATAATAATAATCATAGTAGTTGTCGAGGGTGCAACAAGCACGTCCGGTGAACAGGTCAGGGTGATACCCACGGACAGGGCCAAACAGGCAGGATATAACCCCACCCACTTTGCCAAAGCACAGCCCCCACACCACTAGAGGGATGTCTCCAACCACCAACTTACCGTCCTAAGACAAGGCCGAGTATAGCCCACAACGATCTCCGCCATGGCACAACCCAAGGGGGGGGCGCCAACCCAGACAGGAAGACCACGTCAGTGACTCAACCCACTCAAGTGACGCACCCCTCACATGGACGGCATGGAAGAACACCAGTAAGCCAGTGAGTCATCCCCTGTAAAAGGGTTAGAGGCAGAGAATCCCAGTGGAAAGAGGGGAACCGGCAAGGCAGAGACAGCAAGGGCGGTTCGTTGCTCCAGCCTTTCCGTTCACCTTCACACTCCTGGGCCAGACTATACTTAATCATAGGACCTACTGAAGAGATAAGTCTTCAGTAAAGACTTAAAGGTTGAGACTGAGTCTGCGTCTCTCACATTGGTAGGCAGACCATTCCATAAAAATGGAGCTCTATAGGAGAAAGCCCTACCTCCAGCCGTTTGCTTAAAAATTCTAGGGACAATTAGGAGGCCTGCGTCTTGTGACCGTAGCGTACGTGTAGGTATGTACGGCAGGACCAAATCGGAAAGATAGGTAGGAGCAAGCCCATGTAATGCTTTGTAGGTTAGCAGTAAAACCTTGAAATCAGTCCTTGCCTTAACAGGAAGCCAGTGTAGGGAGGCTAGCACTGGAGTAATATGATCAAATTTTTTGGTTCTAGTCAGGATTCTAGCAGCTGTATTTAGCACTAACTGAAGTTTGTTTAGTGCTTTATCCGGTTAGCCGGAAAGTAGAGCATTGCAGTAGTCCAGCCTAGAAGTAACAAAAGCATGGATTAATTTTTCTGCGTCATTTTTGGACAGAAAGTTTCTGATTTTTGCAATGTTACGTAGATGGAAAAAAGCTGCCCTTGAAACAGTCTTGATATGTTCTTCAAAAGAGAGATCAGGGTCCAGAGTAATGCCGAGGTCCTTCACAGTTTTATTTGAGACGACTGTACAACCATCCAGATTAATTGTCAGATTCAACAGAAGATCTCTTTGTTTCTTGGGACCTAGAACAAGCATCTCTGTTTTGTCCGAGTTTAAAAGTAGAAAGTTTGCAGCCATCCACTTCTTTATGTCTGAAACACAGGCTTCTTCTAGCGAGGGCAATTTTGGGGCTTCACCATGTTTCATTGAAATGTACAGCTGTGTGTCGTCTGCATAGCAGTGAAATTTAACATTATGTTTTCGAATGACATCCCCAAGAGGTAAAATATATAGTGAAAACAGTAGTGGTCCTAAAACGGAACCTTGAGGAACACCGAAATTTACAATTGATTTGTCAGAGGACAAACCATTCACAGAGACAAACTGATATCTTTCCGACAGATAAGATCTAAACCAGGCCAGAACTTGTCCATGTAGACCAATTTGGGTTTCCAATCTCTCCAAAAGAATGTGGTGATCGATGGTATCAAAAGCGGCACTAAGATCTAGGAGCACGAGGACAGATGCAGAGCCTCGGTCTGACGTCATTAAAAAGTCATTTACCACCTTCACAAGTGCAGTCTCAGTGCTATGATGGGGTCTAAAACCAGACTGAAGCGTTTCGTATACATTGTTTGTCTTCAGGAAGGCAGTGAGTTGCTGTGCAACAGCTTTTTAAATTTTTTTTGAGAGGAATGGAAGATTCGATATAGGCCGATAGTTTTTTATAATTTCTGGGTCAAGATTCGGCTTTTTCAAGAGAGGCTTTATTACTGCCACTTTTAATCAAATGTACTCAGTCTTCTTGTCAATATAGTGTTTATTTATTCAGTCAAAATCAATAGAGTTCATTCAGTCATTTACAGATAAACATTCTATACAACATTAATATTATTCAATATCAGGTCACATCGGACGGTCATTTTGAAATCAGAGATGCCAGATTGTAGAGAAAGACACCAGGGCACATAAAGTGGTATTCAAACAGCATTATTATCAAATAGTCCATGATGTAACATTATTATTAAACATAATTTACTACACAAACAGGAAATATTGTATAAATGTACAGCAATGACAGTGTGTGTGTCCCAAATGGCACTATTCCCTTTATAGCCCTATGGGTCCAGGTCTAAAATAGTGCACTACAAGGGGAATAGGGTGCCACTTGGAACAAAATCAGTGTTATTATTGATGTGGGCACACAGGCATGAAAGCAGGCGGTCATACACTGCCATGCTCTAGCAGCAAACACCTGGTCTATGTCCCAAATGACACCCTATTCCCTATATAGTGCACAACTATTGACCAGTGCCCACAGGTTCTGGTTAAAAAAGTGCTATATGTAGGGAATAGGGTGCCATTTGGGACGTAAACGCCTGGTCACTGTGGTATTAAATGACTCAACAGAAGCGCCGGAGATCAAACCAGATTAGTTGGTGCTTAACGATATTTTCCTTTTCTTGACACACCAACAGTTTCATAAGTTGTTTATAAACTGGGCATCCAAGAGTCCAAAGAGACCTCAATTGCTTCACACAACTGTCACAATATCTCTTCCTCCAGTTTATCCCAGCTGGTAGCAGAACCATAGAATTAGAATGAATATTATAAAATAGAATACCTCATTCTATTTCTATGGTCAGAACATTGTAGCTTGACAGTTAAAGGGATTCTCCGGTACTTTAATATACTTTTTAGCCAGTAGTTCTGAAAGCATCCCCCACAAGCCAAAGGTGGTCCCCCGAAAATTGCATACCACATCACATACAGTGGGGGGGAAAAGTAGGGGGAAAAAGTATTTGATCTCCTGCTGATTTTGTACGTTTGCCCACTGACAAAGAAATGATCAGTCTATAATTTTAATGGTAGGTTTATTTGAACAGTGAGAGACAGAATAACAACAAAAAAATACAGAAAAACGCATGTTAAAATTGTTATAAAATGATTTGCATTTTAATGAGGGAAATAAGTATTTGACCCCTCTGCAAAACATGACTTAGTACTTGGTGACAAAACCATTGTTGGCAATCACAGAGGTCAGACGTTTCTTGTAGTTGGCCACCAGGTTTGCACACATCTCAGGAGAGATTTTGTCCAACTCCTCTTTGCAGATCTTCTCCAAGTCATTAAGGTTTCGAGGCTGACGTTTGACAACTCGAACCTTCAGCTCCCTCCACAGATTTTCTATGGGATTAAGGTCTGGAGACTGGCTAGGCCACTCCAGGACCTTAATGTGCTTCTTCTTGAGCCACTCCTTTGTTGCCTTGGCCGTGTGTTTTGGGTCATTGTCATGCTGGAATACCCATCCACGACCCATTTTCAATGCCCTGGCTGAGGGAAGGAGGTTCTCACCCTAGATTTGACAGTACATGGCCCCGTCAAATGATGCGGTGAAGTTGTCCTGTCCCCTTAGCAGAAAAACACCCCCAAAGCATAATGTTTCCACCTCCATGTTTGACGGTGGAGATGGTGTTCTTGGGGTCATAGGCAGCATTCCTCCTCCTCCAAACATGGCGAGTTGAGTTGATGCGAAAGAGCTCCATTTTGGTCTCATCTGACCACAACACTTTCCCCCAGTTGTCCTCTGAATCATTCAGATGTTCATTGGCAAACTTCAGACGGGCATGTATATGTATTCTTTAGCAGGGGGACCTTGCGGGCGCTGCAGGATTTCAGTCCTTCACGGTGTAGTGTGTTACCAATTGTTTTCTTGGTGACAATGGTCCCAGCTGCCTTGAGATTATTGACAAGATCCTCCCGTGTAGTTCTGGGCTGATTCCTCACCATTCTCATGATCATTGCAACCCCACGAGGTGAGATCTTGCATGGAGCCCCAGGCCGAGGGATATTGACAGTTCTTTTGTGTTTCTTCCATTTGCGAATAATTGCACCAAATGTTGTCACCTTCTCACCAAGCTACAAAGGAGTACAGTAGGAAAGTTGGAACTGAAGTATTTGTAAGTCATTCTTCAAAATCCAAATATTTGTCAGTACTTGAAATTAATGGAAATCTCCAGCTAGTGTAACGCTATGGGCATTTCCCATGTTAAAACCTCTTGGGGCTATGTGGGACGCTAGCGTGCCACCCGTGGTGCACCCTATCAACAGCAGGTGCATTTCAAGAGCGGCAAATTTGAAACCAAATAAATGTCAAAATTCAAATTTTTCAAACATACCCTCTTTGAAAGATAAACATCTCCTTAATCTAACCACGTTGTCCGATTTCAAAAAGGCTTTACAGCGAAAGCAAAACATTAGATAATGTCAGCAGAGTACCAAGCCAGAAATAATCAGACACCCATTTTTCAAGCTAGCATATAATGTCACATAAACCCAGAAGACAGCTAAATGCAGCACTAACCTTTTACAAACTTCATCAGATGACACACCTAGGACATCATGTTACACACAGCATGCATTCTTTTGTTCAATAAAGGTCATATTTATATATAAAAACAGCATTTTACATCGGCGTCTGACGTTGACTAACTATTTTCCCCTCAAATGCGTCCCGGGAAACAGCGCATAATTCCCTTTATTACTATTCGAAAACCATTTTTTAAATTTATATTGTCAATCTAACATTTATAGATGAATATCTCTTGAGAACACCTGTCATACCAGATTTTAAATTAACTTTACTGGGTAATCACACTTTGCGATAAAAGGAGATGCGATACTCAGAAAATGAGCCTGGAAAACTAGCGCCGCGCCATCTTGGAACAATCGCAAGTCACATCTGATCTTGTATAATATTGTCAATAATCGCCTACCTTTAGTTGTCTTCATCAGAAAGCACTTCCAGGAATCCCAGGTCCACAACAGATGTATTTTCGGTCGAAAAAGTCCATAATTCATGTTCCATTAGCCTGCTGTTGGTAGCGTGTCCTAGGGCTGTCTCCAAATCTTCCGACGTGCGCGGGACAGTAGTTTAGGAAAATGTACTTTTTTCCTCCTCTAGGTTCGTTCAAACATGTCAAACGTTGTAAAACATTAATCTTCAGGGCCTGTAACACCAAGAGAGCCAATAAGATTCGACGGGGACGATTGCAGAGTGTTTTGAAACGTTTCCAAAGGTGGGGGTAGACAGGGCCGCCGACGTCATAATGGTGATGGCCCATCCCCTGTGACCAATTTCCAATGCGTCTCATTCACTGAGTTTCGACTGTATAAGGCTCAAACCACTGTGAAAAGACTGGGGACATCTAGTGGAAGCAATAGGAAGTGCTCAGTGAACCATTGCTCACGGTGTGATTAATAGGCAAAGTGATGAAGTCGAGTCCACAATTCAGAATTACACTTCCTGTTTCAATCGGTCTCGGGGTTTTGACTGCCATATGAGTTCTGTTATACTCACAGACACCATTCAAACAGTTTTAGAAACTTTAGGGTGTTTTCTATCCATATATAATAAGTATATGCATGTCCTAGCTTCTGAGTTTGATTAGTAGGCCGTTGAAAATGGGAACGAATTTTTTTCAAAATGCGCTGTGGCGCCCCCTATCCTAGGGTATCCCCAAGAGGTTAAAGAATCCTGTGGTGGGCTACCATAGAGTACATTTACATTTTACATTTACGTCATTTAGCAGACGCTCTTATCCAGAGCGACTTACAAATTGGTGCATTCACCTTATGATATCCAGTGGAACAACCACTTTACAATAGTACATCTATATCTTTTTTTTGGGGGGGGGGGGGGGGTAGAAGGATTACTTTATCCTATCCCAGGTATTCCTTAAAGAGGTGGGGTTTCAGGTGTCTCCGGAAGGTGGTGATTGACTCCGCTGTCCTGGCGTCGCGAGGGAGCTTGTTTCACCATTGGGGTGCCAGAGCAGCGAACAGTTTTGACTGGGCTGAGCGGGAACTGTGCTTCCGCAGAGGTAGGGAGGCGAGCAGGCCAGCGCTGGATGAACGCAGTGACCTTCTTTGGGTGTAGGGACTGATCAGAGCCTGAAGGTACGGAGGTGCCGTCCCCCTCACAGCTCCGTAGGCAAGCACCATGGTCTTGAGTAAAAAAGGCTAAGTCATTAGGGGAACCCCTACAAATATATATAGATAAAGAAAATATTTGTTTCGGCTGTGACAACATCTCAATTTAATCAATTTTAAATTCAGGCTATAACAACAAAATGTGGAAAAAGTAGAGTAATGTGAATAATATCTGAAGGCACTGTATATGTGTACGCATATGACGCTTACGAAAGTTTGTGAACAAACTTTCATTACCTTCGGATGTACGCGAGCGTGTGTGGTGTGTATGCGCATACATGCGTGAGGTTTACCGAAGTTTGTGAACAAACTCATTCCATTTCTTTTTCTCTCTGTCTGTTACATGTTAAGTGATTTGTCCTTGCTCTAAGGGCATTATAAAAATGTCAGACTGTGTCCATTATGGCCTGGGTCAATGTCCTTGAACAACCAGAGGGCTGGAGAATGCACTTAGTACATCTGGAGGCCTTGACTAGACATTCATTTACGAGAGAGAACGAAGGGGGGGGGCACAGAGAGAAAGACAGAGGGCACGAGTGAGAGAGAGAGAGAGAGGGTACAGAGAGAAGAGAGAGAGACCCACCCCATGTCATATCAGCATTCAGTCTAGATGAGGACTAATCCCACTACACTGGCCAATTTTCAGCAGACAATCAAATCAGATTTAGCTTCCTACTAACGATTAGGCTTCGCTAACTCATTTTGACCAAAAATCTAACTAAGAGAAAAATCGAAATGAATAAAAAATGACTTTCAAGATTCATAAAAGCTCATTTATGTAACCATCTGTCTTTCCAGTGGAACTTTATTTGGACTAAACGTGAGTGAAGATTCTCAATATGAAAGATTGTGAAATTACTGATCTCCATCATTGGAGAGTCATGCAGCTACAGAGCCATAGGGATCCACTATAAAGTTTGTCTTGAAGTGGCCACATATAGGAGGCTGACATGTACAGTCGTGGCCAAAAGTTTTGAGAATGACACAAATATTAATTTCCACAAAGTTTGCTGCTTCATTGTCTTTAGATATTTTTGTCAGATGTTACTATGGAATACTGAAGTATAATTACAAGCATTTCATAAGTGTCAAGGCTTTTATTGAAAACTACATGAATTTGATGCAAAGAGTCAATATTTGCAGTGTTGACCCTTCTTTTTCAAGACCTCTGCAATCCGCCCTGGCATGCTGTCAATTAACTTCTGGGCCACATCCTGACTGATGGCAGCCCATTCTTGCATAATCAATGCTTGGAGTTTGTCAGAATTTGTGGGTTTTTGTTTGTCCACCCACCTCTTGAGGATTGACCACAAGTTCTCAATGGGATTAAGGTCTGGGGAGTTTCCTGGCCATGGACCCAAAATATCAAGGTTTTGTTCCCTGAGCCATTTAGCTTTCACTTTTGCCTTAAGGCAATGTGCTGGAAAAGGCATTGTTCGTCACCAAACTGTTCCTGGATGGTTGTGAGAAGTTGCTCTCGGAGGATGTGTTGGTACCATACTTTATTCATGGCTGTGTTCTTAGGCAAAATTGTGAGTGAGCCCACTCCCTTGGCTGAGAAGCAACCCCACACATGAATGGTCTCAGGATGCTTTACTGTTGGCATGACACAGGACTGATGGTAGCGCTCACCTTGTCTTCTTCGGACAAGTGTAACATAACATGTTTGTATATGCATATGTGCTATAAAAAGTTCAAGTAATACCTGTATACCTATTGAGGACTGAACAAGAGGACAATAGTCTTGGGCTTTATATCAAATGGTACCCCCCTGGTCAAAAGTAGTGCACTACAGAGAGATTAGGGTGTCATTTGGGATGCACACTTAGTCATTGTTGTTTTAAAGAGACTCACCATCTGTGGATTCATCTTGCATTTCATCAGGTTCAGTAAGTCTTCGTCTCCTATGGTGATAGTACAGTCCATCTTTTTATCTTAATGGAGCAGAGAATAAAAAAGGAGTTTCAATTATCGTGCCCAACAAAACCTTCCTTCTGTCATGAAATTACTACTGTACATGTGATATAGGCTGCGTTCCCTTTATAGTGTACTACTTTGGACAGGGCCCCATAGGGTGCCATTTGGGATGCAGGTATACAGTACAGTTGAAGCCGGAAGTTTACATACACCTAAGCCAAATACATTTAAACTCAGTATTTCACAATCCCTGACATTTAATCGTAGTAAAAATTCCCTGTCAGTTAGGATCACCACTTTATTTTAAGAATGTGAAATGTCAGAATAATAGTAGAGAAAATGATTTATTTAAGCTTTTATTTCTTTCATCACATTCCCAGTGGGTCAGAAGTTTACATGCACTCAATTAGTATTTGGTAGCATTGCCTTTAAATTCTTTAACTTGGTTCAAACGGTTCGGGTAGCCTTCCACAAGCTTCCCACAATAAGTTGGGTGAATTTTGACCCATTCCTCCTGACAGAGCTGGTGTAACTGAGTGAGGTTTGTAGGCCTCCTTGCTCGCACACACTTTTTCAGTTCTGCCCACAAATGTTCTATGGGATTGAGGTCAGGGCTTTGTGATGGCCACTCCAATACCTTGATTTTGTTGTCCTTAAGCCATTTTGCTACAACTTTGGAAGTATGCTTGGGGTCATTGTCCATTTGGAAGACCCATTTGCGACCAAGCTTTAACTTCCTGACTGATGTCTTGAGATGTTGCTTCAATATATCCACATCATTTTCCTACCTCATGATGCCATCTATTTTGTGAAGTGCACCAGTCCCTCCTGCAGCAAAGCACCCCCAGAACATGATGCTGTCACACCCGTGCTTCACGGTTGGGATGGTGTTTTTTGGCTTGCTAGCCTCCCTCTTTTTCCTCCAAACATAACGATGGTCATTATGGCCAAACAGTTCTATTTTTGTTTCATCACACCAATCTTTGTCCCCATGTGCAGTTGCAAACCGTAGTCTGGCTTTTTATGGTGGTTTTGGAGCAGTGGCTTTTTCCTTGCTGAGCGGCCTTTCAGGTCATGTCGATATAGGACTCGTTTTACTGTGGATATAAATACTTTTGTACCCGTTTCCTCCAGCATCTTCACAAGGTCCTTTGCTGCTGTTCTGGGATTGATTTGCACTTTTCGCACCAAAGTACGTTCATCTCTAGGAGACAGAACGAGTCTCCTTCCTGAGCGGTATGATGGCTGCGTGGTCGCATGGTGTTTATACTTGCATACTATTGTTTGTACAGACGAACGTCGTACTTTCAGGCGTATGGAAATTGCTCCCAAGGATGAACCAGACTTGTGGAGGTCTACCATTTTTTTTCTGAGGTCTTGGCTGATTTCTTTTGATTTTCCCATGATGTCAAGCCAAGAGGCACTGAGTTTGAAAGTAGGCCTTGAAATACATCCACAGGTACACCTCCAATTGACTCAAATGATGTCAATTAGCCTATCAGAAGCTTCTAAAGCCATAATTTTCTGGAATTTTCCAAGCTGTTTAAAGGCACAGTCAACTTAGTGTATGTAAACTTCTGACCCACTGGAATTGTGATACAGTGAATTATAAGTGCACAAAGTAGATGTCCTAACCGACCTGCCAAAACACAATAAATGTTAACAATAAATTTGTGGAGTGGTTGAAAAATTAGTTTTAATGACTCCAACATAAGTGTATGTAAATTTCCGACATACAGTTAGGATCTGGCTAAAAATACTTTAATCAGTTATAAAACCCATTGCCCTTTATGGTTGTGAGGACTGGGGTCCTCTCACCAACCAAGAATTCACAAAATGGGACAAACACCAAATTGCGATTCTGCATGCAGAATTCTGCCAAAATATCCTCAGTGTACAACGTAAAACACCAAATAATGCATGCAGAGCAGAATTAGGCCGATAACCGCTAATTATCAAAATCCAGAAAAGAGACGTTAAATTCTACAACCACCTAAAAGGAAGCGATTCCCAAACCTTCCATAACAAAGCCATCACCTACAGAGAAATGAACCTGGAGAAGAGCCCCCTAAGAAAGATGGTTCTGGGGCTCTGTTCACAAACACAAACAGACCCCCACAGAGCACCAGGACAGCAACATCTACAGTATCTACAGTAACCATAAATGAAAAGGTAGTTACTTGACATATTGGAAAGAATTTACAAAAAAACTGAGCAAACTAGAATGATATTTGGCCCTAAAAAGAGAGTACACAGTGGCAGAATACCTGACCGCTGTGACTGACCCAAAATTAAGGACATCTTTGACTATGTACAGACTCAGTGAGCATAGCCTTGCTATTGAGAAAGGCCGCCGAAAACATCCTCTCTTCTCTTGAGAGCCAGGTCTATGTGCACACTGCCCACAAATGAGGTGGAAACTGAACAGCACTTTCTAACCTCCTGCCAAATGTATAACCATATTAGAGACACATATTTCCCTCAGATTACACAGACCCACAAAGAATTCAAAAACAATTGGGTGAAATACCACAGTGTGCAATCACAGCAGCAAGATTTGTGACATGTTGCCACAAGAAAAGGTCAACCAGTGAAGAACAAACACCATTGTAAATGCAACATACACACACACATATATATATATATATATATATATATATATATATATATATATATATATATATATATATATATATATAGTCCCTTTTGTACTTTAGCTATTTGCACATCATTACAACACTGTATATAGACATAATATGACATTTGTCTTTATTCTTTTGGAACATTTCTGACTGTAATGTTTAATATTAATTTCACTTTTGTTAATTATTTATTTCACTTACTTTGGCAATATAAACATATGCTTCCCATGACAATAAAGCCCCTGAAATTGAACTGGGGGGGGGGGGGAGGCAAAGAGAGCGAGAGATAGATAGATAGATAGATAGATAGATAGATAGATAGATAGATAGATAGATAGATAGATAGATAGATAGATAGATAGATAGATAGATAGATAGATAGATAGATAGATAGATAGATAGATAGATAGATAGATAGATAGATAGATAGATAGATAGATAGATAGATAGATGATAGAGCAAGCGAGAGAGAGCAACAATATCTTCTCACTGGACTTTTTGTGCTGCATTGGTGGAATTTTTCGCTTTGTTCAGCCTACATTCATCTCTAACATAACATATTTACTGAAATAGGCTATAGCAAATAAGAATAGGCAAAATACTCAATGTCACTCGTATGCTCTTTACTGCGCGACGCCAGTCAAGTTCAAATAGGCTAAACCATCGTCACATCATGGTGTCGTCACCATGGACGATGGCTGTCAATCATCGTCGATAGACGATAATAGGGCTGTGAATTGCCAGGGACCACACGATACGACATTATCACAATACTTAGGTGCTGATAAAATATGTATTGTGATTCTCACGTTTCTATATGTATTTCGATTCGATACTGTGCTTTTATTACGATTCGATGTTCCAAACATATTGCTCACCATATGTCTGCTGCAGAGGGACAAGAGAGAGCCATGAGAAAACAAGTTTTGATCAGTCATGCAAATAAAAGCCATAAAAACGAATTTGAGCCCTATTTTTTTTTTAAACATGGAGAACAAGTTATGAAGGAAAAATACTGGAGTTTTGGTGCAGGTACAGCCAAGTAGCGAAAAAATTATATTGCGATATTGACCGAAGCGATACTATATATAGTCAAAAATAATAATGTAACTGTAGACATTTTTTTTATAAAGAGCCACATGATGGTAGTGAATTCCCACTACTGCTTTTAACTTATTAACCAACATTTATTCACATTACTTAGTGTA
Source organism: Salmo salar (assembly GCF_965601325.2). Lineage (NCBI taxonomy): Eukaryota > Metazoa > Chordata > Actinopteri > Salmoniformes > Salmonidae > Salmo > Salmo salar. Next base: position 44,457,416 of record NC_138293.1, read on the forward strand.
CTTTTAGAAAATATTTCAGTTGTGTATATTACGTAGATTTATTTGATGACTATTATTTTTCATTCCTTAAAGTCATCATTTCATCTCTGCTAAGGCATTAGCAGCCAGTCAGCCAATCATCTAATGTTATCGCTGTGCTCCCCATTGTACGAGTCATCCTATTTAGCTAGAATAGTTGTAGCTAGCTGACATGTTTTTATTTATCTCTAGAGAAATGGCGCGCTGAGCCACAGCTGCGGGAAGATGTTTCGGGGCAGGGGTGCTGCGTTTTTTTAGAGGATGGGGCGAGAATTAATACATTTTTTTAATTACGATTTTTCAGGGGGTGCTAATCAGGATTTAATGCCCCAAAACCACTCCCTTTCCCGGGATAAATAACTGCAAGAAACCAGTAAATTATAATAAATTATTTATATGAACAGCATGGCGTGAAAGGGAACTGTTAAATTATATGCGACCTATCATCTCAATCAAATGTATTTATGAAGCCCTTTCTACATACAGAAACCCAGCCTAAAACAGCAAACAGCAAGCAATGCAGATGTAGAAAAACTGCCTAGAAAGGCAGGAACCTAGGAGAAAAGCTAGAGAGGAACCAGGCTCTGAGGGGTGGCCAATCCTCTTCTGGCTGTGCCAGGTGGAGATTATAAGAGTGCATGGCCATTTAAGGCCAGATTGTTCTTCAAGATGTTCAAACGTTCATAGAGGACCATCAGGGTCAAATAAAAATCACAGTGGTTGTAGAGGGTGCAACAGGTCAGTACCTCAGGAATAAATGTCAGTTGGCTTTTCATAGCCGAGCATTCAGAGGTCGAGACAGCAGGTGCAGTAGAGGGAGAGAGAGATAGTCGAAAACAGCAGGTCCTGGACAAGGTAGCACGTCCGGTGAACAGGTCAGGCTTCCCTAGCTGCAGGCAGAACAGTTGAAACTGGAGCAGCAGCACGACCAGGTGGACTGGGGACAGCCAGGAGTCATCAGGCCAGGTAGTCCTGAGGCATGATCCTAGGTCTCAGGTCCTCCGGGAGGGGAGGGAGAATTAGAGGGAGCATACTTAAATTCACACAGATAAGACAGGAGAATTACACCAGATATAACAGACTGGCCCTAGCCCCCCGGCACATAGACTACTGCAGCATAGATACTGAAGACTGGAGGCTGATACAGGGGTGGGTTGGGGACACTGTGGCCCGGTCCGACAATACCCCCAGACAGGGCCAAGATATAACCCCACCCACTTTGTTAAAGCACAGCCCCCACACCACTAGAGGGATATCAACAGACCACCAATTTACTACCCTGAGACAAGGCTGAGTTTAGCCCATGAAGATCTCCTCCACCGCACGAGCCTGAGAGGGTGCATAATCGGACAGGAAGATCACGTCTGTGACTCAACCCACTCAAGTGACGCATCACTCCTAGGGACAAAATTGAAGAGCACTAGTAAGCCATTGACTCAGCCCCCGTAATACGGTCAGTGGCAGGGAATCTTAGTGGAGAGAGACAGCAAGGGCAGTTCGGCGCTCCAGTGCCTTGCCATTCACCGTCGCACCCCTGGGCCAGGACACTCAATCATAGGACCTACTGAAGAGATGAGTCTTCAGTAAAGACTTAAAGGTTGAGACCGAGTCTGCGTCTCACATGAATAGGCAGATCATTCCATAAAAATGTAGCTCTATAGGAGAAAGCCCTGCCTCCAGCTGTTTGCTTAGAAATTCTAGGGACAATCAGGCCTGCGTCTTGTGACCGTAGCGTACGTGTTGGTATGTATGGCAGGACCAAATTGGAGAGATAGATAAGAGCAAGACCATGTAATGCTTTGTAGGTTAGCAGTAAAACCTTGAAAATCAGCCCTAGCCTTAACAGGAAGCCAGCGTAGAGGCTAGCACTGGAGTAATATGATCACCATTTTTGGTTATTGTCAGGATTCTAGCAGCCGTGTTTAGCACTAACTGAAGTTTATTTTCAGATTTTTGCAATGTTACGAAGATGGGAAAAAGCTGTCCCTGAAATATTCTTGATACACTATAGGTAAAAAGTTTTAGAACACCTACTCATTCAAGTGTTTTTTATTATTTTTACTATTTTCTACATTGTAGAATAATAGTGAAGACATCAAAACTATGAAATAACACATATGGAATCATGTAGCAACCAAAAAAAGTGTTAAACATCAAAATATGTTTTATTTTTGACATTCTTCAAATGTGCCTTTTTGACAGATTTGCACACTTGGTATTCTCTCAACCAGCTTCATGAGGTAGTCACCTGGAATGTATTTGTCACAAATAATCCTGATAGGTATCAGTCTGGTGTTTTCTGTAATGACGTTAGTGATCACTGTTTTACAGCCTGTGTTCGTAATGGCTGCTCAGTGAAACGACCTATCCTGATATGTCATAGACACTTGCTAAATAACTTTAATGAGCAAGCCTTCCTTCATAAACTGGCCTCTGTAAAATGGTATAGAATCATCTTGATCCCCTCTGTCAGAGACGCTTGGACCTTCTTTTTTGATATTTTCAGTAGTATTGTTAACAAACACGCCCCAATAAAGAAAATGAGAATTAAAAACGGGTTCAGCCCCTGGTTCGACCGTGATCTTGCAGAGTTACTCCACCTCAAGAATTGCATTTGGCGAAAGGCTCGGCACACGCATACTCAGACTGACTGGCTATCGTTCAGGCAAATGAGAAATAAGTGCACCAAGCCTATCCGGAAGGCCAAAGTTAGTTACTTTAAGGAGCAGTTCTCTCTCTGTGGGTCTAACCCCAAGAAGTTCTGGAAAACAGTTAAAGACCTGGAGAATAAACCCACCTCCTCATGTCCCTTAATGTTGATTATGTGGTTGTTACTGACAAGAAGCACATGGCTGAGCTCTTTATTAACCACTTCATTAAGTCAGGATTCCTATTTGACTCAGCAATACCTCCTTGCCCATCCAACATTTCCTCATCTCCCACCCTTTCAAATGCGACTATCCCCGATGATTCTCCCTCTTTTTCCCCTGCCCCGCTACAAAGTTTCTCCCTGCAGGCAGTCAATGAGTCCGAAGTGCTAAAGGAGCCCCAAAAAACCATCTGGGTCAGATGGTTTAGACCCTTTCTTCTTTAACCTCTATGGGCAAGGCGGGACGAATTCGTCCCACCTACGTAACAGCCACCTGATTTCAGTGGCGCGATTTTTGAATCGTTTGAAATACTATTACTTCAATTTCTCAAACATATGACTATTTTACAGCTATTTAAAGACAAGACTCTCCTTAATCTAACCACACTGTCCGATTTCAAAAAGGCTTTACAACGAAAGCAAAACATTAGATTATGTCAGGAGAGTGCCCAGCCAGAAATAATCAGACACCCATTTTTCAAGCTAGCATATAATGTCACAAAAACCCAAACCACAGCTAAATGCAGCACTAACCTTTTATGATCTTCATCAGATGACACACCTAGGACATTATGTTATACAATACATGCATGTCTGTTCAATCAAGTTCATATTTATATCAAAAAACTGCTTTTTACATTAGCATGTGACGTTCAGAAAAAGCATACCCCCCGCAAACTTCCGGGGAATTTACTAACAGTTTGCTAAATTACTCACGATAAACGTTCACAAAAAGCATAACAATTATTTTAAGAATTATAGATACATTACTCCTCTATGCACTCGATATGTCCGATTTTAAAATAGCTTTTCGGATGAAGCACATTTTGCAATATTCTAAGTACATAGCCCAGCCATCACGGCTAGCTATTTAGACACCCGGCAAGATTAGCCTTCACCAAAATCCTATTTCCTATAAGAAAAATGTTCTTACCTTTCCTGTTCTTCGTCAGAATGCACTCCCAGGGCTTCTACTTCAATAACAAATGTAGGTTTGGTCCCAAATAATCCATCGTTATATCCAAATATCCTCTGTTTTGTTCGTGCGTTCTAGACACTATACGAATGGTAAATAACGGTCGAGCGCATGGCGCATGGCGTGACAAAAAATGTCTAAATATTCCATTACCGTACTTCGAAGCATGTCAACCGCTGTTTAAAACCAATTTTTATGCCATTTATCTCGTAGAAAAGCGATAATATTCCGACCGGGAATCTGCAATAAGCTAAACAGCCGAATGAAATTTCTCCACGGGGGCGAATCGTGCACGCGCCTCATTCAATGGTCCTCTGATCGGCCACTTGGATAAGGCGATAATCTGTTTCAGCCAGAGGCTGCCTCGTCATCGTTCAGGTTTTTCCCGGGTTCTGAGAGCCTATTGGAGCCCTGGGAATTGTCACGTTACAGCTAAGATCCTTACTCTTCAATAAACAGATGGAAGACGCACGACTCCTTGTCAGACAGGCCACTTCCTGCATGAAACCTTGTCAGGTTTTTGCCTGCCATAGGAGTTCTGTTATACTCACAGACACCATTCAAACAGTTTTAGAAACTTTAGGGTGTTTTCTATCCAAACCTGAACAATAATATGCATATTCTAGCTTCTGAGTTGGTGTAGGAGGCAGTTAAAAATGGGCACATATTTTTTCCAAAATTCTCAATACTGCCCCCTAGCCCAAACAGGTTAAGGTTGCTGCCCCTGTCATCGCCGAACCTGTCTCCAACCTTTTTAACCTGTCTCTCCTTTCTGGGGAGGTTCCCATTGCTTGGAAGGCAGCCAAGGTTCGTCCTTTATTTAAAGGGGGAGATCAAGCTGATCCTAACTGCTATAGGCCTATTTCTATTTTGCCCTGTTTATCAAAAGTGTTGGAAAAACTTGTCAATAATCAACTGATGTCTATAGTATTCTCTCGGGTATGCAATCTGGTTTCTGCTCAGGTTATGGATGTGTCACTGCAACCGTATAGGTCCTCAATGATGTCACCATTGCCCTTGATTCTAAGCAATATTGTGCTGCTATTTTTATTGACTTGGCCTAAGCTTTTGATACGGTAGACCATTTCATTATTGTGGGTCGTCTAAGGAGTATTGGTGTCTCTGAGGGTCTTTGGGCTGGTTTGGTAACTACCTCTCTCAAAGAGTGCAGTGTATAAAGTCAGAAAATATGCTGCCTCAGCCACTGCCTGTCACAAAGGGAGTACCCCAAGGCTCGATCCTAGGCCCCACGCTCTTCTCAATTTACATCAACAACATAGCTCAGGCAGTAGGAAGCTCTCTCATCCATTTATATGCAGATGATACAGTCTTATACTCAGCTGGCCCGTCCCTGAATTTTGTGTTAAATGCTCTACAACAAAGCTTTCTTAGTTTCCAACAAGCTTTCTCTACCCTTAACCTTGTTCTGAACACCTCCAAAACAAATGCCATGTGGTTTGTTTAGAAGAATGCCCCTCTCCCCACTGGTGTGATTACTACCTCTGAGGGTTTAGAGCTTGATGTAGTCACTTGGGAGTATGGCTAGACGGTGCACTGTCCTTCTCTCAGCACATATCAAAGCTGCAGGCTAAAGTTGAATCTAGACTTGGTTTCCTCTATCGTAATCGTTCCTCTTTCACCCCATCTGCTAAACTAACCCTGATTCAGATGACCATCCTACCTATGCTAGATTACGGAGATATAATTTATAGACTGGCAGGTAAGGGTGCTTTCGTGCAGCTAGATGTTCTTTACCATTTGGCCATCAGATTTGCCACCAATGCTCCTTATAGGACACATAACTGCACTCTATACTCCTCTGTAAACTGGTCATCTCTGTATACCCGTCGCAAGACCCACTGGTTGAAGCTTATTTATAAAACCTCACTCCTCCCTATCTGAGAAACGTACCACAGCCCTCATCCTCCACATACAACACCCATTCTGCCAGTCACATTCCGTTAAAGGTCCCCAAAGCATACACATCCCTGGCTCACTCCTCTTTTCAGTTCGCCGCAGCTAGCGACTGGAACGAACTGCAATAAACACTCAAACTGGACAGTTTTATCTCAATCTCTTCTTTCAAAGACTCAATCACGAACACTTACTGACCGTTGTGGCAGCTTTGTGTGATGTATTGTTGTCTCTACCTTCTTGCCCTTTGTGCTGTTGTCTGTGCCCAATAATGTTTGTACCATGTTTTGTGCTGCTTCCATGTTGTGTTGCTAACATGTTGTTGTTATATTGCTACCATGCTATGTTGTCATGTGTTGCTGCCTTGCTATGTTGTTGTCTTAGGGCTCTCTTTATGTAGTGTTGTGTTGTCTCTCTCGTTGTGATGTGTGTTTTGTCCTATATTTATTTTGTATTTTTAATCCCAGGCCCCCATCCCCCAGGAGGCCTTTTGCCTTTCATTGTAAATAAGAATTTGTTCTTAACTGACTTGCCTAGTTAGGTTAGGTTATAGGTTACATTTTAAAAAATCAATTCAAGGCACACTTAACCAGCATGGCTACCACAGCATTCTGTAGTGATACTCCATCCCATCCGGTTTGGGCTTAGTGTGACTATCATTTGTTTTTCAACAGGACAATGACCCAGCACACCGCCAGGCTTTGTAAGGGCTATTTTACAAGAAGGACAGTGATGGAGTGCTGCATCAGATGACCTGGCCTCCACAATCCCCTGACCTCAACCAAATTGAGATGGTTTGGGATGAGTAGGACCGCAGAGTGAAGGAAAAGCAACCAACAAGTACTCAGCAAGACTGTTGCAAGACTGTTGGAAAAGCATTCCAGGTGAAGCTGGTTGAGAGCATGCCAAGAGTGTGCAAATCTGTCATCAAGTCAAAGGATGGCTATTTGAAGAATCTCAAATATATTTTGATTTGTTTGACACTTTTTTGGTTACTACATGATTCCATATGTGTTATTTCTTAGTTTTGATGTCTTCACTATTATTCTACAATGTAGAAAATAGTAAAAATGAAGAAAACCATTGAATGAGTAGGTGTTCTAAAACTTTGACCGATAGTGTATAGCCCTATACAGTGCCTTCGGAAAGTATTCAGACCCCTTCACTTTTTCCACATTTTGTTACGTTACAGCCTTATTCTAAAATGGATTAAATAAATAAAAATATTCTGCAATCTACACAAAATACCCCAATGATGACATAGCTAAAACAGGTTTTTAGAAATGTTTGCAAATTTATTAAATTAAAAACAAATACATTTTTACATAAGTATTCAGTCCCTTTGCTATGAGACTACAAATTGACCTCAGGTGCATCCTGTTTCCATTGATCATCCTTGAGATGTTTCTACAACTTGATTGGAGTCCACCTGTGGTAAATTCAATTGATTGGACATGATTTGGAAAGGCACACATGTGTATATATAAAGGTACCACAGTTGACAGTGCTTGTCAGAGCAACAACCAAGCCAGGAGGTCGAAGGAATTGTTCTTAGAGTTCCGAGACAGGATTGTGTCGAGGCACAGATCTGGGGAAGGGTACCAAAACATTTCTGCAGCATTGAAGGTCCCCAAGAACACAGTGGCCTCCATTATTCTTAAATGGAATAAGTTTGGAACCACCAAGACTCTTCCTAGAGCTGGCCGCCCGGCCAAACTGAGCAATCCGGGGAGAAGGGCCTTGGTCAGGGAGGTGACCAAGAACCCGATGGTCACTCTGACAGAGCTCCAGAGTTCCTCTGTGGAGATGGGAGAACCTTCCAGAAGGACAACCATCTCCGCAGCACTCCACCAATCAGGCCTTTATGGTAGAGTGGCCAGACGGAAGCCACTCCTCAGTAAAAGACACATGAGAGCCCCCTTGGAGTTTGCCAAAAACATCATGCTGTGGGGATGTTTTTCAGCGGAAGGGACTGAAAAGCAAAGATGAACGGAGCAAAGTACAGAGAGATCCTTGATGAAAACCTGCTCCAGAGTGCTCGGGACCACAGACTTGGGCGAAGGTTAACCTTCCAACAGGACAATGACCCTAAGCACACAGCCAAGACAACGCAGGAGTGGCTTCAGGACAAGTCTCTGAATGTCCTTGAGTGGCCCAGCCAGAGCCTGGCCTTGAACCTGATCTAATATCTCCGGAGAGACCTGAAATGCAGCGACGCTCCCCATCCAACCTGACAGAGCTTGAGAGGATCTGCAGAGAAGAATGGGAGAAACTCCCCAAATACAGGTGTGCCAAGCTTGTAGCGTCATACCCAAGAACACTTGAGGCTGTAATCGCTGCCAAAGGTGCTTCAACAAAGGGTCTGAATACTTAATTAAATATAATGTCAGTTTTATATTTTTTATATATGAGCAAACATTTCTAAAAACCTGTTTTGGTTTTGTCATTCTAGGGTATTGTTTGTAGATTGACGGGGGGGGTGAAAGTATTTGATACATTTCAGAATAAGGCTGTAACCTAACAAAATGTGGAAAAGGTCAAGGGGTCTGAATACCTTTCGAAGGCACATAGATGTCCTAGCCTACCTCTTTCAGGAAATAAATGCAATGCCTTATATTTAGCTAATTAATGATGGGTTATGCATAATAAGCTTCTACTTTAGAGCCCCTGTCTCTTGCGCAATACGCACGCACCTGTGCTCTGCTGGCCTCTCTCTATAAAAAAATGCTCCTAAGTTCTTGGAGTCCCATTTAAGAAAAGCTAGAATAGAATATCTTGCTGGACATAATTTGTTTGTTTTTTTGCATTTCTTATACCAATAGACTATTCAAAGAGGGACACAAGCTCTTCTTTGCTGAATGTTAAATACAGCCAATAGAACTCACGGGTAGTTTGAAAGAAGAGTGAACGCATGATGGCGGTAGACTACAGCAGTTATTTATTCAGACCCATAATCATTTAATCTTCCTGAAGAGAAGTGAAAGCCTTCTGCATATAATTCTAGTCCTATATTATTCAAGGATGTCACTAGAATGATGAAGGACAACGAAACTTAACTGTTGAAAGCGAGGAAGGAATGAAGCTACAATAGAGAGAGAGAGGAGGTAGGCTAATAACATTAGGGGAAACATAAAAGGTATATATATATATATGCGTCAGTCAAATAATTATACAAATAGGACCTATTATATTTCAAAATTAAAATCAAATTCGCTAGCCTATACTTGTAAATTTGTAGACCGCATGTGGTGCACCAGAATTGCATGTTCGCTCCCTGCTTTATCATGGTTTGAACGCTGTGCGTAATTCCAGTCCATAGAATACAGTACAGTAATACAATTCACACTCAAAAAGATTAGCCAACTGGAGCTAGTTTCATTTATAAACCAAAGAGAGCATATAGCTAGCTACATTGATAGGCTTTTATGTTTTTCTGTCGAGCGTAATGTGCAGTAGCCTATATCATATGTATTGGATAATGGCACAATCATTTGGACTTTTTTGTAGGGCTTTAATGTAGGGCTCATAATTTTCTTTTACATTTTTGGCTCATCAGGCTCAGGAAGCATCAAGCTTGAATTTTCAATCATAGCTCTAATCAAATCCACACATAAGCTGATTTATATGCTTTATAATGCTTTTTAATGACTCTTCTGGTTTTGGCAGGAAATACCAGGTTACCCGGGAGAAAAGTGATTTATTCTTAGAATGTAACATTTGTGAAATACCTGGAAAATATTCAACCCTAGTCAACACCCCTACTTCTCGCGGCTGTGCGTTGAGCTCACAGAAAAAATAACTCAATGAAATTCAATTAATTGAACCGACAGTCAATTAGTCATTTAAAAACCAGGGGAAAAAACACAATTTGGTTAGTTACTCAGAACTAGTTGCTACTAAGGCTGACCAGGTGGGGTGGAGAAGAACCAGGAAGAGGAGAAAGAGAACAACAGCAGAACAGCACTTAGTTTAAATGGACAGTGCGAGATTCTGGCAGTTACCCAGAGTTAGATACATTTATGGATACCATTTTATGTCTCTGCGTACAGTTTGAAGTAAGTTGGAAGAAATTTTGTGAGACAATGCTAACTAGCGTTAGCCTAATGACAAAGTCTACAGATACGCTAGCATCATATGAAACTAATTCCAACGCAGACATAAAAATGGTATCCACGAGTTCATCTGACTCTGGGTAAGTAGAAAAACAGCTTAATTGCCATAATCTCACACTATCCCTTTAATATCCTCCTGTGACAACCTAGGGAATCCTGCCAATGTCACAGCCTGTCAGCCTGTCTGCCTGTCTGCCTGCCAATGCCTGTATGTCTGTCTCTCTGCTTGTCTGTCTGCCTGCCGGATTGTTACAAGCAAAGCAGGGATAGACGAGCTTATGTCGGATTTACTGACCTTCCCAGGAGACTAGTTCCCTCTGGTGGCCATGACTGATACATAGTCACATCAAATGTCAACACTTACACCTGCAAATATCCATAAATGACAATTAAGATGTATCTGTAATAGTAAAATAAAAAGATTCCATGAGAAAAAAAGTGTACACCTGAATTTGTTGCTTTTTCACCATAGTTGCATAAAAAATTGAGGTCAAGGGTGAAAAGTCACAGGGTTAGGTCACTGGGCCAGCAGATGGTGGTTGTGTTTACCTGTTGCTCCCATGGGGGTCAGAGGTTAAAGGTCATGGGGGTTACAGGGTCCACAGCAAGTGGTGTGTCAGACACAGAAGAGGAAGTGAGATATCCCACTCCCTCTTTTTTCTGGTTTAATGGAAGTCACTGAACTAAGCAGACCACACACAGCTGCTGTTGCATTGATGTCTCCAGTTTTGGGCTGGATGTGTCAATGTGTAGTTCTTACATGCATAATCTATGAGTAAAATTACTGTTTTATTGTGTTGCATGGTATACCAAAACTTTTTCGATACTAGAACATGAAAAACGGTTCAGTACTAGAATTTATGTTACTTCTATCAAATATGTCTCTGATTGAGAGAAGATCAAGTCTGTCTATCAGAGCAGCCGATGTCCCCTTATAGGGCAGTCCACTTGCTAATTGTGATGGGGGTCACCTTGGGGTCATGATAGGGGCTGCACCAAATGATTGATATATTATAATAATTGATTATGCTTATGTTGCATTAATAGAAGGGGATGGGCTATAAGACCCTCCCCCACTACATGTATAGGGTCCTGGACCACAGATTAGCAATATATGCATTATAAGGTTTAATACTGTTCCACAGTTATTTTCTAGTCTCTGCCTCTTATAAGAAATGGTCTGAGAGATGTGTGAGCCATTGCAGTCAAAACAGGGTGTTTGTGAGAAAGCGCCTCAAGGCTAAAAGAGATACATAGACCCCTGCAGGGGAGTAAATAGATACGAGACAAGTCAGACACACTGCTGTAAGCCACACGGGAATGGAAAATTACTCTTGAGCCCTTAGAAAACACTGGACTATTGTTTTCTCCTGCATGTTTGTATAACTGTATATGCATGGGCTTGGTCTCATGAGTAGAAGGTGTTGATGTAGGTAGTTACATCACTAGGGGTTGACTGCAAGCATATTAAAGCAACTTCGACCTTTTTTTATTTTGCAGAACTTACTCTGAAACATACGCACTGTGTTTCCATTGTCAACTTCTGTCTGCAATTGCATTAATAAAGGTTTGATTGATTTACTTAAAGAAGATAGTCTGATTGCTGATTTCACCAATAAGCCAATGATTGACAAGGAATAAGGAACCTACCCCAACAATTGCCAACTCTAGCCTCTCCTGAGGAACCACTGCACTGTCTAAAGCTGTGTTCGAATACTCATAATAACCGCACCAATAGTGCTATTTGTGATGTGAATTGCGTATATAGTATGCTTATTGGTCATAGTATGAATATAGTTAGTATGCCAAAAGTTCCCAGATGTCGTACTAAATTCACCACAATACGAAGTATACATGCAGTGGACACTATTTCCATGCTTTTACGGCCCATAATGCAATTCTTCAGAAAATGGGCGTGGCTTCACAACGTTTTCAGATTTGAAGAAAATGGCGGAAAATATGCAGCCGAAGTCCGAGAGCGGATACAAATTCATTGCTTTAACTAATTATGATAAATGTTAAGAAAATGTTGAGCAATGTAATAAAGTAATGACTTTTCTAATAAGTTACGTTACACGTTATGTTGGCTGACAATTTTTTAGCTACGCCATCCTTTCAAACCACATAGCATTACAGCAGTATGTACCGGTATCTTAGCTAGTTAATGTTACCTAACGTTAGTTATCTACTAATACATCAAACTTGCCAGACAGAATATTACCTATATGCTATCTAACTAAGTATGCAACGTTTATTGACTTGATTATTCATGTCGTTCTTAGAAAAGTGGTATAGCCGTTGTGCGTTTCAATGGACATTGAAAATCTGGCTATCTACTCTGATTTCAGAGCACTCTTTCACAGAATAACTGATGAATTTACAACATCTGCAAAAAAAAAAGCTTCAATTGCTGCCAGCAGCACAGCTACAGACACCAACGCTCTGGATAACATGAAAACAGCCTAATGGTCAGAGTAAGGTGTTTTCTCATTTGTGTCTGGAAGTAGCTAGCCAATGTTAGCCAGTTAGCTTGGGTGCTTGACTGCCGTTGAACGCTCGGATCAACCCTACTGCTCCTTCGCCAGAGCGTCCAGCACTGCCAGCAGTGTGCGCTCTGAATACGCCGAGAGCGAAACGCTCTGAATTTACGAAGCCCAGAGCACAATCTGGCACTCCGGATTGAATATATTCGAACACACCCGAAATGTAAAATGTTTAGCTAGTCATTTGTTATGCTAGCAAGAGGTTGCATAGCAACAGTATCAACTTCCGGTAGACAGGCAACGCTCTAGTACGCTCAATTGAAACGATACCATTCGTTTACAGTACACTAAAATGAACTAATAGTATGTAGTATATACTCATTAAGTATGTTGTATACAGTACATTAGTATGTGTATTTGAACACAGCTTAGGATTTATGCTGCACAGAAGTTAACACACTTGAATACTGCAACACAGTATGTAGAAATGATAACTGTTAATTACTGTTTGCAAAACAAGGTCCATTAGCTAGTACAGGCTAGAACACTTTACAAGCCAAGATACCGGTAGCTTCCAGCTTTGTGGGCTGACTTTCCTTGCTAGCTAACAGCTGAACTAAGGTCAGTGTACCACCCTAGTGCCTTGTTTGTGATAATATGTGAAGTATTGCTGATTTCAAAGCTGAAACTTTATTCATTTGCTTCTTCTCCCCAGCATCACGTCTCTCCAGTCAAGATCATCTACATCTGACTGTTTGTGTTAATGACGTCATGCGTCAGGCACACTTATAAAAGAAGAGACCGTTTTTATATGCAAATGTTGTTGATCAGTACAATAACATAAGTCTCAAATGGAAAGGAATTTATTTATTTTTTTCCAACTGTAACCCTTTGAAATCAGCCAAAACAAGCTAAATAACTCAATGCATGCACACATTCCTATTGAATATGCATTAACCTGTTTTGTGAATAGGCCGGGGCTACATCTTGATTTACCCAGTTTATCAATAGACTAGAGATTTACCATTCAAATAAATTATTACCAGTATGTTATGTAGTTGCATAGGTAAAAAAAAAAAAAGATTGTGTAATTGTATAATTGATTCATTAATGCATACATAAAAAAAACAACTACAATTTCAAATGTAATGAACTCAAAAGATCTGTCTGGATACTAATTCTGGTATGGTGACAACACTACTGTCTTGCATCCAGGGCCTAAAATTAACCTTAAGTCTACCAGCCACTCAGAATGTTTACCAGACAAAATATACTGTAATGACCCAGCTGGGTCATAAAGGAAAAAGAGACGGACTCTAGGTGTGCAGGTCAGAACACAGGTTTATTCCTAAACTGGGCTATTGTTCAGGCCACAGCCCACGCCGCTAAATGCCGAATGTACACAACTATACCAAGTCTAATTAATGTTTACTCCCATAGGAACAGATCAAGGCCCCGAACAGAAAGAGAGAGAAGACGAGACAGTAATCCCTATTTATCATTTCCAAGTCCCGCGGGATTACCCATCATACCCCCCCAGCCTTTCCCTCTGTCCTGACATATTTAACCCCTGCTAGTAGCCATGAGAACCATAACACACCCACAAACACAGAACACAATACCGGGTCGTTACATAGCCCCCCCTTTCTAAACCCTAGCCCCTAGGGTTACACAACAAAATCCTTAAAACGACCCGGAGGTCACATCAGTCTCTTGGGCCTCCCCGTGGCTCTCACCGGTGAACCCCCAGAACACTCATCTGCCCCAATGTCATTTCCAGCGCCCTCCGAAGAAGCAGCCCCCATCCCAGGCTCAGGTTGCGCTAGAGTCTCGTCGTTAGACTGTTCCCGTGGGCTCACATCAGAGACCTCACTCCCATTTCCTACCGTTTTCCTCCCTCTGTAGGGTGCCAATCGGTCCCGGTGGACCACCACCTTCCTGCTCCGTGGGGGGACCTCCACCCGGTACGTCACCTCCCCCACTCTCTCTATCACCAGACACGGCCCCACCCATGCACTGTCCAGCTTTGGGCACCGCCCCTTCTTGCGCGTGGGGTTGTGAAGCCACACACATTCTCCCGCTCCAAAGTGCCTCCCCCTAGCGCGCGAGTCGTAGTGGTGCTTTTGGCGCACCCCTGCGTTCTCGAGTTGCTCTCTTGCGAAGGTGTGAGCCGCTTCTAACCGGTTCTGCAGACGACACACATAGTTCGGGCCAGGCAAAACCCCGTCGTCATTATCAGGAGGGTGGCCAAACGTCAGTTCGGCTGGGGTGCGCAACTCACAACCTAACATTAGTAGCGCTGGGGAGCACGCAGTCGATTCTTGAACAGCCGACCTACATGCCATAAGAATAAACGGTAAGTGGGTGTCCCAATCTCTCTGGTGTTTTGAGGTAACGATGGCCAGCTGCTGTGCTAACGTTCTGTTAAATCTTTCCACCAGCCCATCACTCTGGGGGTGAAGCGGAGTAGTGCGCGTCTTCTCTGCGCCTAACCGTCTACACAACTCTGAGAACACCCGTGACTCGAAGTTTCTCCCCTGGTCGCTGTGAATAGACTGTGGCACCCCAAACCGACTGATTATTCCCCCCACCAACGCATCAGCTACTGTCTCTGCCTCCTCGTCTGGGAGAGCGTAAGCCTCCGGCCACTTGGTGAAGTAGTCCATAGCGGTTAGAATCCACCTGTTACCTCTGTCTGTGGTTGGAAACGGCCCCACTATGTCTACTCCCAGTCTCTCCATGGGCTCCCCTACTGGGAATTGTTGTAGGAGGGCGTGTGACTGACCTGGGGGTCCTTTTTTAGCAGCACACTCGTCGCACTGCCTACAAAAGTCCTCAACATCCCTCCTGTGCCTGGCCCAATAGAAGCCTTTACGCATGCGCTTTAACGTTTTGGAGACCCCAAAATGCCCTGCGCCAACTCCCCCATGAAGCTGCTGTAACACGCTCCCCTGCAGCCTTTTGGGCACCACTACCTGCCACGTAATTTCTCCAGTCGCTGGCTTTTTCCACCCCCTCTGGAGCACTCCCTCAGCCACTCTAAGGACTGTGAATTTAGCCCACAGTCCCTTGGTGACTGGTGATAGAGGGGCTACTTCCCCCCACGGCGGTCGTCTTCTCTCTTCCACCCACCGCAGCACAGGACGCAGCTCTGCGTCCTCCTCCTGGCGACGCCTCCACTAGCGCACCGTAGTCGCCCCTCTCGTCCGGGGCTAGCGTTAACAGGCATTCCGACGCCTCCTCTGTCAGGCTCAGGGCAAGCTGTAACGCTTTCGTCTCGTCAGACCACCTCCCGGCTCTAGCCAACAACTCGAATTGAGTGAAAAAAACTTCCCATTTACCTTGTCCATTGAACTTTGGCAGTTTAGCCGCTACCGTGGCTAATGGCAATAGGCCGCTGCCATCTCTGTTTACATAAGCAGGCCCCGCCATTTCCGCACCTGGTGACGTCGATATCCCCGTCGCCGTGACGTCTGCTCTCGAGCGGCGTGAAGGAAAACCCGCCAGTTCTGCCATCTTGCTGACTGACAATTTAACTCCCGCCATGTGGCCCTCCAGTTCTTCTACGGCAGTCGCCGCCCGACCCTCCCGACCGGGTACCCCCGAGCCCACAACGGACACATTGTCCGACTCTTCCTTAATTTCCCGCCTCGCCCCAAGCATCATGACCGTAGATGCGAGTCACGCTAAAGCTAACCCAGCCTATACTAAACAGCTAACTCGCCTAGTCTTGGTCCCGTAGTTCGAAAGCACTTCTGACGCCAATGTAATGACCCAGCTGGGTCATAAAGGAAAAAGAGACGGACTCTAGGTGTGCAGGTCAGAACACAGGTTTATTCCTAAACTGGGCTATTGTTCAGGCCACAGCCCACACCGCTAAATGCCGAATGTACACAACTATACCAAGTCTAATTAATGTTTACTCCCATAGGAACAGATCAAGGCCCCGAACAGAAAGAGAGAGAAGATGAGACAGTAATCCCTATTTATCATTTCCAAGTCCCGCGGGATTACCCATCATACCCCCCCAGCCTTTCCCTCTGTCCTGACATATTTAACCCCTGCTAGTAGCCATGAGAACCATAACACACCCACAAACACAGAACACAATACCGGGTCGTTACAATACTTTCCAGCTAAAAGATTACCCCTCCAAAAAGTGCTATCGGATTAGCATGCTTTGTAATGTTTCTAAACAATACATGTATTACTAGTAAGAATTACATGTGGTATATTGTTACATTTCTTTTTTTGTGACCTGAGTCTTAACCAAAATATCAGAGACAAATTTTCACCTGCCCCTTTAAGGGCGGATGTTGCCGTGGTATCGTCGTGTCTGTGAGCTAGATGCGTTGTCTTCGCTTCCTTAGCAGTTGAAACTCAAGCGTAGAAAAACAACCTAGCTTGTGAAGAAAACAATATAACTATCCAAGAAACAAGGACAAAGTCTCACTTCAGTAGGCTTTCATCTCAAATCAATTAGACCAACTTTTATATTGTGCGCAGTGCTTCTAAAAAGCCCGGAGCCAGGCAGTGTTGCAGGGCGAGGTGAAATAGGCTAACGTTATATGATTCGTAGTTCTTTGACTTTGTGCGAATATTTTACCAGCTATGAAACAAAACGACAGAAATACTTTGTAAACAGCTACTCAGCAGCATTTATTTTACTATAAAGGTGATAATACTTTAATTCACATATGCGAGTGAAATGGTCGCACTGTTGAGCCCAGAGTCCACCCGCAAACGTGGCTACTGAAATAGACATCTTCAAACTGCCAATGCCAAAATGTACCTGCCCCCTAAAGTCAATGTCCGCGCCCCCAGGAAATATAAATCGCATAATAAAACGTTTCAACAATGTTTTTTTTTGTTGTTGCATTGGATGCGTCTTAATCCGCCCTTCCGCATCTGCAATGAAAGGTGACAGGGTTTGAGCTGTGTTTCTCAGACTATGAGACATCCTGAGAATCGGTATTCTCACAAAATCGTCAATAGCGTCCAAACTGGCCTACAAACTATGACCCTACTTATGTTCTCCGTTTTGCTCTATGACCCCCACAAGCCTCTTGTGACTTGAAATCGGTACAGCCTATCTGCCAACTTCTGTACCTTCTGAACAGTTTGGGCTACACACTAATTATATAACAACTGTGGACAAATAAGGAGTTAAATACATGTACAATGTATACAATTTCCTGATCTTTCTCATATCGGACAGACAATTCAGAACAAACACCCTTTAGATGTTTTTTGTTTTTTTTTGGGGGGGGGGGGGGGGGGGGGGGGGAACAATCTGTTGTTCCATGTACTGAATCTGTTATTCAATGCCTTTGTAGAGGCAAATAGCAGTAAGGCCAAAAAAACCTTTTCATAAAATAATTTGTACATAATTTACACTTCAAAGGGTTTTAAAATTCTAAACCAAATAGCAAACTGGTCCTTGCTATGACCTAATTAAAACAATTCCATATATAGTTGAATTCAGAAGATTACATACGCTTAGGTTGGAGTCATTAATACTCGTTTTTCAACCACTCCACAAATTTCTTGTTAACAAACTATAGTTTTGGCATGTCGGTTAGGACATCTACTTTGTGCATGACAAGTAATTTTTCCAACAATTGTTTAAAGACAGATTATTTCACTTATAATTCACTGTATCACAATTCCAGTGGGTCAGAAGTTTACATACACTAAAGTTACTGTGCCTTTAAACAGCTTGGAAAATTCCAGAAAATGATGTCATGGCTTTTGAAGCTTCTGATAGGCTAATTGACATAATTTGAGTCAATTGGAGGTGTACCTGTGGATGTATTTCAAGGCCTACCTTCAAAACTCAGTGCCTATTTGCTTGACATCATGGGAAAATCTAACAATAGTACGCAAGTATAAACACCATGGGACCACGCAGCCGTCATACTGCTCAGGAAGGAGACATGTTCTGTCTCCTAGAGATTAACGTACTTTGGTGCGAAAAGTGCAAATCAATCCCAGAACAACAGCAAAGGACCTTGTGAAGATGCTGGAGGAAACAGGTACACAAGTATCTATATCCACAGTAAAACGAGTCCTATATCGACATAACCTGAAAGGCCGCTCCGCAAGGAAGAAGCCACTGCTCCAAAACCGCCATTAAAAAAGCCAGACTATGGTTTGCAACTGCACATGGGGACAAAGATCGTACGTTTTGGAGTAATGTCCTCTGGTCTGATGAAACAAAAATAGAACTGTTTGGCCATAATGACCATCATTATGTTTGGAGGAAAAAGGGAACGCTTGCAAGCCGAAGAACACCATCCCAACCATGAAGCACGGGGGTGGCAGCATCATGTTGTGAGGGTGCTTTGCTACAGGAGTGGTGCACTTCACAAAATAGATGGCATCATGAGGTAGGAAAATTATGTGGATATATTGAAGCAACATCTCAAGACATCAGTCAGGAAGTTAAAGTTTGGTCGCAAATGGGTCTTCCAAATGGACAATGACCCCAAGCATACTTCCAAAGTTGTGGCAAAATGGCTTAACGACAACAAAGTCAAGGTATTGGAGTGGCCATCACAAGCCCTGACCTCAATCCCATTGAAAGTTTGTGGGCAGAAGTGAAAAAGCGTGTGTGAGCAAGGAGGCCTACAAACCTGACTCCGTTACACCAGCTCTGTCAGGAGGAATGGGCCAAAATTCACCCAACTTATTGTGGGAAGCTTGTGGAAGGCTACCCGAACCGTTCGAACCAAGTTAAAGAATTTAAAGGCAATGCTACCAAATACTAATTGAGTGTATGTGAACTTCTGACCCACTGGGAATGTGATGAAAGAAATAAAAGCTTAAATAAATAATTATCTCTACTACTATTCTGACATTTCACAATCTTAAAGTGGTGATCCTAACTGACTTAAGACAGGGAATTTTTACTAGGATTAAATGTCAGGAATTGTGAAAAACTGAGTTTAAATGTATTTGGCTAAGTTGTATGGTAAACTTCCGACTTCAACTGTATATCCAACTTGTAATTCTAAAAGCAAGCCACATCAACCAAAATTGAAATCGGTTTGCAAAATAAACTACTTCCGCATCAAACTTCTGTTACTGAAAATACTAGAAAAGTGAACACCAAAGTTGGAAAGGCAAAAAATAGGAATCCTCTTATAAAACATTTTATTTTACTAACAAGTAAAACAGTGAACCCACAAGATTGAGACATTCACAATTTTACATTTACTTAAAATATATACATGCAGAAAAATAAGCACATTTTACTCAAACTAGGCTGATTTTCCTGTGTTTTGGTAGCTTGAGTAAAAAAACTCAATTTGAACTACTCTACTCATTCATTGAGTAGTAGGCAAACTTACCATCAAGGTCTTCTCCAAAAACAATGGTTACGTAACCCTATTAATTGGATAAATTATCCATATGTTTGATGTAGAAAGAGAGAAAAGAAATGTCATTATTCAAAGTTTTTCTTTAACCTTTTTTTTTTTATATATATATATATATATATATATATATATATATATATATATATATATATATATATATATATATATATATATATATATATTTATATATTACGACAAACTAAGCACTACTCAAATGTTCCATTTAATCAAGTGTAATGGAAACAAACATATAAAACAAACATATTAAGTCAACACAATATAGTTGGACTTCCAAATTGTTGCAACACCGAGTTATTACCAATAGCAGCCATATGTCCAATACTCATTTTACAACACTAGTATTGATTGCATTTTGATGAAGCCCATCTGGCCTTTGATTAACTACCCTGTATGAAGTCTCTGATGAGCTTTCAGGCTGCTCTTCTGAGTGAAACTCTTACCACATATCTCACAGCAGTAGGGTTTCTCACCAGTATGAGTGCGCTGGTGTCTTTCAAAATGACTATGGCGATCAAAACTCTTTCCACAAATGGAGCATATGAAACATCTATTTCTTGTGTTGTCTGTGGTGGCACTGCTGCCCTCTGTGCTGTCAAAACCGTCTATACCAAGGGCAAATAAAATGCCTTCTTGACTGTTTGGTTCTGTGATGTACTCTCTCATTGCCGTTTCCTTCTCTACAGGTAGTGGTACCCGGCCCTGAAACCTGGGTAGCATTGTCCCATTGCCATCCTCTCGGTTCCTTACATTTAGAGCCATTCCTGCATACTGCTCTTGCTCAATCATTTCCAACTTGTTTTTCTCATCCTGAAAAGACAAGTGTTCAAGTTCCACCTCTCTAGAAGCTGACGAATAGAACCCGTGGTGGTGCATTCCATCAAAAAGACGGTGATTGTATTTCACACTGGGTGAATCTGGATGGGAGTTCTGCTGCTTTGTACCATCGAAGGAGCAACCTGGATGTACAGACCCAGACTCGTTATCATTGTGCCTCTCTGCTGTAAAAGATCTCCCCATCTGACTCTCCCTCTCATCCATGACATACTCTGGGTCATCCTGATAACCTGGTCGCTCTGTGCTTTGTTGGTGTTGATGTCCAGACAGATTGATTGTCTGGGCTTTAAACTCCTTCTCTTGCTCTGCTTTCACTACTAACCCCTGCCCCCTTCCCCCCTCCTCATCTTCACTGTCACCAGAGCTAGGCTGTTCTTCAGCAAGTGAGGCCTGAGCCCTCTGTTCCTCTGGGTTCTCTGAGGGTTTAGGATGGACATCAGGCTTCTTATCAAGTAGAGGTTGTTCCGTTAGCATTTCAACACCATCTGCTTGACAAAACAAGAGTACCAAATATTTTAGCATTGATAACATCAAAATAGCAATTTAACATTAGCTGTTAAACTTCATCCTAAACCACTGAAAGAGACCAGGAAAACATTTAGTATCTGTCCCAAATGACACCTTATTCTGTATGTAGTGCACTACTTTGATCAGAGCCCTATGGGCCAAGGTCAAAAGTAGTACACTATAAAGGGAATAGGGTGCCCTTTAGGATGGAACCTTAGAACAGTTAACAGATTTTAATTTTCATGTATTAAAAGTATGAAAAACATTATTTTTGTCACTTACCTCTGTGAGTCTTCAGATGCCCTTTGAGGCTGCTCTTCTGGTTGAAACACCTTCCGCATATTTCACATCTGTACGGTTTCTCACCCGTATGAATTCGCTGGTGCCTTTCCAGATGACCAACCCGCTCAAAAACTTTCCCACAGAATGAACAGATGAAGCACTTCTTGTCCTTGGTGACTCCTTGGAAGGTTCTCACTTTTCTTGGAAAACTAGAGAAGATAGGGCTATGGTTCAGTGTAACCCCTTCCATGCCCTGTGAGTTTGACTGTACTGTGCCGTCACTTGCTATCAAGAGTGTGTCTGAAGGTCCATAATGTTGCTGTCTGAGCTGCAAAATCATATCCTCTCTGACATCGACATATGGTTTTCCTGGAAATGAAGCACTGCTGCATGACGCTTCCACCATTCCTGGGACATGATTTAAAGGCGAATGGTCAGGGAAACACTGTGACTTGTGACCAGAACTGCTGAAATATTCTGAATTGCTTGTCTCAATATCATTGTCTGCTTGTGAACCGGACATCCACGACTGGCTCCCTCTCTCATACAATGACAACTTAGCAGCCAGTTCTTCTGCGCTTCCTGCAGTCTGTTCTTCTCCTTCATGATTCAGTATCTGGGATGCATCCTTCTGCTCCTCTGGCTCCGACTTCACAGGTATCTCAGGAGGAGTTTGGACCACTTCATTATTTTTGTTGCATTGCTCTTCCTCAGACTGACTTCTATCCAGGGGAGGCATCTCCGCGTTGTTAGCTTGTCCGTCTATCGATACTGTGTGGAAATATTACATTTGATTAATAAAATGAGACAGGGAATTGTTTATGTCCTATAATAACCAATATATTGCTGTTCCAAATTGTACCCAATTACCTATACAATGCACTACTTTTGCCCAGAGCCCTATGGGCTCTACACTATATAGGGAATAGGGTGTGATTTGGTATGCAGTCATGGAATTGCCTATGATCTATAACCAATGTACTGTTTACATACTGATTCTAATCTCTTACCTCTGTGAGTCTTCAGATGCCCTTTGAGGCTACTCTTCTGGTTGAAACATCTCCCACATAGGTCACAGCTGTATGGTTTCTCACCCGTATGAATTCGCAGATGCCTTTCAAGATGACCATAACGTTCAAAACTCTTTCCACACAGTGTGCAAATGAAGTGTTTCTTAACCTGGCAAAATCTCTTGGTCCTCGCTCTCCTTGCAGTATTATAATTTGAGCCAAAACCCAATACACTTCTAGGGTCTGGGTTTGACTGTACTGTGCCATCACTTGTTCTCTTGAGTATGTCTGACTGCCGATAATGTTGTGACTGTCTGAGCTGTGAAATCATATCCCCTCTTACATCAAAATATGGTTTACCTGGAAACGAAACACTGCTGCATGACGCTTCCGCCTTGTCGGAATTTCCAGGAGGTACAGGAGAGTGATCAGGGAGACACTGGGAGTTTTGCCCTGAACTATTCAAATATTCTGAATTGCTCATCTCCATATCATTGTCTGCTTGTGAACTGGACATCCACTGCTGGCTGTCTCTGTCATACATTGACAGTTCAGCATCCAGACAACCTTTGTCCTTTCTCCCTGTACTTTGTTCTCTTTGTTCCAGCTCCACTCCTGGCTCAGTCTTCACCTGAATCTCAACTGCACGTCGAATGTCTTCTTCATCCCTTTCATTACCATCTTCCCCAGACTGCAGTTTCTCAAGCGAGGTCCTCCCGACACAAGCAGTACCGCTTCTACCTGGCCCTGTGGAAATGAATAAGTATTGCATGTCAGCAAAATCCTTCATTGTTTGTTTTAATAATAAACCAAATGGATCAGTGTCTGTTAGGGTTGGACAATGGGAGACCTCTTCTATGATATGCTACTCCAAATATCGCGATATAGTCGTTTTTGCGCCGTTAATGACTAGATAATTCCAGACTGTGCATTTGTTTTTGCTTATTTGTTTACGATATTAGTCGCATTCTCATTAAATAATGTTATGTCGAAAAAATATGGCTTAGTTTATTCATTAAGAAGTGGTCAGATGACGTGGATGCTACTGACAGGACTGTTTTGCTAGCACAGACTGGAATATGTTCTGGGATTCGTCCGATGGCATTGAGTAGTATACCACCTCAGTCACCGGCTTCATCAATAAATGCATCAATGACCGTCCCCACAGTGACCGTACGTACATATCCCAACCAGAAATCATGGATTACAGGCAACATCCGCACCGAGCTAAAGGCAAAAGCTGCTGCTTTCAAAGTTCAGGACACTAACCCGAACGCTTATAAGAAATCCCACTATGCCCCCCGACAAACCATCAAACAGGCAAAGCAACCATACAGGACAAAGATTGAATCCTGCTACACCGACTCTGATGCTTGTCAGATGTGGCATGGCTTGCAAACTATTACAGACTACAAAGGGAAACCTAGCTGCGACCTGCCCAGTGATGCGAGCCTACCAAACATAATATTAACATTACCTCAATTACCTCAACTAACCTGTACCCCCCACACATTGACTCGGTACCGGTACCCCCTGTATATAGCCTTGTTATTTTATTGTGTTACTTTTTTTAAACTTTAGTTTATTTAGTAAATATTTTCTTAAAACTGCATTGTTGGTTAAGGGCTTGTAAGTAAGCATTTCACGTTAAGGTCTACACCTGTTGTATTCGGTGCATGTATTAAAAAAAATGGATTTGCAACATATTGATACTGCATAATTCGTAAAACTGCAGTTTGGATTTGTAAATTTAAGGCTCTTGCACTTTACAATATTTTGTCGATGTCAAATATCACAACATTCGATTTAATCATATATCAGTCCAACCCTAGTTTCTGAGGGGTTGTGTCAAAGAAGGGTGTAACGGTATGTAATAATGACATGATTTCACAATCACACCATCACTAGCCTTGTCCAAGCCAGAATAACTTACATTTTAGCAGACACTCTTATCTAGAGCTCTTAACCTCTAGGTTAACCCCTATCACTCATCTGCAGGAAGAGAGGTAAGAGAGGCAGCTAAACAATTAGTTTCACTCTCCCCAAAAAAACCCAATGCGTTATTTTGACCTAAGCTTTTTTTGTTGTTGTTGACCTAAGCTCTTCCCTTGCCTTCCCGCCTTTGGGACAACGACTCCCATTGTTAGGACAGAGATATAAGCATCTCCTCATTATATAGAGATCTCTGCTTCATCCCCTTACAAGAGTGTATGATCATATCAATCGGTTTCACCGGCGCTACACGGAATGCAATAATATGTATTGTAAGTAGACAACAGTGCACGTTTTTAATGTGATAGTACATAAAGATAGGCTTTATTTAGTGTATATTAATTCCATTACAAATATTGCAGGAGGTGCATGCGCACTTGGTCAAAAACAATACTTAAATTCTTTAAAGACGATTTTTTTTCCCCCCGGTGCATGTAACTTTTTATTTCGAGTTTTTTTTTTAGAAGTACATACCGTCCGTAACGACATTAAACTACATTCGTTATTAAGTACCGTTCGTATTTCTATATTATTAATCTTGAAAAGCTGGTGAATGGCTGCGTCCTGGGTTTAAGGATAATCAACATATTCTGTAAATACAGATTCTGGTTCAATGTGAACGTGAGTTGGCCGATCAAATAAACCTACATTGTTTACCTGAAATTGTGCTATTGCTAGTTGACCAGTGTTACGTGCAGTTACGTACTGCTAACTATTGATTGATAGTAGAGTTGCTGCTAATACTAGGTCGTGTACCCACCTTCTCTCCCAAGATTCTCAGCAGCGACTGATCGACCATGATGAATGCGTCTTCGAGCTTGAATCCCACGAGCTCGAGCTCTTCGAAGCTCGCTGTCAAGTTGTTGTAAATTATTTTTCAGGACATTGATTTCATTTTCCCGTTGACACATTTCCACACGTAACACAACTATACCATCGTCGACTACTTTGCTAATTTCTGCAACCGCCGCTTTAGAAAGTACCTCTATGATGGAAGCGATCTGCGCCCGTAGAGAAACACTGCTCAACATTTTCAAATGTTTAATTAATCTTAACGCAGCTCTGTCTTACTCCTGCAAAAGATTGGAACTTTGTTTCTAAGTAACGTTAATATGCTACTGGTAGGCTAATCATTTGGTTTAAAAATGCTAGCTACAATGTTACCCGTGTAGTTCTGTGTCGCTGCTAGTTTCTTCTTCTTTGAGATTGGGTTTGCGGATCGCATACACCGCCATCTACTGTACTGGAGTGTGAGGTCAGTCATGGCCTATCTACAATAAATACAATTATTTTAATTAGTCTGGTTCCTCTATAGATTGTCGCCATAGTCTAGGACCTATAGGAACGTTGACTGAATAGTCTGCTTTCTACTATTTAGCGAGAGGCAATACATATTTCTATAGAAGAAGCACATTTTTATTCTCAGCTTCTTAACTCAACTCGTTTATCCAGCAGTAGCAGTGAGTGGGTAAAATCACTGGGGAAGCCAAGCCCCCCCACAGAAAAAGTCATACTACAACCTATGTGTTGTGATAATTGCGTTGTTTGCTCTATGATTTATCCTGTTCGTTCATATACCTCGCAACAGTGATATATATAGGCCTAAAGGCCGAGACAATAAGAAGGCAGTGGCAGAATAAATTCAACCTCACCTTTGTTTTGTCACAAAACCGGATAGCAACCTCTGTCCAGTGAAGTTCACAAAGCATATTGCATGTACAGTAACAGTTACATGACCTACCTACAGCATGGTCAAGCAAGTTAATGTTTCTGACATTTTCGGACCACTAAACAACTAATAGATTTAGAACCACAGAGAGTTACGGCAAGTCACAAAGAAAACAGGGGCTGCCTCCACTAATCCAGCACCATTTCAACTTCATCAAATCGCCTTTGCTTAGTCTAATACAGTGACAACTAAAAGATACCAAAAACAATTTAGTCCAATCAATGTAAGCTAAATATGATGTGTCTGTCCATGGTTCTGACTTCTGTGTGCGTGTGTGTGCATGCGTGTTTGTGCAAGTAGAAAAACATGTTGACTCACCCTTCTTGTAGAGAAACGCCAATGCCCTCCTCCTCTCTTTCATGTTGATGAAATGGTCTATCACTCTGTCATACAGTACACACCATTATTTTTTGTTGTCCTAGGCTACCTGACTAAAATGCTTACTCGCTAGTCTAACTTCCATTCATGGGCAACGTTAGTTAGTTAACTTCTACATATTGAACTTCCATCCTCTCAGGCCAGGGGCACAAACAATGTATGAATTAATGGTTGAATCAGAATTAAGTAAAACCACAAGTCCAAATCCCTGTCTCTATCCATAGCTAATTTAGGAAAGGGACCATTTTTCTTAGCTGGCTAGCTAGCCACCAGAGGACAACAACACAACTAGATGTAACAATTCTAATTTTTCTGTCAGTGACGTATGCTCTCAATCGGATTTGATAGGAGTGATGTCAAATCCAAGCTGGCTTCCCTTGACACTTTTTTGGGGGGTTCACGGTTGAGCTCGATCAGTTTAGCTCATTGTATTTAAAAAAAAAAAATTGTCAAGGGAGGCCAGATGCTCACTGGCTTCTTGCCTTCAATGCTACGGGCTGCAACAATGTCATACTCGTTTGGACCAGACAGCATCGGATCGATGGCCTATACATAGAGAGACAGAGGGGCGCTGTTTCGCTCACACTGATGTTTTCTAACGTAAGATACATTCAGCCTCTTGTGAATTGAAGGAAAATGAGGAAACAGAGAGATGAAAGATATGCAGTAACAGTCAAAAGTTTGGACACACGTACTCATTCAAGGGTTTTTCTTTATTTTTACAATTTTCTACATTGTAGAATAATAGTGAAGACATCAAAACTATGAAATAGCACACATGGAATCATGTAACCAAAAAACTGTTAAAGAAATCAAAATATATTTTAGATTCTTCAAAGTAGCCACCCTTTGCCTTGGCGACAGCTTTGCACACTCAAACCCCAACTGATATACATTTCAAAGATAAGAAAGATCGTAGCTGAGAATTAATCAACATTTTAGCTGGGCAAGAGTTTAGAAATAGGCCAATAATTATTTTGGTCACAAGGCTCACCACCTTTGTGAAGAGGGAGCACAAGGGCCGCCTTCCAAACCTTGAGGATAGTAGCAGATATAATCATTAGGTAAAAAATATGGGTCAAGGATTTCGCAATCTGGGGGGGGGGGGCTGGGGGGGTGTCAATGTAAATAGTCCAGGTGGCCATTTGATTAATTGTTCAGCAGTCTTATAGCTTGGGGGTGGAATCTGTTAAGGAGCCTTTTAACCGAGACTTGGCTCTCCGGTACTGCCTGCCGTGCAGTAGCAGAGAGAGCAGTCTATGACTTGGGTGACTAGAGTCTTTGACAATTTTTTGGGGCCTTCCTCTGACACTGCCTAGTATATAGGTCCTGGATGGCAGGAAGCTTGGCCCCAGTGATGTACTGAGCTGTACGCACTACCTTCTGTTGCGCCTTATGGTTGGAGGCCGAGCAGTTGCCATGCAACTGGTCAGGACGCTCTCAATGGTGCAGCTGTAGAACTTTTTGAGGATCTGGGAACCCATGCCAAATCTTTTCAGTTTCCTGAGGGGTGTTGCTGTGCCTTCTTCATGACTGTCTTGGTGTGTTTGGACCATGATAGTTTGTTGGTGATGTGGACACCAAGGAGCTTGTGAAACTCTCGAACCGCTCCACTACAGCCCGTTAATGTGAATGGGGGCGTTTTCGGCCCCCCTTTTCCTGGAGTCCACTATCCGCTCCTTTGTCTTGCTCACGTTGAGGGAGAGGTTGGTGGCAGAATAACACACTGCCAGGTCTCTGATCTCCTCCCTATAGACTGTCTCATCGTTGTCGGTGATCAGGCCTACCACTGTTGTGTTGTCAGCAAACTTAATGATGGTGTTGGAGTCGTGCTTGGCCATGCAGTCGTGGGTGAACAGGGAGTACAGGAGGGGACTAAGCACACACCTCTGAGTGGCCTCTGTGTTGAGGATCAGCGTGGCAGATGTTTTGTTGCCTACCCTTATCACCTGGGGCCGGCCCGTCAGTAAGTCCAGGATCCAGTTGCAGAGGGAGCTGTTTTAGTCCCAGGGTCCTTAGCTTAGTGGTGAGCTTTGTGGGCACTATGGTGTTGAAGCCCTGAGCTGTAGTCAATGAACAGCATTCTCACATAGGTGTTCCTTTGTCCAGGTGGGAAAGAGTGGGGAGTGCGATTGCGTCATCTGTGGATCTGTTGGGGTGGTATGCAAATTGGAGTGGGTCTAGGGTTTCCTGGATGATGGTGTTGATGACCAGCCTTTCAAAGCACTTCATGGCTACTGATGTGAGTGCTACAGGGCGAAAGTAATTTAGACAGGTTACCTTCGCTTTCTTCGGAACAGGGACTATGGTGGTCTGCTTGAAACATGTAGGTATTACAGACTCAGTCAGGGAGAGGTTGAAAATGTCAGTGAAGTTGCCAGTTGGTCCATGCATGCTCTGAGTACACGTCTTGGTAATCCGTCTGGCGCCACGGCCTTGTGAATGTTGACCTGTTTAAAGGATTAGTGTTCCGCTCCTTGAAAGCGGCAGCTCTAGCCTTTAGCTCGGTGCGGATGTTGCCTGTAATCCATGGCTTCTGGTTGGGATATGTACACTGTGGGGACGACGTCGTCGATACACTTATTGATGAAGCCGGTGACTGAGGTGGTATAATCCTTAATGCCATTTGATGAATCCCGAAAGATATTCCAGTCTGTGCTAGCAAAACAGTCCTGTTGCGTGGCATCTGCGTCATCTGTCCACTTTTGTAATGAGCGAGTTAGTAGTACTTCCTGCATTAGACTGCTTGTAAGCATGAATCAGGAGTATAGAATTATGGTCAGATTTGCCAAATGGAGTTCAAGGGAGAGCTTTGAATGCGTCTCTCTGTGTGGAGTGAGGGTGGTCTAGAGTTTATTTTTTCTTTGGTTGCACATGTGACATGCTGGTACAAATTAGGTACAACGGATTTAAGTTTGCTTGCATTAAAGGCCCTTGTCCATTAGGAGTGCCGCTTCTGGATGAGCATTTTCTTGTTTGCTTATGGACTTATACAGTTTGTTGAGTGCGGTCTTAGTGCCAGCATCGGTTTGTGGTGGTAAGTAGACGGCTATATCTATGAAAACTCTCTTGGTTGATAGTGTGGTCTACAGCTTATCATGAGGTACTCTACCTCAGGCGAGCAATACCTCAAGACTTCCTTAATATTAGACATCACGCAACAGCTGTTATTGACAAATAGACACATACCCCCACCTCTCGTCTTACCAGACAAAGCTGTTCTGTCCAGCCGATGCACGGAAAACCCAGCCAACTGTATATTATCCGTATTGTCGTTCAGCCACGACTCGTGAAACATAAAATTATTACAGTTTTTAATGTCCCGTTGGTAAGATAGTCTCGATCGAAGATCATCAAGTTTATTCTCCAGTGATTGCCCGTTGGCCAATATTAGATGGTAGAGGCGGGTTACCCACTCACTGACAAATTCCCTTTGTATTTCCGTCTTTTCTTCCGGCGAATGACAGGGATTTTGTCTTGGAGAAGCAGTATATCCTTTGTGTTGGACTCATTAAAGAAATACTCTTTGTCCAGTTTGAGAATGAGTAATCGCTGTTCTGATGTCCAGAAGCTCTTTTCGTTCATAAGGGACGGTAGCAGCAACATTATTTACAAACAATGTGAAAAAACACACATTGTTTTACCCGTTTTACGGGTTCGGAGCCCGTAAAACGGCAGCAGTCCCCTCCGGCACCATCATAAAAGCCTGCCGAGATAAAATAATGATTAAAAGCATCACTTATCCCATTATTCTCAGTTATGATGCCAGAGTCTGACAGAACTTGCTTAGGCAGGGAAGAAGAGGAATTTGTACGCATCAGTGCATACATTTTTTTTTACTGCATTTCTGACACCAGCAGAGTCAGAGATACAGTGAGGGAAAAAAGTATTTGATCCCCTGCTGATTTTGTACGTTTGCCCACTGACAAAGAAATGATCAGTCTATAATTTTAATGGTAGGTTTATTTGAACAGTGAGAGACAGAATAACAACAAAAAAATCCAGAAAACCGCTTGTCAAAAATGTTATAAATTGATTTGCATTTTAATGAGGGAAATAAGTATTTGACCCCCTCTCAATCAGAAAGATTTCTGGCTCCCAGGGTGTCTTTTATACAGGTAACGATCTGAGATTAGGAGCACACTCTTAAAGGTAGTGCTTCTAATCTCAGTTTATTACCTGTATAAAAGACACCTGTCCACAGAAGCAATCAATCAATCAGATTCCAAACTCTCCACCATGGCCAAGACCAAAGAGCTCTCCAAGGATGTCAGGGACAAGATTGTAGACCTACACAAGGCTGAAATGGCCAAGCAGCTTGGTGAGAAGGTGACAACAGTTGGTGCGATTATTCGCAAATGGAAGAAACACAAAATAACTGTCAATCTCCCTTGGCCTGGGGCTCCATGCAAGATCTCACCTCGTGGAGTTGCAATGATCATGAGAATGGTGAGGAATCAGCCCAGAACTACACGGGAGGATCTTGTCAATGATCTCAAGGCAGCTGGGACCATAGTCACCAAGAAAACAATTGGTAACACACTACGCCGTGAAGGACTGAAACCCTGCAGCGCCCGCATGGTCCCCCTGCTCAAGAAAGCACATATACATGCCCGTCTGAAGTTTGCCAATGAACATCTGAATGATTCAGAGGACAACTGGGTGAAAGTGTTGTGGTCAGATGAGACCAAAATGGAGCTCTTTGGCATCAACTCAACTAGCCGTGTTTGGAGAAGGAGGAATGCTGCCTATGACCACAAGAACACCATCCCCACCGTCATACATGGAGGGGACAGGACAACTTCACCACATCAAAGGGACGATGGACAGGGCCATGTACCGTCAAATCTTGGGTGAGAACCTCCTTCCCTCAGCCAGGGCATTGAAAATGGGTCGTGGATGGGTATTCCAGCATGACAATGACCCAAAACACACAGCCAAGGCAACAAAGGAGTGGCTCAAGAAGAAGCACATTAAGGTCCTGGAGTGGCCTAGCCAGTCTCCAGACCTTAATCCCATAGAAAATCTGTGGAGGGAGCTGAAGGTTCGAGTTGCCAAACGTCATCCTCGAAACCTTAATGACTTGGGGAAGATCTGCAAAGAGGAGTGGGACAAAATCCCTCCTGAGATGTGTGCAAACCTGGTGGCCAACTACAAGAAACGTCTGACCTATGTGATTTCCAACAAGGGTTATGCCACCAAGTACTAAGTCATGTTTTGCAGAGAGGTCAAATACTTATTTCTCTCATTAAAATGCAAATAATTTTATAACATTTTCGACATGAGTTTTTCTGGATTCTTTTGTTGTTATTCTGTCTCTCACTGTTCAAATAAACCTACCATTAAAATTATAGACTGGTCATTTCTTTGTCAATGGGCAAACGTACAAAATCAGCACAGGATCAAATACTTTTTCCCCTCACTGTACAGTAGATCTTAAAAAGTAGCTTTATTTAGCTTTCTTAATCGATATAGTACATCTGTTTCTCAATTTTCTGAAAGATTGCCAGTCCACTACAGTGTCTGTTTTCCCTTGCTTTGGCCCAGACCTGATTTCTCCTTTGAATGAGCTCAGATAATTCAGAAGAAAACCAAAGGTTCGATCGATCTCTGAACTGTTTGAAAGGCGTGTGTTGATCTGCTAGAGGAATAAATATGGAGGATACATTTTCTAGAGCCAACTCAGGTCAGGAATACAGGAGACAGTGGCTAAATCAGAGTAGAGCCTGAGTGGAGATGACCTGATGAAGATACAACTCAGATCGAATCGTTGTCCTTGTTGTGCGTCTGATTCAATCACTATTGGAGTATACTAGAGTTGCGGACATTCCATTGATACGTTCTTCTTTCCTTTGCCTGATTAGTTGGGTGTGCATATTTTTCTATTTTCTCTTTTTTTGTTGCTAAATCAGAGTAGAACATGTCAATTGAACAAGGATTTGTATTTTGCTGTTTCGTATCTCTTATACATATATGGGACAATGATCACTGAGATCATATGCAAATATTCCACTAGACAAATAGTTATTAGTAAGAATTAAAATCAATCATTGAAGAGATAACAGGGTTTTTCACATTTAGCCGTGCGGGTTTTGAGATCAATTGAGTCAGATTAAAATCAATGCATATACTCTTAAATTGAGCTGAGGCTGGGGATAGCTAATCCAGATTCAAATCCCCTAAAATGACCAACCCCGAGGACAGAAAAGGTGTAAACGCAGATATAGCACCAATAGCACCCGCCATGACAGCAGGGGGGCGGCAAATCCCATTTTAATCCATATCAGCTGAACCGTTTAGAAATTACAGCACTTTTTGTACATAGTCCCCATATTTTAGGGGACCAAAAGTATTGGGGCAAATTCACTTCTGTTGATTAAAGTAGTCAAAAGTTTAGTATTTGGTCTCATATTCCTAGCACTCAATGATAACATCAAGCTTGTGACTCTACAAACTTGTTGGATACATTTGGTGTTTTGGTTGTGTTTCAGATTATTTTGTGCCCAATAGAAATTAATGGTAAGTAATGTAATGTAATGTCATTTTGGAGTCACTTTTATTGTAAATAAGAATAGAATATGTTTCTTAACACTTCTACATAAATGTGGATGCTACCATGATTACGGATAGTCCTGATGAATTGTGAATTATGATGAGTGAGAAAGTTACACACTCACAAATATCTTACCCCAAAGAAATGCTAACTTCTCACCATTACAATAACAGGGGAGGTTAGAATTTTGGTGGGGTATGATATTTGTGCATCTGCTGGAGTACAGAGGCAAAACAACAAATAATGTGTCACTGTCCCAATACTTTAGGAGTTATTATATATGGAGCGATTTCAGTGTCAATTATCGACATCAACCATATTGATCACTTATTGCAGGCATTTTGCTGGTATGGTTTATTACGATAAGTAGCCTGTACTAGAGAAATGTGAAGTTTAAAATAAATGTGCTAATTGTTAATGGCTACAACCATCGAACTAGCAGTAGCAGTTTAAAGGATAATAAAAAAACGAACATTATAAACATATCATCTTATTTATCGTTATCACTTCAATTCAGGCAATTTATCACGACATGGATTTTTGTCCGTATCTACCTGCTCTGTGTTAGCCCACTCAGCTAAAGCCTATAGGGATAAGTTCAGGAAGTTCATGTAAAGCACAACACGTTGCTTGCTTAACAAGTTCTTCCCCCGATCAGCTCACACCGAGACTCAAACTCATGACCTCCGCCTCGCAAACACACATGACCCCCCCCCCTCCTGAAGCATCCAAACCACCAAGCTATTAAAAAAGGCCTTCTTTTAATTGCTTAAAGAGGCTGGGGAAAGGGTTTCACAGATCCCTGTCTGCTACACTAATACAAGTCTTAAAGATCCCGAAAAGTTACTCATCAATAGAGCCTGGTATTGTGAGCCATGCTTATGTGATGAGATCTTGCCTGACATTTACATTTACGTCATTTAGCAGACGCTCTTATCCAGAGCGACTTACAAATTGGTGCATTCACCTTATGATATCCAGTGGAACAACCACTTTACAATAGTACATCTATATCTTTTTTTTTGGGGGGGGGGGTTAGAAGGATTACTTTATCCTATCCCAGGTATTCCTTAAAGAGGTGGGGTTTCAGGTGTCTACGGAAGGTGGTGATTGACTCCGCTGTCCTGGCGTCGTGAGGGAGCTTGTTCCACCATTGGGGTGCCAGAGCAGCAAACAGTTTTGACTGGGCTGAGCGGGAACTGTGCTTCCGCAGAGGTAGGGGGGCCAGCAGGCCAGAGGTGGATGAACGCAGTGCCCTTCTTTGGGTGTAGGGCCTGATCAGAACCTGAAGGTACGGAGGTGCCGTTCCCCTCACTGCTCCGTAGGCAAGCACCATGGTCTTGTAGCAGATGTGAGCTTCAACTGGAAGCCAGTGGAGTGTGCGGAGGAGCGGGGTGACGTGAGAGAACTTGGAAAGGTTGAACACCAGACGGGCTGCGGCGTTCTGGATGAGTTGTAGGGGTTTAATGGCACAGGCAGGGAGCCCTGCCAACAGGGAGTTGCAGTAGTCCAGACGGGAGATGACAAGTGCCTGGATTAGGACCTGCGCCGCTTCCTGTGTAAGGCAGGGTCGTACTCTGCGAATGTTGTATAGCATGAACCTAAAGGATCGGGTCACCGCCTTGATGTTAGCGGAGAACGACAGGGTGTTGTCCAGGGTCACGCCGAGACTCTTAGCACTCTGGGAGGAGGACACAATGGAGTTGTCAACCGTGATGGCGAGATCATGGAAAGGGCAGTCCTTCCCCGGGAGGAAGAGCAGCTCCGTCTTGCCGAGGTTCAGCTTGAGGTGGTGATCCGTCATCCACACTGATATGTCTGCCAGACATGCAGAGATGTGATTCGCCGCCTGATTATCAGAAGGGGGAAAGGAGAAGATTAATTGTGTGTCGTCTGCGTAGGAATGATAGGAGAGACTATGTGAGGATATGACAGAGCCAAGTGACTTGGTGTATAGCGAGAATAGGAGAGGGACTAGAACTGAGCCTTGGGGGACACCAGTGGTGAGAGCACGTGGTGCGGAGACAGATTCTCGCCACGCCACCTGGTAGGAGCGACCTGTCAGGTAGGACGCAATCCAAGAGTGAGCCGCGCCAGAGATTCCCAACTCGGAGAGGGTGGAGAGGAGGATCTGATGGTTCACAGTATCAAAGGCAGCAGATAGGTCTAGAAGGATGAGAGCAGAGGAGAGAGAGTTAGCTTTAGCAGTGCGGAGAGCCTCCGTGACACAGAGAAGAGCAGTCTCAGTTGAATGACCAGTCTTGAAACCTGACTGATTTGGATCAAGAAGGTCATTCTGAGAGAGATCGCAGGAGAGCTGGCCAAGGACAGCACGTTCAAGAGTTTTGGAGAGAAAAGAAAGAAGGGATACTGGTCTGTAGCTGTTGACATCGGAGGGATCGAGTGTAGGTTTTTTGAGAAGGGGTGCAACTCTCGCTCTCTTGAAGACGGAAGGGACGTAGCCAGCGGTCAAGGATGAGTTGATGAGCAAGGTGAGGTTAGGGAGAAGGTCTCCGGAAATGGTCTGGAGAAGAGAGGAGGCGATAGGGTCAAGCGGGCAGGTTGTTGGGCGGCCGTCACAAGTTGCAAGATTTCATCTGGAGAGAGAGGGGAGAAAGAGGTCAAAGCATAGGGTAGGGCAATGTGAGCAGGACCAGCGGTGTCGTTTGACTTAACAAACGAGGATCGGATGTCGTCAACCTTCTTTTCAAAATGGCTGACAAAGTCATCCGCAGAGAGGGAGGAGGGGGGGAGGGGGAGTAGGATTCAGGAGGGGGGAGAAGGTGGCAAAGAGCTTCCTAGGGTTAGAGGCAGATGCTTGGAATTTAGAGTGGTAGAAAGTGGCTTTAGCAGCAGAAACAGAGGAAGAAAATGTGGAGAGGAGGGAGTGAAAAGATGCCAGGTCCGCAGGGAGGCTAGTTTTCCTCCATTTCCGCTCGGCTGCCCGGAGCGCTGTACTGTGAGCTCGCAATGAGTCGTCAAGCCACGGAGCAGGAGGGGAGGACCGAGCCGGCCGGGAGGATAGGGGACATAGAGAGTCAAAGGATGCTGAAAGGGAGGAGAGGAGGTTTGAGGAGGCAGAATCAGGAGATTGGTTGGAGAAGGATTGAGCAGAGGGAAGAGATGATAGGATGGAAGAGGAGAGAGTAGCAGGAGAGAGAGAGCGAAGGTTGCGACGGCGCAATACCATCTGAGTAGGGGCAGAGTGAGTAGTGTTGGAGGAGAGCGTGAGGGGAAAGGATACAAGGTAGTGATCGGAGTCTTGGAGGGGAGTTGCAGTGAGATTAGTAGAAGAACAGCATCTAGTCAAGATGAGGTCAAGCGTATTGCCTGCCTTGTGAGTAGGGGGGGGGGGGGGGGCGGTGAGAGGGTGAGGTCAAAAGAGGAGAGGAGTGGAAAGAAGGAGGCAGAGAGAAATGAGTCAAAGGTAGACGTAGGGAGGTTAAGGTCACCCAGAACTGTGAGGCGTGAGCCATCCTCAGGAAAGGAACTTATCAAGGCGTCAAGCTCATTGATGAACTCTCCAAGGGAACCTGAAGGGCGATAAATGATAAGGATGTTAAGCTTGAATGGGCTAGTGACTGTGACAGCATGGAATTCAAAGGAGGAGATAGACAGATGGGTCAGGGGAGAAAGAGAGAATGTCCACTTGGGAGAGATGAGGATTCCAGTGCCACCACCCCGCTGACCAGATGCTCTCGGGGTGTGCGAGAACACGTGGTCAGACGAGGAGAGAGCAGTAGGAGTAGCAGTGTTTTCTGTGGTAATCCATGTTTCCGTCAGCGCCAAGAAGTCGAGGGACTGGAGGGTAGCATAGGCTGAGATGAACTCTGCCTTGTTGGCCGCAGACCCGGCAGTTCCAGAGGCTGACGGAGACCTGGAACTCCACGTGGGTCGTGCGCGCTGGAACCACCAGGTTAGAGTAGCAGTGGCCATGCGGTGTGAAGCGTTGGTGTGGCCTGTGCAGAGAGGAGAGAACAGATATAGACAGACACATAGTTGACAGGCTACAGGAGAGGCTACGCTAATGCAAAGGATATTGGAATGAAAATTATCTAAACAACTGGGGAAGCGAGAGAGCAGGGCCTCCCTCACCAACCATTCACTGAAACACTCATATAACTTTTCCAACTTCCACTTTAGAAATTATAATTGATGTGAACTACAGTGGTTCAATGTTTCTAGGAACAGGCTCAAACTTAGTTTATTCAGCTAGATAACTTGGTACAGTATTATTCCGTGAAACCCACCCAGTGCACCGTATCCTTCGACGCCGTAGCTAACTAACCTTGTTAGTTTCTCTTAGTTTCTCAAAGTTAGTTTCTCAAAGCTACAA
The DNA here is from genome assembly GCF_965601325.2 of Salmo salar. Lineage (NCBI taxonomy): Eukaryota > Metazoa > Chordata > Actinopteri > Salmoniformes > Salmonidae > Salmo > Salmo salar. The sequence continues at coordinate 44,494,809 of NC_138293.1, forward strand.
AGCTACACCTTTATCCTTGATACAAAGACAGCAAAGACAACTATGTAGCTAGCTAGCTAACATTACACTAATCAAATCGTTCCAATGTAATGTAATGAAATGTAATATTACCCGCGGAGCGAAGTATGCGAAGTATGCAGGAAGACAGAGCAGGAAGTACACCATCCCAACCGTGAAGCACGGGGGTGGCAGCATCATGTTGTGGGAGTGCTTTGCTGTGCGAGCAAGGAGGCCTACAAACCTCACTCAGTTACACCAGCTCTGTCAGGAGGAATGGGCCAAAATTCACCCAACTTATTGTGGGAAGCTTGTGGAAGGCTACCCGAAACGTTTGACCCAAGATAAACAATTTAAAGGCAATGCTACCAAATACTAATTGAGTGTATGTAAACGTCTGACCCACTGGGAATGAGATGAAAGAAATAAAAGCTGAAATAAATCACTCTCTACTATTATGACATTTCACATTCTTAAAATAAAGTGGTGATCATAACTGACCTAAAACAGGGAATTCTTACTTGGGTTAAATGTCAGGGATTGTGAAAAACTGAGTTTAAATGTATTTGGCTAAGGTCTATGTAAACTTCTGACTTCAACTGTATATCTTTTTTGGCTTTGCAGTTATAACTGTCTTTGCAGGAAGCACCAGATACAGCAATAATGCCATCCAGAATCTCCCCATTGAGAATCATCAGCACTTGGAAGAAGAGGAGAATCAGGCCCCACTAACCCTCCTAGAGGAGCAGTTGGCAGAAGATCAAGAGAAGCTCAGTAAGCTACACCAGTCTGTGAACTGTGGAGAGCAGGAGACCAGTGTTCTGGAGTTTGTAATAAAGATGGAGAAGGAGGAAGAACATTCTGGATTCAGTCAGGATGGATGTCAACAGAGGAACACAGAAAAGCCGGAGAACCCCTTGAGCTCTGAGTTTGTAATGGATGAAAGAGACAGTCAACTGTGGTCGTCTACAGTTCAAGGTAATGACCCGGACATAGTCATAGACACTGACTTTCCTAATTTCTCTTGTTGCAGTATTCAGAGTTTTTCAGATTGCGCCGAAGCTCAGCCCCTATCCCAAATGGCACCCTATATTCCCTCTTTAGTGCAATACTTTTGACCAGTCCTGACTTTTGTTTTGGATCTGAAACTAAATAATTGTGTTCATTGCTACACACCAGAGGGCAGTGTAACACTTCATTAAAAAAATAGCAAATGGTCACAGTCACTCTAGTGTGGTTTTGCTGAGGGAACAAGAACTAACCCAAATTTAAAGTTGTCCTTTACTGTTGGGTCCTTTAAAATAAAACTGTAATGGAGGGGTTGTCAACTCTGGAGGGGTTGTCATATGCCAGAAATAGAGAAAGCTATGATACTTTTCCAAGAAGTAAGGGCTTTTCAATACAACACAACTTTATGTTCTATTAGTTACAGCGAACAACAGAAAGTGTCTACTGCTCCATTGAAGAGGAGTGGGACAATATTCCACAGGCCACAATCAACAGCCTGATCAACTCTATGCGAAGGAGATGTGTTGCACTGCATGAGGCAAATGGTGCACATCATATACTGACTGGTTTTCAGATCCATGCCCCTACCTTTTTTTAAGGCATCTGTGACCAACAGATGCATATCTGTACTCCCAGTCAGGTGAAATCCATAGATTATGGCCTAAGGACTTTAAATTGACTGATTTCCTTATTTAAACTGTTTCTCAGTAAAATCTTTCAATTTGTTGCATGTTGCGTTTATATTTTTGTTTAGTATAAAAACGGACGTAATGTCCACTGTAAATTGAGAAATATGCACATCAATCTAACGGTTTGTTGTTGTATTTGTTGCAATTTAATAAACTCATTTCTTTCAAAGTCACCACAGTATTTCATTGATGTAGCCTAGTTTTACGGGCCTATGAAGCACTATGAGTACAGTCTATTATGAGGTTATTACAGTCTAGTGAAAATTGCATTAGTTTTAGCCTACCTTTAACTGAAAGATGTAGCTTGGTCCTTTTCTATCCCCTTGCACCTAGCCGTATTTCACTGGTGTAGACAGGAGGCAGTCGCAGGTTTAGAACTACTGAATTTATTTAAGCACCATAGAACAAAGCGGGAAAAAACCCAAACGCTGTTGTGCTCAAAATATATCTTCATAATCAAAAGGCACAGGGCAAACCCAAAGTGCAAAATATAAAGTACTCAGGAAATAGTAGGAGAGATTCCTTTCAGGAAAACAAGTAACATTTACAATGACCGACAAAGACAAATGGCAGAGGGAGTATATATATATATAGAGTGGGGATTGGAATCAGGTGTGTGTAATGATGACGAGGGGGAGCCAAAGCGAAGGCTGGTGTGACATTACTCCCCCCGAGACACTGCTCCAGCAGCGGGGCGCCACTGATCTTGGGGATGGCCCCCAGGTACTGGAGAAGCTCCCCATGACGCAGTGAGTCCAACAGGCTGCGGACGGAGTACGCCGGGGCCCCCTCGACGTCCAAGGGAGGGGGAGGTGCATCGTGGGGTCCAGCACTAGCCAAGGGACCAGCTGCCACCGGCCTGAGGAGAGATACATGAAATGAAGGGTGAGATACGGTAATTGACGGGGAGCTGTAATCTGTACGTCACCTCATTGACTCTCCTCAGGACTTTGAACGGCCCCACAAACCGCTGGCTCAGCTTCCTGCAGTGCAGGCAGAGGGACAGGTCCTTTGTAGAAAGCCAGACCCTGTCACCGGGGTGAAAGACCGGGGCCACACTGCTGTGACGATCGACCTGCGCCTTTTGCCGGAGGATGACGTGCTGGAGACAGGTGTGCGCTATGTTCCATACCACCTCGACGTACCGGAACCAATCGTCTACCTCTGGTGCCAGGGTCGGCTGATAGCCTAGAACACACTGAAATTGTGTGAGGTTAGTGGAGGAGTGACAGAGGGAGTTTTGTGCTTATTCTGCCCAAGGCAGCAATGCAGCCCACTCCCCTGGCCGGTCCTAACAGTAACTACGAAGGTACCTACCCAGTTCCTGATTTACCCTTTCCATCTGCCCATTTGAATGGGGACGGTACCCGGAGGTGAGGCTGAGCGTGACCCCCAGTCGTTCCATGAAGGCCTTCCAGACACCGAAGGTGAACTGAGGACCACGGTCCGACACGCTCCGGGATCCCATAGTGCCGGAAGACGTGAGAGAAGAGAGCCTCCGCGGTCTGCAGGGCCAGGCAGAGGAATCAAACGACAGGCTTTGGAAAACCGGTCCACAACGACCAGGATGGTGGTGTGCCCCTCCAATGGGAGAAGGTCTGTGATAAAGTCCACAGAGAGATGGGACCAGGGTCGTTGTGGAACCGGCAGCGGGTGGAGTTTGCCATAGGAGAGGTGTCTAGGTCTCTTGTTCTGTGCACAGGTGGAGCAGAATGAGATGTAAACCCGGATGTCCTGGGCCAAGGTGGGCCACCAGTACTTTGCGGAGAGACAGTCGATAGTATGGGCTATACCCGGGTGCCCCGACACAGGTGCTGTGTGTGCCCAGGTGAAGAGACGGAGGACATTTAGATACGCCCCTCGGGACAGTGGGCAGGTGAGGGCTCCTGACACAGGGCTCGATGGATGTTCGCGTCCACATTCCACACGACAGGAGCCACAATACGACAGGAGCCACAATGCGACACAGGGGAACAATGTCTGTCACTTTCTCCCTCCGTTCCTCTGTGTCATGCACCCGGGACAATGCATCGGTCTTAAAGATCTTTGATCCCAGCCAGTAGGAGAGGGTAAAGTCAAACCTGGTGAAGAATAGAGCCCACCTGGCCCGACGCGGGTTCAGCCTCTTCGCTGCTCGAATGCACTCCGAGTTCCTGTGGTCCATCCAGACAATGAATGGGTGTTTAGCACCCTCCAGCCAGTGCCGCCATGCTTTCAGCGCCTTCTTGACTGCCATCAACTCACGATCCCCCATGTCGTAATTCCGCTCCGTGGGAGACAGAAGGCGCATGGATGGAGTTTAGGCAGCGATCCAGTGCGTTGGGAGAGAACAGCCCCTACTCCAACCTCGGAGGCGTCCACCTCCACGATGAGTGCAGACGGTTCAGGGTGAGCCAGAACAGGTGCGTTAGTAAAATGTTCCTTGAGTGCACGGAAGGCTTCATTGGCCTCCCCAGTCCAGCGCAGCAGTCGAGGACCTCCCTTGAGAGGGCCCTTGAGAGGGGCTGCACCGCCTTGATGTTGGATGGAACAGACCACAACCGTACTGCACTGACCCTCTGCTCTTCCATCCCACGGTGGATATCCGCTAGCCCAGGAAGGAGACCGCCAACATGAGAGACATGTTGCTCGCATGTAGTACACCAAGATGTTGTCTATGTACACCACTACACAGTGACCCAACATGTCTCTAAAACCTCGTTAATGAATGATTGAAACACAGAGGGTGCATTTGTCAGGCCGTAGGTCGTTACCCCATATTTGTAGTGCCTGGTTCTGGTGTTGAAGGCGGTCTTCTATTCATCCCCCCTCAAACGTGCAGCAGGTTGTAGGCACTGCGTAAATCCAATTTAGTAAAGTACTTAGCATCCTGCATCTGTTCGATCACAGTGGGTATGAGAGGCAGGGGATAACTGATTTTAACAGTAGCCAAATTCAGTGTCTGGTAATCGATACAGGGGCGGAGACCTCCCCCTTCGTCACGAAAAAGAAGCTGGAGGTGGACAGACGGATGAATCCTTGGGCCAGCACCTCCTGGACGTAGGCCTCCATGGCTTCGGTCTCTACATGCGAGAGAGGGTTGATGTGCCCCCGCGGGAGGGTAGAACCAGACAGTAGTGTAGATGAAAGGGAGAGAACAGGTTAAAGAAGGATTTTTAAGCCTTGAGATAATTGAGACATCGATTGCGTATGAGTGCCATTCAGAGGGTGAATGAGCAAGACAAAAGATGTGAGTGCCTTTGAATGGGGTATAGTAGTAGGTGCGAGTGGCACCGGTTTGATTGTGTCAAGAACTGCAACATTGCTGGGTTTTTCACGCTCTACAGTTTCCCGTGTGTATCAAGAATGGTCCACCCCCCAAAGAATATCCAGCCAACTTGACACAACTGTGGGAAGCATTGGAGTCAACATGGGCCAGCATCCCTGTGGGACGCTTTCGACACCTTGTAGAGTCCATGCTCCTGCGAATTGAGGCACTTCTGAGGGTAAAAGGGGATGCAACTCAATTTTAGGACGGTGTTCCTCATGTTTTGTATAATCAAGTTAAATAAACAAGTCAAGACCCAGCAATTATTATTTTCCATTATTACTTTTATTCAAGACAGAAAAAACGAAATGTTCATAAAGCAGTTCAATTCCAGTTTATTAAAATATTTTTTTAAATGGCATTAACATGAAAAACAGTCTTAGTCAGAAACAGTAACTATAATTGTAGATCGGCCTAACTGTAATTGTAGCTGACTGATTCTCAAGACCCAGCCAAACATAGTGGTGTAAAGTACAGTACTTAAGTAAAAATACTTTAAAGTACTACTTAAGTAGTTTTTTGGGGTATCTGTACTTTACTTTACTATTTATATTTTTTACTACTTTTACTTCACTACATTCCTTAAGAAAATATACTTTTTACTCCATACATTTTCCTTGTCACCCAAAAGTACTCGTTACATTTTGAATGCTTAGCAGGACAGGAAAATAGTCAAATTCACACACTTATCAACCGAACATCCCTGGTCATCCCTACTGCCTCTGATCTGGGGGACTCACTAAACACACATGCTTCGTTTGTAAATTGTCTGAATGTTGGAGTGTGCCCGTGGCTTTCTGTAAATAAAAAAAGAAATAAAATGGTGCCATCTGGTTTGCTTAATATAAGGAATTTGACATTTATAATTTTACTTTTGATACATAAGTATATTTTAAACCAAATACTTTTGTACTTTCACTCAAGTTGAATTTTACTGGGTGACTTTTACTTTTACTTGAGTCATTTTCTATTAAGGTATCTTTACTTTTACTCAAGTAAGATAGTTTGGTACTTTTTCCACCACTGGCCAAACACATGTAGAATAACATTCTACCTACAACCTAAGGTTATAGGCTACATCAAATAACCTGGTAGGCCTACCCTGTAGCAAACAAACAAAGTATTTGCTTAGGCTATAGGCCTATCTGTTTAACTTTTCTCTTTTATGCTGAAGTGGGCTCTCAAAAGGCAGGTGCATCAATTGTTCCCGGACTCAGGTGGTTACTGATATTCGGCACAAATTGGCCACAGACTGAGAAGGCTCTCTTGACCTCCATAGAGGTAGCCTGGATCTTGGCGAGAGATGATGGATGTTTTTTTACCCGTTTTTTTGTTGCTTAAATCAGGCAGAATTCCCTTGGACAGGATTTTTAACAGGTTGGTTTTGTAGTAGGCCTCATTGGCATTAATTTGAATAAAGCTTTGCCACACAGAAAAACTTTTTTTAGTAAATAAAAGCAGTTAGGCCAAACATTAGCTCAAAAGCTGGAGCCAGTTTTGTTACCTATTAACTGCATTTCAAGGTTGTGTATAGTTTCAGCATAAACAATGCGTGAGCTTTGAATTTATGGAGACTTTGTGTAAGCGTATATGGTAGGCTCCAAGAGCATTGATTATTGCTAATAAAGATAGCAGCTCAGAAATGGCCATATAATGACAGATTTAGACATTGCATATCATTTAACAGTTCCATTTCACGTCATGCTGTTCACACTGTAGAAATAGTGTCTTATAATTTGCCGGTTTGTCACACTTACAGAGTATTTGAAAGGTATTCAGACCACTTCACTTTCTCCACATTTTGTTACGTTATACACAATACCCCATAATGACTAAGCAAAAATGGGTTTTTAGACATTTTAGCACATTTATGAAAAATGAAAAAAACAGAACCCCTTATTTACATAAGTATTCAGACCCTTTTCTATGAGACTCGAAATTGAGTTCAGGTGCATCCTGTTTCCATTGATCATCCTTGAAATGTTTCTACAACTTGATTGGAGTCCACCTGTTGTAAATTCAATTGATTGGACATGATTTGGAAAGGCACACACCTGTCTATATAAGATTCCACAGTTGACAGGGAATGTCAGAGCTAAAACTAAGCCATGAAGTCGAAGGAATTGTTCGTAGAGCCCCGAGACAGGATTGTGTTGAGGCACAGATCTGGGGAAGGGTACCAAAATATTATTGCAGCATTGAAGGTTCCCAAGAACACAGTGGCCTCCATTATTCTTAAATGGAAGAAGTTTGGAACCACCAAGACCCTTCCTAGAGCTGGCAGCCCGGCCAAACTGAGCAATCGGGGGGAGAAGGGTCTTGGTCAGGGAGGTGACCAAGAACCCGATGGTCAATCTGACAGAGCTCCAGAGATTCTCTGTTGAGATGGGAGAACCTTCCAGAAGTGCAACCATCTCTGCAACACTCCACCAATCAGGCCTTTATGGTAGAGTGGCCAGACGGAAGCCACTTGTCAATAGAAGGCACATCACAGCCCGCTTGGAGTTTGCCAAAAGGCACCTAAAGATGAGAAACAAGATGCTCTTATCTGATGAAACCAAGAGTGAACTTTTTGGCCTGAATGCCAAGTGTCACGTCTGGAGGAAACCTGGCACCATCCCTACAGTGAAGCATGGGGGTGGCAGCATGCTGTGGGGATGTTTTTCAGCAGCAGGGACTGGGAGACTAGTCAGGATCGAGGGAAAGATGAACGAAGCAAAGTACAGAGAGATCCTTGATGAAAACCTGCCCCGGAGCACTCAGGAACTTGGACTGTTGCAAAGATTCCCCTTCCAACAGGACAACAACCCTAAGCACATGTCCTTGAGTGTCCCAGCCAGAGCCTGGACTGGATCCTGATCAAACATCTCTGGAGAGACCTGAAAATAACTCTGGAGAGACCTGAAAATACCTATGGAGTGACGCATCCCATCCAACCTGATGTTTGAGAGCTTGAGAGGATCTGCAGAGAAGAATGGGAGAAACTCCCCAAATTCAGGTGTGCCAAGCTTGTAGCGTCATACCCAAGAAGACTCGATGCTGTATTCCCTGCCAAAGGTGCTTCAACAAAGTACTGAGTAAAGAGTCTGAATACTTATGTAAGTCTTATATATTTTTATTTTTTATTTTTTATAAATTAGCAAAAATGTATATAAACCTGTTTTTGGCTTTGTCATTATGGGGTATTGTATGTAGATTGATGAGGGAAAAAAACTATTTAATCCATTTTAGAATAAGGCTGTAACGTAACAAGATGTGGAAAAAGTCAAGGGGTCTGAACAGTTTCCAAATGCACTGTATCTATCCAGGGAAAAGGGAGTGGGTTTAGGTGGGAAATCACGGTAAATCTTGTTAACCTGGTTCTCGTCATTAAACCTTAATAGGCCTTGATAGTGAAGGAAAAGAAGGAGAGTAGAGATAGTGGTAAAATATAGTTTGGGCCACCCCCCAAAATACAACTCAGTCTCAACTTACTACTGAGAGTAAGAATAGTAGAATATGCCAGGTGTAAGAATAGTAGAATACCCCAGGTGAAATTTCAAAATGTTGTCTTATGTCAGTCACTGATAGTTACTCATTTGCCATGTCAGCTAAGAATTTTTAGATTAGTAGTTAGTCTACCCAGCTATCTAAAATTGTAGTCATCATGACTGAGTACTGACTGGGCATGCAGGGCACGTGCCCAGGGGCCCTGCGCTCCAAATCAAATCAAATTTTATTTGTCACATGATTTGTAAAGAACATGTGTAGACTAACTTACCGGCTCTTTCCAAAAATGCAGAGAGAAAAATAGAAAAATAGTAAAAAAGATAATAACATGAGGAATAAATACACAATGAGTAACTTGGCTATTTAAACAGGGTACCAGTACTGAATCGATGTGCAGGGGTATGAGGTAATTGAGGTAGATATGTACATATGGGTAGGGGTAAAATGACTAGGCAACAGGATAGTTAATAAGCAGTAGCAGCAGCGTACAGCGACTTCAGAAAGTATTCACCCCCCTTGACTTTTTCAACATTTTGTTGTGTTACAGCCTGAATTTAAAATTAATTAAATTGAGATTGTGTATCACTGGCCTACACACAACACCCCATAATGTCAAAATGGAATTATATTTTTAGAAATGTTTACAAATGAATACAAATGTATTTCTCGAGTCAATATGTATTCAACCCCTTTGTTATGGCAAGCCTAAATATGTGCAGGAGTAAAAATGTGCTTAACAATTCACATAATTTGCTTGGACTCACTCTGTGAACATGGTGAAGTTAATAATTACACCTTGGATGGTGTATCAATACACCCAGTCACTACAAAGATACAGACGTCCTTCCTAACTCAGTTGCCGGAGAGGAAGGAAACCGCTCAGGGGTTTCATCATGAGGCCAATGGTGACTTTAAAACAGTTACAGAGTTTAATGGCTGTGATAGGAGAAAACTGAGGATGGATCAACAACATTGTAGTTACTCCACAATACTAACCTAAATGACAGAGTGAAAAGAAGGAAGCCTGTACAGAATAAAAATGTTGCAAAACCTACACCATGTTTGCTAAAAATGTGGCAAAGAAGTTAACTTTATGTCCTGAATTCAAAGTGGTATGTTTGGAGCAAATCCAACACAACACATCACTGAGTACCACTCTTCATATTTTTAAGCATGGTGTTGGCTGCATCATGTATGGGTATGCTTGTCATCGGCAAGGACTACGGAATGGAGCTATGCACAGGCAAAATCCTAAAGGAAAACCTGGTTCAGTCTGCTTTCCAACAGACACCGGGAGACAAATTCACCTTTCAGCAGGATAATGACCTTAAACACAAATACACACTGGAGTTGCCTACCAAGATGACATTGAATGTTCCTGAGTGGCCTAGTTACATGTTTGGACTTAAATCTGCTTAAAAATCTATGGCAAAATGTGAAAATGTCTGTCCAGCAATGATCAACAACCAACTTGACAGAGCTTGAAGAATTAAAAAAATAATAATGTGCAAATATTGTGCAATCCAGGTGTGCAAAGCTCTTTGAGACTTACCCAGAAACACTCACAGCTGAAATCACTGCCAAAGGTGATTCTTACATGTATTGACTCAGGGGTGTGAATACTTAGGTAAATGAGATATTTCTGTATTTCATTTGGCCCAAAAAATTAATATTCTTTTCAAGTTGTCATTATGGGATATTGTGTGTAGATGGGTGAGAGAAAAACATCAACATAATCAATTCTGAAATCAGGCTGTAAAACAACAAAATATGGAATAAGTCAAGGGCTATGAATACTTTCCGAAGGCACTATATATCTACAGAATAACCCCCTAGTTTGAATCATCCTTTAAGACGTTAAATAAAAAATCATTAATTATAGAATGAAAAGGTGCTACTATAAATAAGTATAAATAAGTATTACAAATATACAGAGAACATCCATAATTGTTAGTATACCAACATAGTGCATTTCAGTTACAGGTTACACTACTACGTTATCGGAACACTTACAGTTTGGTCATTTACTTCACCTATAAAATCTAATTTAAAAAAACAAATACTGTTACAACTTGCAAGTATGTCTGAACTGAATAAAATAAATTTAAATGTACTAAATGATCAAGCTAATACATTAATTGAATATCAATAATAACAGTCGGATTGATTCAGCTCAACACAGCTGTATATTTACCAAATTGTATATACACTGAGTATACCAAACATTAGGAACACCTTCCGAATATTGAGTTGCAACCCCTTCCCCTTTTGCCATCAGAACAATCTCAATTCATCGGTGCATGGACTCTACAAGGTGTTGAAAACATTCCACAGGGATGCTGGCCCATGTTGACTCCAATGTTTTCCACTGTTGTGTCAAGTTGGCTGGATGTCCTTTGGGTGGTGGACCATTCTTGATACACACGGGAAACTGTTGAGTCTGAAAAACTCAGCAGCATCGAAGTTCTTGATTACCATACCCCGTTCAAAGGCACTTAAATATTTTGTCTTGCCCATTCACCCTCTGAACAGAACATATACACAATTCATGTCTCAAGGCTTAAAAATCCTTCTTTAACCTATCTCCTCCCCTTCATCTACACTGGTTGAAATGCATTTAACAAGTGACATCAATAAGAGATCATAGCTTTCAGCTGGATTCACCCGGTCAGTCTGTCATGGAAAGAGGTGTTCTTAATGTTTTGTACACTCAGGCTACTTTACTCAAAATTGCCAGGTTTTCATAACACACATTAAAGGCCCAATGCAGCCATTTTTATCTCAATATCAAATCATTTGTGGGTAACAATTTGTGCCTTACTGTTATTTTTGTAAAAAAGACTATCTGGGAAAGGTCTGAGCGCGGGGCCTGATTGGACGAGCCTAATGGGAAGGATATGTGGCCTGAAAACGAATTGTTATTGGCGGAGAGGTTTAGAACTCTCTTTCTTATTGGTCTATTAACTAATTTATCACCAGCCAGGCCAAAACTCCATCCCACCAAAACAGGCAGAAATTTCAGGTGGTCTTTTCGAACAGCTCTTACACTACAAGGGCATTATCATCCTTTTCACAATTTCACAGTACTATTACAACATTATAGTGTGTAAATATATATAAAACACAGGAAAATCACATTTTTGACTGCACTGGGCCAACCAAACCGACATCAGTTCAATTATTGAATTCCATTTTGTTATTTTTTTGGGCTGAGTTCGATGTGAAGTTTCCCTAGAGAAACATCAGATCAAGCCCGAACTGTGCGATGTAGTAGGGAGTTGTATTTTCCAACATGCCAATATTCTACATAGTTTAGCTCAGGAAACTTGGTAATTAACTACAATACCCATAATCCATTGCGCGCCCACATACTTGTCCGGTCTGTGTGGAGCAGACACAGAGAGAAGAGATAGAAAGCAGCTGCTTCACAAGGTATTTCTACCTAAAAATACATGACCTAAGTGATTGATAGTTGGTATTCAACAGTCATAAAAGTATGCCATATTTACTTTGAAGAACTACTAAAACAATGATTTTGTCAGACACCATATGCAGCAGCTTTATAGAGATGAGATGATGACTTGGAATGATATAATAAAGTCATCAAATTAAACAAATGTGTATATACACAACAACTGAAATATTTTATTAAAATAAAGTAATGTTAATAAATTATGGTTAATAAGTGATACGCAGTAATGGGCAGTCACTACCATCATGGGACTTTTATTAATTGATTTATTCTGTGTTGCTACAGCATTCAACGCAAATAATGTGTGCATTTAATGCCCCCCAAAAATATCAAAACCGTGATTATTTTTTATTAATCCAACTGAAACCGAACCGACCTCAAAAAGCACTGATCGCTCAGCATTAATAATGGGAAAAGTGTGCACATGCCCAAAAATACTCGTTTTTTCTGGGTTAGTAATTACATATATTTAATAAATGTAATTACTAAGTAAAAACGTTTATTTTTCGGCACCAGCACCCTTTTTTTAATATGTATTCCTTAATCACAAGTCCCTATCTGTTCTTTCTTTAAATGAAGGGTTCAATGTGTGACATCAGAGTCAACATTTCGAAATTTAAATATGATTTTCTTGCAGATTTTCTCACGTGTAGTTACAGGAAAAGTCTAGATAGGCACAATGACACCACATAGAAACAACAAAACATCTACATGTCATTCAAAATGTCAC